>NC_091840.1:23191250-23827500 GCF_037783145.1 Equus przewalskii | reverse complement strand
GCACACCTCCCGCATCAGAAGTAGCAGGTTGTGAGGCTAGAGCACAGCACCACTGCATCACATGCAATAACGACTAGAACAGGCAGGTGCTGGTCCCGCCTCTTATGTTGTTTCTGTGATGCTCACATCCCAGTGAGAACCTTTGCCCAGCATCCTATATGAGGTGGTCAAGGGTGGGTCACAGATGACAGGGACATTTAAAGCTGCCCAGACTCTTCTTACCTGAGGTCGTTTCTTGGTCTGGTGCACACTCGGGTCATTGATAGGTAGATGGCACGTTTATTTTATTTGTTGGAAGCGGTGAGGTAAGTCACCAGATTAATGGTGCAGACGCAGGAGTGGAAGGGACACAGTTGCTCAGGTCGCGCAGCAGGCATTCAGCAGGTAAGCAGGCCCCGTGGGCGGAACTCATGGCCTCAGTTCAACAACCACGGCAAGTTGAATTCCCTGCAGATCACAATCTACGAGAAGGGCACTTTCCCCCCACTTTTTTTAAAGCCACCTGCATCTCTCCTCACCAGTCTTTGTGAAATTCATCACCATATAACTCCCTAAATCCAGTTGATGGTGACAACAACCAAAATGTGTAGCTAAACACCCAGGCAGCAGCGTATAGGGTTGCAAATGTTAGTTCCAAATATAGTGCAGTTCACATCTCCAGTGAGGAAAGAACATGGAGTGAATTCATTACACGAGCCACTTAAACTAATTGAGCCAGGAGCTTAAAGCCACATTCCTCAAATGTGTGCACTCCACAGAACTGGCATTTCACATCAGGCAGTCAGGCTGGAAAACGTTCAGGAACCAATGAATCTAAACGAGGAAGAAACGCTTCTCAAGGTGTGCATTTGCCAACTGTTACTTTGCTCTCAAGCCATCTTTGGTGACGATGCTTCATGACTTAGAGCGTGACAGGAGGGTCGCAGGTCTGAGCCTGGCACACACAGCTGTGTGAGAAGAATAAAAATGTGTGGCGCTGTTACAAGGGGGAACAAGCAAAGAGGGCACAGTGTATCTTTATTACCAGAAATAATTGAATGCATAAACTAGATTATAAAAGCAGCTGGAAGAATATGTAGGCAGAATGTTCCCTAGACTTATCCAGTAGTCAGGATTGTCTTTGGGAGGTGGGTTTATAGGAAGGGATAGTCACTAGGTTTTTTTTTTTTTTCCCTTCAAAATGAATATATATTACATTTGCGAACAGAAATTGAATTTAAAGTGGATGGGGGTTAGTGACACAATTTCTTAGATGAATAGAAACTTGTTACTATGAGGTTGGTAAAGAAAAACAAATATTATGTAACTATTTTCTACCACACACAAAAAATACACTTGCATATGCTGGATGTACTACAGGGTGGACTGGGGCCGGCCCAGTGGCTTAGTGGTTACGTTTGTGCTTTCCACTTCGGCAGCGCGGGGTTGGCAGGTTCACATCCAGGACACAGACCTACACACTGCTCACCAAGCCATGCTGTCGTGGTATCCCACATACAAAAAAGAGGAAGATTGGCACAGATGTTAGCTCAGTGACAATCTTCCTCAAGCAGAAAGAGGAAGATTAGCAAAAGATGTTAGCTCAGGGGCAATCTTCCTCACCAAAAAAAAAAAAAAAAAAAAAGAGTGAGAACAGGGTGGACCAATAGAACTTTCCTCAGTGATGGATATGATCTCTGTGCTGTCCAACACAGTAGCCACCAGCCATATGTGGCTACTGAGCACTTGACATGTGACTAGTGCAACTGAGGAACTTAATTTTTTATTTAATTTCAACTTAAATACCTACACTTATTTAATTTAAACTTAAGCAGCTTGTGGCTACTGTATTTGGACACACAGGTAAAACCTTCCATTTGCTGAAAATAAGAAATAACAGTGTCAGCAGGGGTAGGAAGAGAAGACCAGATTTGGTAGCCAAGAGACCTTATGTAAGCCACGTACTGTTTTGCTCTCTCCAGTAGAGTCTGTGCACTCTATGATCACTGTAAGAATGAAGGATGAGCCCGCACTTCTTTCCACTCGTAAAGGCCACAGCATTAGCTTCATCCTACCACACCGCTTCACATTCTTCCGACTTTCAAGAGCTCCACTGATGGAAGACGGAACTGACCCGTGAGGAAAGCAACAGTCATCTCATCCATCCTCATTCATCTCAAACATGTTAAATGTTTTGTACTTTTTCTTATAAACTGTTTCTCTCCATCATCTTGTATTCTATGTTCTTGTCTTGAGACTTCTCCCATTAAACCATCATTTAGTATACTGTTTTCTTCGTCTCAACTTCTTCAGAAGTCTAATAAGCACCAAGAAGAGAGTATCCATAAGATTAGTATTTCAACCCCAATGATTGAAATTGCAGTGTAATAAACCTGCACAATTTGTCAAATTGATGATAAAGGTTACGGTTGGTTGAGGTGGGAGGGAGGTGGATGTCTCAGAGGACCACACTGGTATGGTCAGCCAAACCATGGCAAGACGTAATTTTTTTTTCTTCTGGGTTGTCATCTTAATTGGTGGATCGCATGTCTGCTGTCAGTTGCTGGCAACCTCCCTGAGAAAGCACAGGCTATGATAGTAAGCTATGTTCCTTCTCTGTTGCAAATTCCACCCCAATGTTGGAACCAAAGCTCAGCAGTGAAAGCTACAGCTGCCAGACACCAGGATGGAATCAGAGGAGCGATCAGAGTTCTTTACAAATGGCAGTAACAACCCAATCGACTTCCCTTTCTCTGAAACTGCCATCTATCACGATGTTTGCCATCAAACGTCCTAGTACAACGACCAATCCTGTCATTTGGTTTCCCGGGAAAGTAGTTGTTTGGCCCAATGTTTTACTAACACCAGGATCTCTTCTCTCATACTCTTGCATTTGAAACCAAACACCTTGACCACTTTGCATGCATCAGGGTTGCTACAAGAATGTATGGTCCATCTTGGGTGAGTATTTTTTCATTATCGCAAAAGATAAGATCATGTCTTATTTGGAAAAAAAAAAAAAACCCAACTCTGAGATCCTAAAACTAGTATCTAGTAAGAAGAGATTCAATTTTCATCAGGTAATTTTATTTATTTATTTATTTATTTTTTTGAGGAAGATTAGCCCTGAGCTAACTACTGCCAGTCCTCCTCTTTTTTTGCTGAGGAAGCCTGGCCCTGAGCTAACATCCGTGCCCATTTTCCCCTACTTTATATGTGGGATGCCTACCACAGCATGGCGTGCCAAGTGGTGCCAGGTCCACACTGGGGATCCGAACTGGCAAACCCTGGGCCACCAAGAAGTGGGAACGTGCTCACTTAACCGCTGCGCCACCGGGCTGGCCCCTATTTTATTTATTATTTTTAAAAAGATTTTATTTTTCCTTTTTCTCCCCAAAGATCCCCCGTACATAGTTGCATATTTTAGTTGTGGGTCCTTCTAGTTGTGGCATGTGGGACGCAGCCCCAGCGTGGCTTGATGAGCGGTGCCATGTCCATGCCCAGGATCCGAACCCATGAAACCCTGGGCCGCCGAAGCGGAGCGTGAGAACTCAATCACTCGGCCATGGGGCTGCCCCGAGATATATTCTTTACAAGTAATTTCAAGGAGTTCCTTGTGCCCTGAAATCCATCCTTAGAAACTGCAAGTTAAAAATTCACCCACCACCATCCACTGTTGTAAAAGACTTTACAGCTTCCCACTAATAAAAAATAATATAAAATTATCTATAGGAAGTATCAACACATTCATCTTTCTTTCCAACCTTCTGATTTCCACCAAAATTTTTAACCAAGAAGTATTTGGAAAAAGGAAAATTACTAAATATCTTTAAAGCTGTTGCCTGGGTCCAGTCTGACTGTATGATCTTCTCACTGAGACATGACAATTAATGGGAATAACACAGGTTTTGGAGACTGGCAAGCTTGGATTGACCACTGGTTCTGAGAGTTATTTGCTGTATAACTAATTTAGTTAATTTTTCTGAGCCTGCTTTCTCATCTGTAAAATGAGTATATTAACTATTAGATAGCTACTTGGAAGACAAACAATAAATTAAAACATCTGATACAGAAAAGGTTGGATTAACATCTTTACAGACCCAAAGCATCAGACTATGGTGCCTAAATTAGTCAAGATTTTAGCAGAAAACAGAGAACACGCTCAAACTGGGTAACTTGAAGAAAGTTTAATAAAGGGACTGTTTACAAAGATATGGGCAGAGTTCAGGGAAAGCAACAACAAATAATGGAGTAATCCAGAGCTAGTAAAGGAGCAGTCCTTTCTGTCCCTAGATTTGAAGGGGCAAGGAGAAGGGGCTAGACGCTAGAGAGGGCTGCTTAACAGGAGTTGTGGGCTTTGGTAGAGGGACACATAACCCACGTGACCTGGCAATGAGGAAGCTGGGGGAATAAACACTCTGCTCAGAGAATCCTTTCCTCAGGCCTTTTGATCTGAGGGTGTCACTAATTGGATCAACACAACCTGAAGTCAGAGGGCAAAGGAGCCTGTTAATGCAGTCCATGTGGGTCAACACCTCCTGGGGTGCAGGACTGGATGCAGAGTAGTTTTGAAAGGGAAATGGAAGATATCCAGCACAACCTCTCCCCAACATAATTCAAATGACTAAACTATTATACACAAACCCTGCATATATGCCGAAACTAAAATAACTTCCTTCCAGAATTTTTATTTATTTATTTTTTTGAGGAAGATTGGCCCTGAGCTAACATCCAGGCCCATCTTCCTCCACTTCATATGTGGGACGCCTGCCACAGCATGGCTTGCCAAGCGGTGCCATGTCCGCACCCGGGATCTGAAACAGCGAACCCCAGGCCACCAAAGCAGAATGTGCGAACTTAACTGCTGTGCCACCAGGCTGGTGCCCAGAATTTCTGATTGTAAAACTCTGTGAGTTCTTTATCTGAGTGTAAAATTCTGTGAGTTCTTTACTTAAAGCAGTTTTCTTAGTCTTTTTGGTGCCCCAGCTTTGCTGGTGCCTTAGGCGCATGCCTGGACGGCCTGCAGACAGCCTTGAGCATGGCACCTAGACAAAGATGCCTCAGTAAATGGGAACTGGTAAGTCTCAAGTTAACTCCTGAATATGGATTCAGAGAAGATCTAAGAAATTTCTGAGAACCCAGAACTAATTTAGAAGGAATCTTAGGATCTCTGTTTAGAAACCATTCATTAGGAATTCAGGAACTTAATTTTCTTAGACTTGAAAAATCCTATGGTAGTAAAACTTATAATCCTACTGAATGATGGGAAAGTTTTTAGTTTCTTATCAAAGAGAATAAAAGAAATCAGGACATCAATTTCACATTGACATTTTTATTAACGCCAACTGTTTTTTAATTATTATTTTTTTAAAACAATAGCACAAAAATGTTTCAAGGAAGCAGTCTCACAATCTGATGACCTTCTGAAATACAGTTAAGCCACACCAAATATGAATTCCTGTTAATTACACACAAAAAAATACTTTTTAAAGAAAAATAAAAGGAAAAAGAAAGAAAAGAAGGTAGGGAGAGAGGAGAGGAATGAGCTGTAGAGTTAAAACTCCCAGGACGGGCAAGTGAGGCTTGTTAGTAGGATACACTGTTGAAGCAGAGTGGCACACAGGCTCATAGTCTCTGTTTTGTAACCAGTCACCGCTAACGTCTAGGCCCTGCAGCAGTCACCACTGACTCCCTACATGCCCAAATGCATGGGGAAGCCACTGTCGATATGTCAGAAAGAGGCTCCACGGTCGGCCTGTCAGACAGCTAAGACCTTTTTCAGCAGAACAGCTCCTTCAGAAAGGCCTGGCTGAAAAACCTTTCCATTTCCACTGTCTCACCTATATGCATTTCAGGGTTCTTAAAAGTCATCTTAAAAAAGAAAGAAAAAATAATGTATATCAGTTTCTCTTATTTAATGTGGCTATAAAAGATGTTTCCTTATTATTTCTTTATCTCTAAGAAGGACATCTGGGGTGGGGGTTGGGGATGGAACTAAGGGGAGGAAAAAACCCAGACCAGGATAGGTGGTTTTTTTTTCATTTGTTTTTTCTTTTTTTTTTTTGGCCAAGGGGTCACACAAAAGGGAAGGCAAGGAGGAAAACTACAATCCTTGGTTCAGATTGAGTTATGCAGGAAAATATATCTTCCTGATCAGTCCCCATGCCAAAAAAAATAATAAAACCCACTTGGAATTATGCACAGACTCTGACTATGTTATACAGCTATCAGCCTTCCATGTTCAACCATTCCCAGCAATGGACACTACCCTTGGCTTGTAGGCTGCTTGGAGAACCCACTTCACAAAAACCCTCTTCCCCCAGAAGCCTCTAGTTTCCTTTTGGTAGGTTATAAAAACAGAACATCTGTCATTAACAGGAGAGTGTTAAATACTTTTAACCACTGACAAGGCTTCAGGAAGTTTCACAGTTTCGTTATGCTCTATTTTATTACTATCATATTTACATTTTTATTTTTTATTTTTATTTTTTTGCTGAATTGCTGATTTTCCTTTTTCAATAGAATTTAATTCTGGAGTGTGAGCAGGAACCAGTTAACTACATTCATTGTCCAACCCCCACTGGTTGAAAGAAGACTCCAAATTCTTGGCATATGAATCAGCTGTTGGGGAGCTCCACCTCGTCCCTGCGGCGGAGCAGCAGACCCGCAGCGGCGCATGCTCAGGGTTCACGCTGTGGCTGGGGAGGCCTTACGCTGAAGGAGGTACTGGTGGATGCTCTCAGCATCTCGCTTTAGCCAAGCAGCATTCAGCAGGATATTTTCACAACACTGCTGGATGGTACGCTCAGCTGATGGAGCTGGGTGACTCTCGAAGAAAGCCTGGTATAAAACCCAGAATGTAGGATCATTACCGGCAGTAGTAACAAGTTAATATCACAGGTCATGAAAAAATACCCACTGGTCTGTAAGGGATTCATGAGTTTCACTCATGAAAATTTACTACTGCCACCCCCAGGCTAAAAGAACAAGCAGCTCCTTGGCCCTGCACACAGTTCTCCCCCAGATATCACACACTTAAAACCTAATCAAAAGCTAATAGTAGAGAGAGAGAGAAGCTGTGGCCTTTCTTTTAGGCTCCTTGTGCAATGGTTCATCGAGGCTTTGGAATTAGGCCTGGGACTTGAATCCAGGCTCAGTCATGTACTCACCCGTGACTTTGAGTAAATGAAGCACTCTAATTCTGTTTTCTCATGAGATATTTTCATATGAGAAAATATTTACTCCAGGAGATTAAAGAGACAGCCCATATAAACAGCATAATACTTGGCACAGAGTACTTAATTTCTAAGGGGTGATAAAACTAAGAAGCTTAAATTGCTGCTATATCCTAATAATTTAATACTCCACAAACTCACATTTTTCATATAATAAAACTATTTATGAGTTTATTATAATATATCACAATGCTTACTGATTAAAGGTTGAAGAAACCATTTTCTAATGAGGTATACCTGGTTTCACAGGAAACAAAGCAACTCTTAAATACCAAGCAGCAAAAGGATGAGGGTCTTTCCTTTGAACTAGTCATCACAGGTGTAAAAGAGAGAAATGACTAATTCATCAGATTAAGTCCAGACCTTTTAGAAATCAATAACCTTATTTACACAGATGACAATGGCTCTTGCTCCAGGTCTCCTTATCATGTTTGGGTTCTTAGGGCCTGAGTGAGCTACAAGACTTCCTTTCGTTCCATCTCAACAAATAGTGCCACTATTTACATATGAGAAACCTGGGAACTATCCTTGACTCTTCCTTCTTCGTCCCTGAGACATGTTCACAACACAGAGAAGCCACTCAGTAAATATTTGTTGAATTAAAGGTTAACATAATCCAGCCCCGGAATCTCTTTCATTGTTCCATCCCCTCCACGCTGATACACTTCCTTGCTTGGAGAGTTAGCTTCCCAACATCTTCTCTTTCCCATTCCAAATTATTCTCCACACTGCAGCCAGACTGAAATTTTTATAATGCAAATCAGTCCAAGTCACTCCCTTTGTTTATAAGCCTGTCAAAGGCTTTCCATTCTTAAGAAAATTTTAATAAGGCCTCCAAAGCCCTCCACAGTCTGGCCTCTGCCGGTCTTACAGCCTCAGCTTGGCCACTGCCCATTATATGTATTTCTTCTTCAGAGTAGTTATTATCTTTACAATCAAATAATTATTTACACAATACAATATAAACTAAATGAAGGCACAGATAAAATCTTTCACTGTTTTCTCAAGATCTGAGATCTTAAAATCTTATTCCTAACAAAGGCTCACAGAGTAAACCAAACACAGCTCTGAGAACTTCCCAATTCACACCCAATAACCCACTTGCCTTTAAGAAGATGAATGTGAAAGTGACATTTTAAAAATCCTTTGCAATTAAATGCAATGGAACGCTTAAAGTTAAGACTTTCCTAATCAGTGTAGATTTGTCCCCCAAATGCTGAACTTTACCAGGTATAAGTCCACACTAAACTGATTACCAACTTTTGTAAGGGCTAAGAGGAAGGTCCCTACATAGTCGTCTTGTCTTACTGTGCATACAACAGACCTATGAAGCCATTAGGGAGGGAGAAGAACTAATTTCAAGGACCTACTCTGTTCCAGGCCCTCTGTTTCTTAATCTGAATAACAATCTTATCATTACCTCATCTTACAGGTGAAGAGACAGGCTCACAGGGGTTAAAAACCTGCTTGAAGTCACACAGCTAACACGAGGTGGAGCACAGATTCACACCCAGCTTGACTGACTCCAAGTGCCACATTCTTTCAAGCATATTTCAATGCCCTCAAAGATGATTCCAACTCTAAATTCTTCAAATATTAAGGATACAACTTAAGCTTTCTTTCTCCAAGAAAAAACATAGGAGACACGAATAAAGTACATTACCCCAACACTCCACAATTACAATTTGGTTAGTTAGTGTTTTTACTTACTAGATTGAAAAGGGAAAAGTAAACAGTACTTTCCTTACCTTAACCTCTCCAGCCATTTTATCGACTGCAAACCCCTCAACTGACAGCTGAAAAAACAATGGTTTAAATATAAGTGCAACTAAAAGAGGCTAAGAACAAACCACCCTAGAAACCAATCATTCTTTCCCCACTTCAGTTTAATTTGTGACGGTGCAGGATGGGTGACAGAGAAGCCCTTTAATAAAGCTAAAAACCATTTAAGGAAATTCTCTCAATACATGTCTCTCAATAATATCCATGATAAGCAAGTTCCTCAGAATGAAAACCTTCACGTACCTTTATTAGTCTGGATATTAAGAACCCTCCCTGGTATCGATTATAAAGTTCTTCCCAGTTGTCTTTTATAAATTTCCAAGCAGCCTTCCTTCCATGCTTGCTGCCTCCAGCCACTCCACCAATTACTGATACAGTGTCCTGTGGACGTACCTCCTCCTAAAAAGAGAAAGAGAACTAAAAGTCTACTGTATCCAAAACATCTTCTGGTGCCAGAAAGGGCAAATACTGTTGAGGTACCCAAGTAATCAAACTGAAGACACTCATTCCTTGTTTTAGGAATAACTGGCAGCAGAAGCTTCCAGCAGCCTAAAGATCAGCCAAACTGAGACTGAGAATGAGGCATTGAGACAGATACAAACAAGCTGCTCAAAGGGTACTTGCTTGGGCTCCTACAGGGTAAAGAAAGCAAGAGACAGAAAGCAGGCCCAGGGCTAAGTCAGCTTTCCAGTTTATTTCCTCTCCCAACTATTCCAACTCACACCTCTAGAGGGAGATATAGAGGTCACTAACAAGCTCATTCCAGTTTTCCTAGTAAGAGGAAGCCTTAGCCCAGGGTTAAGGCAGATTAAGAGGACAGTGAATCAAAGACGCTTGCCACAGATCAGTGGGTAACAATTCTCTCTAAAAGTGGTTTTCACCATAACTTACTGAAAGTGCAAATGTGAGGACTTTTTGAATTAATTCAGGTGAAGGAGTAGCCCCAAGGACTCGTTCGATTCGGTTTTTCTCTTCCTGCATATCTGCTTGTTTGTGAAGCTACAGTGAAAAAACAGACAGAGCTAGTTAACTCTCCCCTGGAAATTACAGCACATGTTATATGAGCTTATCCCCAAATAAGGTGAAACTGTTGCTCTACATTCTCACGGGCTAAGACTACAGGGTATGAAATTAACAAAAGATAATACTTTTCAAGATGTTTGGGAACTAAATTTGCCATATGTCATTATAATAAGTCATCAGACGTAAGTGCTCACTACACAATTGGCTTGTCCTCAGTTCTGAGGAGTTTAACATCAAGATCTAAGGGGTACACCTGCCATGGCCTAATTCTTTACATCATTGATGTCTGACTAATATTCTATATTAGATGAACAAACTAATCATTACTAATACCACTGAAGATCATCAATGTAATTTGTAATAGTGAAAAATATATGATACATTATTGAAAGTAACATTTTAAGAATATTTGATGACATAAACATGCTCTTGATATATTAAGTGAAAAAAGTAGAGAGAAAAAGCAGTGATGGTCTCTGATCAATGAGATTATACATCATCACATTTTTTAACTGCAAAAGCAGCACATGCTGAATGCAGAATATTAGGAAAATAGAGAATCATAAAGAAAACTTTAAATTATTACTATATATACATTACCAAATCAGGAATAAGATATTACATGTGCTATTTTTGTGAACTGCTTTTTTTTTATTACAGCTAAGTTATTTTCTTCTTTATGCTTTTCTAGTCTCTAAATCTTCCATAGTGCATACATAAAATCTCTTCTCATAGTCAGAAACAAAACATTACTATATTTTTTAAAAATTACAACTACAAATGTATGTGAGATATCTCTCTAAGACAACTTATAGACTTTCTTGACCTTGTTTTCCCCTGAAGATTTAACACTGACCAGTGTCTGGAGACCCCATCACAGCTCCCAGTTTCCTTTTCCTTTCCTTTGGACTCTTTTGGGCAGCAGTGTGGTAAAACAGACAGGAAGTCAGGAGACCTGGGTTCTAGTCTCAGTTTTGCCTCTAACTAGCTGTGTGATCTTGACTAAGTCCTTAACCTCTCCGGGTCTCAGTTTTCCCATCTGTAAAGTGAGTGAGGTAGAGAGATGATTTCTAAGGTCCTTTTCAGCTCCAATATTCAAAGTGTGAACTATGACTTTCAGGAAATATTTTTTCTCCAGGAAGAACTGGTTTACCTAATCCACTAGATGGCACCATAATACCACATTTCAAGTATACTCCAAATTAAATTTATTTTTTATCCTGCTTCATTATTCCTAAATTACCCAGAGAAAACAACTCTTCTCATCTCTCACCAATTGGTTTCTTGAAGAACCCTGATTCTGCCTTCATTATAGCTCTTTCCATAGTAAAGCTGAATTATCATGAGCTCCCTTATGTTAAACAGATGAAAACTCGTATTAACTATACACACTAGTATAAATTCTTAAAAGTTATGCCATTACATGAAAATGTCAAGGTATGTCATGAAATTTTCTGAATCCCAATTTTGTCCCATACCTTTATGGAACAGACAAGAAATACAAAATATCTCACTTCATATGCAAAGAAATACAAGATCCATAGTGCACAGTTCACAGATAGTAAGAGTGAGAAGGGCCCTTAATGTCATTTAGCTGAAAGGTACTCCCAAAGTATAATTTTCAAATTATTGGAAAGAAAACCCTTGTACAAGATGGGTAATTAAGGCAGTACATTTTGAGATGTAGTTTCTTAATAAAGTTTATATTTTTAAAAACATTCTAATAATATGAATAAGATTTGTTTAAAACCAAAATACTAGAAACTAGATTTGCAAATCTGACTCACATGGCACCAGAAAAGTGCTCTCAGTTCAGTAAAGTAAGGGGGTAAAGCACATCCCATTCCTACCCTGTTCATCCGCCAAAGTGCGGCTCTTTTAACGAATGGGCTTTTTAGGCTGATAGATGATTTGGGTATTTCGGTATATTTCACACACTTTATTTGATGGTAAAAAGTAGAATCAGCTCCCTCCACCTCTAATGCAACCAGTATTGTCAAGTTACTTCTTCGGCTGCTAACTGCAGGCCAGGGATGGAGCCAGCTCGTGTTGCACCGTATGAGGACTCTACAGATCACTGCCATGATAAGGATATGGAAAGGTTTACCAATTTTTCTTCTAAGCCAGAGTTTAATTATATGCCAACATGCTGGGAAAACTACAGAGGCTGTGCAGGTAGGTGAATTAATTTCCTATCTATTCATAAGGGATGTTGGCATAGCTCAAATCCTTGAGACACGTGATCATTTTTTAAGCACAGAAACAAATTTTTGGTTTAAGATAGGCAGAACTCCACGAAAGTTTACAGTGAAGAGGCAATTTTTAAGAACTTGACTTGTTAACCAAAATAACTATTTCTGTGTTACGAAGATAAACTTGTGAGTAGGGGCTGGCTCCATGGCCGAGTGGTTAAGTTTGCGTGCTCCGCTTCAGCAGCCCAGGGTTTCGCCGGTTTGGATCCTGGGCGCAGAGGACACGGCACCACTCATCAGGCCACGCTGAGGTGGCATCCCACATGCCACAACTAAAATATACAACTATGTACTGGGGGGATTTGGGTAGAAAAAGGAAAAATAAAATCTTTTAAAAACTTGTGAGTAAAACAAAGAAGTGAAAAAACTTAAGATGATCTTTGGCATCATATTGGTTGTATTCATGAACAGACATTAAATATTTCTCCCACAGTTTCTTAATATTTGCATGTCTGCAATTTGCACATCTGCATATATTTCTTTTGCCAGGACTTTTTTTTAACCACTTAAAGCTCACAGTCTGTGTCAATCCAAGTTCAAAAGCAGAAAATGAGAGCCCTTTCCAAATTCACTCACCTTTAGCATAATGTCTAAGGTAGTGCCATCACCATGCTTCAGAACAGTCAGATAGACCTAAAAGAGAACAGAGGAACAGAAAAGAAGGTATGTGATTAAATGCGTCTTGTTCCAAATATTCTAATATTAAGAAAAGACAGAGAGCAAGTCAAAAAAATTGTAAACAGCCGTGCGTGGACATTACATACAAATTGTGGCAGTGAGCCAAGAGCCCACGTGAACAATGGGAAAGGTGGATGCGTGCAGGGAGTCACAGCAGAGCAGGGCAGCTCTCGGGGAGGGCGCAGTGATAGCCGCCCTTCAATGCTGCAGTGCAGACTGAGAAGCCTTAAACAAATGAGAAGCTGGCTACAAACCACCTAAACGGCATATACTAAAATATAGTCAGACACGATTTGTAGGTCAGTACTTAGGTCATTTTTGGTCACTATTAAGTACGTTCCACATGACCCAGAATGATGCAGTCACCAAGAAATCAAGGTACTTTACTATGAAAACCTACAGGACTCCTCAGATCAGCAGAGAGAATCTGTTTCCCTTCCACGTGGTCCTTAAACCGACGGCGGGCTTCTTCTAAGGTTGCCTTATGTCCTGCTTTTCCTAGTTTGCCCAGAACCAAGCCCCTCAGGAGTGCATCTAGATGGCCTGATGGAGAAATAAGAGAGACACAGAACTACTTAAAAAGCCTATTTTACAAATATGCCACATAGATATCTTATAATTGTTATATCATGTCAACAATCTTGAACAAACACAATTACCTTAGTAGTTGAGAGAATATTTGATTTAAATTTCTCAAATCATTAGCGTGAAATAAAGTGCTAAACAGACAAGACAGCAAATAAATTTGCTGATTTTGTCTAAAGTCACAAATGCCAGCTATCTGAATTCACTAAATGTTCCCACCATTGTGTAATTATACTGCTAAGGATTATGTGTAAAAGAAACAGCCTTAAATTATGCAGTTTTGACTCAAGATTCAGAGAAAGGCCACATTCAGAATTAGTATCTGCATATAATAAATTGAAATCTCAGATTTTAAAAATCAAAATCTGGTGGGGTACTCCAAAGATATGCAAATGACCAAAAGCACATAAAAAGATGTTCAACATCATTGGTCATTAGGGAAATGTAAATCAAAACCACAATGAGATACCACTTCATACCCACTAGGATGGCTAGAATTAAAAAAAAAAAAAAAAGACCGTAACAAGTGTCGGCAAGGATTAGAGAAATTAGAACACTCAGACATTGTTGGTGGGAATGTAAAATGGTGTGGCCACTTTGAAAAACATTCTGGCAATTCCTCAAAAGGTTAAACTTTGGGGCCAGCCCTGTGGCCAAATGGTTAAGTTCACGTGCTCCGCTTCAGCAGCCCCGGGTTTCGCCGGTTTGGATCCTGGGCACAGACATGGCACTGCTCCTCAAGCCATGCTGAGGCAGAATCCCACATGCCACAACCAGAAGGACCCATGACTAAAAATATACAACTATGTACCGGGGGACTTTGGGGAGAAAAAGGAAAAATAAAATCTTTAAAAAAAAAAAGGTTAAACTTGGAGTTACCATATGACCTAGCAATTCTACTGTTAGCTATATACCCAAGAGAAATGAAACCATATGTCAACACAAAAACTTGTATACAAATGTTCATAGCAGTATTCATAGCAGTCAAAAGTGGAAGCAATCAAAACATCCATCAACTGATAAACAAACAAAATGTGGTACATTTACACAATGGAATATTATTTGGCTATAAAAAGGAATGAAGTACTGATACACGCTATAACATAGATGACCCTAAAAACATTACGCTAAGTGAAAGAAACCAGACACAAAAGGCCAGACAGGGTATGATTCCATTTACATGAAATGTCCAGCATAGGCAAATCCATGAGACAGAAAGCAGATTAGTGGTTGCCTGGCACTGGGGTTGCCAGGGAATGGGGAGTGTCTGCCAGTGTGCATGCAGTTTCTTTTGAGAGTAAAGAAAATGTTCTGGCATTAGATGGTGGTGATGGTTGTGCAACCTTGTGAACATACTAAAAAAAACCTGAATTGTGTATTTTAAAAGGGTGCATTTTATGGTATACTGACTATATCTCAAAAAAGAAGTTAACACTAGCCCACAAATCTGCCACAGCACAATGGAAAAATAAGTTGTGATACAGTCATACAATGAAATATTACTCAGTGATACAAAGGAATGAACAACCTGAATTTATCTCAAGAACGTTATACTGAGTGAGAGAAGTCAGATAAATGAACAGAATGTATATTATGATTCCATTTATATGAAGTTCTAAAGAGACCATTTTAACCTAGGATGAAAGAAGTCAGAATAGTGTTTGCCTGGGGGATGGGTAGCGAACGACTCAGTGTGGCAGGGACTGATCGGAAAGAGGCCTGAGGCGACCTCCTGTGGTGATGGAAATGTTGCAGACATTTGTCAAAAGTCATTGAACTACCACAACTAGAAGGATCTGCAACTAAGATATACAACTATGTACCAGGGGGGATTTGGGGAGATAAAGCAGGGAAAAAAAAAAAGTCATTGAACTGTAACATTTAAACTGTGCATTTTGCTATATTTAACTCAAACTCAGTAAAAAATAAATTTAACAAAACCATAGGAGGTCAACAGACAACACAACTGGACACTCATGAAGGTTCTTCTAAGAAGAACCAATTTACAGTTCTGGCTCCGGCACTGACTTGCTGTGTGATACAAGGCAGTGTTTCATTTTGCTATGTTTCATTCTTCCATCTGTAAAATTATGAAACTGAAGACATTTTCCCTATTTCATAAAGGTGTTTTTGATCCAAAAGAGTTTCACATATTATCACCATAAAAGTGCAACATCTACCGATTTACCTGCATCTGTGTCCATATACTTCCTCCTGTCTTGTTGTATGAATTGTGTTATTATCTAAAGCCAACTCCTCCACTTGCGCAATGGATCCCGACTCCTCTCAAGTATTCAGCCATCACTCCAGCAACTACCACCCCTCTCTTTCAGATCATGACTTTCCCTATTACTACTGTATCATTTTCATCAGCACAGAAACATGTTATAAAATCTCCCACTTAAAAAAAAAAAGGCCTCCCCTAACCCCATATCTTTCTCCAGACTATCCCCTTTTTTCTGATCTGCCTTGTAGCAAAACTCCTTTAAAAAGCTGTCTAAATATGCTGCCTTTTTTCCTCTCCTCCCATTCTGGAGAACCCCTATTGTTTCCACCACTCCAGAGAACTTGCCAAATGTAATCATCAATTCTCCTTCATCATTTTGCCTGACTTTGAGCAGAATTTGTCACAGTTGAACATCTTCCCTCTGCACCGCTTCTTTAAGGTTCCTGGGACACCCCTCTCCCTCTGACTCTCTCCTTACTGGCCAATCTCTCTTGCTGACTCCTCCTCTTCTACCCCATCTCTAAACCCCGGACTGCCCCGGGGCCTAGTCCTCACACCTCTTTTCTCCCACTACGCTCAGGTCCTAGGTGATCTCATCCAGTCTCATGGCTGTAAATACCATCTAAACACTAAATGTATTCATTCAGCCTGGACCTCTAGGCATGATACTCTTCACTTGGATGTCTAAAAGGACCTCAAATTTAACATGTCCAAAAACAAAGTCCTGATTCTCTTGCACCCAACCCTACTTCTATGACAGTCTTCCCATCCTTGTATATGGCAACTTCACTCTTTCAGTTCTTCAGGCCAAAATCTGATGATTCCTCTCTTTCTCTCCATTACACAGTCAGTGCACCCCCAAATATGTTCAGTTCTACCTTCAAAGCATACACAGAATTTACTACCCACAAGTGCTAGTTGCAACCAGCGCCTCAACTAGATTACTGAAACAGCTTTCTAACCTGTCTCCATGCTTCTTCTCTTGCCTCCCAAGTCCAGTCTGTTTTTCACACAGCCAAGTAAATTACGTCATGTTCCTCTGCTTCAAACTCTCAGTTTCTCATATCAGTAAATGTGAAAGTAAAAACCTTTTACTCTATCTCCCACAGGTCCTATAGGAGCTGATCTGCTTCCCACTGCCCCTCTCCCTCCCTCCCTCTCTCCTGACCTTACTAGCCTCCTTGTCATTCCTTAAACACCCCAAGTATGCTCTTGCCTCAGGTCTTTTGTGCTTGCTGTTCCCTGTCTGGACCACTTTCCCCCTGGGTATCCTCACAGCTCTCTCTGTTAGGTCTCTGCTTATGCTCAAATACCCCCTCACTAGTGACTGCTTTCCTGACTGCTCTCCACTCCTTATCTACCTTACCTAACTTTATTTTTCTTCATGGTACTTGTTGCCACCTAAAATATCACATATTTTTTTGCTGTGTCTTCCACTAGAATGTAAGCCACACAGGGCAATGCTTTGTTTCCTGCGGTACCACCTGCTGCCAGAATAGTACCTGGCATTTACTAGGTGCATAAATGTTTACTGAATCAATGAAAGAAAGACACAGAACTCTAGTAACTGCTACTATTGTTCTTATTGCAAAGAACTCCCAGATCAAGACTGGTCAGGAAGGAAATACCACCTTTAGTTGTTAGCAGATGGTAGAAAACAATTATATTTAAAGCCCTGAAATCACCATTCCCAACATCTAAATGACAACAGAAGAGTAAATACATGATTAAAGAGATAATCATAGAGGAAAAAACACATTTAGAAAGCAAATAACTTCCCTAATTCAGAAAGCTGGGCCCTGTGTCTCCCAGCACCTTTACAGTTACACATAAGGTGCCTGGTATCTATGGTAACAACAAATAAGATAATCCGAAACTCCTTTTAGCTTTTCTTGACTATAAATGGGCCTTTGGAACTCTGTAAAAGACTTTCATTTTCACCATTTGCTTTGTGCACAAATCATATTTCACTGTTTTTATGTTAGTGACCATGTAACTTCACCAGTAGGTTTCAAAGACCTAAATCTTAATTTCTGGCCAGCTGAATACATAGTAACATCCAGCAGATACAAAGATGATGCTATTGATATTGTTACCACAGCTGAGTAAAAAGGACCAATTTCTGATCAATTCTTTCCCCACTCAGTACATCCATTACCTTCTCCAGGTTTGGGGTCCCAGCCTAGTCTCTCCCCTATAGGTGAAAAGACATCTTTCACAAACTCCTGGATTTCCTCATAGAAGTCTGTGTGGGACAAGAGAGTTGAGAGAATCCCCAGGTTACAGCTCAGGTCGCTCCATACAGTATAATTGGGCTCATTCACAAAAGCCTCCATGACTTTTAGAACCTCTACAGTGCTAATGATTCCAGCTCGAGCCTGGGATAGGAAAAAACATAAATTAATCTAGTCTTCAAACAAAAACAAAACAAAAAACACAAGCATGCATTGGCATTATCTACTGCTAGTTAGTAATCTCTTTGGTTTAGAGGAAATGAGATTATATAAGTTCAGAACACTACAGAATTTTACAGAATAAAAGTCCTACCATGACAACATTCCTTATTTACTTTTTTGTTATTTATAAAAGAGCCACTTTAAAAAAATATGCCAAAATTCCATGGGGCCTGCCCGGCAGCATAGTGGTTAAGCTTGCGCACTCCGCTTTGGCGGCCCGGGGTTCGCCGGTTCAGATCCCGGGTGCGGACATGGCACCACTTGTCAGGCCATGCTGTGGCAGGTGTCCCACATATAAAGTAGAGGAAGATGGGCATAGATGTTAGCTCAGGGCTAATCTTCCTCAAAAAAAAGCTAAAGTTCCACCAATTTGGAAAAAACAAAAAAAGAGAAAGAAAGCAGTTAACTTCCTATTTTTATTCAGTTTCTGGGGCCTTGGCTTTGTTTTTCCTTTGAAAATTTTCATACACTCAGATAAGTTGCAGAAATAGTTGGGGCTTTGGTTTTTGACAGAGGCTCTTTCAAAACTGGACCTGCAAACTGTGTCAACCTCAGTCTGTCCTTTACTCATTTCTAAAAGAAGGAAACTGGAAGGCACTACGAATTCAGAGTCGTTTCAGGATTGACTAATAGAGTTAAGAAAAAGAACTTCTGTCACAGCAGCCAACTGCACAAACACACCACTCTCCTGGGACAGGTCTCTCTCAGCAATGAGATCAGCAGATGTGAGGTTTTGTGCATCAGTGCTACTCTGTGTTTATTCAAAGGAGGAATCCAAAACCAGTTACTGCAGAGGCGAGGGAAAATTTCAAGTCCAATTTAAAGGAATACTAGGAGGAATCTGACAATTTTATCACAGTCAAAGACATGTAGAAATTATCTAACTTATGTTGGAGTCATAAAGACAATACTACTAACTGCTGCTTTAAATCTTTTATGGAACAAAGCCAAATATAAATAATTCTAAAGCTAATGGGCTATTATAATTTGAGTAGTAACAGAATGTTAAAAAATTCCAGACTTTCCCAGCAAAGTACCATCACTTTTTTAGAAAAATATAAATCGCTCTGAATTAATTATTTCAAAAAAACCCCATCAGTAGGGAAATTTCTTCAAGGCTTATATCTACTTATATTGAAAAGAATTTTTGCCTTACAAAGGAAAGTTTAAATACAATTTCAAAAAGCTGGCTTAGGAGTAGTGAAATGGGATTTGTTTCTGCTAAATTATATAGGTCTAATCTTGTTCTGTTAATTAATAATTAGTCATTTGCTCTAGTCCCAAAGGCTTTCGACCTTTAGGAAGAACTATATTCTCCTAATTATGTTTCAGTCAGACACTCCAGGAAAAACAAAATCCTTTAATCAACAAAATCCATCATACTACTTGAGAGAAGCTCACCAAGGAGAAGAGGTCATTCTGTAATCCAAGTCGATCCACAGGGGGCAGAGAAAGGTCACGAATGCCTGGTAATAAACTTTCCAGCATGGCCGAGCTGTACTGGGTCCGATAAAACCCAACTGTTCCCAGGTTTAACTGAAAAGATATCCAGTAGGTATTATTAAACAGTTGCATTTATTTTTAAAATCAATCTTTTATAGGTGTGAAAGGAGTTCTGGTTTTAGTAGATCTGGATGGAAAACAACAGAGATCATATATGCTTAATCAGGGATTAAACAGACAGAGATTAAAATGAAACAATACAAAGATAGAAATCAGTTGTCAGGAGCTGGCCCTGTGGCTGAGTGGTCAAGTTTGCTCTCTCCACTTAGGGGGCCCAGGGTTCACCAGTTCAGATCCTGGGCACAGACCTACCCACCACTCGTCAGGCCATGCTGTGGCAGCATCCCACATAGAAGAACTAGAATGATCTACAACTAGGATATACAACTATATACCGGGACTTTGGGGAGAAAAAAAAAAAGAGGAAGACTGGTAACAGATGTTAGCTCAAGGCCAATCTTCCTCACCAAGAAAAAAAAAAAAAAAGGAATGAAAAGAAATCAGTTGTCAAAGATGAATACAGAGGCAAAAGAAAACAGAAACTTGACATAGTGAAAGCCAAAGTGAGGGACAGTAGGAAGAACATGGCAGGGAGGGAGGAAATAATGTGAATGTTTCTATTTCTAATTCAGTGGATAGTTTTAAGTTTACAGAAAATATTTATTATATATAAAAACACTTGGACAGTGGAATCTCTGAGGAAGACTAAGTGTCTACAAACATTGATCCATGGAGCCCAGAGCCTCAACAGAATAACAACTGTCAGGTCCTGGATTTTAAAGAATTACATGAACTTAAAAGGCAATTTCATTTGATTTTTGGAGTGAGGTAATCACTGACTATCACTACTCTCTATAGGCTATTTACCAACAGTCAAAAATATTTTGGATAATATTTATATACAAAATATTTTAACGGTAAAATAATTGTATAAGATAAATATTTTACTCTTTTTATATAAATATTAAAAAATCACCTCAAAATTCTATACAACTTTATTTTATTGATTCACTTTATCTTTCACTGTAGGAATAACACCTTCACTTACCTAATTATAATCATACAATCACATATAACTTTTTCTCATTTATAAGAAAATTTTCATATTACTACATAATCTTCCAGATTATCATTTCAAATGGTAATATAGTATTCCACTGCGTATATTTTAAAAATATATAGTTTAAAAACTAAAATGGAGAAATGGCTCTTTTGAGAAAAGCACAGAAGTCTGAGACAATGTATAATTCCAATTAGTAACCTCTAATTGAAGAAAAGTTTGTGGTAGATACTTTATTATGAAAGGTACAGAGTACAGAATAATGAAAAATAATATTTCATGATTCTTATTTTGTGAAATGGTTTTAAACCACCAGCTAGGAAATTTCACATTTCAGTGACACAAACTGATTATTATATGTCTGATCTCACTTGATTATAGTTGTACACATACGATGACAACACATCATTGAAGTCAACGTGTCATTACGATGACAGGGCAGTTTGAAGTTGCAAGACTACAAATGTTTTGGTTAATGTAACTTCAGACATAGTCCATTTTTTCCCCCCCTTTAATCCTATCCCTTTGTATCCACTTATCTACCATTCCCTCACTTGACATAAGGGCAAACATCTAGACAATACTATTTGAAAATCAGCCCTAAATTTCACACAGGAAAGTTTAGAAATGTTTTTTTCTTTGCAAGTCCTAGTCTAAACTGAAGCAGTAGAATTTAAACTCAGCCATAAAATGTATAAAGGAAGCGAGAAAAATAAATCAATTTAGCTAAGATAAAAATGGCCACGTCATTTCTGGACTCACCTTCACCCACTGGTCTGGTTTGACATTTTTCAAAACCACACTCATCTCTGGCTTGTCCATTAGAATTTTCAGTTTGGCAAGGTTGGGATCTTCGCTAGTAGAGATTGTGATAGGAACCATCCACTGGGGACAGTCTTCTCCTTAAGGAAGAGAAGAACAAATAAAAAACTTGAAAAATAATTTCTCGCTGGAAGAAATGGAGGGTAAGGTGGAAAGGACTGGTGTTCTACGCATAGGCTTGAGTCTAACTGTTAAGCCAATAGCTCATTTTTAATGATACATGAAGTCTTCCAGGTAACCTAAATAATATACGTGCAAAGGAGGAGGAGAATTTACAAAATCACAACAGTCTGAAAAAAGAGAGAACAGCCTACTCATTTGTAGAATTACAAATACCATGATTTTAATTGTTGTTTTCTATTTACAGAGCAATAGAGACAACAATGATCTAACTGTGGAAAGAAATTTCAGGGGCCAGCCTGTAGCCCAGTGGTTAAGTTCGCAGGCTCCACTTGGGCGGCCCAGGGCTTCGCTGTTCCAGTCTTGGGTGTGGACATGGCACCGTTCATCAAGCCATGCTGAGGAGGCATCCCACATAGCCCAAACTAGAGGGACCTACAACTAGAATATACAACTATGTACTTAAGGGCTCTGGGGAGAAGAAAAAACAAAAGATTGGCAACAGATGTTAGCTCAGGGCCACTGTTTAGAAAAAAAATTTCAAGTAGGTGAAAGCTCTTAAATAGCATTTAAAAACAAATTCTAAGGTGCAGTCCTTAAGAGGTATATACAGTGCTGAAACACTGAAGGGTTGATATTTATTTCTGTGACGGACAGGATTACACCTTGGGAGTTGTTGGAGTCAACCACTGAGGAGTCACATCTAAAAGCCAAAGCTTTTGTAAGGCAGGTACATACACTCTCTCAGGTATCAGCCAGCAAAAGAGACTTGACATTAAGATGCCAAACAAGGGCGAGCCCCATGGCCGAGTGGTTGGGTTCATGTGCTTCGCTTCAGCGCCCTGGGGTTTTGCCGGTTCGGATCTTGAGCGTGGACATGGCACTGTTTGTTGGGCCACACTGAGGCGGCATCCCACATGCCACAACTAGAAGGACCCACAACTAAAAATATACAACTATGTACTGGGGGACTTTGGGGAGAAAAAGGAAAAATAAAATCTTAAAAAAAAGATGCCAAACAAAAAAAAGTCATTGTCCAGTACATTAATGGAACTGTTTTAATAAGTTACATAGCTTTATGTTATCAGGCTAAACCATAAATGAAAATTTCCTCCTGAGACTGGGATATTTCAGGTTTTAATACTGCCCATATTGGTCACAGAGTATTAGAAAAACCTGAAAAGCCTGTCAGTCCTACAGTGCAGATTGCAGGCATGAGGGAGAAAACAGCAACTGTGACACTTAAGAGATTCAGTTGGATAACAGACTTGTCATCTGGCTTTTCAGGCATATTTATTAAACGAGTAATTCTCAATGCTAAGGAAGGTTAAGAGTGGAAGGCCGCACCTCTTAACCCAAGTAAAGTGCTTCATATTTTGGTATGTGGAACATGAAAAGGCATTGGTGATTCTGATATACATCTCCCCCTGTTGAGAATTACTGTTTTAAAGGAAGTGAGAAAGTTTCAATTAATCTTTAATTTCCTCATAGAAGAGTCTAATGACACGTAGAAATACTCGAAAAAGCAGAGTTGAGTGGTAGTTAAGGGTATAAATTCATGGAATCCAACTAGTTTGTTTGAATTCCTACTCTTTAACTCATTAGAGAGGTGACCTTGGGCAATTTAACTAACCTAGCTGTGCCTCAGCTCCCTCATTTTTAAAATGGAATTAATACCACCTACCTAATAGGGTTGCTGAGAATATAAAATAAGGGTGAGTTATAGTGCTTAGCACAATGATTGCTACATAATAAATCTAAATAATCATTGGGCTTTATTTATTTGCTTACTTAGTTACTTACTTACTATGCCCAAGAATTAAAAAAAAAATTAGCCACCCACACAAATGCCTACCAAGTTTTCTTTTAGAGATTAAGGCTAAATACATCATTTCTTGGGTGGTTCCTATCCTTCTTCATTCATTATAGCCTCCAATAACACACAGAAACACGGAATTTCAAAAATCAAATACCTCATGAATCTCCTTTTTTGATTTCCTAGATTTCATTTTTATTCTATTATCATTTCCTTGTTTTTATTTAATTCTATTAAAAATTTTTAAAAATGGATAATTATTTCCTATTAGTTGGAACACTACTGATATGGTATCCAAATTCATTGATCAGCTCCCACTTATAGCCATTCGCTTACCAACATATGGTCCACTGGCACAGAACTTCCTTTGGGACAACCTCAGTAATCTGTCATCTTCTACCTAAAGAGGCAAAGCAAAGGCTATAGTAGTATCAACACTTTTTCTTCTTTTTTTTGGAGGGGGCAAAATTTCTGTGAAAAAGTAGAAAGTAAAACCAGTACAACCAAATGTCTCATGAGTACCTAAAATGCAATGGTGGTGAAGATGATGATACTACAGAATAGGAGAAAAGTCACTATTTCTCATTTAGGCCTCAATATAACAATACTCTAAATAGAAGGCCAGGTTCTGTGTAATACTGTTGGCCCTTCAGAAGAGATTTGTACCCAGATGAGAACTTTAAAGTCTTAATGTTTTCAAAGGGATACATAACAATAAATAATACTACAGCAAGTTTATTTTAATTTTTATGGAGGAAGCTTATGTCTTTAGTCCACTTCCAAAAAGTGGCAACCTTAGATTAGCATGTGAACTCAATATTCAGAATTCAAATTTTTAGAATGATTGATAAACAAGAAAGGAAGCACACATCTTGTTTCAAAGGATGAGCTTCGTAATGAAACACAAAAAAAGTGGGAGGAAAAACTGCAAAAAACTAAAAAGCTAGAAGCAACAAGGAAAAGCACATCATTTAAAAAATACTGGGGCCGCGTGGCCGAGTGGTTAAGTTCACGTGCTCCGCTGCAGGCGGCCCAGTGTTTCGTTGGTTCGAATCCTGGGCGCAGACATGGCACTGCTCATCAGGCCACGCTGAGGCAGCATCCCACAGGCCACAACTAGAAGGACCCACAACGAAGAATATACAACTATGTACTGGGGGGCTTTGGGGAGAAAAAGGAAAAAAATAAAATCTTAAAAAAAAAAAAAAAATACTGGGGCCGGCCCTTTGGCTGAATGGTTAGGTTTGTGCACTCTGCTTCAGCGGCCCAGGGTTTTGGTGGTTCGGATCCTGGGCATGGACATGGCACTGCTCATCAGGCCACGCTGAGACGGCCTCCCACGTGCCATAGCTAGAAGGACCCACAACTAAAATGTGCAACTATGTACTGAGGGGATTTGGGAGAAAAAAAAAAAAAAGAAGAAGATTGGCAACAGTTGTTGGCTCAGGTACCAAACTTTAAAAAAAAAAAAAAAAAAACTTCAACATGCATTTGTTTTAATTTATCATTTGTTACTATGCCCTAGAACATTTTAAATAACACAAGAGATTTGAGATCACCTAAATCAAATGTAAAACTGGGCCAACTACATTTGTGGATAAACTGACTACTAATGAACTTAAACACTACATCACTGATTAATTAATTATCACATAGATTTCCTTGAAAAAGGTGAAAGGTGACTTTTAAATTGATTCAGAAATAAAGCAAAAATATTTAAATTTAGGGAATATAAAGTGAGAAATAGATCATAATCAAGATATTATGTGTTGCAGAGCTCTCCTATTTTTAAAAGAATTAAGAATCATAGATAGGTTTTTTTACTGTAACATAAAATGGAGGATGTTTGTGGCTGTGCTTGTGGACAAAAAACAACCAAGCAAATAAAGTAAGACCTTGATAGTAGCTTGATAGAAAAGTTAACTGAGTCTGGATAACACTGGGAGGGAGTCAGGTATCACTATCCTCTCTTCCGATCAACTATTATGCTCTTAAAAGTGTGCTCTACTTGAAAAACGTATGGCCCAATGGTCTGCTTTATGTGCAATCAGTAAATAGTTTAACAGTGTTGAGGTGTTGGTAGTTTTTGAGGGGATGAAATCCCCAGAGGTGAAAAGAACAATCATCTTTGTATATTATTCTTCTTTAAATAGGTAAAATGAAAGCTACTTGTCAGTCCATATAAAGTGTGAACGTCAAGTTTGATCCGTCATCTCCCGTAACAGACTAGTCCAAAGTGGAGAAAGAAGACTAGAAAGAAACAGAATCGTCACAAATGGTAGGTCACTAAACTTATAGGTATTCTTTTCTACCAAATATGATTGATTGCATTCCTTAAATTGCCTTATCAAATGCTTGCAGCCAATCTAACTGAGAGGTTCTCCAATGTGTATACTTTATTATAAAATATAATCATGTTTAAGGTTAAGATGTGGCTCTGAAAGATTAACTTGCAAGCACTATAATGTACCATGTAAATTTGGGTGCACTTTGAGAGTACAAGGGCTGGTTTAAATGTTACCTAGAATTCTCAAAGTACAGAAAAGCAAATTTACTAACTTAGATTGCCACAGTGAGAACGTCTTTGTAAAAAATACTTAGCTTTACGGACGATACAGAAGCATGAGAACAAACACATGCCAAAAAGAAGAGATATGAATCCTCCTCCCTAAAAAGGAACAGTAATTAATTTCCTATGCAGCTCACAAAACCATGGCAAAGAAATTTAAGAGAACAGTTTCACAATTTCATATAATTCAACTAAGTGAAGATAAACTCTCTGGTATGCATGAAAGGTCAACATATAATTCTCAGTCCTGTCGGAGGACAATTCATTTTGAAATACAACTTTCTCAACTCAGATAATAGTTCAACTAATATGAGTGTAATTCTAATCAAAATCACAGTGCCACCCAACCAATGTTAAAAAATAATTAAAGAATGATATTATTAATGGGTATTGAATTTTACCAAATGCTTTTTCTGCATCTATTATGGTAATTATGTGGTTCTTCTAACTTGATTCTCTTAATGTAGTGATTGTGAATCAATACATTGGTTTTTTAATGTTAAACCAATCTTGCACTCCTGGAATAAACCCACTTGGTGATTTTAGAATTATACCAACAAGTTTACAGTATTTTCCTTGGGGACAATGAGAGTAGACAACATTTTGTTTTCTACCATAAGCATGTGTAATTTTAATGATGTGGGGGGCAAACCATATAGTATAGAGAGAATAAATCACTGAGAAAAGAGTACAAAGACTGGTTTAAATATTACTTAGAATACTTAAAGTACAGAAAAGCAAATTGGATAACACCGACTGAATTTCATTTAATAACAATATTAGACAAATTGAAAGACTTTTTATAAGTTTACCTGTTCTGCTTCCACATAAATGAGGGGAAATCCCATTTGCTTGGTCCAAGTATTCATCACAGCTGCTATAGGTTTACCACTAGCATTTTCTAAACTTTCCCAGAGGTCCTCTAGAAGATAAACACAAACAATGAAAATCTAAAATGTTTACATTTTTATTTTCCTAAACAAACCATAAATTTTATGTAATTTTTCACACTGCATTGTTGACCAATTCTTTGGTTCTTTCAGGCTCAGGAAACAAACAGTGGGCCAAATTAATGTTCCCCTTGCCTCCCTCATTAAGTAAACTCTACTATAAAAAACTCATTTTATATTCTAACATGTTCTTAATTGTTCCAATTTATTAAAAAATTACAAAAAAAATACAAATTATGATAAAAGACAAACTAAGTTCAAACAAGAAGAAATAGAAACAAAAAGATGGAAATATATTTAGGATCACTAATAACAATCATTCACAAATTTAAAACCATTATACCCATTCAACTAATAGAAGTAAAAAAAAAAATTCAATGCTGATGAGGTTGAAGTAAATCCCATATGGTCAAACAACACTGTAAGCAAAACAGCAATACAAGGTGATACATACTATAATGGGGGCATGAACAGAGGAAAAGCACTGAAAGAAAAGTCCAAAGAAAATAAAGGAGTCGACTTTTGGTCTGCATCTTGAAGAAGAGTTGTTCAGCAGACAGACAAGGGAAAAAGGGCATTTCAGGTAGACAGAATAAGTGGTCTATGCACAAAGAGGTAAGTATAAAAAAAGAAACTATCAATAACAGCAATATGTTCAATAAGCTGAAGACAGAGGCACAATTATGGGAGTAACAGGCGGTGAGGCTAAAAAAGTAGGCAGGGAGTGAATTGTTCAAGTTTCTGTATAGTTTACAAAAAAGTACAAACTTTATAGTGAAGGGAATGTGGCATCTCAATGATTTTTAATCAGGAGAGTGATACAATTAGATATTCACTTTAGAAAGATAACCCTAGCTAGCCTCAGCGTGAGAGACGAAACTGAAGAGAGTGGGGCAAGGCAAGAAGTAGTGAATTAGTAGCAACTGCAGAGTTCCAGTGGCGAGATCACGAGGCATGGATTAAGGGAGGGGCAGTGAGGACAGACAGAGGGCACCGCAACTGCTGCAAGAGGACAAAACCATGGATAGTAACTGAAACGTCTTTCACTAATAACAAAAATGAGCCAAAAAAGTTACATGGTACACCTTGTACCAGTCACACTTTGGTAGACCAAACTGTGGCCGGTAAACTAGCAGCAACGGCTCCACCTGGGAGCTTGTTTGAAATGCAGACCCTCAGGCCTCACCCCAGACCCACTGAATTAGAAACATTTTAACAGACCTCAAGTGATTGTACCGACATTAGAGTTTAAGAAGCACAAGGTTTTTTCCTGATACATTATATGTACACATGCAAAAGACTCATAAAACTTCCAAGAGTACATTTTTCTGTACCACTGCTTTAAGAAACAGAACGCCTATTTTACAAACTAAGATGGAAATTTACAAGGGGGGCAGGGAGGAGTCAAGGTTACATCATGTCCTGAACAGAGAGGCAGATAGCATATTTTTAATTCACAGGTCACAAACCTCAGGAACAGCCATGGCCAGGCCTCTCTGAACTTTTGTTGCTCTATTAGACACTAATGACATTACACAAATCTTGTTTTTTAAACTATTTTTCTTCACTGAAGAACTCAAAACTCTTGGCTCTTGCTCTTTTTCACATTTAATCAACTCCTATACCTTTATTTTTCCTTTTTTAAAAAATTAATTAATTTTTTTTTGTGAGGAAGAGTCCCCCTGAGCTAACATCCATTGCCAATCCTCCTCTTTTTTTGCCTAAGGAAAAATGGCTCTGAGCTAACATCTGCACCAATCTTCCTCTACTTTGTATGTGGGACACCTCCACAGCATGGCTGATGACCGGAGTACATCTGCACCTGGGATCTGAACCCAAACTCAAGCTGCCAAAGAGAAGCGCCGGGAACTTTAACCACTCAGCCACAGGGCTGGCCCCCTTTATTCTTCCTCTTGACTCTGATAGCCAATAAATTACAGATCAACTGAAAATCTTAAGACTTCATTTCACTGAAACTCTAGTTCCATAAGTTCACTCCTAAAAATGGTTAATTTGTAACTATTTTAATGGCTAATGGTCAATTTAGGGCAACAAAACCAACAAATCACCAAAAAGAACAAGCTCTGGTAAGGTAAACCGAAGTTCTCAGACTCTTTAAAGTGGCAAAACACCGAGCTATGGAAAGCAGACTACTAGAGGATGACCAAAAGGATAATGGATCCTGACTCATGTTGATCCATGACTTAACATGTGGCTTCAACTAAGTCAACTTTATTTCCTATCCATCATATGAAAAGTTAAGCATTTAGGAAAAAATTAAATGTCCCATTCTGGATAAAGTGCCATCTCTCCATTTCTACGTCAATCTTTTTTTTTTTTTTGAGGAAGATTAGCCCCAAGCTAACTGCTACCAATCCTCCTCTTTTTGCTGAGGAAGACTGGCCCTGAGCTAACATCAATGCCCATCTTCCTCTACTTTCTATGTGGGATGCCTACCATAGCATGGCTTGCCAAGCACTGCCATGTCCACACCCAGGATCCAAACCGGTAAACCCCAGGCAGCCGAAGTGGAACATGTGCACTTAACTGCTGCACCACTGGGCCGGCCCCTGTATCTCAATCTTAAAGATTACCTGTGGCAGCATTCTTTTGTTGGAACTTCGTTAAATACATGTTCATTCCTTTCTTAAAGTCCTGAGAAAACACAATTTTTAAAATCCAAGAGTCAAACCTCAGAACTTATTATTTGCATATTAGTACTCAAATAATTTACTCAAATTACTTGGGTGTCAGATTTACTAAAAAAAAAATCCCTCTAATGGCCACTGACTTTTATTTAAGAATGCATAGTTTTTGCCCTCTACTTCTGCTTTTTAAGTTTTATACCAGCTTCCCACCCACCTCCAAACATATTTTGCACATTATTCATCTAAGACACCACAATAGTCAATTTAAAAAGAAATAAAGACAAGCCAGAGCAGGGTACTATCCTTCTAGATTCTAGAAAAATTACTTAGGAATTTAATCTAAATAAAACCAAACAATTTTCCATGCAAAACTTTATGATTTACCATAAACTTTTTAAACTGCTTTTTTACCTTATCCCCAATGTAGTCATGTAGCATTCGGATGACGGATGCACCTTTGCTATATGATATAGCATCAAATATCTCATCAACTTCAGAAGGATGGCCCACACTGACCTGGCAGACAGTGTGATTCAGGGTTATGACAGAAGCAGACAGCCACAATACTGAATTACATAAAAAGCTTTCTAGGAAAATCCTTCTAACTCATAAAGTTCTTTTCTGCCTTTAGATCACTCATAATGTATAATGATGATCTTTACAAAGAGTGTAGTAACTAATACTAATCAAGTGGAATATAAAACATTATCCTCATCATCTCTTAGGGCCTGGGTTTCAGTCTTGGCTCTCCTTTGCTGGAAGGCAAATTACTATTGATCAGTTTATGGGGGTGGGGGTGGAGGGAGAAAGGGAGATATGAGAAACATTTGGTTTCTTGCATGAATTGTAACGGCTTACAATTATATAGGACTCTGGTTAAATATGTCAAAGTATACTATAAGCCTAGTTCTTTGGAGACAAAATTTATACATATAAACCAGCTTAAATAAGGATAGGCTAAGTCAAGAGAATTAAAGTATATACAAAAACAGACAATGACAATAATAAAAGAGTATGTTCAGAATTTTCTTTGAAACAATAATGGAATCACAATGTTCCCCTATGCATATTACCCAACATGTATGGTTCTCCCACACTATTCAATAAAAATATATTTAGCGAATGCTTATGAGTACATGGCACTTGCCTCTACAAAAATCAAATTGTTATACTGACTACTTAAAAAGAAACAACTAGAACTTAGTCTTGCTAGACTTTCAAGAATGTAAATATGAACTATAAAAACAAGTGACATCACCCATGCAATTTTCTTTTCTTTTTAGAGTCCTAAGTATCTCTATAACAAATTACTTATTTCATTAAAAATGCGAGCAAAAGCCAATGGTTGAACAGTGTGGCTCACTTCAATAGGATGGCTGTTATCTAAGGCATCCAGCTCCTGGGCACGGGTGTAATCAGCAGAAACAAACTGCGTCCAGATATCATACTCTGGGAAGCAGTGATCTACACATAGATACTCAATCCATGACGCGAAGCCTTCGTTTAACCAAAGATGAGTCCACCATTCCTAAACACAAAAGACAGAAATATGTGAAGAAAACAAAATGCTTGTCACTCCACTAATTTGAAAAACTCACATGTCCCCTCCACTATACTGTAAAATTTACAACTTAATGAACTAAAATTCAATTTAAAACACTCAGTAAATAACTCACACCTCTGAACAAAAGAGATGCCTAAAAGAGATGCCAAGAAAGGCCAAATGGTGATATTAGCACTATGCCTGAGGGACATTTCAAAACATTACTAAGTAACATTTTACTACCAAAGGTAGAAAAGGAAGAAGAAGTGGGGGAAGCCCTTATATAGACAAGGGGAAGAGAGTGAATAAATGTAGACAAGAGCGTATATTGTCAAATAAAATTTAGTTTAATAAAGATTTCTCTTAGAAAAACCAGAAAGTTACCAGGACCAAACAGGAAAACTAGAAACTGTTTCCATAATGACTGGGAAAAATCATTGTTGATTGACGAGTTAAACTTTCTAGATAAAAAGAAAAGCAGTATTGCTTATATAAGGACTATGTGAAATTAACAGAAATGTCATCATAGTCAGTAGTTCAGTAAGGAATAGTGTTTAAGCATTTATGGAATATAAAACTCTCACCTGTTAGTCAGAATTAATAGTGGAGTGGACAAAGACTATAATGGGTCACAGATAATGTCGACTTAAAAAAAATCAACTTTTTAGAAAGAGATTTCAATCTAATTTTCATTAAAGTTGATTAAATCTCTTACGAAAAGAAAGCAATATATGAATCCAAGACAGATGCTTAAGGATTAATGCAATGGTGAAAAACAAAAAGGTATTTTAAAATTCTGAAAAGGTCAAATATTTTCAATATTAAGTGATAAATGGCTATTTGTCTAAGTGCTCTGTGCACTTATTTAACTAGTAGCCTCCACTAAGATGAGCTGGTACAAGGCCAGTTATTCTCCCACCTATCTCTAAACCCTTGAATTTCATTGATGAAACAACTGGCATCTAATAACTAGAAGAGTTACTCAAATCCAGTTAAAAGTTGTTTAATAATAATACGAAAATGCACACATTTCCCCTACTAAAGTTTATTGCTGATAGTTTCAAAATAAAATCACAAAAAATAACATCTACACAAAGCTGAGCAAAAAAATTGTTTGGTAGCAACAAACTTGCTGCATTAGGAGAAAAGAACATTTCTGTACATATTCCAATACAGGTACTCGCATACTTAATTCCACATAAAATTATATTTCAAAAAATTTTTTTCACCTCTATGTAAAACTTTAAATATCCAAAGCAAAAAGGAAAGGGTTTACTTTCAAGGGCTAACTTTCTTTAGAAACTCTTTCAGACATGTAATAGTTGCTAAATGTCTTACTTTCGTGCTTATTTCTGTGACATGTGGACTCAACTAACATCCAAGTCAGGCTCTGCTCTTTGGCAGCCTAAAATGCCATCAGAGAATTTGGTTGGCTCCAGAATCTCCAGCTCTTTCTTTGCTGAGGTTCACTAGTTCACTTATCAAACCCTGTGCTCCCAAGCTCTCACATAGTTGGCTGCTATAGACAGTATTTATTTAGAGTAAGAGGGAAAAGTCAAGACTAAAGGACAGAGACCATTCACTGCAAACATTATAATAAAAAAGAATTTCAACGTGACAATTGGAAATTTTTAACATACTTTACTGTTATTCTGCAGTTTCTTTGCTTTCATTTCTATCAAATTTCAACAACATTTTAGGCAATGAAAAAACTGACCCCTAAAAACATTTCAACCTAATCAAAGATCAGTTTGTTAGTTATCAGGTTACTTTTCAGCTAGTGAACTACACAAGAAATATGACTCAAGAAATTAAAGTTAACCTGGAATCTCACTGCACAGAATCTCTCTACCTAAGAGGAATCTCTTTCTTTCACCCAAATTAGTATCATGACTTCTCCATTTGCTGGCAAATTCTAGAACAGCTAAGGAAGTATTTTCTGTTGAATAAAGACTGTCCACATGCTCTTGATCAACACAGAGATTCTGATAAACACTTTTCAAAGTGGACCTTTTAAACAAAGTTTTTCTGTTGTTCAATTATTTTTTTGGCACAATGTTCCAGCCAAACCTGAAATACTATGTAGCCAAAATAATGTGCAGCAGGATGAAGATAAATATATTTGAGCACTTAAAAATATTAAATACCATAGTAACAAGATTTCCAAACCATTGATGGGCGAGTTCATGTCCCACAACCAGAGCAACCCACTGGCGTGATGAAGAACAGGAGTTTTTTGGATCAATAAGCAATGCAGTCTCCCTGCGTTAAAAAAAAAAAAAAATTAAACAATAAAAGTATTGCAATAAAAGCAAGCATGCACAAGTAGGGGAGGGAGGTTCAAACAGTAAATAAGATGGTCAAGTCAGGCTTTAGAGATGTCAAGAAAACATTTCCTCCAAGTATACAGGATAGAGCAAGTTCCAGGAAGATCAAAGACTACTCCAAGAGAATCCACACCACACAAGACCAAAGAGGTGACAGAGTTGAATTATCGGTTTGCTGATAGGACAGCTGCCTGAAATTTTAGAAAGACTTTGTCTAAAGGATTAGAGATTATTGTGCTAGCCAGAGAGAGAAGACAATCTTTCCATTAAAGGAAGGGGAGTGGCAGGTAGGGGTAAGATGCATTCCACAGTCCAAAAAGAACACAGAGCAGGCTGTCCAAAACTTAGCTCACTGAGGAAGGCAATCGAAAGTAGAAGGCAAAAACCTGTTTATAGACCCTGCTTTAAAAATTATACAACCCACGTTTGTACTGTGGTGACAGACATGAAAAACTTGGCTAGAAGATATTCAATCAGGGAAGGCTCTTCAAGCTGGATAAATAACTATGAAACTACTGGGAGGAAGAGAAGTCACTGAAATGAGAAATTCAGCCAAAAATATATCTAAAAATGTTACTAATGCCAGATGCTCATTTTAGAATCTTACACTCTCAGACAGCAGCACCAGAGGGCACTCAACTGCACTCTTGAAATGTGCATGGAAGTGGGGGAGGTAGGAAAATTTACAGCAGATCATAAAGCAGAAGCTACTCAACTGTGATTAGGAATGAAGATCCTATGAAATCAGTGATTGAAAAGATAAGGCAGGGTAACGCATCATTAACATACCTATAAGTAACAAGGCCCCAGTTCTCCATGGCACCTTCATAAAATAAATATAAACATTTATTGATATATATACATATTTCTTCCTCAAAATCACAAAATTCAAAAAAAGTTATTACAATTCAGCAATAAAATGAAATTTACTTTACCAGCTGCAAAGTCTGCAATAGCAATGAGATCAATTTTAGGTAGAGGATAAGGAACATTGAAGTAGTCCTTATAAAAAGGCAGGGTTTTAGCAGCAACCTATAAAAGTATAAACAAAAGAACCATCCGATAAATACTTTATTGTAATTCATACAGAAATCCACAAAGGAATCCTGTTGCAAGCCAAAGTATCTCAAGTTACTAGAAACCAACCCCAGGGTGTCCTACCTCCAAAGACTGCCTTAGCCCCAAGCTTTGCGTATGTTGGCCAAACTAATCCATTTATATCTTGGTATGAAAAATATAATTACATATTTTCCCACCCACTATCTTGATAAATAAATTCCACTCTAATCATTATCTTGTAAAATGTTAATACAACACCAAGGTTGGTAGTTTCAAAATTCTATTAAAAATAAAACTAAAGTAGCATAACAAATTTCAGATTAAATTATAAATAATTGTACTAATAATTGATCAGAAATGTAAATTCCCCAACCTGGAGTTATGGACTGTTGGAACAATCCTCTTCAAGTACATTTACCTCTAACGCAAATTTTCCTTGCTCTGCTTTGCCAACAGGGGTGTAAACACGGACACACACACCATCTTTTGACCTTGTTTCTACAAAGTCATATTCACCCACGACAAATGCCACCAGATACGTAGACATGACAGGTGTGCGGGCAAACTTCACTTCCACTACATTTTCATCATCAGGGTACGGTTTCCGATCAATTACATTCTTTAAAAAAAAAAAAAAAAAAATTACATTCTTTAAAAAAAAAAAAAGAAAGAAAGGAAAATTTAAACAATTAAATAGCTTAGAGCAAACACACTCAAAAACTGCAGGCTTTGTTATCTCTCCTTCCCCCTTTCCAGCACTGCTTACCTCTCTCTCCCAGTTCAAGCAGTGCTTTTATGTGCTCAAGATCTTTCCCATTAAGAAGGACAGTGATCTGATAAAGCATTCACACTGAGAAGTTAGAGCTAAAGTGTTAAAACTATGAAGGATTTGTGAGAGGAAAGAAGCAACTTTTCTTGAATACTTAATATGCCAGGTACTGGGATGTTTTAAGGAAACTTCAATACTTTTCAAGTGAAATAAGGATAAGAGACAATTATTAATAAAAATAAAATGTAATTGTGGAATCTGACCTTTCAAAGGGTACAGATTTCTAGATTTAGAGCATTTTCTGTACCAAGGCTGGCTCTGAGCAAATTTGTGATGAAATCTCCACTTTACCTTTGGAATCCCAAATTTCCCTTTGGTGTTCTCCCCCTTTTTCCTATTCAGGGTCTGTTTCCTCCAGTTCTCTCAATTCTTTCTTCCAAGGAAGACTTATTCAAGAACTGACCTGATAAATTCATTCACACTAAACTGTAAATGAATATTTCAGTTTAATATATTAGCTTCCTCTCTAAGAATATCTGAGAAGAGAATGGCATTCTATCTACGGAATTCTCTCCACCAATAAAAGAGGCAAAAGCCAGTTATTTTCAGGTGCAGTAGGCTTTTCCAAGTTCCCCAGAGTCATATTATAGGCTACAGGCTCCTCTACGTCTTAAGGCAGTCCTAGACCACAGACTTCAAGTGGTGAATGATTATTCTGTTTATGAATGAGATCAACGACATCAGTGAAGAGGGCATATTCCAAGAATACAATCAGCCAAAAACCTAAATACACTTCATCACATGGCTATATCTTTTGGCATTTAATAAGAAAGTCAGATTTATTTCTTTCAGGGAAATTTACTAACTCATTGCTTATTTAGGTTTCCAAATTAAAATAAGTAGATAATCTAATTAATATAGTTTATAAGGAATTTCTCCCATGGGGGGGAACTCCCCAAATAAGGCAATTAAGAAAAAGAGGGCTTATTGGAAACAAAGAAAACTAATAGTTGTGTTCCTATTATGTACCAAGCACTGTACCACTAGGTGGTTTCATGCCATCCCATCTAATCGGCAAACTAAATATGCTCAAATCTTACTCAAAATATAAATATACTCACAAACACATACATACCATGTTTGATAAAGCTACTCTGTCTTTAGGAACAATTAATGAGATATCAAAAGTTGCTTTGATGGCAGGCTCATCCCAGCAAGGAAAAGCCCTCCGGGCATCAGTAGCCTTAAGAAAAGAATATGAAATGTAAATAACACTGAATTAACCTAACAGACTATTTCATGAAGTAACTGCCATTTCTTTCTATCATTCATTCAGTCACTTGTTCAAATATTTACTTTCTACTCAGTGCCAGGCAACAAGTATTATGGGCTGTCTTAGGTCTGCTACAGATCTTAACAATTTATAGTTTTAGAATAATTTACAATTATATTTTTGTTTTTAATAAAACACTTCAACATTTCAAATTTAATGCAAACGGCTTCAGCAATAATGTTAATGTAACACAGAGCATAGGAAGGTCAACAGTACACTGTAAGGATTCAGCACTGGGAAAACACGTTAAGTTGCCTCTCCGGCTTTTTTTTCAAAAATAAAAATGAAAATATTTTCAGAATATTTGATATGTTTTTTTCTGTATCTGGAATGGTAGCAATAGGAATAAAGACAAATGCTCTATCAATTCCAAACAAGTCATTTGTTTAATGGCATTTCCATATACTACACAAAAAACTGTCACCGCTTGACCTACTTAAAGAGACCTCATTCTATCTTTAAAAATAAAAAAAGAGGGGGCTGGCGCAGTGGCACAGCGGTTAAGTTCGCACGTTCTGCTCCTCAGCGGCCCGGGGTTTGCCGGTGCAGATCCCGGGTGCGGACATGGCACCATGTGGCAAAAGCCATGCTGTGGTAGGCGTCCCACATATAAAGTACAGGAAGATGGGCACAGATGTTAGCTCAGGGCCAGTCTTCCTCAGCAAAAAAGAGGAGGATTGGCAGTAGTTAGTTCAGGGCTAATCTTCCTCAAAAAAATAAAATAAAATAAATAAATAATAAAAATAAAAAAAGAGAAAACCTGTTAAAGCAAAATAAATTAATGGTTCATTAGAATATCAGTTACAAAAGAAAGAAACTTGGGGCCAGCCCCGTGGCCGAGTGGTTAAGTTCGGGTGCTCTCCTTCAGCAGTCCAGGGTTTCACCAGTTCAAATCCTGGGTGCGGACATGGCACTGCCCATCAAGCCACGCTGAGGTGGCATCCCACATGCCACAACTAGAAGGACCCACAACTAAAATTACACAACTATGTACTGGGGGGCTTTGGGAGAAAAAGGAAAAATAAAATCTTTAAAAAAAAAAAAAAGGAAAGAAACACAACAAAATTAAAAAATAGAACCAACGATGAGATTCTGTATCAGGAAAGGAAGTAACAAAATATGCAGAGGCAGAGGAAGCATATACTTCTGAAAAAGGGTTTCTCCAAGGAAAAACGTTAGATGGCTGATTGCACTCTCAAAGAAATTAAATAAATTCTATTAAAGAACAAATAAGGAGCTGGCCCCGTGGCCGAGTGGTTGAGTTCACATGCTCCACTTTGGTGGCCCGGGGTTTTGCTGGTTCAGATCCTGGGCACAGACATGGCACCACTCATCAGGTCGTGCTGAGGTGGCGTCCCACATAGCACAACCAGAGGCACTCACAACTAGAATATACAACTATGTACCAGGGGGCTTTGGGAAGAATAAAAAAAAAAAAAGACTGGCAACAGTTGTTAAGCTTAGGTGCCAATCTTTAAAAAAAAAAAAAAAAAAAAAGGAGAACAAAAGACATCTGAAAAGTAAGAGTGTAAGGAAAGAAATAGTAGCACAGAAAAATTTAAATTAGAAGCAGCAGCAGTAGAGAAATGAATTTACACTAGAGGAAATTAAATGAACGACACAGATGAGATTATTGACTGATGTTCCTGAAGAAGCCATCAGAGCACAAACCACAAGGAAGATGCAATAGAAGAAAATTTTTTTTAAAATTTTATTTAGTTAGTTTTTCTTTTTTCTCCCCAAAGCCCCCTGGTACACAGTTGTATATGCTTAGTTGTGGGTCCTTCTACTTGTGGTATGTGGGGTGCCACCTCAGCATGGCCTGATGAGCGGTGCCATGTCCGCACCCAGGATTCAAACTGGCGAGACCCTGGGCCGCCGAAGCAGAGCGCACGAACTTAACCACTCGGCCACGGGGCTGGCCCCCTAATAGAAGAAAATTTTGCTACACTGAAGAAAGATCTGAATCTAAACATCAATAGGGTTCAACAATTACTATGTGAAAGTTAATGAAACGTGAACATCTGGTGAAAATTTTTAATTTTTAGGTACAAAGAAATAATTTAACAAGCAACCAGGGAGAGAACAAAGCACAACAAAAGAACATGCTACCCTACAAAGGGAGAAGAAACATTCTAATCTGACTCCTCCCCTTGACAAAATGAGACGTGAAAGACTTTGGAATAATATGTACACACCTTTGAGAAAGAAAGATTGTAAGCTAACTGGACTACTGTCATAGGTGAGCAAGCTAAGTTTACTACTCACTGGAGCAAGAGAGAACTCACACCAAAGGGAACCATGAGGCCTCTCAGTAAGAGTGTAAGAAAGAACCTATTATATGATTCGGGATTTGGTTGGGTGATTTAGGGGGGGATTCAAGGAAAAGGGGATTCGCTCTAAATTGGGTGGTGCCAGAAAGTGGAAGCAATTCCATGAGTAGGTATCTCAATAAATCTTATTTATAGAAAGGGCAGACGAGAGCAGGCCTAAAACTGTAACTGGTGAAGCAGCAGCTGTCACTCATTCTAACCGAGAGGGAGTTTGTTATTTTGTGCACAGCACAGCCCTTGTTTTTGCCTGTGCCTGGATGAAACTATGAAGTGCCCTTGTTTTGTCTCACTCTATCATGGTCTCAGAGTAACCCTGTCTGAGGTTAGTGTTCTAGGATATTGTTTATGTCCAACAGGAGAAAAACACGGACTAGCTGTGAGTGCTAGGACAACTTGTGGATGTCAGGGACTGCTCTTTTTTCTTTGTTTTTCACCAACAAATCTGTTACAAAACCAGTAAAACTGGTCATGTATAAAGGCAAATGAAAGATTTTCAGATATGAAAAGACTCAGGAAGTATATCACCCATATACACTCCCTTAAAAAAACTATTTGGAGATGTACTCCAGCCAACCAGTCAAGGATGAAGTACTCAAAAGGGCTAGAGATAAGCATTGGAACGATTTAAACACAGAATTAAGCCAAAACAGCTGCAGCAAATGTTGTTTTAAAACAGAAAGCAACATAAAATTCTTGAAAGAGAAGATATACCAGGTAAGATAAATTAGTAGTAAAGTAGATCCAAAATTTTAGGTATGAAAAACAAAGAATACAGAGATACAGCCAGAAACATAAAAATAAACATGATCAACTGTTTTGTTATACTGAAATTTACAGGAATAAATTTAATTAGACTTCACATTTAAAAGTACCACTCACAAATTCAAAACAAGCTATATAACTTGCAAATACTTGATAAATCCAAGAAAGCACATATAATAAGATAAACAAAGGACATGTCAAAGGAGCAAAGGAACGCTATACAACAGCATTACTATGAATTTAGTAGGAAAACCACAAGTGTCAAATACTAAGAGGATAATTTTAATTAAGAAAGGTACGGGGGCTGGCCTGGTGGTGTGGTGGTTAAGTTCAAGTACTCCATTTCATGGCCTGGGGTTTGCATTCAGATCCTGGGCATGGACCTACACACCATTCATCAAGCCATGCTGTGGCAGCGTCCCACATACAAAATAGAGGAAGATTGGCACAGATGTTAGCTAAGGGCTAATCTTCCTCACCAAAAAAAAAAAAAAAGCACACGAGAGAGAGAGAAAAGAAAGATACACAGTATAAAAGCAATTCAGATATTGAAATTCATGAGTATAATTATGGCCAAAGGCACCTAACTTCAAATAGTCAAAAATAATAGAAGAGACCTTTGTCAGACGTCTAATTTAAGATCATAATATTTTAGAGAAGCATATCATACCTCAAACTGTGTGACAGCAGCATAGCGCACCTCTCCAGAAGGGGTAGTATATTTACTTCTATAGAAACCTTTCATTTTGTCATTCAGCTCTCCAACAAAATCTATCTTTAAGGTTCCTGTACCTGTGATTGAAGATAAATGAAAACCATTTTTATGAAGATATTAAGTACAAGTTATCCAAAATATATCCTTATGACGTTAATTCAGTTGGTATTTACAATGTTCAAATTGTTCCTTCCTTTCTCAAATAATCCTCCTGGCAATGGAGAGAACACAGTATTTATTAAAGACTAAGCCTAAAGTAAACCCTAAAGGCATGCTCAGGGTGACTGCTTAGAAAGTTCATTAACTTTGTTAACTTAGTCTCAAATTACCAACACATGAAGATAAAAACAGGAAAGGAAACAAATATTTACTATTAAATTATGACATGCTATTATGCATGGTGCTTTAAAAATATTTATCATCCCACAACTAGAAGGACATGCAACTAGGATATACAACTGTGTACAGGGAAGGTTTGGGGAGATAAAAGCAGAGAAAAAAAATTTTATAAACCTGGAAGTAGGTATTGTTTCCATTTTTTTTTCAGATGAGGAAACTGAAGCTGAAAAGTTAAATAAATTGCCCAAGGTCACATAATTAGTAAGTAGTAAGAATGAGATAAAAACATAGGCCTGTTTAATCCAAAAGTCATGCTCTCTGCCAATTATGCTATGTAAATTGATCCTTTTAGATGACTTCATGCCAATTATTCTAGCATTAAGACAAGACATTATCCTTTCAGTCCAAATGGAACACTGATTCCATACTTTTGTAAGAAACTGTAGGGAAGACCAATGATTTGATCAGCAAAAGGGCATAAAACAAACTCTTACAGTCACCTCAATCATTTGAAATCCAATAATATTAAAGAAATACATTTAACCAATAAGTATTAAATGCAAATAAAAATGCAACCTGAATATATAGTTTATTGTTGTATAAAAGCAAAATCAGGGGCCGGCCCGGTGGTGCAGCAGTTAAGTGCACATGTTCTGCTTCTTGGCGGCCCGGGGTTCACCAGTTCGGATCCTGGGTATGGACATGGCACCGTTTGGGAAAAGCCATGCTGTGGTAGGCGTCCCACGTATAAAGTAGAGGAAGACGGGCATGGATGTTAGTTCAGGGCCAGTCTTCCTCAGCAAAAAGAGGAGGATTGGCAATAGTTAGCTCAGGGCTAATCTTCCTCAAAGAAAAAAAAGCAAAAGCAATTTAAACAAAATGGGAGTTTTTGTGAGTATATATACTTTCATTAACAAAGATCATAATTATTATCTAGTAGTCACCTACTAAATTCAGATGCATGACAAAATAATCCCATTCTACATTTTACAAATCAAGTCACCAAAAGAACCCCCAAAATGTTGACTTTGTAATTGATCCTTTTAAAGTGCCTATTTATAAGAGGATCTAGAGCACGGGAGTCTGAAAAATCAAATATATAGTATGACTATAAAGTGATTAGCCAATCATATCAAAACTTTTCTATCCTGTTTTAAATTGTCATTTGGAATGCTATAGAGCAATGACATTAACACTGTTCAAAATGCTCTTGACTCTCTCTCTCTGACAAATCCTTTTGAATGTTCTCAAAGTCAAAGTCAAATTTTCACCTTCCAAAACTGAATATTCTTTTTTGAAAGGTCTAGAAGTCATGCAGAGTCCAAGTCTACAGAATAAGTGAATGATCAACTGTAAACTGTTTCTACATAAAACATTTAGTGTGTCTTCTGTGCCTCAAACTGGTTCTGAAAGTAATTTCAAGTGAAAATTTCAGTAAAGAAAGTGCCACATTCTGAAAGTAATCATGCTGGGAAAAACAAAACAACAACTGAAGCGCAAGTGAACAGACGCTTGTGATTGCTGTTTTTAAAACATCAGACATTCTGTCTAAAGGGACAGTGAATACTTTTTTTCTTTTAAAGAGAAACAGATTAGACAGATTACTGGGGCAGTAAATGTGAACAGAGTAAAAGAACCTGAAAGACCTCTAGATGATGGATGTTAAAGAATTGAACTATGAATAACACAAAGTTTCTGTCTTCTTTAGGAATTCACTGATTTTTTAAAAAGGAGATGTATTCACATTAATGAAGTTTAGGAGAAATATCTAATAGATATAATCTATTATAGATATAAAAACCCCCTTCCTTTAAAGAGAACTATGTGATGGAACTTTCTGTTACAATTCCATAAATGGAGCTGGCCAGTCTGTGTTCACGAAGTCAGTTGTTAGGATGTCTTTCATGTAACTCATATTCCGTGGTAAATCTACTTTCAACTTTCCCTATTTGGAATAAAAGTGGATTTAAAACTCATAACTAAATAAGAAAGGCTGCGAACACTTTTACTCGGTTTTAAATCTCCAAGGCCATCAAACCATAACAAGATATTGATAGCGATCACTTCCCAAAAGTGGACTTCTAAACAAAACACAAAGTATCGGGAAGGCTTATTGCCTGAAATTCAAACAAAATAGAAGTTAAAGTTTTAAAAAATAATGAATAAATTTAATTAGTGTCACATTATAAGATGCTAAGTATTTACTATTAATACAGTAGAATTTTATGGCAAGAACAGGAGGAAAAAGGACTTCTTGATAAATTTCACTTATCAAATTTACACCATATTGAAGAACTGACCACCAGTTTGTCTAATTTTATACCAATTTGCACACATATTTTACATTCCTTCCTCAAATTATATATATTCCAAATATAAATATTCCTCAATATTTATCTATTTCGGGTGGTAAACCTTTTAAAACATACAATAAACTCATTTATAAATTAAACAACTGAAAAATTGGGACTTCCACCAGAAACCTTATTTGCTTAAAGCTTAGGAGAGTATAAGTGTTGTAAAACCTGAAGTAGATCTTGAAATACTTTAATAAAAATTTGCTAAGCCTACTAAACGCTATAGAATTAAAGATAGATTAATTTATATAAAAAGAGAGTAAAGGTCTTTGCCTTTGTTGTCACCATTTCTTATGATCCTATTTTTCACTCTTCAAAATGTTAATATCTTTCAGTGTTTCTCCAGATAAATGGCACTTTAGAGGATCCTTAACCACTGATTCTGAGATTGTTAGGTTTACAAAGATTATGGTAACTTAACCACTATTCTAGAATGGTGCCAATTTCAGAAAAGATGATGTTTTACTTAGCCAGACAATGGTTGGCATGACTGTTAAGTTTGATGAGGCTAAACACAAAGGTTACTAACGTCCTCCTCATACTGTTCAATATTTACTCCATTACCAGAAGATAGACCACTTGTACAACCTATTAAACCTTGAAAAAATAAGGACTTCATTCTTTTTTTTTTGGTGAGGAAGATTAGCCCTGAGCTAAACATTTGTTGCCAATCTTCCTCTTTTTGATTGAGGAAGATTGTCCCTGAGCTAACATCTGTGCCAATCTTCCTCTACTTTTTGTATGTGGGATGCTCCCACAGCATGGCTTGACCAGTGGTGTGTAGGTCCTCACCCAGGACCAGAACCCGTGAACCCCAGGATGCCAAAGCAGAGCATGTGAAGCCAACCACTATGCCACTGGGTTGGCCCCAAGGACTTCATTCTTAAAGCAAAGAATGACTGGGTAACTTTGACCCAGAGAATCTTGGGAAAATGTGAAGGCCAATGATTTTCAAACAGATATTTATACATATGTAATAATTCGATAGTCATATCTGCAAGATTTTTAAATTCTAATATTTATATCAGTTACTTATATTGTTATATCAGCTAAAAATCTCCAAACTCTGTCAAATTATAGTATACTAATGGTCATAACCTTCCCTGACTTGTTTCTGCTTTTATCAGGAAATGACTTCACAATTTACCATGTTTGCTGTAAATAGTCCTTATCAAGAATGATACAACTCTTATACACTGATAATAAATGACCTCTTATATACATAAGGGGAAAAGAAGAAGGGTACAGAATATTATGTATGGCATGTTAACTTCTGTGTTCTTAAAATATTATGTATATACATAAATGCTTACTAAAGCAAGATACAGTTTTGAAAGGATACACAGGAAACTGGCTGCTTTGGAGGAGTGGAGCCAAGAGAGGAAAACAGGGACAGAATGGCAAACAAATTTTCACTATATATCATTTGAATTCAAACCATGTCCATGTATTATATTTTTAAAATATTTAATTAAAAAAATTAAGGGACCAGCCTGATGACGTAGTGGTTAGGTTTGCACACTCCACTTTGGCTGCCCAGGTTACATAGGTTCAGATCCCAGGCACAGATCTAGCACCGCTCCTTCAAGCCAGGTTATGGCAGCATCCCACATAAAATAGAGGAAGACTGGCACAGATGTTAGCTCAGCAACAATCTTCCTCAAGCAAAAAGAGGAAGATTTGCAATAGATAGCTCAGGGCCAATCTTCCTCACCAAAAAAAAAAAAAAAAAAGAAGACGACGACGAAAGAAAGAAAGAAAAAGAAAAAAATTAAAAGCATAATGTGGTCATAGAAGTGCAGACTTCACAGTTAAACTACTTGGGTTCAAATCTAGGCTCTACCACTTATTAGCTGTTGACCTTGGGCAATTATTTAAGTTAATTAAACTATCTTTGTGCCTTAGTTAGAATCTATCTAAGATAGATAGATTCTTATATAGAATCTATCTCAAAAAGGATTAAATAAATTAGTATTTGTGATGCACATAAAACAGTACCTGGCACAGATTAAGTACTCAGTAGACACATATGTGTACTATACATACACACACAAACATATATACATCTATACATATAATACACACACACATCTTCCAGGAGTTTCTGTCTATTTTTACCTGGTGAATTCTAACAAATACATTCTGGCTTCTTTTGATAATTTTTTATTTAATAAATTATATATTTTTTAAATTTAATATATGATATATTTCCTAATGCAGAACAACAATTGAATCTATGCTATCTTTTTTTGTCTATACATGTTAGGTTTATGTATCTTCTTGGACTATTTTTAAAAAACCAGTTTTAAAATATTTTTTGCTCCTCTCTTCTTCATTTTTTATTTCATTAATTTCTGCTTTTAAATCTTTATTTCTCTCTTCTATTGTCTTCAAGTTACCTGTTCTTTTTGTCTAACTTTATCTTGATGCTTAAGTAATTTTCAGTCTTTCTTCTTAACTAAATATCCTCTCTGAACAATGTTTTACCTGCATCCCACATGTTTTGATATGTAGTAATTTCATTATTCAGTTCTAAATACTTTCTAATTTCTGTAACAAGTCTTTTTTAACTTGGGAATTTTCAGAGGTATAATTTTTCCTAATATATGAGAAGGGATTTTTTTTATCTTTTGCTACTGACTTTAATCCTTACACAGTATGAACACAGAATGTAAGCTGTGATGATATAGATTTTAACTTTTATTTTATCTCTATCAAAGTAATAGCTCATAGTTTAAAATTTAGACAGTACTACAGGCTTACATGTATAAGCTGCAGGCCCCTGCCCAATGCTACCGTACCCCTAATACTGCCCCTAGTAGCAACTCTGTGATTCTAAATATGTTGCTTATATAGCTATGCCTCCATTTTTCAATTTTACATATTATTTTCTTTTTACTATAGAAAGTAAAGTTCAGCTAAACTACATCTCCCACTCCTACATCTTTTACAAAGCATTAAGTTTTCTATGACCTTGCAAATCTGAAAATATCTTTATTTTGCTCTCCTTAAATTCAGTTTGGGTAACCATGGTATTCTAGGTTGAAAGTCAGATTCACTCACGATTTTGCAGGAAGGGCTTCGTTCGAGTCTAGTTTCCATTGCTCCTAGTGACAAGTCTGCTATTCTGATCCCTGAACTTTGAAGGTAATCTGCTAGCCTTCCTACCTTCCTCCCAACTCCCTCACCTCAGATAGAAGGTATTTGAAAGCTTCACTTTATCCCCAAAAGTTCTAAAATTTGCTTTGGTATGGGACTTTTTACATTTATTGAATTAGTCCCTCTCAATGATGTAACTTTTCAAACTAAAGGTTCCTAGCCCATCAGTTCAGAGAAATTTTCTTGTTTTGTGTCTTTAACAATTTCCTCTTCCATTTTCTCTCTCTTTTACTAGATGGATGTTGGCTCTGTCTAGTAGACTGGTCCTCAAATCTTCCTACTATTCGGAAAATTCCTCTATTTCATCTTCAAAAACTTCTACTGGGTTTTTAATTTCTATTGTATTACGCTTTCCAAAAGTTTTCTTTCTCTAATTCTTTCTGTTTGATGGTATTCTGTGTTGTTCTTGCTTAATGAATATAATATTAACAATATCTCTAAGGATATTAATTCATTTCAGTGTCTTTGAGACTTTCTTTTCATTTGCCTTTGCTTCTTACAAGTTCCTATATTTCTATTATACTTATTATTTTGCTTTTTGCTCTTTCACATTAGAAGTTTTATCAAATGTCTGGTAATTGTTGCTCCGGTGACTTTCGGTTTGTCCATGCTACTTGCTTCAGCCAAAGAAATATGAGCGAACATCAAGTACACCACCATCCATGCAGAAGCTTTAAATCTGTCTATGGTTTGGCTCTGTCCCCATCCCTGAGCTTCTGCCCCCTGCCCTAGGAGAGAAGCATGCTGCAGATAGTAGCTGCTCACTGCAGGTCCTGGAATGAGAAGACTTGGGAGCTGAGTAGAGCTCAGTACAGTTGGCAATATGGCTGCAGATGGTTAGCAGTCCTCAGGCCATATGTAAACAAGAAATATTGGTTGTAAATCACTGAGATTTGTGATTCTATTTGTGGGTTAAAATGTACACATACACTTACACACAGAATATTTCTGCAAGAATTTACCAAACAATGGAAGTAGAAGGAGTCAGAGAGAGGAAACAATTTTCATGTTATATTCTTCAGTATTTTTTAATACATGTTCATGGCAAAATGTTTATTTTTATAAGTTACATGTAAAAAATCCTAATTAGAAAAAGGCAAAACGAAAGGTCTCTAAGAGCACTGAAATAAAAGACAAACTTCTCCAATTTAAAATTTTTCTAAAAATACTTTTACAGTAAGGCAATATATTCTCAGTATAAAAACTATGGAAACAAGAGAAAGACAGAAATAAGAATAAAAATCATCAATTACGTCAACACCCAGATATGTCATTATTTGTACCATTTTAGAGATATGATTCATCACCTTGTATACGTAATTTTATATTCTGCTTTTCAATTTTACTCTATAATAAGCACCTACTGTGTTATAAGAATTCACAAACCTCACTTTTAATTGCTATATATATTTAAGCATACAGATATGCCACAATTGGCTTAATTATTCCCTTAGTGTTGGACAAATATATTAATTCTAATTTTTACTACCTTAAGTAATGTCTCATTAGACATTTCTAGGCATAAAGCATTTCCTATAGTTAGGATTTTTCTTTAGGATATATTCCTATTACCAGAATTGCTGGGTGAAGAGATGTGAACATGTTCAGGCTCTTGATACATAATGCCAGACTGCTTTCCAAATAAATTATATGGATTTACACTCCCATCGGTAATAAACATCAGGGCAGTCACATCATGGAGAATCTTTTTTTAACTTCAGCTTACATGACAGGCAAAAACCGATGTATGAGTAAGCATTATTTTGATAGTTTTCATTACTAGGAGGCTGAATATCTTTTCACATGTTTATTAGTTATTTGAATTTTCTTTCACACAAATTACCTGTTGCTTTGCATTTGCTCATTAATAAAAGCCTTAGTGCTTTACCAATTGATTTGTATATAATTTCTTCCATGACACTGAGTTCAGAAAGTCTTCTATTTTCCTTGAGCTTTTATATCTAATAATAGTAACATATCAACAAATCTTTCCTTCTACACCCTCACTGGCATATCTATCTAGTCTCTGGTTGTACATCAAAATCATCTTGGGACTTTCATCTCAGAGATGTGGATTCAATTAGTAGAAGGAGGAGCTAGGTAAATGTATTTTTTAAAAGCTGAAACTGAAAAGATGAAAAAAATGCATTATGTTCTACGGTAGAATGATCATTAGTTTTTGGTCTGTTTTTTTTTTTTTTTTTTTTTTTCCTGGTGGCCAAAAGTTACAATGAACCTGACTCTTTCAAAAGCTTGTCTTAATGCTTAATCTGCTTAAAACAATGAGGGGAAAAAAATGGCATACAATAAATTTCTTTGGAACAAGTAAGATGTCAGTACTCATCACGGAATTTTACAAAAGCCCCATGTCTCACCTGTTTGGAGAATACTAGGAAAAGACAAGGTGACTTTCTCATCTTCATTCTGATAGTTAAATCCTGTAGCATGTATTTCTGGAATGGAAAAAAAAAACATTACTTCACAAATCTGACTGGACTGATATAACCAAATTCAGACTGCAGCAATTAACATCTTTAAGAGCAAAATTTCTACTAAAACTACATATTCTTAATTTAATACATTAAGTTCCTATTAACAAAAGTGTCACTTTAGGCTATATGATCTAAGTTAAATAAGTTCCTTAAAAACAATTACGCAAACAAAAAAAAAAACCAATTATGCATCCTATATTATTAATTCACAAAATTTTTATGACATAAGGGAAATAGGGCGACTGTAACTGTGAAAAGGTTTTCTACCAGATTACCAGCCCTGCTTCATTTTCATCTTTGTATGACTATGACACAGCTTTCTATGTTGCAGTCTTCCTCATGAACATCTGAAAGACTGAGCAAAAGGCCAAGATTTCAGTGTTAAAGATATATCAGTGAAAGTTCTGTTCCCACCCAAAGATAGGTAACAATTCCAACTAAGATCTAAATCGAATTTATTTCCAGTAAAATTCTTTGTTGTTACATTTTATAGAAATAAAGAAGGTGAAAACAGGTGTGTGGATTAAATTAAGGCTTTGACTTCCTCTCTACCAGGAGTGAGAAGAGACTGCTTATTTGATACTTTATAATGTTTAGTTGACACTTTAGGGAAAGAACTAAGTAGATCAATTTCCAACCATATCACATCACATCCCAAATGAAAAGTCAAAGAGGTAGCCTTAATAAGCACATGAAAAGATGCTCATCATCAACCATCAGGGAAATGCAAATCAAAACCACAATGAGCTACCACTTCACACCCAATAAGATGACTACAATCAAAAAGACAGATAATAAGTGTAAGGGAGGATGCAGAGAAAATGGAACCTTCATATATTGCTAGTAGGAATGTAAAATGATGCAGCCGCTTTGGAAAACAGTCTGGCAGTTCCTCAAAAGATTAAAGAACGAGTTACCATACGACCCCGAGATCCCACTCCTAGGTATATTTCCAAGAGAAATGAAAACATATGTCCACACAAAAACTCATACACAAATGTTCACGGTAGCATTATTCATAACAACTAAAAAGTGGAAACAACCCAAATGTCCATCAACTGATGAATGGATAAAATGGATACAATGGAATATTATTTGACAACAAAAAGAAATGAACTGCTGATATATGCTACAATATGGATAAAGCTTGAAAACATTATGCTAAATGAAAAAAAAAACATACAAAAAGCCACATATTTATAAGAAATGTCCAGCATAAGCAAATCTCTAGAGACAGAGAGTAGATTAGTGGTTGCCTAGGGCTGGGAGGTTGAGGGGAAATGGAAAGTAACTGCTCATGGATACTTTGTTTTTGTAGTGATGAAAACGTTCTAAAATTGATTCTGATGGTGGCTGCACAACTCTATGAATATAATAAAAAACAACTGAATTCTACACTTTAAATGAATGGATTGTATGGTATGTGAATTATATCTCAATAAAACTGTTACTAGGGGCCAGCCCCGTGGCCGAGTGGTTAAGTTTCTGTGCTCCACTTCAGCGGCCCTGGATTTCACCAGTTTGGATCCTGGGCATTGAGCTAGCACGGCTCATCAGGCCATGCTGACGTGGCGTCCCACACAGCACAACCAGAAGGACCTACAACTAGAATATACAACTATGTACTGTGGGGCTTTGGGGAGAAGCAGAAGAAAAAAAAGAAAACATTGGCAACACATATTAGCTAAGGTATCAATGTTTAAAAAACAAACAAACCAAAAGAAACTGTTACTAAAAGAGAGAGAGAGGTAGTAGGCTTATCAGTCACAGGCTTAAGCTTGATATGGGTAACAGTGATTAAGATTTAACAACATTCTATGAGCCAGGAAAGATGCCCACAATTCATTCTTTTTTTTAAATGAATCGCCTAAGAATTGAATTTCTGATATTTCTAATATCATCATGGTTCAAACATGTCTTTATAAGGCTAAACTCTTTACAAAACCAGTAAGAAACTGTAATTTCAGATTTTAAAAGAACTTTAATCAGTTATTCTTCATTTTACAGATAAAGAAAATGAGATACATAAAGTTACTGATTTGCCTAAGGTCATATAGCTGGACTAGGACTCAGTTCCCTTCCTACTTGTACTGCCAAAATTCTTTCTACTATCATAAGCTAGCTCCTAAATTTGAACAGAAACTCAAGACTGCATATATACAATACTGGTGAAATCTCTACTGAAACAATGACTTTTGCTGACAAAAACTCGAGATTTGCTCCAACCTGAATCCCAGGAATAGAATGATACTTAGCCTATAAGGAAGCCAAGAATTACCTCAATGCTTAAGAATGTACTTTTCTGACTTAGATGTATCAAACAGCATTATTGTAGCTCTGAGGTTCTATGGTCAAAGACCATCTCCATCAAGGTACACTAAAGCCAACTTGTTTGTATAATTGAAACAATCAAGTTTCCTATTGCTAGATTCCATTTTGCAGCATATGCTTTCAAATGTATGTATCAACTATATTACAATGTGTACAAAAAAGAGCAAAATTCCCTCCAAAATTCTCTCTTAGAATAGCCATATATTAGAATTCTTTTTTTTTTTTTAAAGATTTTTTTTCCTTTTTCTCCCCAAAGCCCCCGGTACATAGTTGTATATTCTTAGTTGTGGGTCCTTCTAGTTGTGGCATGTGGGACGCCACCTCAGCGTGGTTCGATGAGCAGTGCCATGTCCGCGCCTAGGATCCGATGAAACACTGGGCCGCCTGCAGCGGAGCACGCAAACTCAACCACTTGGCCACGGGGTTGGCCCCAAGAATAACCATATATTAGAATTCTTAAAAAGGCTCTTGTAGTATGGGAAACTCTTCCAATTATTTCATATTGAACAACATACTACCTGGCAAACACACATTAGAGTTGGAAACAACTTTGGTCAATTGCAGTTTTGGATATTTCCATAAACAGCAACACCACTGATCCAGTGGCTCAAGTCAAAAATACGGAATCATCGGGCTGGCCTGGTGGCGCAGTGGTTAAGTTCGCATGTTCCGCTTCTCAGTGGCCCGGGGTTCGCTGGTTCGGATCCCAGGTGTGGATATGGCACTGCTTGGCACACCATACTGTGGTAGGCGTCCCACATATAAAGTAGAGGAAGATGGGCACGGATGTTAGCTCAGGGCCAGTCTTCCTCAGCAAAAAGAGGAGGACTGCAGTAGCTAGCTCAGGGCTTATTTTCCTCAAAAAAAAAAAAAGGAATCAGCCTAACTGTCCCCCTCCTTGTCTGTCTCTCTCTCATACCACATATCCAATAAGCAAATTCAATAGCCTATACCTTTAATCTCAGATTTCAATGCCTCTACCACTACAACCCCAGTCCAATGCACCATTATTTCTCTCCTAGACCACAATACCCTCTTAACGGGTCTGTTTCCACTCTTGCTGCCTTATAGTCTATTCTTCACACAGCAGTCAGAGTAATCACTGAGATCAAAGCCTCTAATGGAGTCCCAAAATTCAGAATGAAAAGCTAAGCCAGCGTGAGCTAGGCAAACACTTCTTAGAGAGGACAAAACAAAGCACTAACCATAATAGAAAAAATTTGGTAGTTCAGATTTCATTAATATTTGAAGTCTGTGATTATTGAGACACACTTAAGAAAATGAATAGGCAAACCACAGACAAGGAGAAAATATTTTATTTTATATGTATATAAAATATCATTATATATATATATGACAAAGAACTTATATCCAAAATATAAATAAAAACTTCTACAATTTAATGACAAAAAGATAGACAACTTAAATAAAATATGGGCAGGAGATTTGAACAATTTCACAAAGGAAAATATATGAATGGTCTAAAAGCAAATGAAAAAGTACTCAACAACATTAGTCACCAGGGAAATGCAAATTAAAACCACAATGACATACCACTACATATCCAGTAGAAAGGCTAAATCTAAAAAGGTAGAAAACAAAAATGTTGCCAAGGATGTGGAGCAACAACTGGAACTCATATTTTGCTGCTGGTGCCTCTTTATTGTTCCTCAAAGACTACAAGCATTCTCCAAGCTCAGGGTTTCTGCAACTGCTTGGAAAGTTCTTTCTCCAGGTATCTACACATTTTATGTCACTCAGGTCTCTGCGCAAATCACTTCTTTAGAGATCTCTTCCATCACCTTAAAGAACAACTTTCACTCTACATTCTCTTACTATGATCTTTGAGCACTTATCACTACTTTACATTACATATTAGTTATTGTCTATCTTTCCAAATCGAATATATGTATGTGGAATGCTGATTCGTGGTTTTCTCCACCACCCTACCTGCAATGCCAGAACAGTTTCTGGTACATAGTATATTCATCAAATATTAGCAGAGTGAATCACTTCAAAAAGCAATAGACTAAGTGATGATGTCATGGGATCATCAGTACTACCCATACAAGATATATTAATGAAAAACCACCTTTACTAATGTTATATGAATGGGGACTTACGGCTAGGGGTAAAATTTCCAGTTACAACACGATTTGTTGATTCAAAAAGGGATCTATCTTAAGCACCTTAGAAGATAATATTTGCTCTGGAAGTGTTAGATTGTTCAAAGAGTGGGTTCCATTCATAACAGCAACAAAAGTAGAAAATACCTGGGAATATACTTAATAAGAAATGTGTAAAATCTTTACAAAGAGAGACAGGAACCGGTTGGTGGTTACCAGAGGGAAAGGGGATTGAGGGAATGGCAAAAGGAGTAAAGGGGCAAATTTGTACAGTGACGGATAGAAATTAGACTCTTGGTGGTTAACACAACATAGTCTACACAGAAGTTGAAATATAATGTTATAAGTTATAACAAAGTTATAATAAATTATAACAGTTACCTCAATAAAAAAAGAAATCTTCATGAAGCAAATTTTAAACATTACTTAAAGACACAAAAGACAAACAACGGAAAGTAAAATAATATTCTTAGTTATGGATACATCTTAACATTTTTAATTCTCTTTAAGTTACATATATGATCTCAATAAAAGTAGCAACAAATTTTTTCTTTTTATAATTGGACAACATGACTCTAACGTTCATATGCAAAAAATAAATAATTGGGGGCTGGCCCCGTGGCCCAGTGGTTAAGTTCACACACTCCGATTTGACAGCCTGGGGTTTGCTGGTTCGGATCCTGGGTGTGGCACTACGCATGACTCATCAAGCCATCCTGTGGCAGCATTCCACACAGAAGAACTAGAATGACTTACAACGAGGATATACAATTATGTACTGGGGCTTTGGGGAGAAGAAAAAAAGGAGGAAAGTTGGCAACAGATGTTAGCTCAGGGCCAATCTTCCTTACAAAAAAGGAGGAGAAGAAGAAGAAGGAAAAGAGGAAGAAGAAGAAGAGGAAGAAGAAGAAGAAGAGGAAGAAGGAGAAGTCATTAAGAATGACTTAAAAAAAAAGATCCGCAGCATTTAAAATAAATAAATAAAGGGACCAGCCCAGTGGCACAGCAGTTAAGTTCGCATGTTCTGCTTCGGTGGACCAGATCCGCTGTTTCAGATCCCAGGTGCAGACATGGCACTGCTTGGCAAGCCATGCTGTGGCAGGTGTCCCACATATAAAGTAGAGGAAGATGGGCACAGATGTTAGCTCAGGGTCAGTCTTCCTCAGCAAAAAGAGGAGGACTGGTGGTGGATGTTAGCTCAGGGCTAATCTTCCTCAGATAAATAAATAAACAAATAAGAGAAACGGTGAATTCTGAAAAGAAGTGTAATGAGAAGGTCTGCTCTACCAGATACTAAAACATATTACAAAGTTACAATAAACTCAGGAATAATGAGACAGTTCACCAGAACAGATTCAGAAAGTAAGCAGCAGAATCAAATACATATGTGATTCAGTATACAACAAAGGTGGCATTTGGGATGTGGGAAAAAGGTAGATTATTCCATAAACGGTGTTGGAGCAAAAATTTAAGTTGGATATGTACCTTATATCTAATATCAAAATAAATTCCAGATGGAACAAAGATTTATACATAAAAACTAAAACTATAAAAACACCGATTTTTAAAATAATCTCTAGCTAGGGAAAGCTTTTCTAAACATGCCTTAAGATCTAGAAATCATAAAAGAAACAAATAAATTTAATGCAAAAAACTTTGGCATTATAAAAATGACTAAGCAAAATCAGAAGACACGACAACTTGAGGAAAAAATATTGCAACTTTTATGATGAAAAAAAGTTACTTTCCTCTACACATAAAAATTTCATTTTTAAAAAAATCAGTAAAAAAGGGCAACATCCAATTACAAATGGGCAATGATATAAACAGATCACAGAAAAGTGAAATACAAATGGCTTTAAAAATATACAAAAAGATTCTTAATCTTACAATGTAAAGAAATGCAAAGTAAAGGTATTGCAAGATAACTTTTTTGTGTGTGTATGAGGAAGGTAGGCCCTGAGCTAACATCTGTTGCCAATCTTCCTCTTTTTGCTCGAGGAGGATTGTCCCTGAACTAACATCCATGCCAATCCTCCTCTACTTTATATGTGGGACACCACCACAGCATGGCTTGATGAGCAGTGTAAGTCCATGCCCAGGATCTGAACCCACAAACTCTGGGCCACCAAAGCAGAGCATGAGAACTTAACCACTACACCACTGGGCCAGGTCCAAGATAACCATTTTTTACCTTTCAGATTAACAAAGATCAAAAAAACTGAAAAGATGTGGAACTAAGGTTTAACAAGCTGGTGGATATTGGTACCATCTCTATGAAGTGCAATTTGACAATATCACTCAAAATTACAAATATACATACCTTTGACCCAGCAATTCCACTTTCAGGAATTTACCCTAGATACCTTCTCATATGTGCAAAATGATGTTAGACATATGCCATACTGTGCACTGCAGCATAGAATTCCATTTAAATGTCTATCAGCAAAGGACTGGCTCAATGAATTATGATAAACTCATTCCACGGAACACTATTTAACCATTAAAAAAATGAGGAAGCTCTTCTTCTTTAAGGCAAGGTAAAACAGGATTGAAACAAAAACAACAACCCACTAACTGGGAAAAAATATTTGCAAGTCATATATCCGACAAAGGGTTAATCTCTATAACATATAAAGAACTCACACAACTCAACAACAAAAAAATCAAACAACCCAATCAAAAAATGGGCAGGAGACATGAACAGACATTTCTCCAAAGAAGATACACGGATGGCCAATAGGCATATGAAAGGATGTTCATCATCACTGATCATCAGGGAAATGCAAATCAAAACTACACTAAGATATCACCTTACACCCATTAGAATGGCAAAAATAACCAAAACAAAAAGTAAGAAATGTTGGAGAGGTTGTGGAGAAAAAGGAACCCTCATATACTGCCGGTGGGAAGGCAAACTGGTGCAGCCACTATAAAAAACAGTATGGAGATTTCTCAAAAATTTAAAAATAGAAATACCATATGACCCAGCCATCCCACTACTGGGTATCTATCCAAAGAACCTGAAATCAGCAATTCCAAAAGTCCCATGCACCGCTATGTTCATTGCAGCATTATTTACAATAGCCAAGACATGGAAGCAACCTAAGTGCCCATCAACTGATGATTGGATAAAGAAGATGTGGTATATATATACAATGGAATACTCCTCAGCCATAAAAAAGAATAAAATCGTCCCATTCACAACAACATGGATGGACCTTGAGGATATTACGTTAAGTGAAATAAACCAGATAGAGAAAGACAATCTCTGTATGACTCCACTCATATGTGGAAGTTAAACATGTAGACAAAGAGAACAGATTAGTGGCTACCAGGGGACAGGGAAGGTAGGGGGTGGGCACAAAGGGTGAAGTGGTGCACCTACAACACGACTGACAAACAATAATGTACAACTGAAATTTCACAAGGTTGTAAACTATCATAAACTCAATAAAAATTCTTTAAAAAATGAGGAAGCTCTTTACGTACTGATTTATAACAAGCTCCAAGACAAGCAAAGTACAAAGCAGTTTTTTGTAAGATGCTACATTTATATTAAAAAAGAAATTTAGAATTAGCTAAAGTTGGTATTTCACCAAGAAAATTTGGCCGAAGCAATAAGTTTTAAGTTTAGAACAACAGCACGTCTTCTGCACTCCATTGAACTTTGTTAGCCGTCTACACACACACACACACACACACACACACACACACGCACACACATAGAAACACACAAAATCTCTTCCCTTCCTCTCTCTGTGTTAAAAAGGCCTTCTTATATTAATACTTGAGCACGACAACTTGCATTGAAAGGTAAATCATTAGTTGAGCCATGAAACACTTTTTCCCCCTTTATGTTTAAACATGATAAAATTTAATCATGGAAAAGGAAGTTAGAAAAATACAAGATGGTACACTCAGGAGGCCACATTTTTAAAAAGATTGAACTAGAAAAAAATACACAAATAAGGTCAGCCAAAGTTGTTATTGCTTAAGTCATCTACACAAGCCTCTAATGAGTTCTGCCTGGTATTATGAGATACAAATACAAAATCTTCTAAAACTTCTAATATCAGAAGTTCCAATTTAACTGTACTTGAAAACTTCCCTTATAAATTGTCTATTTGGAACTCAGAATGTCTCTTCCTCCAAGGCACTGCTATATATAAATAACAGGCAAACTAACCCACATAATTCTATATAGTCCACATATGCCGTATAGTTTAGCACTAGAGCACACACATGATGAGGTTTTGTTTTTTTATTCAGAGGGCAACCTACCTACCATATTGTTTCTGTGGTTTTAGAAAGCAGTTCGTGGTGAGTGAAAAAGAATTTACAGTTCAACAAAGGCTTGCCACAGCCATCTGCTACTTGGAACATACTTTGCTTCTTCATAAAGTCCCAAATAGTTTTGCAATGGGAAAGAAAACACACCATTCTGGAGGAATTCCAAAGCAGCCTACAGAGAACATGGAACTAAGAACTCAGAGATACTTCTTACTTTGCAAGGCTCCAAGAGGACCTCTTTCTCACCCTGGGGCAGAAGAGCCCTTCCAGTATATGCACAGTTACAGTTCAAACAGTACCTATATTGACATTTCCATATTTTGAGATAGATTTACTATTTATATAATATAGTGATGGTCTAGCCCATAGGCTATCTGAAAACTCTAAAGAGGATTAGCCATGTGCCAAATATAAATCAGGTCCAAGACAACAAAGAAATTCCTTCTAAAGTATGTCTATTTTTAATAAATGACTGTTGGGTATTTAGTTAAAATGACTCAGCAGCAGTATAAATATTAGAGTAACACAGAGACAAGGATTTGTATGCCAAGCCACTTTTGTTCTGGAGTTATCTGTCGATCTGGCAGACATGCCTTAGAGGCTGAGTCTGGTAGGCCTCAGGGACAAATCCTGGAATCCAGGGCCCATCAAGACTGAGGGCCTTGAGAAACCACCTCCTGCTTTGGACTTGGAACTCAAAAGTTGATAACTTCATAGTAAAGGTGAATAAGAAGAAAACTAGCCCATAAATGGAATGCAATAAGACTTCAGAAAATCTGAATCCCTGATATTGGAAAAAGATTACCCCTGAGTACTAGTGACCACCAGATGAAGTAAAGAAAAATCCTCTCTAGAAGAAGAAAACATCATTGATTTTGACCACACAATTTTAATTTTCCTAATTCAACATCCAATAATCAAATAAACTTGGCACATTAGCGGACAAGACAAATTGAATGAAAAGACCTAAAATAACAGGCAATAAAATAAAACAGGAGCTCCTAGATATTAGTAGATATATTCATATACCTTCTTACTATGTTCAAGATGATAAAAGCCAAGCTTGAAAAATTTGGCAGGGAATGAGAAGCTAAAAACACACACACAAAACAAAAAATCTTGCACACTTATAAAAATAAATTATAGAACTAAAATATACAATAATAAAAAAATGCAACAAAACACACCTTCAATGGACAATCTTAAAAGTGGATTAGATACAGCTAAGGAAAGAATTAGTGAGTTGGAAGATAAGGCAGAATAAAAGATCCAAGACAAAGCACACAGGGAAAAAAGGATGAAAAATACAGGGAAGGGTAAGAAAGATGGAGGATACTATTAGAAGGCTGAACATACATTTAACTGGAATCCCAGTAGTAGAGATGAGAGGACCGAATGGAGCAGAAGTAGTATCTAAAGAGATAATGACTAAGACCATTCTGAAACAATTTAAGAGAGACTAAACCATAGATTCACCAAACCCTTTAAATCCCAAGCAGGCTATGTAAAAAGAAATCCAAACAGGCAGAGTATGGTTAAATCGCAGAAAACCAAAGACATAGAGTAGCTGGGGTGGGGAGGCTGGGGGGAGGTCTACTCTTAAAGGAATAGCCTGAGAGCCAACTTCTTAAGACCAATGATGGAATGAAGATGATGTGGAATAAAATAGTCAACACACTGAAAGGAAACAACTGCCAAGCTAGAATTTTATAGCCAGCTAAAATAATCTTCAAAAATGACGATTATAACACTGGTTTACACATCAGTTGAAACTCACTGAAATGCAAAATAGACACCAAAAATACATCTTATTGTACGTAAATTATTCTTCAATAAAGTAGGAATTTAAAATGAAAGTTAAAACGTAAGGTAAAGATATGTCCAAAGAGGGGGCTGGCCCCATGCCTGAGTGGTTAAGTTTGCATGCTCTGCTTCGGCAGCGCAGGGTTTCGCCAGTTCAAACCCTGGGTGCAGACATGGCACCACTCATCAAGCCATGCTGAGGTGGCGTCCCACATGCCACAACTAGAAGGACTCACAACTAAAAATATACAACTATGTACTGGGGGCTTTGGAGAGAAAAATGAAAAATAAAATCTTTAAAAAAAGACATCTCCAAAGAAACAAAATCAGAGACTTTGCCAACAACAGACACATACTAAACATTACAAAGGGCATCCTTCAAACAAAATAATTCTAGCAGGATTGCTGGAATGAGGAACAACAAAAACAGCAAAAATTTGGGTAAAGCTAAATGAACATTATACTACATAACACAATACCAACATTTTATGACTTTAAAATAAATAAAAATATATATATAAGAAAATTAGGGGCTGGCCCAGTGGCGCAGCAGTTAAGTGCACACGTTCTGCTTTGGCAGCCCAGGGTTCGCTGATTTGGATCCCGGGTGCGGACAGGGCACCACTTGGCAGGCCATGCTGTGGCTGGCATCCTGAATATAAAGTGGAGGAAGATGGGCACGGATGTTAGCTCAGGGCCAATATTACTCAGCAAAAAGAGGAAAATTGGCAGCAGACATTAGCCCAGGGCTAACCTTCCTCAAAAAAAAAAAAAAAGAAAATTAAAGTACACCACAACAACAGCATGTAAGTCAGAGGGAGATAAATGGAGACTAAGTGCTCTAAGATCCTTATATTGTCCAGGAGAAGAGCAAAATGATCAATTAATACTGGATATTTTAAAGTCAGGGACAGACCTTGTAATTCCTGGGGTAGTGACATACATCAAAAAACAACAAAAACAATTTAAAAAAACTTTTCTAATTAAAAGAATATGAGAAAGCACATAAGAAAATGGTAGACTTAAAGCCAAATAACACTAATTACATTAAATGTAAATGGACTAAATGCTTTATTTAAAAGACAAAGATTTTCAGATTGGAACTAAAAAGAAAAAAATTGCAATGAGCTGTTTTCATGAAATATACCTAAAATAAGGATGCAGAAAGGGTGAAGGTAAAGAATGAGAAAAAATATTAACCAATAATTCATAAAAGCAGGGGGAAAAATCAGTAAAAATGAAGATTTAAACAAAATTAACAGACAAACGACACAGTAAGACATATATAAAACATTACACCTAACAACTACAGAATCACACTCCTTCCAAGCACACACAAGCATTTTAAAAACTGACCATATCAAAGTAAGTCTTAAAGTCCAAAGGACTAAAATCATATACAGTCATGAGCTGCATTACGATGTTGCAGTCAATGATGGACGGCGTATACAACTGTGGTCTCATAAGATTAGTACCATATAGCCTAGGTGTACAGTAGGCTAGACCATCTAGGTTTGTGTAAGTGCACTCTATGATGTTCGCACAATGATGAAATCACCTAATGATGCATTTCTCAGAACATATCCCCATCATTAAGCAACACATGACTGTAGTATGTTTCCTTACCATAGAACCGTTAAACTACACAATCTCGGGGCTGGCCCCATGGCCAAATGGTTAAGTTCGCATGTTCTGCTTCAGTGGCCCAGGGTTTCGCCAGTTCAGATTCTGGGCACAGGCATGGCACTGCTCATCAAGCCATGCTGAGGCACTGTCCCACATAGCACAACCAGAAGGACCTACAACTATGTACTGGGGGGCTTTGGGGAGAAGAAGAAGAAGGAAAAAAAAAGGAGATTGGCAACAGATGTTAGCTCAGGTGCCAATCTTTAAAAAAAAACAAAACTACAAAATCTCCAGATACATCTCAACATTCCATGGGTCAGAAATCAGGAAATATTTTAATCTGAATGATAAAAATACTACATATCAAAAAATGTAGAAGCAGATCAGGGGTTGCCTGGGGATGGGGGAGAAGGAAAGGAATGAATTACAAAAGGGCATGAGGGAATGTTTTGGGGGTGATGGATATGTTCATTATCCTGGCTGTACTCATAGGTCAAAATGTATCAAATCAGGGGCTGGCCCCATGGCCGAGTGGTTAAGTTCACGCGCTCTGCTTCGGTGGCCCAGGGTTTCACTGGTTCGAATCCTGGGTGCAGACATGACACTGCTCGTCAGGCCCCGCTGAGGCGGCATCCCACATGCCACAACTAGAAGGACCCACAACTAAAAATACACAACTATGTACTGGGGGGCTTTGGGGAGAAGGGGGAAAAATAAAATCTTTAAAAAAAAAACTATCAAATCATACATTTTAATACGTGCAGTTTATTATATGTCAATATTGCATATACCTTAATAAGGCTATTAAGAAGAAAGAAAGAAAAAAAGAAGAGAAGGAGGAAGCAACAATAGCCACAGTCACTACCTGGAGAACTTTCCCCAAAACAAACAAACCAAAAAAAGTGTGGGATGCACCTAAAAGCAGTACATTTTTAGGAGAAAAGTTTATAGCTTTAACAGTGAATATACTAGGAAAGCAATATAAGTAAAGCATACATCTCAAGAGGTTTAAAAAAAGAAACTGCAAAACAAACCAAAGAAAGTAGAAAGAGGGGCCGGCCCGGTGGCGCAGCGGTTAAGTGCGCATGTTCCACTTCAGTAGCCTGGGGTGCACCGGTTTGGATCCCGGGTGTGGACATGGCACCTCTTGGCACGCCATGCTGTGGTAGGCATCCCACGTATAAAGGAGAGGAAGGTGGGCATGGATGTTAGCTCAGGGCCAGTCTTCCTCAGCAAAAAAAAAAAAAAAAGAGGATTGGCAGCAGTTAGCTTAGGGATAATCTTCCTTAAAAAATAATAATAATAAAATAAAGTAGAAGGAAATAATAAAGATAAGAACAGAACTCAAGAAAATACAAAATAAACATTCAATTGAGGATTTAAAAATCAAAAGCCTTCTTTGAAAAGACTAATAAAATTGACAAAGCTATGAGGATTAAGGAGAAAAAAAGAGAAGGCACAAATAAATAAAATATAAATAAATATAACAAATGTATAAAATTACTATTTGTATTAAATATAAAATACATAAATAAAATGACATTTTATTATAAGGGATCTGGTAGCTAAGATCCTTGTAACTGTAATAATTTGAAACTATTTACAGCAGAGCTTCCCAAACAGTGTCCTGTGGCCGTTCCAAATATGAATTAGAGGTTTGCCAAGATACTGATTTCCTTGGCCCCTGGGTCAGTCAGATAGGGCTTGAGCAATGGGAGACCTCTGACACTTACTCAAACTTACTCATTTGAGCCTTTTCTTTCCAGCGTCCCAAGAAAATATTATCATTCTCTATTAATGTCTTTGGAAAAAAAGTTAAGAAGCATTGATCTGGAGAACTAACTCTTCCAGCTTAGCATTTAAGAACACCATACACATTATGAAAAAGAGAAAATAGAATAAACAAGTGGTGGCAAGGATATGGAGAAAAGGGAACCCTTGTATACTGTTGGTAAGAATGTAAGTGGATAAACTATTACAGAAAACAGTATGAGGCTCTTAAAAAAATTAAGAATAGAACTACCTTATAATCCAGCAATCCTACTTCTAGAGATATATATACATACATATACATACATACAAAGGAAATATATTTAGTATCTCCCATGTTTACTGCAGCATTACTCACAATAGCCAAGACATGGAAACAACCTAAATGTCTATTGATAGATGAATGGATAAAGAAAATGGGGGGGGGGGGGGAGGGACGGACACACTGTAGAATACTATTCAACCTTAAAGAAGGAAATTCTGCCATTCGTGACAAAATGGATGAACCTGGAGGACGTTATGCTAAGTGAAATAAGCCAGACACAGAAGGACAAATACTGTGTGAATCACTTATACGCGGAATCTAAAATAGTCAAACTCATAGAAGCAGAGAGTAAACTGGTAGTTGCCAGGAGCTAGGGGAAGGGGGAAATGAGGAGATACTGGTCAGAGGGCAGAAAGGTTCAGTTATACAAGATGAATAAATTCTGGAGATTGAACGTAGAACAATGTGACTATATTAACAATACTGTATTGTACACTTGAAATTTGCTGAGAAGGTAGATCTTAAGTTTTCTCACCACACATACAAAAAGGAAAAAAACAAAGAAAATGATAACTATGTGAAATGACAGATACGTTAATTAGCTTGTGATTATTTCATAGTGTATAGGCATATTAAAACATTAAGTTGTACACCTTAAATATATACAATTTTTATTTGTTAATTATATCTCAATAAAACTTGGAAAAAAACAAGAACATATAATATTATATAATATTATGTAATCAGTTTTTCCTCTCCATTTAATCTAAAAATTACGTAACAATTTTTATGCTCTCCACTTTCTTAATATTTAAAACACTGTACAGAATCTTTACAATTTATAAATATCTTGACTGTATTCCTCAAAGGGAAGTAAAATCAAAATTAAAGCTAATGACAAAATAATCCCAAATATAATGTAATTTTGTTTGTTACCCATAAAATCAATAGAATAAGCATATGAAGAAACTCAAGACTAAAAAATATGACAGACTTACTATATTTCTCTAGATTTTTGCTTCAGTTCACTCAGTAAGTATCTACTGAACACGTATTATATGTAAGATACCATGGAAAACCACAGGTGAAAAAGAACGAATCATGGCTCCTGGTCCTTAAGGAACTTCGATTCCAATAAGAAGTAGTATAGACACAAACAAATTATTACAATATGGTGTGGCTAAATTAATTACAGCCAGTAGACTGTGGTGATTAAGTGCATGGACCGTAGAAGCCAAACTGCCTGGCGTTGAATCAGTCACTAGCTTTATGACCTAGATTAAGTTACATAGCCTCTCTGTACCTAGAGCCATTCATAAGTCTATATGAATATGTGATGTACTTAGTGACTGGCATACAGTAAACACTGACTTCATTATTTTTATCATTACTATTAAACACTATCATTACTATGAAAAATGATACACTTGGTTGGGCACCTAACCTGGTCTGAAGGCTAGGGAACCTAACTCACAAAAACAAATGTACCTTCTGTTATCAAACGATGTCATCTAAATTCTTAAAGCAACAGCCACTAAAGCAATCCACATCACCTCAGAGCTGTGTAAATAATGTTTAAAAACTTACCAAATACAAATAAGACAAAATTTAAAACTATTACACATTCATAATCTTTATATTTGTATATAAACCACATGGAGACTTGACCATTCCTTATCAGTCTTTCCCTATCATTCAAGACCTGCTAAAGTGAAAGTGAAAGAAGGCAAGTATGTACAACTGCAGACTTCCTGTCCTCTACATCTGACTTGCACTAGAAAGGAACAGAAGAGTGGGCTAACAGTATCAATGTTCCTTCTAGTGCAAGGATTCATTTACTCTGACTCCGGTTTGAGCTAACAGTACCTATAGATCACTTCTTTATCCTGCATAGAAAGCAGAACACAGCTCACAGATAAACTTAGGAATCCCAACAAGATCAGGAATTAGAAACTTAAGGTGTTATCTTAATGTTAACATTACATAAATTCTTCCTTTTTGAAAAATGTCTTCTGTTTGTCTCTATTGTCTTTGCAACTGGTTTTAAGTTTCTTGCAAATAAAGAATACTTCAGACATGTTTTCACACTTACCAAACTATCACTTAAACGTAGGAATTTAACAAAAACTCCTTGAATGACCACACAAATGATCACTTAAGGAAAAAGAAACAAAACTTTGATATGGGGGGAGGGAAACGTTTCAAACAAATAGCAAACTTCCTTTAATATACTAAGGCAAGCAAACTTACCTGAAAAGCGAGCTGAGAGGCAGAATGTGGGAGATAGAAGGACTTTTTGCACAATGTTACTTCACATTCCATAATAATCAAAGGTACTTGTTTCTAGCATAATTATGATGTTTACATAAGTAACATAATTATTTTTGTATACATCAACAAGACTTAAATAAACCAAAATGTTAAGTGTTTATAAATCAGCCACATAATGTTGGTTTGGAAATCAGTACTCAAACGGAAAAATATATATACCTTGAGAGCAAAGTTCTACTAAAATGGGAAATATGAAAGTATAAGGAGCAAAAAAAGCCTACTCTCCAAAACTGTCAGTGAATTGTTTACAGTTGTCAAAGCATTTCAAGACAGGATCTGTAAAAATGGAGCAATTATAATGAGAAACTGATGCTGACTTCCATAATAAAGATAAATAGCTTCTTGATGTGTAGTTGCCACAACTGCAGAAATCTAAACTACTGGCAAGTTTGCTTATACCTAGTATGGATCAACTGTTAATATATCTGGACTAAAGAAATGAGGAAGTTTCAGTTTCTACTTGAAATCTTTCCAAGATCACTTTCATCTTTCCAAGAGAGAGGCAGGAGAAGAGTAGATGACTCATACTCAATATAGAGTTAGTATAAATCAACAGGATTATTTTAAGGCAAGTACTAACATTTCTGGAATAAGTCCCAAGGTTACTCAGTGATCAAATAGTCACAGAATGTTAATTAGGAATTCTAATTTGTCGACCCATAACACCACAAACTGAATCAAGTCAAGAAACATTAAACAAAATATAAAAGTCTAGAAAGACACCACAAAAGAAAATTCAAACTCAAAATACAAAATCAAAGTATCTTTTCAATAAGCTGAAGATTAGGATCACAGCAGAAAGCTAATTTTAAAAATTCACTCAGGGGCTGGGCCTGTGGTCAAGTGGTTAAGTTCGCATGCTCCACTTTGGTGGCCCAGGGTTTCGCCGGTTCGGATCCTGGGTACGGACATGGTACAGCTCATCAGGCCATGCTGAGGCGGCATCCCACACGCCACAACTAGAAGGACCCACAACTAAAAATACACAACTATGTACCGGGGGGCTTTGGGGAGAAAAAGGAAAAATAAAATCTTAAAAAAAAAAATTCACTCAACTGACAGATTTGACTAGTATGCCAAGATACCATAACAAGTTAAAACACAAAAGACAGAACTAACGAAATATCTGCAATATAAATAAAAAAGGGTAGTGGTCGGCCCCAGGGCCGAGTGGTTAAGTTTGCGCGCTCCACTTTGGGGGCCCAGGGTTTCGCTGGTTCGGATCCTGGGCCTGGAAATGGCACCCACCACTCATCAGGCCATGTTGAGGCACAACTAGAAGGACCCACAATTAAGGATACACAACCATGTACTGGGGGACTTTGGAGAGAAAAAAGAAAAAAATAAATAAAAATAAGTAACAAAGGGTATAGCTACAATATACAAAATGCATATTCAAAGCAATACAAAAATGGGCAAAAAAAAATTACAAATGCATAACTGTTACCAAAAAACCAAAAAGGCAAACAAGTATATGAAAAGATATTCATCCCTACTAATAAAAGGTTCAAATAAAAACAATATATTTTTCATTAGATTAGAAAAGAAAGATTGATAACATTCAGTGTAATGGCAGTATAGGTTGATAACAACACCTAATGTAACGGCAGTATAAAGAAATAAATATTCTTACACTCTTGATGGGAATATAAAATGATGCAACTTTGTAGGAGGGATATTTGATAATCTGTATCTATAACAGACAATTTGACATCTGTTAAAATTTTAACACAGTACTCTCTTACTTTGGCACAACTTATAGGTATACTCTCACTGGTGCACAAAAGATGTCCTGTGCACACTGATTAAAATAGCCAAAAAGGGGAGGGATAACCAAAATGTGGAACATTAAGAAATGGCTTTGTAAAATGATACGCCTTTTTTTCTGGAATTTTCTTTTCTTTTTTTTTCTTTTCTTTTTTTTTTTTTAAAGACTATTAGCCCTGAGCTAACAGCTGCCACCAATTCTCATTTTGCTGAGGAAGACTGGCCCTGAGCTAATATCCATGCCCACCTTCCTCTACTTTATATGTAGGACGTCTGCCACAGCATGGTTTGACAAGTGGTATGTAGGTCTGCACCCAGGATCTGAACCAGCAAACCCCAGGCCGCCAAAGCAGAATGTAAGAACTTAACCGCTGCACCACCAGGCCGGCCCCTGTAAAATGATACATCTATAAAGGAATACTAGGCCTTCGTGAAACAGGTCTATGTATATTGCCTTAAAAATGCACACCAAATTAGATTTAAAAAGCAACTTGAAAAACATTATATATAATCTCACTTTTGTAACTAAAAGAAAAAAATTTTGCATGTATAAAAGAATTCATATCAGATTATTAACAGTGCTTACTTCTGGGACTGTAGGGGTAGGTGCTATAACGAAGGGAGGGAAGAAGAGGACCATCACATCTTATACTCCATAATGTTTGATTTTCCTACAACAAGTATGTATTTCTTTCGTAATTTTAAAAGATAAGCAAAACAATATATTAAATACCATGTGATGAAGATAACCTAATACTGTTTTATAATTCTTCACATTCTAAAAATTATTTCTGTGCAAAGTTTACAAAAGTATGTTAAACTTTAATAACAATCTTCATATCGTTTAATATCATCTTAATACTTGCTAATGATAATTTGTATCTGGATTAAGGCTAATAAGCTTTGTACCTACAAACAGTTGAATGAAATATTATCTTCTGCTACAGAACTCATAACGAAATATGTTTCACATTTTAAAATGATGCATCTAGACCTCTGCTTCCAGCTATGATAGCTTAGCTAAGGTATCAGAATAACCATAAAAACTGAATTAAAAAAACTTTTTTAAGTGTTTGAATGGGAATCAGACAAAGATCAGCTCTATGCTCGCAGGCTCTTTACCCCCTTATTGCATTGCTGACTCCTAAATAAGCACAGAGGTCAATGAAGGAAGCAGAGCCATAAGCAGCAGCAGTCTCAGAGGCTGGGCCTGAAATTCAGGACTACCAAAGCCGTCAGGGTTGAAACAGCCAAGATCTCAGAAAAGTGGAATAAAAAATAAGTCTAACATTCTTCATTCAATTTCCCCTCCAGACATTTGCTGACTCCTAGATTTCAGCAGTTGTATAATGGTAGGGAACTAAAAATTGCATATCAGGGCCCAGGAAGAAAGGGGAAACCTTAGCAAAGACTCCTGACAGAGCTACAAACCAAGAACAAGAGCAAATTGAAAAAAGCAAAAAAACAGCAGGGCCAGCCCGTGGCCGAGTGGTTAAGTTCACACATTCTGCTTCAGCAGCCTGGGGTTTCACGGGTTTGGATCCTGGGCGTGGATATGGCACTGCTCATCAAGCCACACTGAGGCAGCATCCCACATGCCATAACTAGAAGAACTCACAACTAAAAACATACAACTATGTACCAGGGAGCCTTGAGGAGAAAAAGGAAAAATAAAATCTTTAAAAAAAAAAAAGAAAGAAAGAAAAAAAGACCAAATTCAACTAGATCAAGATGTTCTTGCTTAGGGAACAACTGAAAGCTTTTCCCCTATAGTAAGGAACCAGACAAGGATGCCTGCTTTTGCCGTTTCTATTCAAACACAGTACTAGAGATTCTAGCCAGAGTAATTAGGCAAGAAAAAGAAAGAGAAGGCATCCAAATTAGAAAGGAAGAAGTAAAATTATCTCTGTTCAGAGATGAAATGTTATATGTAGACAACCCTGTGGGTTCCACAAAAAAAAAACTGCTAGAACTAATAAACAAATTCAGCCAAGTTGTAGGAAACAAAATAAACCTACAAAAATCATTTGCATTTCTATACACTAACAATGAACAATCTCAAAGGGAAATTAACAAAACCACTCCACTTACAACAGTGTCAAAAATAATAAAACACTTTGGAACAAATTTAACCAAGGAGGAGAGACTTGTATACTGAAAACTATGAAACATTGGTGAAAGAAGTTAAAGATGATACAAATAAATGGAAGACATCCCTTGTTCATGGATTAGAAGACTTAATATTGTTAAGATGTCCACATTATCCAAAAAGACCCATAGATTCAGCAATCCCTCTCAAAAGCCCAACAGTGTTTTTTGCAGAAATTTAAAAATCCATCCTAAAAGTCACATGGAATCTCAAGACTCAGAATAGCCAAAACAATCTTGAAAAAGGAAGAACAAAGTTGGAAGTCTCACACTTCCTGATCACAGAGCAACAGTAATCAAAAAAAAAAAAAAAAAAAAAGTGTGGTACTAGCATAAAGCCAGACATACAGACTAGTGGAACAGAAAAGAGAGCCCAGAAATAAACTCTTGCATACATGGTCAAATGATTTTCAACAAAGGTGCCAAGACCATTCAATAGGGAAAGGACAGTCTTTTCAAAAAATAGTGTTGGGAAAACTGGATATCCACATGCAAAAGAATGAAGCTGGACCCTTTACACCATATACAAAAATTAACTCAAAATGGATCAAAGACCCAAATGTGAGAAGTAATGCTATAAAACTCCTAGAAGAAAACGTAAAAGTTCCATGACGTTGAATTTGGTAATGATTCCTTGGATATTATTCCAAAAGCACAGGTAACAAAAGAAAAAACAGACAAAGTGGACTTCATCAAAATTAAAACCTTTGTGCATCAAAAGACACAATCAACAGAGTGAAAAGGCAACTTGCAGAAGGGGAGAAAATATCTGCATAACATATCTGCTAAGGGGTTAATAGCCAGAATATATGAAGAACTACACTCAACAACAAAAAAAGCAAATAACCTGATTAAAAAATGGGCAAGGGGGCCCAGCCCCAGTGGCCCAGTGATTAAGTCTGGTGCGCTCTGCTTCAGCAGCCCAGGTTCAGTTACTGGGCGTGGACCTACACCACTTGTCTGTCAGTGACCATGCTGTGGTGGTGGCTCACACACCAAAACAAGAGGAAGATTGGCAGTGGATATTAGCTGAGGGCAAATCTTCCTCAGCAAAAAAAGAAGAAAAAAAAAAGGCCAAGGGACTCAAATAGACATTCCTCCTAAGGTATACAACTGGCCAATGAGCAGATGAAAAGATGCTCAATACCACTAATCATTAGAGAAATACAAATCAAAGCCACTTCTACCTATTAGGATGGCTACTATCAAAAACAAACAAACAAAAATACAAGTGTTAGCAGGGATGTGGAGAAACTGGAACCCTTGTGTACTATTGGTGGGAACGTAAAATGGTGCAGCTGCTGCAGAAAACAGTATGACAATTCCTCGAAAAATTAAAAATAGAATTAGCAATATGATCCAGCAATTCTACTTTTGGATACAGAGTCAAAAGAATTGAAAGTCTCAAAGAGATGTTGTACTCTCAGGTTCACAGCAGCATTATTCACAATAGCTAAAAGGTGGAAGCAACCCAAGTGTCCACTGACAGATAAATCGATAAACAAAATGTGGTATATACATACAATGGAATATTATTCAGTCTTAAAAGGGAAGGAAATTCTGATATATGCTACAACATGGATGAACTCTGAGGACATTATGGTAAGTGAAATAAGCCACTCATAAAATGACAAATACTGTGATTCCACTTATATGAGGTGCCTAGAATAGAATGTAGAGATTCATAGGAAAGTAGAAGCGTGGTTACCAGGGACTGAGGGATGAAGAAAATGGGGAGTTAGTGTCTAATGGGTACAAGGTTTTAGTTTTGCAAGATAAAAAGAATTCTGAAGATAGATGATAGTGATGATTGCTCAACAATGTGAATGTGTACCAATGAACTGTACACTTAAAAATGGCTAAGATGGTAATTTTATGTTATATGTGTTTTACTACAAGTAAAAAAAAACATGATCTGGCTATATTGTCTGCCAAAAAAAAAAAAAAACACGCAGAAAATTAATTTCTCTCTAGAATGAGCTAAAATCAACTAGAACCTCTTACAATCTGTTGAGAGAAATTAAAGAAGATCTAAATAAGTGGAGAAATATATATTCTTCATTCTTTAATTTTTCTCCCCAATGTAGTCAGTGCAATTCCTATAACAATTGCAACATGCTTTTATGTAGAAATTGACAAGCTGATTCTAAAATTTATATGAAAATTAAAGGGACCTAGAAGAGCAAAAATCATTTTTAAAAAGAACAAAGATGGAAGACTTACACTACTTGATTTCAAGACTTAAAATGGAACAGAACACAGAGTCCAGAAATCAAATGGGGAAAGAATAATCTTTATAAAAAATGGTGCTAGAAAAAGTGGACAGCCATATAGCAAAAATAAACAAACAAACAGAACCTCTCTCCTTATCTCATAGCATATACAAAATTTATCTCAAAATGGATCAAAGACCTAAACGCAAAAGTTAAAACTATAAAACTTTTAGAAGGAAACACAGAAGATAAATTTAATGTCCTTGAATTTTAAAACATCTTAAATAGATCACAAAAAATACATGAACTATGAAAGAAAAATTCAATAAATAATTAATTCATTGAAATTAAAAACTTACACTCTTCAAAAAACACTGTAACAAAAATGAAGACAAGCCACAGACTGAGAGAGAGTATTTGCAAAACATGTGTCCAACAAAGGCGTGTGTGTATATATATATATGTGTGTGTGTGTGTGTGTGTGTGTGTGTGTGTAAGGAATATATAAAGAACTCTTAAAATTCAATAAGATAAACAATCCTCCCCTCCAATGGCAAAAGGTCGTAATAAGTACTTCACCAAGGAAGATATACAAATGGCAAATAAGGACATGAAAAGCTGCTTGACATCATTAGCCATCAGGGAAATACAAATTAAAACCACAAGATACCACTACACAACCACTTGAATAGCTAAAATTAAGAAGATGGAATATAACAAGTATGATCAAGGATATGGAGCAACTGGATCTCTGACACACAGCTGACAAGAATATAAAATGGTACAACCACTTTGGAAAACTGGCAGTTTCTTTAAAAACTCTCCATTTACCAAACAATTTAGCCATTATATTTCCAGGTATTTACCCAAGAGAACTGAAAGCATATGCCCACAAAAAGGCACAGATTGCTCTTATATTTTTAAAATGCAACTTTTTATATTAGAAATAAAAATAAAATGACCAGGAGGATTTCTGGTATCTGCTGTCGCCTGTGAGAAGCTTACATGCATCCTAACAACAAGCAAAAAGCTGAAAAAACTGAAAAATCAACAACTCTCCTTATGTCCATCAGAAAAGTGAGGTAACGGGAAATTGCTGCCAAAAAAAATTGGAGATACGCTGATACAGAGAATCACAACTTACCAGAGCAGAAACCCACAATAACAGGAGGACCCCCACACTTTTGTGACTTTTACCTCTAGCAGTTCTACCAGGTCCTAACAGTGAATATCAGAGAAAAATTCCCTCACGCGTCCAGCAGGAGGAGAGGAAAACAAACCATTCTGAAATGCACTAGAGAATTCTGTTCTTAACAAAACCTGCCCTCAGGGGAAACTATTTTACCAAAGTTTAACTGCTGGAGTTTTATCAGAGCCTAACCCACCTGGAGTAAGGGAAATATCCAACTCCAGCCCTTCCAGGTATCCTGTCCCACCTAAAGGTGGAAGAAAACCTGAGAAGCACTGGTGAAGCTCACAGACTAGGGGCACAGGCTCACCGAAAGACTAGACACAATCACAGGACTACAGAATGCTTCCCCTCCCTGCTCATCTTATGATCATATTATTAAAGGCCTATTTATTGCAGTTCCTTTTACCGAGTATGTCATGTCTGCCTTTCAAAAAAAAAATTGCAAGACATACTAAAAGGCAGAAAAAACAATTTGAAGACACTGAACAAACATCAAAACCGGAGTCAGACGTGGTAGGAATGTTGGGATTATCAGATCAGGAATTTTTTTTAAACTATGATTAATATGCTAAAGGTTTTAATGAAAAAAGTAGACACATGCAAGAACTGACGGCAGCAGAAAGATGGAAATTCTAAGAATAAATCAAAAAGAAATTATAGAGATCAAAAATTTTGTAACAGAAATGAAGAACGCCTTTGACGGGCTCATTATTAGATTGGACATGGCTGAGGAAAGAATCTCTGAGTTTGAGAACATGACAATAGAAACTTCCAAAACTGAAAAAGAGAAGAAAGACTGGGGGAAAAAACCCAAACAGAACAAAATATCCAAGAACTGTAGGAAAACTACAAAAGGTATAACATCCACAGGATGGAAATACCAGAAGAAAGAGAGAAAGGAACAGAAGCAATATTTGAAGCAATAATGACTGAGAATCTGCCCAAATTAATGTCAGACATCAAACCACAGATCCCAGAAGCTCAGAGAAGAACAAGCAGACAAATGCCAAAAAAAACCTACACCTAGGTATATGGTACTCAAACTTAGAAAATCAAACATAAAGAAAAAATCTTGAAAGAAGCTAGAAGAAAAAAACACCTTATGTACAGAGGAGCAAAGATAAGAATTACATTCAACTTCTCCTCAGAAACCACGCTAGCAAGAAGAGAGTGGAGTGAAATATTGAAAGTGTTGAGAGAAAAACTATTAACCTAGAAAGAATTCTTCAAAATTATCCTTCAAAAGTGAAGGAGAATCTTCCTCAATCTTGCAGTGAACCTAAACTGCTCTAAAAAAATAAAGTCTACGGGGGCCGGCCCTGTGGCCGAGTGGTTAAGTTCGCACACTCTGCTGCGGTGGCCCAGGGTTTCACTGGTTCGGATCCTGGGCACAGACATGGCACTACTTGTCAGGCCATGTTGAGGTGGCGTCCCACATGCCACAACTAGAAGGATCTGCAACTAAGATATACAACTATGTACCGGGGGGACTTGGGGAGATAAAGCAGGGAGAAAAAAAAAGACAAAGATTGGCAACAGTTGTTAGCTCAGGGGCCAATCTTAAATAATAATAATAATAATAAAGTCTTGAAAAAAATGAGGAGAAATAAAGACTTTTCTCAGACAAAAACTGAGGAAATGTGTTGCCAGTACATATGCTTTGCAAGAAAAGTTCAAAGAAGTTCTTTAGAAAGAAGGAAGATGATACAGGTAAGAAACTCGGATCTACATAAAGAAAGGAAAAGCATCAGAGAATGAACAAATGAAGGTAAAATAAAAACATTTATTTTTCTTATTCTTAATTGATCTAAAAGGTAAGAGTTCATTCAAAAAATATTAATAGTGGGCCGGCACGGTGGCGCAGCGGTTAAGTGCGCACGTTCCGCTTCTCGGTGGCCCGGGGTTTGCCATGCTGTGCACCACTTGACATGCCATGCTATGGTAGGCTTCCCACATATAAAGTACAGGAAGATGGGCACAGATATTAGCTCAGGGCCAACGTTCCTCAGCAAAAAGAGGAGGATTGGCAGTAGTTAGCTCACAGCTAATCTTCCTCAGAAAAAAAAAATTAATAGCAACAAGGTATTTGATTATGCTGGTGTGTGTGTGTGTGTGTATGCTAATTATAAGTGAAATGACTGCAATGATACAAGGGAGAAGAGGGGGGGAATTAGGAATATTTTGTTATTATAAGGTACTTGCACTATCTATGAAGCAGTATAGTGTTATTTGAAAGTAGATTTGGCTTAGTTGTAAATATATATTGTAAACTCTAGGGCAACCACTAAAAAAAGTTAAAAAAAAAAAAAAGAAGTATAATTGATATGCTAAGAAAGGAGAGAAAACAGGAGGAACATATAGGGGCCTGCCTGGTGGCACAGTGGTTAAGTTTGCATGCTCTGCTTCAGCAGCCTGGGGTTCGCTGGCCTGGATCCCAAGTATAGACCTGCACACCGCTTATCAAGCCATGCTGTGGCAGGTGTCCCATATAAAATAGAGGAAGATGGACACGGATGTTAGCTCAAGGCCAGTCTTCCTCAGCAAAAAGAGGAGGATTGGTGGCAGATGTTAGCTCAGGGCTAATCTTCCTTGAAGGAAAAAAAAGAAAGAAAGAAAATAGGATCATATAAAATGCTCAATGAAGGGCTGGCCCCGTGGCCGAGTGGTTAAGTTCTCGCGCTCCGCTGCAGGCGGACCAGTGTTTCGTCAGTTCGAATCCTGGGCGCGGACATGGCACTGCTCATCAAACCACGCTGAGGCAGCGTCCCACATACCACAACTAGAAGGACCCACAACGAAGAATGTACAACTATGTGCCGAGGGGCTTTGGGGAGAAAAAGGAAAAAAATAAAATCTTTAAAAAAAAAAAAAATAAATAAAATGCTCAATGAAAACCAGAAAAGGCAGAAAAAATGTGGAAGACAAAAACAGGAACAAAAAACAAGATCAACAATTATAAAACAGTAGCTAATGTGGTAGATATTGATCCAATGATATCAATAATCACCTTAAACATCAATGATCTAAATAAACCAATGAAAAAACAGAGATTGTCACAGCAGATCAAAAAACAACATCCAACCACATGTTGTCTACAAAAAACCCTCTTCAAATATAAAGATACACATAGATTAAAAGTAAAGGGATGGAGAAAGATATACTATGCTAATACTAATTACAAGAAAGTGGGAGTAGGTATATTAATTTCAGACAGAGCAGACTTCAGAGCAAGGAAAATTATCAGGGATAAAAAGGGGCATTACATAAGGATAAAGGGGTCAAAGCTTCCAGAAGACATAACAATCCTTAAGGTGTATGTGTCTAACAACACAGAATCAAAATACATGAGATAGGGGCTGGCCCTGTGGCCAAGTGGCTAAATTCACGCGCTCTGCTTCAGCAGCCCAGGGTTTCACTGGTTCAGATCCTGCGTGCGGACATGGCGCTGCTCATCAGGCCAGGCTGAGGTGGCATCCCACATGCCACAACTAAAAGGACCCATAACTAAAATATACAACTATGTACTGGGGGGATTTGGGGAGAAAAAGCAATAAAAAATTTTTTTTCTAAATACATGAGATAGAAACTGACAGAATGGCAAGGAGAAACAGATGAATCTACCACAACAGTTGGAGACTTTAACATGCTTCTATCAGAAATGGACAGATCCTTGGGAATGGCCTGGTGATGTAGTGGTTAAATGCACACACTCCACTTCAGTGGCCCAGGGTTTGCAAGTTCAGATCCTGGGCATGGACCTATGCACCGCTGATCAAGCCATGTTGTGGCAGTGTCCCACATACAAAATAGAGGAAGACTGGCATGGATGTCAGCTCAGGGACCATCTTCCTCACACAAAAAAGAAAAAAAAAAAGAAATGGACAGATACTGCAACAGAGTATCAGTAATGATATAGTTGAACTCAACAGCACCATCAAGTGACATAATTGATATCTATAAACTATTTCATCAAACAACAGCTGATTACACATTCTACTCAAGTTCACATGGAACATTCACCAAGATACACCACATTCTGGGTCATAAAAACACACCTTAACTAATTTAGAGAAATTGTAAAATGCTCTCAGACCACAAGAGAATGAAACTACAAATAGTAACAGAAAAGTAGCTGGAAAAATACCAAAATACTTGGAAATTAAACAACATGCTTCTAAATAACACGTAAGTCAAAGAAGAAATCTCAAGAGAAACTTTTAAATATTTTGAACTAATTGAAAACAAAAACACAGCTTATCAAAATTTGTGGGATGCAGGGGCTGGCCCCATGGCCAACGGATTAAGTTCGCACGCTCCACTTCAGCAGCCCAGGGTTTTGCTGGTTCAGATCCTGGGCACAGACACGGCATTGCTCATCAGGCCGGACATGGCACCACTCATCAGGCCATGCTGAGGTGGCATCCCACATGCCAGAACTAGAAGGACCCACAACTAAAAATATATACAACTATGTACTAGGGGACTTTGGGGAGAAAAAGGAAAAATAAAATCTTAAAAAAAAAATTTGTGTGGGATGCAGTGACAGCAGTGCTTAGAGAGAACTTTATAGTACTGAAACCATAGATCAGAAAAGAAGAAAGACCTGAAACTAATCATCTAAGCTTCCATCTTACGAAATTAGAAAAAGAATACTAAATTGAAAGTAAGGAGAAGAAAAGAAATAATAAAAATTAGAGCAGAAATCAATGAAAGTGAAAACAGGAAATCAATAGATGAAATCAACAAAACCAAAAGCCAGATCTGTGAAAATACCAACAAAATCAATAAGCCTTACCCAGGCTAACTAAGATAAAAAGAGAGAAGACACAAATTACTAAAATCAGAATTGACAGAGAGGAGATCACTACAGATCCCATGGACATTAAAAGGATAATAAGGGAATATTATGAATAACTCTATGCCTACAAATTTGATAACCTAGATGTAATGGACCAATTCCTTGAAACACACAATCTGCCAAAATTCATACAAGAAGAAATAGACAATCTGAATAGGCCTATATCTATTCAAGAAATTCAATCAATAGTTAGTATCTTCCAAAACAGAAAGCATCAGGCCCAGATGGATTCACTCATAAATTCTACCAAACATTTAAGTAAGAAATTACGCCCATTCTCTACAATCTCTTCCAGGGAACAGAAGCAGAGGGAATGCTTCCTAACTCGTTTTATGAGGCCCGCATTACCCTAATATCAAAATCAGACAAAGACATTAAAGAAAACCACAGACCAATATCTTCTATGAACACAGATGCAAAAATCCTCCAAATAATAGCAAATCAAATCCAACAATGTATAAAAAGAATTATATACAACCAAGTGGGATTTATCCCAGTGTGCAAGGCTGTTTCAACATTCAAAAATCAACTCCATCACATCAACAGGCTAAAGAAGAAAAATCACACAATCATATCAACAGACACAGAAAAACCATTTGACAAAACCCAACACCCATTCATGATAAAAACTCATAGCAAACTAGGAGTAAAGGTGAACTTCTCCAATGTTACAAAGAACATCAACAAAAACCCTATGGATAACATCATACTGAATGGTGAGAAACTCTAAGCTTCACATAAGGTGAGGAACAATGCAAGGATGTCCCCTCTCACCACTGCTTTTCAATAGTGTACTATAAATCCCAGCTAACACAATAAGATAAGGAAAGGAAATAAAAGGTATACATATTAGGAAGGTAGAAATAAAACTATCTTTGTTCACAGATGACATGGTCATGTAGAAAATTTAAAAGAATCAACAAAAAACTCCTGGAACTAATAAGCGATTATAGCAAGGTTGTAGGATACAAGGTTAATATACAAAAGTCAATTGCTTTCCTATATACCAACAATAAATAAGTGGTATTTGAAATTAAAAACAGCATTTACATTACCACTCCCTAAAATGAAATACTTAGGTATAAACCTACCAAAATATGTAGAAGATCCACATGAGGAAAATTCTTATGAAACATATCAAAGAAGAAGTAAATAAATGGAGAGATATTCCATGTTCATGGATAAGACGACTCAATATGGGGGCCAGCCCCATGGCTGAGTGGTTAAGTTCGTGCACTCTGCTTCCTTCGGCAGCCTAGGGTTTCACTGGTTCAGATCCTGGTTGTGGACACGGCACCGCTCATCAGGCCACGCTGAGGCGGCGTCCCACATAGCACAACCAGAGGCACACACAACTAGAATGTACAAACTATGTACCGGGGGACTTTAGGGAGAAGGAGGGAAAAAAAGGATTGGCAACAGATGTTAGCTCAGGTGCCAATCTAAAAAAAAGACGATTCAATACTGCCAAGATGTCAGTTCTTCCCAACTTGATCTGTAGATTTTATACCAATCCCAGTCAAAATCCCAGAAAGTTACTTTGTGGATGTTGAAAAACTGATTCTAAAGTTTCTATGGAGAAATGAACAACCCTGAATACCCAACTTAATATTGATGGGGAAGAACAAGGTTGAAGGACTAACACTACCCAACTTCAAGACTTACTTCAAAGCTACAGTAAGCAAAACGGTGTTGTATTGGACAAAGAAGAGACAAACAGATCAACAGAGCAGAATAGAGAGCCTAGAAATAGGCCCACATAAATACAGTCAACCAATCTTTGACAAACAAGCAATAGCAACACAATGGAGCTATCTTTTCAACATATGCTGTTGGAACAACTGGACATCCACATGCAAAAGATTTAATCTAGACACAGACCTTACACCTTTTACAAAAATTAACTTAAAATGGATTATAGACCTAAGAGTAAAATGCAAAACTATAAAACTCGCAGAAGATAACATAGGAGAAAATCTAGTTGACCTTGGGTATGGCGATGACTTTTCAGATACAACACCAAAGGCATGACCCACGAAAGAAATAAGTGATAACCTGGACTTCATTAAAATTAAAAACTTCTGGGGAAAGCCCCATGGCTGAGTGGTTAAGCTTGAATGCTCTGCTCCAGTGGCCCAGGGTTTTGCCAGTTCGGATCCTGGATGTGGACCTAACACCGCTTATCAAGCTATACTGGGGCGATGTCCCACATGCCACAACTAGAAGGACTCATAACTAAAACACAACTATGTACTGGGGGGCTATGGGGAGAAAAAGGAAAAATAAAAAAATAATAAAAAATAAAATCTTTAAAGAATTCCCAAAAGTCAATACACTTCGGAATAGTAAATAAAGCAGAGACAAAATAAAAACAAGATCTCACAAATAAGACCATTTTAGTGCTTGAAAAACTCTAAAACCTACCTAAAAAGAGGCAGCATGCTAGATTTCGAATCTTTTTAAAGTATATACCAGTAGCACACATACAGCAAACAATTTACTTAATATACTTAATGGTAATATAGCATATTATACATTATTTATATCAGTTTCAATTAAGATCCCAGAAGAATCTCATCGAGTTTTCTTTTTTTAATGAGACAGTTATGCTCAAGTTTTATCCTCATGTCCAAATAATAAAGAATATGCATTAACACACCACGATGCCCTGGAATCCCTCTTCAAAGGTTGCAAATTCAACAGAACTCAATACGGACCACAAAAATGTTCTGTTTGGCCAGCAAAGTTTTTTTTTTAATTTGAATATATTTATGTGAGACATGCACTCTTCAGTTCAGCCTCTGTCCCAACAGTCTTATTTCCCTACATCCAGCCCAATCCAATCATGTTTGTTATTTGCTTAACCCCAATGGTAACTTTAGTTTGAAGCCCCTACCCTATATCATTATTTGTATAACTAAAGTTATACTCAAATTCCTTTCATTTGAAATTTCCTTATGAAATTCTATATTATATTTCAATACATTTGTATTAGAATTGGATATTTTCCCTTCTCTTTCAATTTTCCTGATTTGAGGGCTAGCACTTAATTAGTACGTATGTATTTTCAAAATGACACCCACAACTCTACTGAAAAGAGATGGTGGTTTATCAATGTTATTGCTAATCCATACATAATTGTATGGCACAATATATATTATTAATAGTTGGATAAAGGCTTATGACCAAGTGTGAGGAACCATTCCTTTTTTCCAAGTTAATAGTTTTTGCTTGAAATTATTAATTTTAGGCAATATTTCTGACTTAGCTGTTTTATCCTTTCATTAAACACACATACACATGCACTGAAAAATACAATCCTACTTCAAGAATAAATGTGTTAAAATTTACATGCCTTATATGGATAAACCAAAGTGATGCTGGTGGATCTGAACTATATTAGAACTTTGTATGAAATACTATGTCACCGAAGGAAAAATTTTTTCTTACACAGCTAATTCTACAAACATATACCTGACAGAGTACACTAAGGGAAAAGTTGGTACAAAACTTTCAAGTCATCATTCTCTTTGTGGTTATGCCCAAACCATCTATTAATGATAAATTAAAAGACTCTTTACCTGTCAGGACCTGAGTTCAGGCACTCAAAAATTTCGTATTTCTCTTGCAGAAGCTGATGACAATACTAATCCCTGCACTGTGTAGGGAGGTGCATTCCTTGCACTCGCTTAAGTGCTAATGATTTCACCAACCCTTGAAGTGCAGAACAGTAAAAAAAAACAGTTTTCAGCTCTTTTTCTTACTAACTTCTCATTTTTAAAATATTACAAAGATCTCAAATAGGCTTTAAAATAAATTATTTCTGTTTAAAAGGCAGTGCATTAGTTTAAAGAGACACATGCCAATAGGTCTTTCCGGGTTACTGTACAAGATGGCCTTTTTCATCAATTAAAAACTTACATAAAGAAGCAACAAGTTTATGCCTTCAAATAATTTTCTGATTCTACCTTATAGCACCAAGATTTAATGACTACAGATATGTAAATCAGCCTTGCAGAAGACAATCACAATCTAGAAGGTTCTAGATGAGATTAGCTGGGTTAAAAAATGGTATCTTTCCTATTGACTCCTGCCACCAGCATAGAGCCCTGGAAGGAGCTGGCAGTCAAATTTGCAACTAGTTTCGAAAGAAATAACATGCTATACTCTTCCATAAGGTAAAAATCAAGAAACGCTACTATGTTCAAGGGCAAAATTAAGCTATGTATATATCTGAAAGGCCAAATCTATCCAAAGTGATCCCTGTTTCTGAAACTTTAAAATACCAAATTAATACAACTTCCTATTCTCGTATACTCTAAAATTAAATGGGCTTATACATGACTCCAGGTTTTTCCTATTGCTGTAGGAGAAATGAGTTGAGAAACGTACCTTAGTTAGTCCTGCATAAGATATTTTATGTAACAAAAATTGTAATGTTTTATCTGAATCTCTACCCAAATCCTCTTCACTTCCTATAAGTTTTCATTTCTCTTCTGATCCTCTTAGTGAGAACACTAACGCTGCTTCCTTGAGATTCAGACCATTATGAGCTTTGTCCTATTCAGTCATCTATATTCAAAACATTTCAGTTCTCTGAATTCTTTCCTGACATTTTAGTCCAGGAAGATAAAAACAAACCTAAGCTGAAACCAAGCCCGCCGGAGACTGCGCATTTATTTTACCTATCTATACTGGCTACCCTTTAAAAACCCTACATTGGAATTAAATGTTCTCTACCTACAACAAAGAAAGCTTGCCTTGATGTGCTTGGCTAAGGTACTTCCATTTTTCTTCACAGTTAAAGAAATTAAATAATCTCTCTTTCATTTACCAAACTCTTTTTTTTAAGTGGGCACTCATCCAAAGTCCATTTGAAGGATCTGTTCCTCTAACTTAAAATCACAGCAGTTTGATCTCATTTACAATCTACTGAACCAGAGTACTTCTTGGCAATAATATGCTCAACTGCTATTAACTTTTTTTTGTCTTACTATAGACAAGATAATTTAAGAAAAATTCATGAAATAAATATTGCCAGGCCTTAAAGTGTTACTTGTATGTTCTTCTTAGTATAATATAAAGGAGAGAGGAAATAGAAACACAAAATGTAAATAAAAGGCCAAGTTTCTAACTTATTTTATATCAAATGAGAAGACTTTCTGAGAGGAAGTCTCAGAGTAGTATAGACAAACCAATAAACCATTTTGACAAGGAATGTCAAGATGAAGTCAAAAGTAAAAAGCAAAGCAGCTCCAATATTAATACACTTGTGAGTTTATGACAAACTTGATAACTTTTAAAAATGCAGCTTATGTGGGAACAAAATTTCAGGCCAAAACTGGTTACTCAATTTAATCCTTATTGTAATTACAAGGTCTAAAACAGTCCTCATTTTAAAAATGCTAACTGAGTTCCCACACATTCTATACCATGTTTCTCTTTCACATATTCTTCTCCTGTAACTAACTCCATCATCTAGCTTCTAACCTTTGTATTCCATCTCACAAAGCAAATATTTTTCTCCCAATTATGAGTAAGATTATCTTAATTTTAACTTATAGTTCAAGAGGGGGGAAAAAAGCTTTCAGAAAACCACATATGAACTAAGCCCTCTTGATGAACCTTTTGTGTTCAAAGTACTTAATTTTTAAAATAACTCTTCAGCTTTGTATGCGTGGTATTACGTTCATTTTACACTTATGAAAATGTGATCTGCCTAAGGTCACAAAATAAGTTAATGTTTGAAGTAGAATTAAAATTGTGACATTTCCTTTATTTCACAGTATCGTCAGATTACACTATGCAAATATTTCCCATGAAAATCTAAAGAATTTTCCTATTTCTAAAGTAACATTGATATCTTAACCTGAAAATGTATGTATTACACACACACAAAAGCATGCACAAATACATATCATACAGACATAGAGACAGCAAATTAAAATGGAAAACAGTTCTTACCTTCATCTCCCTCTGGTGCATATGAAGCTGTAATAATGTCAATATCAGCACAATTCATCACAATCTGATTGGTTGCCTGCCTGACCTAAGGGGAAACGAAAGACCAGCAGTGTAAGAAATAGCCTAGATTAATAATATGTACATCTTCATCTTGGCCTGATGTATGTCACAGGCATACACATAATTTTTTTTTAACTCAGATATCACTAAAACCTAGACTGAGTATTTATGCATCAATGGTAGAAATAAATGAGTAGTTTTAAGTAATCCAAAGCAACTCACATTTTCCAAATTACATTAAAAGCAATAATAAATACTTAAGTATTTCACAGAATTTAAACATCTGAACAATGAGCTAAATAAAAGTAATTTTTTCCACTTAAATCTTGATATGAAACAACTTAATTAAAATTTTTCTGAAATTAAAAAAATTTTAGGGGCTGGCCCCATGGCAGAGTGGTTAAGATCACACGCTACGCTTCAGCAGCCCAGGGTCTCACCAGTTAGGATCCTGGTGCGGACATGGCACCGCTCACCGAGCCATGCTGAGGTCCCACACAGGGACAACCAGAAGGACCTACAACTAGAACATACCACTATGTAGTGGGGGGCTTTGGGGAGAAGAAGAAAAAGAAAAAAAAAATTGGCAACAGATGTTAGCTCAGGTAGCCAATCTTAAAAAAAAAAAAAAAAAAAATTTTAAAATTAGGAAACATTTCTTATATGTTGCAATTAATCATGTATCTTCACCTGCACATCAAATCCATCAATGAGGCCTTCTGTAAGGATAGAGGAAGAAAGCTAATATATCATAAACTATCTCAAAACTTCATAAAACACTCTAAATTTTTTTCTTTTCCCAAAGAAACATTTCAGATGTAAAAGACACTAATGATTCACCATCAAGATTAAATAAACTTAAGACTTTTGTCTTACTTGCTTCAGATCTGCACCCCCCCGCCCCCCCCCCCCAAATTTAGATATAACGAAATCCCCTTCTCCTCTTCCTCATTCCCTAGAGACAATCCTATCCTAAGGCTAATGTATATCTTTCTCATGTATGTTTAGTACTTTTGCTACATATATAGAGATCAGCAAACAATGTTTTTAACTTTACACAAATGGTATCAAAGTGTATGTAACTTTTGCAACCTGCTTTTTTCATTTAACATTGTTTCTGAGATGGGTAAATGCTAATAGACGTAGATCTAATTCATTAATTTTAACTCCTGCACAGTATAAACCACAGCTATTTATCCAATTCCTTCCTGAAGGAAGTTAGGTTATTTCCACTTTTTTGTTACTTAAACTAGTACTGTATGCATCTGAAACTAATAGGATATTGTATGTCAACTATATTTCAATTTAAATAAATAAATAAACAAAATAGCACCATAATAAACATCCGGTCCATGTTTTCTGTGCACACATTTTCTTTACCACGAATTGCCAAATTATTCTCCAGAGAAGTTCAAATTGACATTTCCACGAGCTAAGAATAAAGAAATCCCACTTTCAGCATCCTCCAAAAAACTTCAAAATTTTTGACAATCTGAGAGGTACTAAATGGTATTCCACAGTTTTTTAATTAGAATTTCTCTGACTACTAGTAACACTGGTTACTAAGCATCTTTTTCCTTTTCTGTCTTTTCTTTTCTTTCTTTATTTTATTTATTTATTTACTTTTTGGCCATTAAGTTTTTCCTCTGCAAATTGCTTCTTCATAATCCTTGCCCATTTTTCAGTTTGGTTGTAACCTTGTTCTTATATATTTGTTGCATTAAACAAAACTTCAAATTCATTTTCAGATATCTGAATGGTCTAAATCTAAAATAACAAAAATACAGATGCCCTAAATCACAAACAAATGCCTACAGGGGCCAGCAAAGTAGGTGCGTGCAGTAGGCCAGGTGGAGGCTATGTATAACCCCATAAAGGAAGGGTGAAGTAGCCATTTCTTGGAGCCAACTAATTATTGCTATACTGAAAAGCAGACTGAGTGCTGACAAATCTTCCAATTAAAAAAAAAAAAGCCACAAACTCAGATTTCATGTGCAATCTCCCAATTTTTTTGTTTTTGTTTTTTTGAGGAAGATTAGCCCCGAGCTAACATCTGCTGCCAATCCTCCTCTTTTTGCTGAGAAACACTGGCCCTGAGCTAACATCTGTGCCCATCTTCCTCTACTTTATATGTGGGACACCTACCACAGCATGGCTTGTCAAGCGGTGCCATGTCTGCACCCGGGATCCAAACCAGCGAACCCCAGGCTGCCAAAGGGAAACGTGCACGCTTCACCGCTGCACCACCAGGCTGGCTCTAACCCCAATTTTTAAGCAAGGCAACTAATTCAAAATTTTCAAAAACACTGTGTAGACCAAACAAAACCCATGCAAAAGTCAATAGTGCCTTGAAATCACTGAACAGACCACAGAACTAGGTAAGGACACAGGATTAATAAAATATCTGTATGAAAAAGCAATACCTAGGAGTAATCATCTTATTAATAACCAATACATAGGGCCAGCCCCATGGCTGAGTGGTTAAGTTCGCATGCTCTGCTTCAGCAGCCCAGGGTTTCGCCAGTTTGAATCCTGGGCGTGGACATAGCACTGTTCATCAAGCCATGCTGAGGTGGCGTCCCACTTGCCACAACTAGAGGGACCCACAACTAAAAATACATAACTATTTATGGGGGGCTTTGGGAGAAAAAGGGAAAATAAAAAAATCTTTAAAAAAAATAACCAATACATAAACGTGATTAAAATTTAAACTAAAATTACTTGACCTAAATTACAGATAGCATGTTATTAAGCCTGTAACAAACTATCAAAATCTCTAACACACAAAGTGAAACTATTTTGGCTCATTAAAAAAGAATCCGGGGCTGGCCCTGTGGCTGAGCGGTTAAGTTCGCGTGCTCCGCTGCAGGTGGCCCAGTGTTTCGTTGGTTCGAATCCTGGGCGCGGACATGGCACTGCTCATCAAACCACGCTGAGGCAGCATCCCACATGCCACAACTAGAAGGACCCACAACGAAGAAGATACATTTATGTACTGGGGGCTTTGGGGAGAAAAAGGAAAAAAAATAAAATCTTTTTAAAAAAAAGAAATATCTTTTTTAAAAAAATCCTTCTCATAAATCTTCCTGTTTCTAAACAAAAATGTGATGTAATGAACAGTATTTTTATTTTGTAAGTGATAATATTCCTTCACATTATTTCACCAGAACATAACTATATAGCACCAAAAGTTGTATGTCCCAACTGGCCATTTAGAGCATTACCTCTGAACAACAAGGAAAAAAAACTCTCTGCCTATTCATAAACTGACTTAAAAAATTCAGAAATACAGAGAAATGAATCACTTACTGGGGTGTGCTCCAAAGGCTAACATGAATAAAAACCTTCCAGAGTTTGAAGTTTATGCCAACAGAATAGTAACAGTGGTTTAGTTACGGGTCTTAATCGTTATCTAGGCAACCATATTTTCATCCATCAACAACTACAATGAATTTAATGGTAGCCAAGTAGTTAATCTGCCAATGTCAAGATACCTATACAACACTACTCATGCCAAATGACACTTATCTCACTATCATTGTTAACATTCTAAGGGAAAGTGCTTACTTTGGAAAGACATAGTGCACAATATCCAGTACACTATACAACATCCAGGACATGTACAATACAAATACATTCCAATTCCTCCTGTGTTTAAGGAAAAACCACCTGTTTATAACAGAGAATTAAACTGCTGGTTGAATAGCTATTAATTTTGTTTTGTTTTGTTTTCAGAATACTACCATTTCTGGAAGAGTGGGAGAGAAGAACCAAAGGAACAAAAATACTTAATAATAGAACTCCACTCAAATTTTAAAAATCAGACAGTATATTCTGGCTCATATTAGAGATGCATTTTAAACAACAGTATAATCCATAAAAGTGTTTTTTTAGAACTTAGTGCCTGATACACAGGAATCACTTAATAGATGTTATTATTAAGACACACACAAGAGACCGACAGTAAACGTGCTCTAATCATAAGGATGTTACTCTGAATATCACCTAATAGCATTCACCTAACAGTTTATAAAGTGCCTTATCAGTTATAAAATTTAAGAACTATATGCTGTATTATATAGCATTTTGGCTATCAGCATATATGTACTACAAGGAAGGTAATTTAATCCGTGTGGACTGAAGCATATGCTTAACTGCTTGACTATCATATTCTAACACTGCTCTTTTCTGATGCTTTCTCAACAATAACACTGACCTGATGATTCACTATGTGATTTCTCACATATTAACATCACCATGTTATAGTGAATATTACCTGTGGGTTCCACTATCAAAATAAGGCTATAATTCAAAGGAATTTCAGAATTAAGATCTTCAGTTTCTAAGCTTAAAACAGAAACAAAATGTTAAAGGTAGCATATAAACTATGTTGAGAACAAGCTTGTTTTCAGCTCTTCCATTTGATACTATTAAAGAATGGAATGTTAGTGTATCCTTTCTTTGTTTCAAACCCAGGGCAAAGTCTTCTCGGAGTCCCATAAACTGCACTTCAACTAAGCCAAACGCTAAGTAATGGCTCTACTGAAGAGGCAGCTTGACCAGTGGTAACAATTTTACAATGGAAGTTTCCTTTGAGCTAGGAAGGCAGCAATCCGACACAATTTTCTTCCTGAATGAGTCTTTACTACAATCACTCAGGAATACACCTTACATGTATTCCTGACTTAAGACTTAAGAGGTGTTTTTCTGATTGCCAAAGTCATGAGATTTTAGCAAAAGGAAATTTCCAGTGTGACAATTTTAAATACCAGTCAGTCTAAAGCCTGAGTCACTTTGCCTAACAAGCAACTTCATCATTAAAATTTTGTAATAATCATTGCCTTTGTGTAATAGGGCTATAATTTCTAAAGACAATAAGGAGTAAATAGTAAACACAAAGTGATCCAACTTTTCTAACAAAAGAAACACTGAAAAGAGCAAGGTACAGAAAGTCAAACAAAATAAGTACCATTAATGCAAAAACTTTAAACAGACAGAACATTGCTATTTATTGTTCGTGGCTACTTACATATGCAATAAAACTTTAAAACTATATATAGGAATAATATTCACCTATCTAAAGAGAGACATTACCTCTGGGAGTGGGGGTGGGAAGAGATGGAAATGGGCTTTAGTGTTACCTGTGACATTTTGTTTCCCAAAAAATATCAGGCACAGTCTGAAGCAAATGGGGCAAAACATGACTATCTACTAAATGTTACTATCTGCTAAGCGGTGGGTTACTTTTCTGTATTTCTAAAATACTTCCTAATTTAAAATAAAATTTTAAAGCGATTACGAGTGCCAAATAAACTAACTACATACTCGTATGGTGTTCAAAAGGGAATCTCCAAGATCTAGAGAACTAACCTCAGTTACAACAAAACAGCTATCAGAAGACTCAGTCCTTTGCCACTGACTCACATACAGATTAGAATAAATTTACTTGACAATAAGAACAGGCTCATTTATGTAGCAAAGTTCACAGAAGTTTTATAGATAACTTACTACTCAACACCACATTTATCCAGATTGGACTGGACAATATCAATTATTTAAAACCAGGAAGTTAAAAAAAAAAAAAAAAAAAAAAACCTGTATGAAAAGCCAGAATGGATGATACAAAGTCCATACAATAAAGCTCATACCCTTCAATCAAAAGAGAATCCATCAAACCCTCACTTACAAATTTCTTTTTAACTTCAAACAAGCTTGTTTATCTGGTTACATAGACCTCTTCAGATCAAGTTTGGTAAAACCAAAGAGGCAAGAAATTGCACAATAGGCAGCAACAAGGCACAATAAACAGCAAGAAGTAATAACCTGAGTGAGGAAAATAAATTTTACAGAACAGATATGAAACTAATAAATTATATAGTATATAGTTTTACCTAGTACATAGGTTATCTATGGTTATAAGCATCAATGACAGATGTTCAGAATAATGTCCAGTATTTTAAAAAAGAAGAAGAAAAGAAATAAACCAAGATTATGAGGAATTATAGAGCTTAAAAAGATAATATATTTTAGGAATATTTCCATCCAAATCAGTAAATATATTTTAAACTCTAAGTGCCTCAAAGGGTAAGCATCACTTATCTGGAAAATTCGCTGCAAAATTCATTGCAAGAGATTAGATAAAGCTTAACATATAAAAGTTTCTTATATTTAAGAGTTTTCTCATAGATATTTCAAGAAACAGAATAGAAAATCTGAACAGGGGCTGGTCCCGTGGCCGAGTGGTTAAGTTCACGTGCTCTGCTGCAGGCGGCCCAGTGTTTCGTTGGTTCGAATCCTGGGCACGGACGTGGCACTGCTCATCAAACCAGGCTGAGGCAACATCCCACATGCCACAACTAGAAGGACCCACAACGAAGAATATACAACTATGTACCGGGGGGCTTTGGGGAGAAAAAGGAAAAAATAAAATGAAAAAAAAAATCTGAACAAATTGAATTCCTTATCACCAGTCTTTCCATTTAATTTCATAAGAACATTTAGTGATCTAGCACAATGCTGGACAAATTATTAACTTTATCACTTTTTTAAAGTAATAAAAAACTACCAAAATGACTGCATAGAAAATATGCAAAATCTGGGCAGAAAATTCCATTAACACGGGGTTGACAATAACATTCATTTGGGCGCCAAGGTTTGGCCTGCCAAACAAACTACTATATCTGTAACTCTCCTCTAAGTGCCAATTTAGTCATCACCAATGTGAATATTTTGTTAGCGAAGGCCAAGGATTGTCTAATATATCCTGACTTCTCGCTTTGAAGGATGAAGTTAATTTCTCTGGCACAGGTAAAATATTTCCATAAGAAAAAGCCCAATTACTGTATAATCCACTATGCACTCATAACCAGGAACTGTAGTCACTCATAAATTTGTAATCTATTTTTTAATTAATCATCTACAAAACAAGGGAGTCAGAATAGCTACAAAAATTTGTTGCTCTCAAATCTCCTAATGTAAAGGGAGGGGAAAGGGAATGTCCCATTTCTCTAGGCCCATGATAACATATTTTCAAAACCTGCTGAATCAGACCACACTCACTTATGTAAAAGACAATTACTTTTTAAATCAGTGCACATTGACTAATTTCTTCACCTTCTCAGGAGTCCACACCCAGGTCAGGTTAAAAATCCACTAAGTTTCTAATATGTAACCTGTACAAATACTCTAGGCTTATCATAAAATTTTGCAACTAAAGCAAGCAAGCAACTCGCATACTTTGTGTAATGTGATTCCAACTGTTAGGAAACTGACCCAATACCAGTTATAAATCTAGGTTTCTAGAGAAATAATTTTGTCCACATTTTTAGATTTCCACAATAAGATACGACCTAATGCCACAATTTAAACTTATTGCTCCAATCCATGGATTCCAAAAACATTACTATATGCTTTTTACTACTAATGTTAACTTTTTACTAATGTTAACTCCTTTTTGCACTTCCAAAGGTGGCAGTGGGTACAATCAAAAAGTCCAATTATCCTTTAATGAAACCTGTTAGAATTCACTACCTTGTCATCTTTCATTTGTGTTGCCACCTATCCTGAAAAGAATTTCTGAAAAGAAATAGTTTGAAAAGTTAACGTTACTAAAAAGATTCATTTTTTCCTTGTATCAAATTTATAAGTCCCTGCTAATATCTAGTATATTACCATGTGTTCCCCAATGGCCCAAACCAGTCTTCCACATATTTCTCCTCCCTTTGGAAAAGCAAGTAAAAAAGGGGTAAGGAGAAGCATGTCACTGCTTGTTGTTCTATCCTAACACTTAAATAAAACTGTCACTTCCTAATAAAATCATTTAAAAATCTTCATTGGCAATTTTTTTCTGAAAATCTTCCCTAAATATGCAACCTCTGCAAATTATGAACTCATTAAGTCAATGAATAGGGTAAAGAAACAAATGATTTTTTTAATGTTAGTCTTTTCACATAACACGAATTCATTCATCACTAGGTCCTTCTTCCTGCAGGTTTGCCAAGTCACAAGACACACTACTGTTTACAATCCCTCCCATCTGCCCCCTGCCAATATATACCAAACACTCTAGTCTCTTGGCTTAAACAAACACAGTCTCCCAAATAACCCTCTGAAATACTAATTCAGACCCAAAATGTACTCATTCTGATTCACATTCTTAATGGAAAATTTTTAAATCATCTGACTTTCACAGGAATAAATTTTGCCTTTTGATGCAGCCAGACCCCAGAGCCCTCATGCTTTCACACAAGCGCCCCAAATCTGACCGTATACTTCTTAATTCTACACTTTTAGCCACATTTTCAATCTGAGTACGTACTTGGCTTTCAAAGACAACTGCCAACTTTCAATTTATTGGAACACTGGTTTACATTTCTTTCATTTCACTGCTACATACACCCTGTTCTTTAAGGTTGAGGCCTATTGATTTTCCCCCTGTCTGCAGCAGGAAAAGAAATGAAACAAAATATATTTACCATCATTCTTTTTAAAGATAACTATTAAACAGTTCCCATTTTTCATTATAGATGTCATATAATACATCACGTAACATGGTATCACAAATGTCTATTGTTCGGGACCTTTGTAGGGCATTAAGACTAATGGTCTCCAAAATCAAACAATACTTTCGAAAATGCTGGGGCGGGGGGGAGAAGCATGATTCACCAAAAACTGCAATGAAGAGTAATGGAATATTTTCACCAGTGGTATGCTAAAACTAATAGCTTCTTTCGGAGGAGGGTACTGCTAAGCAACCATCGCTGTAGCAATAAATCCACCTGCTTCAAAGGCTGCAAAGCTAGTAAGATGGGAGGAAAAGCGGCGATGGGGTCCTCCTTCAGCTTCTCTAGAGGTTAGGAGAGAACAAAGTCACTGCTGCACTGTCACTTGAGGGGAAGGGGGAAGGGGGCGGATCATCTTGGAAACCCAGCCCCCGGGTCGTAGCAGGCGGGGAGAACTCAGCAACGCTGCCTGGGATTAGCGTTCTCCGTCTCACTCTCTCCCCCCCTTCTAGAATCTCCCCTCCTCGCTAACGCGCGGCGGCTGAGTCCCCGATGACCGCCCCTTCCAACGCGTCCTCCGTGGGGCGTAGGGAGAACCGGAGAAAAGAACTGAGTCAGGAGGTGGAGGCAGAGCGTGGCCTCCGGCGCCCCCCGGGCCTCCCCCATCACCCTCCCCCTCTCCCAGAGCCCCACCAGGCCCGGAAGGGCCGGGGGCGCCCACCCAGGTGTGCGCGCCCCGGAAGGGCACGGAAGGGCCCGCCAGCGCCCGCGGCGCTCCCCGCAGCGCGGCCCGGGCCCGGCCCAGCCCAGCGGGCAGAGCCCCGGCCCGGCCGCCCCGCAGCCGCCCCGAGGGGCGCGCCCGGGCCCGCGCGGGCCTCCCTAGCCCCCGGCCCGCAGCGCCCAGGCCCGCCCGCCCTCCCGGCCGGGCCCCCAGCCCAGCCCGCGGGCGCGGCCTAACTGCCCGCCCGGCAGCTCGCCCCCGGCGCCCGAGGGTCGCCGTACCTGGGCGGCGGCCTCCAGCTTGCCCTCGAAGGTGAAGTCCAGCAAGTCGGGCTTGAGGCACAGGCTGTAGTTGATGGGGGAGACATCGGCAGGCAGCCGCTCGAAGGGCCTCTTCTCCGGCATCGCGGCGAGGCCCAGGCTGTGGAGGCGGCGGCGGCGGCGAGAGGAGCGGCTGAGGAGGAGAAGGAGGAGGGGAGGAGGCGGAGGGCCGAGGAAGAGCAGGCGGCGAGCGAGGGAGGGGGCGGCGGCTGCCAGCCACATCCACCGAGCGCGGGCGACCGCCTGAGGAGAGCGACCGGGCAGCCTGGGGGCGGGGGCAAGATCCAGCCGGAGTGCCAGGGGCCGGGAGGGAGGCAGTGAGGGCGGGCGGGCGGGCGGCGGGCGGGCTGCCTACGGGGAAGGGGGCGGAGGGGAGGGAAGGGGAGGAGGGCCAGCAGGGAGGGAGGGAGGCGCTGGCGGCGGCGGCAGCTGCGTGCGCGCCCCCGCCGGCCGGGCGCGCCTCCGCCGGTGTGCGCGCGCGCGCCGAAGCAGGGGGCGGGGCGGCGAGGGCGCGGCCGGCGGGGCGGGAGGGGGCGCGGGCGCGGGCGCGAGCTGGGGGCGGAAGGCGGCTCCCGCCGCTGCACCTGTCGGCGCCGGCTGGGAGAGCGGACTGAGTGCGAGCCCGAAGGAGCCGGAAAGGTTTGAGAAGCAGAGGGAAAGGCGTGAGGGGCCCCGCGAGCTGTCTCTGGAAACTGAAGCTTGTGCAGTTGGTCAGTGCAGTCAGGGTAAAATGGTAAAATACCAATTCAGAGCCAAACCCCCAACTGCATTTTTACCTCCAGATCAGCGGAAAGCCCTGACCGGAGGCTCTTTGGCGGGTAATTACTCCCGGTATTTTAGTAGCAACTTCAAGGGATGATGTGAAATATTTTGTCAGAAAACCTTTCATAATCCAGGTTACTTCAACCAATGCGATTTAGACTTTTAAGGGAGTGATTTCAAAAGTTAGGAAGATTTTTGTTTCCATGATTTAATGTTCGAAATAAGATATATTTCACTCTTCTCCTGTTTTCAACCTTGTTTCCGCTTTTTTAAAAAATAAAAGACCCTTTAGCAGTTGTGGCCTCTTTAAAAGTAAACTAGCTGTGGGCTCCCTCAGTTCTGTAGATATCTTGTAAATTGAGGTATACATATTTTAATATAAATATATATTAATTATATATAAGTATGTATATATTTAAATATATCTATTTTTTAAGTGTCAAGGGCAAGGAAACTTATCCATAATCCCCATATTCCTTTATAGGACCTTCTCATGTAGAACCCCTTAATTTCCAAAACTCAATGCTGAATGTTGTGCTGGACCAGCACTGTCCAATAGAAATATAATGTGAGCCAACTACATAACTTTAAATTTTCTAGTAGCCACATTAAAAAAAAAAAAGGAAAAAGAAAACAAGTGAAATTTCTACATCTTGTTTAACCCAACATATCCGAAATAGTACCATTTCAACATGTAATCAATATAAAAAATTTTAATGAGATTCCCCCCCATACTAAGGCTTTGAAATCCAGTGTGTATTTTACATTTAGAGCATATCTTAATTCTGATTAGCCACATTTTGGATGCTCAACAGCCCCATGTGACTAGTGGTGGCTGTTGTACTGGACAGCACAGTCTTGGATGCTGGGCCTGCCTTCCTGTCCTCTGAATCCTACATACCTTTTAAGACAGACTGAAAAACTGCAATCCTTGCAAACTAAGATGTGAAATGGGGCCTTTTGTTGCATAGATGAATTTCTATGACCACTTCTTGGCCTTAGAAATAATACTAAGATTAGTAATGTACTAATACTCTAACTAATAATTGAATAATAATGTTTTGAATGCTTACTAAACATGTTTCGTATATTAATTCATGTCATCCTTTCAACAACTCTGTTAGGTGGACGCCATTATCTATCCCCATTTTACAGATGAGAAAGCAGGCACACAGAGATTCAGTGACTTGCCCAAGGTCATGCAGCTAATAAATGGCAGAGCTGGCATTAGGACCCAGCCATTTTTTTCTCTCCCAGAAAATTTTGCAGCAGCTTGCCTATTTTTCTAACTCGCCAGTTTGTTTTATTCTAATCCGTCTGTATCTCAGCTTGTTAAAAAGTTATTTTCACTGTGCAAGAACCCATAGGCTCCCTCTTGTCTGTTAAAGCAACTTTGATTTATAACCATTTAAGGCTCACCATGAACCGTCCTTTCCATTTTCTCAGACTTGTTTCTTCTTACCCTTTAACATAGATTCTCCAGTCTTAGCAAGCTAACCTGTTTACCATTTGGCCCTTACAGCTTGCTCTTCTCTCTTCTCTACCACTGCTCATGGATTGTTGCTGGAAAGGCCTTCTCATTCTTTTCGGCAAACCCATGCCCCTCCCTTCCTTCAAAGCTCACCTTTTCCGGAAAGTCCTCATTGACTAACTCCACCCAACTCTAACCCCTTTCCCATCAGCTCCCAAGTACTGGCTTTTGCTGATTTCTTTGTACTTGTTCTATAATTATATTTTTAATTTGTTTTACATGGATATCATTTCAAGATGTACTACTAACAAGAGCTTGACTTCTAGTTCTTTTATAACTGTCAGTACTGAGCCCTGCACAAAGTACATCTCAATTGTTATCGACCCAAGTAGCCAAATGACCAAGAAAGAATATTTTACCCAGTCTGTAGCCTTTTCTTTATGTACCAGATGTGTGCCCCACAGAGAAACTAAGTGACTAAGACTAGAGGCAACCTTCTTTTATAAAATCACAGACTGATTTTAAAACAAAAACACCAGAGCCATAGACTTCCTGGCAGCAGTAATTGTGACCCTGCTGAGGAAAAAGGGGAGAACCTTACTTGGCCCCATGCCTAGTCCCATGACCCAGGAGGTTCCAATGCAGCGAGTCAAGAGTGAATGCAGACCTACTACCTACGACTTGGGATGAGGGTATGGAAGGTAGTGTATAGTTCTCATAAAGAAGACTGACTAAATAACACATGCTGCAGGCAGGCTTCTCTGGAATAACTGAAATGAAGGACAAGGGGCTCTTGGAAATTCATTTCTCTCCGTGGTGCTTCAGAAGGAGTGGGGAAGTCAGTAATGTCCCAAGGTCACTAGCCCTACTTCAAACAGATTTTTAGGTTTCTCTGTTTAATGAAGCCCTTGAAAATCTGCAAATGAAAAACCTATACAAGTTATGTACTTCAATAAAAAGTTAAGAAAGAAAAAACAAAAAGTCATTCTAATCTTAGGCACTTTTGTCTTTAGTTTTTATGCACTAGTCTGAGTCTGAGGACCAGGAGTTAGTCCCAGTCTCATCACTGACTTTATGCATGACCTAGAGCAAATCTTATAATTTACCTACTTCAGTTTCCCCATTTGTAAAGCTGATAAGTGCATAATGCATGCTTTTCTCAAAGAAAAGTATTATTTTACCTATGGTTTGGGAATTTCTAAAAAAAAGAAAAGCCTATCATGTTCTTAATGTCAGAATGGTCCTCATGGCAGGAGTGGTAGATAGAGTTGGAATAAAGAATATATAGAGCAAATGTAAGTCATTGAAAGAGATGTTTCAAAGCAAAAAGAATATCAAAGAGTTGGGTGAGGGAGCCAAAATATTCAGGCAGGAGGGAAAGAAACACTGGCTATGGAACATTGAAAGGCAAAGAGAAAAATATGGAAGAGTTTGGGAGACCATTACAAAACCCACCACATTAGATCAAAACAAAGCATTACTGTTACTATTTAGCCTTCCTGACTTAGAAATTATGGGCTTCAATGTCAATTTCAAGCATGGAAATTATAACTCTAATTTAATATGAGTCTTACTTGCAGAAGATGGTGAAGGGGTTCCACAAACCAGGGACACAAAAAGTTGGAGAGCAATCCATAGGAAGCTGTTGCCATGAGATCCCAGCCTTCACTCTTTTCTGTAACTTAAAATGGCTGTTGGAATGACTGTTGGAAATGTGGGGAGTAGATAGAATGTTGCCTACCCATCCTGTGTTCTTCATGAAGAGGAAGTAGATTAATTCCATATGCTTTAAGTCATATACTAGACTGATGGATGGTAACTATATATGATATAACAGGTGATATATATGTGTGTGTGTGTGTGCATATATATATCTGTATGCATATATATGAATATATATATGATGGTGGCAATATGACATTATATCCACCCAAATATGGCCAAAGAAAAGTCCTCAGAGTCGGAAAGAGTTTTATTTCTCTTGGTATCTTTCCATCAGGAAGTTGAAAAAGTCATACGTTTCCACCTGTCTTACTTCCTTTCTAGCCCCTCTCTTCTCTTTTTTTTTTTTCTTTCAGTACTTCTGCTTCCTTTTTCACAACCACTACTCCAGGATTATTTACTAATTGTGAGTGACAGGAAACTACATGACTAAACCCAGGCCCTTTGTTGCTGATCTTCAAATTGAGATGAGCCTGTTGGGCTGTGTCCTCTTATGAAGAGTTAGCCACCGGAGTTTTGCAGAATATGAGTTAGGGAGTAAAGCCAACACCCTCTGCTGCAGGCAAGAATGCATATGTCTGTGTCTGATGCGTAGGTCTTCTGGAATGCTGCTACATTTCTTGTGGAATCCCAAGTCTTTAAAGGTTACAGTGTTCTGGAACTGGCATGCTGGAATTGACTTAGCAATGATGTTGCCTTGACTTCAAATCCAAAGAACTAAGTGAGGGCTCAGGGTGAAGCAAACCGGAGGAAGAAGCCAAGAAGATTCGTAGTCCCAGCAGCTTGGCAACAGTCAGATAGCCTCAGTTTCTCCACCCTTGGCTCTATTTGTGTTTGCTTTTTAAATCCCTGACAAGAAGAATTTACATCAGAATTAGTCCTCACTCAATACCTGATCCTCATGCCTAGCAAAGAGAATAATTTCAACCTCTGTCCAACCCTAGGTTAAGGGTGGGGCGAAGAAAAGAGACCCAAGACATTAAGGCCTGCCAAGTTGGTGGAGATCACATCTTCTGGGGTGTGATTTTATGAGCAATTTGCCTTGAAGTTTTAGCCACATATCTTAAATAACAGAGGAGAAAATTCTGCTGCCAGCCTCCCTAAAGAATTTGCATTGGAGTCAAGATTAAAACACTTAAAAAGTGTCGAGGAAGCTAGAAATTGGCTTGTGGCCTGCTTATGCACAGGATTGAACTGAAAGTCATCTTGTCCACAATAAACAAATAATGCCAGAGCTGAAGAGACTGTAAAGTAAGCATCTAGGACCCTTTCATTTTCAGATATTCTGCATTTTTTAGGAAAATAGTGTCAATATAGAGGCTAGCCTTTGGGATCTAGTGCCTTTTTTTTTTTTTTTTTAATAAGATCTAGATGGTAACATCTCTGTATCATGAATTGATTCAAGAAGAAGCCAGAGAGACAAAAAGCAATTCAAACTGCTCATATTCTTTAGTCCTGGGAGGCTGCACCAGCAGATGTCTAGATATGGTCTATTTTAGTTCAAAGTGCGATCACACTGTATAAAATATGCATTCACTGAGAATGAGGCATGGCACCGATACCCTAGGGACTTGACATCAGGAATTAGGCCAGGCCAAAAAAAAAAAAGACAAAACTCTTTAGGCAACAAAGCACAATTCAAACATTCAAGAGAGATTTGTGTTTTTCTTGCCCAAAACATACATTAACTATGAAGTGGAGGCCACAGTTTCAGGAATTCTGCATCAGGAAACCCTGAACTCTTGCTGGGTCCTATCCTGATGTGTCTCAGGGCCAAGAGGTGCCAAAATATGACATCTTTGCTTAGCCCTATGTAGTTTTGCTAAAGTGATTCATTATTGTCTACCCTCAGTTTAAGAGGATATCGGGGCTGGCCCACTGGTGCAGCGGTTAAGTGCGCATGTTCCGCTTCAGTGGCCCGGGGTTTGCTGGTTTGGATTCTGGGTAGAGACATGGCACCGCTTGGCACGCCATGCTGTGGTAGGCATCCCACATACAAAGTAGAGGAAGATGGGCATGGATGTTAGCTCAGGGCCAGTCTTCCTCAGCAAAAAGAGGAGGATTGGTAGCAGTTAGCTCAGGGCTAATCTTCCTCAAAAAAAAAAAAAAAAGAGGGAGATATCAATTCGTGGAGGAGAGGGTGATAGGATCAAAGGAATTGAAGAGGTGGAGGGGAGAAAAAGTTACTATTTCACAGAAAGTGCTATTCTTACTGTCTGATGGGGTAAATCACTTTAGTTTGTAAGCCCCTTTTATTTTTTCCAGGAATTAGAACACTAGATTTCTATCCAGATTGGGTTCAGACTTGAAGGTTACAAATTTCAGTCCTGAAAGCAGATAAGTGTTTCATCCTCCCAAACAAGAATGAAAATGGTAAAATCTTTAAGACCTTTGTCTTCCATAAATTTTCTCCCTTCATGGTAAAGGGATAGAGAAGCCCAATGTGCCATGTTACAAACACTAGGATTTTAAGGATAAATTTTAAGGATAGGCAAAGTAAATTGGAAATGAGATCCTTTTGCTTTGCCCTTTTATTAGTATTGTTATAGGGGGCTTCAAATAAAAGGGGATCAGAAACTGTCATAGGATAGAGATAGTTACAGTAATTTGCTCAAGGTCAACTGCAAAGCAGTGATTAAAGCCATGATGAGAAGAATTTCTGACTCCCAGGCCTGTCTCTTTTCCAAATATCCTTGCCATTGTAGGTAACTGTCAGAGGACAAGTGTTGAAATATTAGAGGGACCACATGCCCTAGATTTTACAGGACAGCTCTGGTTTCACATTCTCTGCTGTTGTTATAGCCATGTAACTGTCCTAGAAAGTCCAATATTCTGGCATGACTTTAAAAAAAAATGAAAAAGAATTGTGTGCCTGGGAGTCAAGGCAGAGAGGGCACATGATAGCTGGTGTCAAGGCCAGGTAACAGGAAGGAGACAGAAAGGTCTGATTGCTAGAATAACCGAGCGGCTCAAATGATAGTAATAGAATCCCGTGCTGCAGAGCATCAGCTGATGCATAAAAGGATGCTCTCTCCATGAATGCTTAAAACAGACTCAGAGCAATGTTGCTGTTTTCAACCCATCTGTGGAGTACTAGTATTCCAGCTTCCATCGGAAGCAGGCTTCCATCTTGGAGATCTGACGTAGTATGACAAGTCCTATAAAGCAGAACAATGGGGGTAATCCTTTGGGGGAAAGAGTAGGGGAATAACTTCATTTGAAAAAAATATTTTCATGCAGCAATTTTGAAGTCCTCAAACTGCTTTACAAAATCAGGTCTGTTCATTCCTCACTAGGAATAGCAAATTTAGCAAGAGAAACGAGTTCTCTAGGTTCACAAATCTCTACGGTTAATCCTAGGCTCTTAGCCCGTACACAAACAAATACTAGAGATCCAACTGAAGTATACTCTTTATTTACTACAACTAATCCATTATCACTCTAAATAATTGGAAATACGTTTAAATGTTTTTCACAATATTTTTCAGTGTGAGAGGGAGAGAGTAGAAAGCCACAGAGCAGAAGAAAGGTTCAATTCTTCTCCTTTTACTGTGACCATTGCTAACCTTGTAATTCCGTGTACTAACCCTAAAGGCACATGCTCATCAGCCAGGTGGGGCCTCTTGTTCTGCAGAGTAGGTTGAGTAACGCTCTCCAAACTAGGGTTTCCAGGTAAAGTACAGGATGCCTAGTTAAATTTAATTTTCAAATTAAACAATAGTTTTTTAGTATAAATATGTCTCAAATATTTCATGGGACATGCTCATGCTAAAAATATGGAATATTTGGGGAGAATACTTATACTAAAAACCACTCATTGTTTATCTGAAATTCAAACTTAATGGAACATCCTGTATTTTTATTCGCTTAATCTGACAACCCCACCAGTAGTCTGCTTTCAGATTTTGAAGATGGCAGCCAATGGCTTTTGAACTGTTTGATTTTATAAAAGGGAATTTTAAAATAGCTTTCTGTGTTTGCAAAAATCTTTTTCTTGAGAGTCAGTTGGCATTGTGTCATGTTAGTTTTTTAGGCTATGAAACCCCTAAAAGGATTCTCTGTCTTCTAATTTTTGTATACCCCAGGGAATTAACTTTAGTGGAAAACAGCATAGGTTAATATCAACTGGCTCCATAAAAATCAACTTGTCTCTTTAAATATTTCAAATGCTTTAAATACTTTTTCTGAGATTAAATACCCATGTTCAAAATAGGGTGGTGATTGTGCGCTATTTTATAAGGGAAATTACTTTGAGAGTGATGTTGGCAAGATTATGTGGAATAGCAGCCAAATGCTGATCTACCACACTGGGAAACCAATGATGGGTTTTGATTCCATTCTCTCACCACTGTTACGGTAGCATTTCTACTCACCTGCAAATGATGCAGGCAGACGTTTTAGACCTGATTCTGCCACTCCTGGAGATATCAAAGCTTAACCATTTTAATGGGGGAGGGAAAAAAATCATTGTGAAGAATAAATATTCACAGGATTTTAATCAGAGCATCCCAAGAGAATCTCACATTTTACCATAACCCAGGAGAGGGAAATCTTTTCGGTAGTTATTAGTAATTTGGTTCTTTAGAAAAATTGTCTCCTCTTCGTTTGTTTATTCAACATTCATTGAGTGTCTAGTGTATGCTACTCATTTTGTGTGTGTGTGTGTGTAAGCTTTGATTGAAGTGTAATTTACATACAACAAAATAGACACATCTTAAATGTTCAAGTGAATGCTTATTGACAATTGTAACCATTGTGTAACTAACACTCAAAACAAGATACAGAATCTTTTCATCACCCCAGACAGTTTCCTCATGGACCTTTTCAGTCAATCCCCATCCTTGCCCTCACCTTACCCAAGCAGCTACTTTCTGATTTCTATCACCATGGATTTGTTTTGCCTATTCTTGTACTGCATATCAATGGAATCGTTCAGTATGTGTTTTGTGTATGTGTGTGTGTTTGCGGCTTCTATTATACAACATAATGTTTTTGACCTACACATGTTGTGTGTATCAACAGTTCATTCCTTTATATTGCCGAGTAGTGTTATAGGACTATGCTGCAATTTATTGATACATTCTCTTATTGATAGACATTTGGGTTATTTCCAGTTTGGGGCTGTTATAACTGACGCTACCTATAAGCATTTTTTTTTTTTTTTTTTTTTGGTGAGGAAGATCAGCCCTGACCTAACATCTGTACCAATCTTCCTCTTTTTGCTTGAGGAAGTTTATCCCTGAGCTAACATCCATGCCAACCTTCCTCCATTTTTTGTATGTGGGATGCTGCCACAGCATGGCCTAATGAGCAATGTGTAGGTCCATGCCTGGGATCTGAACCCGCAAACCCTGGGCTACCAAAGCAGAGCGTGTGAACTTAACGACCGTTAAGTGCAAAGGCCCCCCTATAAGCATTCTTGTACGATTTTATGGATATATGTCTTCATTTCTCTTGGGTACATGCTTAAGAATGGAATTTCTGGGTCATAGGTTAAATGTCTATTTTACCTTATAAGAAACTGTCAAACAATTCTCCAACATGGTTGTACCATTTTACACCCCCACCAGCAGTGTATGAGAGTTCCAGTTTTTCCACATCTTTACCAACATTTGGTGATGTCAGTCTTTTTTTTTTTTAGCCCTCCTACTAGTTGTGAAATGGCATCTTCTTATGGTTTTAATTTGTACTTTCCTGATGACTACTGATGTTGAGCATTGGCACAGGTTGGGTTCCTTTGGAAGTGGACTCTCAGGGGGAGGTTAATCAGCAGGAGGTTTTTAAAGGAGTGCTCTTGGGCTTCATACCTGTGGAAGGGAAGAGACAGAAGCACGACTGGGCCGAGGAAGAAGTTGAGCTCCAGCGTAGTCTCAGAGGCTTCAGCTGACCCTATAGACAGTGCTGAAACTGGGGTGACCCTTCAGAATGTTGTAAGTTTGGGCAAGTGGCCGGGCCTTTATATCCCCATGTTGATTCGTCATTGGATGCAGGCCACTATGAGAAGAAGGAGTGACCCTAGGCAAGTCAGGGCTCTTCAATTGAAGTGGACAGACAGTTGAGGGCTGTCTGCTGGCAGCCTTTCCAATGGCTGAGGAATAAATTCTTCATTCTAAAAGGAGAATCTGGGCGGCACATCACAGCAACTACTACAGGCACCTTTTCATGGCTTATTGGCCATTTATGTCTCTTTTTTGTAAAGTGTCTGTTCAAGTCTTTTGCTCCTTTTTAAATTGAGTAGTTCATCTTTTCGTTGTTGATTTATTGGCATTCCTTATATTATCTGGATACGAATCCTTGGTCAAGTATATATACTCTGAATATTTTTTTCCAAGTCTGTCATTTGTCTATTTGTTTTCTTAGTGATATTTTTTGATGAGTAGATATTTTAACTTTGATGAAGTCCAATTTTTCAATTTTTCTTTTATGGCCAGTGCTTTTTGTGTCCTGCAAAGAAATCTTTGCCTCCCTCAAGGTCGCAAAGATATTCGTCTGTATTTTTTTCTAGAAGCTGTGTAGTTCTTGTGCTACTCACTTTTTTTTTTAAGATTTTATTTTTCCTTTCTCTCCCAAAACCCCTGGGTACATAGTTGTGCATTTTTAGTTGTGAGTCCTAGTTGTGGCATGTGGGATGCCGCCTCAGCATGGCCTGACAAGTGGTGCCATGTCTGCGCCCAGGATTCGAACTGGCGAAACCCTGGGCCACCAAAGCAGAGTGTGGGAACTTAACCACTTGGCCACGGGGCAGGCCCCATGCTACTCACTTTTAAAAATAAAGTTTATTGTGTGGGGATTTCTGATTATAAAAGTTTTACTTGATCAGCATAGGGAATTCATAAAATTTAGGTGAGCATTAAGTAAGCAAAAATAATCAGTAATTCCAGAAATATCACTGTTAATGTTTAATGTACTGCTGTCTTGTCTTTTCTCTATGCACATATACATAACACAAACACACACACACCATGTTAGGGTCATAATATATTTTGCTTAATATATTATTCAAGTATTTGTGTTATTAAATATTCTTCAGCATGACTTGGCCACCGGTATGTTAATTTTTTTTAATGATTGGCACCTGAGCTAACATCTGTTGCCAATCTTTTTTTTTCTCCTTTTTTCTTCTTTCTCCTCACAGCCCCCCAGTACGTAGTTGTATATACTAGTTGTAGGTCCTTCGGGGAGTGCTATGTGGGATGCTGCCTCAGCATGGCTTGATGAGCGGTGCCATGTCTGCTCCCAGGATCCGAACCGGGGAAACCCTGGGCCACCGAAGCAGAGCATGCGAACTTAACCACTCAGCCAGGGGGCCAGCCCCCCATGTGTTAACTTTTTTAATTCGTTAACTTATTTAACTAATTTCCTGTTCTTGGATATTTAGAGTGTTTCTAATTATTTTTGCTGTTTTAAATATAATCCATATAAAACTAAGGATAGGTAGCCCAAGCTAAGATTTTAAAGAACATCATTCCAGCATTTAAGAAGATTCAAAGCAATGAGGAAGAGGTGGAGAAGGAAGAAGAGACAGAAAGAGAAGAGAGAGAGAATAAAGAAAAGAAAAAGAGAAGTAAATCTTCCCTCTCTCGAGATAAAACCAAGGGAGATTGCATTAAGACATAGCAGGGGCCAGCCCAGTGGCGCAGCAGTTAAGTGCACATGTTCCACTTCAGTGGCCCGGGGTTCGTAGGTTCGGATCCTGGGTGCGGACATGGCACCGCTTGGCATACCATCCTGTGGTAGGTGTCCCCCATATAAAGAAGAGGAAGATCGGCATGGATGTTAGCTCAGGGCCAGTCTTCCTCAGCAAAAAGAGCAAAAAGAGGAGGATTGGCAGCAGTTAGCTCAGGGCTAACCTTCCTCAAAAAAAAAAAAAAAAGAACATTACCTAAAATCTTAAAAAAAAAAAACAAATTTACAGGGGCTGGCCCTGTGGCCAAGTTGTTAGGTTCGCGTGCTCCGCTGCAGGCGGCCCAGTGTTCGTCAGTTCGAATCCTGTGCGTGGACATGGCACTGCTCATCAAACCATGCTGAGGCAGCGTCCCACATGCCACAACTAGAAGGACCCACGACTAAAATATACAGCTATGTACCAGGGGACTTTGGGGAGAAAAAGGAAAAAAAATTAAAAAAAAAAAAGACATAGCAAAACTTCTCGAAGTCCTCTCTTCTCCCTCTTTCTCTTAATTCCTCACACGCAGGACAATTGTTTGAAGCTTCTCTCCCAACTAGCCCCTTTTCTTCTGTTTCCTTCCTTCCCTTCCTTCCATTTCCTATCATCTCTTCCTCTACCCATCCCAAACATTCTGTAAAATCCTTTTCACTTTCCTATAAGTATCTGCCTTTTTCAATGTAAGTTAAATTCAAGCTGTATTTCATTTTCTCTAGGACCAAATCTCCACATTTTACTGATCTAGCAGCAAAGCATTCTTCTTGCCTTGTTGGAGAGAGGAAAGTTGTGAAAACTAATACTTGTTTCCTATCATGTAAAGAACCTATATGAACAAACTTATAGATAGATATATCTTTTTTTCCTGTACGGGTGACTGTTTCCTTAGGCTAAATATCTAGAAGTAAAACCCTAGGTCAAAGAACGTGAATGTGTTTTAGGCTGTTAATACAAGTTGCCAAACTGACCTCCAGAAATGTACCAATTTACACTCCTGTCAGAGATCTGTGAGAATATCTGCTTCCACACCCTCCAGCATTATTAGCTTTGTTTCCTTTAGTCTTTGTCATTTTGGTAGGTGGAATTGTTATCTCATTGCTATTTATTCTGCATTTCTTTGATTCATCGTTGGGATGAATTTTTTTTCATATGGGCCATTTTTATTGTTTTGGTGAATTGCTGTGCACTTTATATTATATATTCTTTCACTTCTTTCTCCAAGTAGATGTTGTTATTCTCATGTTGGAAAACTGAGAAATGCGTGGATTAATTCTGGGTTCTCATTGGCTAGTAACTGCCAGAGCCAATGCCAGCCCCCTATGGCAGCCTGACTCAGAACAGGCACTCTTTCCTCCTCAACACTTGGTCTTCCCATGATCTCTTTCTGTAAACTCCAGGGCTGATGTAATTTCACCTAAAGAATGGCTGGAACAAGACAAGGAAGAATAGAGCTTGAGTTCCCATTTAGCTCTTCCCTAACAGATGGTGCATAACTCAAGAGCAGATGAGTTGCCATCACCTGTTTCATTTCCATATTGAGAACTATTAAAAGACATCATTTCCTCTTGACGGTCATCAGAATCGCCTTTTTTCCAAGAGTGCCACCCAATCCTTTACCTATCTTTGGAAACTCTCAGTGCCTTAGTTCCTTCATCTGTAAAATTAAGTGTTGGACTAGATAATCTTTGAAGTTCTTTCTAGCTCTTAAATTATATTTTTCTACTAATTTTCTGTGGAAAAAGTTATTATGCTCCCATCCATCAGCTTTGGCTAATAAGCGCTGCTTATTATTCAACAGTTTATGAAGTTTAGGACGTTCCCCTTAAGAATGCTGTTTCCATTCTGATCTACCTTTCTGTCCTCACTGTCCTTTCCCCTTGATACATTGCATTATTTTCCAGAGGATCTCTCTCTCTCTTTCTATATATTTATATATCTGTCTCTCTGTTCCCTGGATTTAGATATTTTCCTCCCAATTTTGTTTCCATGGTCACATCCTGTGTATTTCTTCTTTTACCCTCTATCCTTCTCTGGATTCTTTACTGTTCTCTTTGCACCTATACTCTATGTTCATCTCTGTAGAAGCTACAAGATAGCCATAAAGCCAGGAAACATAGATAATAGCTTATTTTTTTACAGATTGGACTCCCTTGATTACTTCTTCTGTGGCATGTAGGTTTATTCAGTGAAAATGAAGGTTAAAGATGAATTATGTGAGACAAGGCATCACAGGCTCATTTGCAGGGATTGGTAGAAACTCTGCATTAGCGCTGCATGCACTACATGTAGGCACAGTGCATTGAACTAAGTATTCCTTATGAGGGGCATATTCACCATATCTTGTAATGTTATTGAACATAGCACCTATTGTATTGTAGTATCCATGAGCCTTTTATTATGTATATTTACCCATGTTTCCAGTTTTTATGGCCACTTATAGTTCGTCAGTGGATTTTTTCCTTGCCTTTTCTTTCTCTTCATGTTATCCACATTTCTTCATAAGTATGCTCTTCATTAAACCTGGCCTATGTTTTAATGACTTAGTTGTGTTTTTTTTTAAAGATTCGCACCTGAGCTAACATCTGTTGCCAATCTCTTTTTTTTTCCTTCTTCTTGTCCCCAAAGCCCCCCAGTACATAATTGTATATTCTAGTTGTAGGTCCTTCTGGCTCTGCTATGTGGTACAGTGCCTCAGCATGGCTTGATGGGCAGGTGCTAGCTCCGTGCCCAGCATCCGAACCAGTGAAACCCTGGGCCGCTGAAGTGGAGCCCATGAACTTAACCACTCGGCCACGGGGCCAGACTCCTAATGACTTAGTTTTGAAGATAGAACCAAATGTTTACGTGGAGTCTATTGAGAATCAGAAGTTGCAGGACAGTTAAGTTCTATTTTGGCCCTTCTCTGTTTCTGTCAACGGCCAAAATTTCTGTCCCAATTATGAGGAGGAAGTTACTCAAGAGAGGCCCCTTAGCAACATTCAGCATCCATTTAAAAAATAGAGTATCAGGGGCCGGCCCAGTGGCACAGTGGTTAAGTGCACACGTTCTGCTTTGGTGGCCCAGGGTTGTTGGGTCCTGATCCGGGGTGTGGACATGGCACCACTTGGCAAGCCATGCTTTGGTAGGCGTCCCACATATGAAGTAGAAGAAGATGGGCATGGATGGTAGCTCAGGGCCAGTCTTCCTCAGCAGAAAGAGGAGGATTGGCAGCAGATATTAGCTCAGGGCTAATCTTCCTCAAAAAAAAAAAAAAAAAAAAAGTATGTCAGCCATGGCATTTTACTTTTCTGAAACAGTCTGAGAAATTATTAAAAACAATAAAATACATCTCTACAGAGTACTATTTCCTGAGACCTTTAAATGTTTATTCTTCCTTTCTTTCTTTTTTCACAATATCATCGAGAGACAAGAATTTATTATTCCCACAGCACAAATGAGAAGCTGAATGTACAGATCAGTTGTGAATTTCCAAAGCTCGCAGTAAGTTGGACCAGATCTGAAACCAGAAACTGGGTCTCTCTGCTGACTGAGTCTTTTGTCCAGGGCTTTTTATCCTGCATGAAGCTGTCTAGTTAATGTAGAGGATGTGGCTTGCTTATTCATTGCTCTTGGAAAATGAACCTCTCTTTTCCTTCCACCCTACCTCCCACCTCCAAAAAAAAAAAAAAAATCAGTAATACCCTCACTTTATTAAATGAGCAAGAGAAAAAAAAAATGGAGGAGAAGAATCTGTAGCAGCCTGCCATCGGGAAAGTCTCAGGTGATATCCAGCCACCTAGAGGCAAGGAAATGGCTGCAGTCACTGGTGATTGCAGTGACTTTTTCCCACCACCAGCTACCATCACAATTTCCAGAAAAGCTGCCAGAAAAAGCAGGAATTAGCCTTTTGCAGAACCTCCTCCCTCCCCCTGCCGTTATGGATCCTGGAATTTTTCCTGGCTGTTCTTTGCCCTCTTACCTTCCTTCCCCCACCATTCTAGATAAACAGGCAAGATATTTGACCTCACCTGCAGTTGAAGAACTCAGTACTCTTGAAGGTGCCTCCCTTTGGCCAGAAATCTTTCCTGAATTATTACTTCTTTCTCTAATCTAGATTGTTTCCTTAAAATCAAAACTCCCAGGGATAAGCACCTTATCTGCACTTTCTCTTTTCCCTTTCTCTTCTTGCCCTCTCTCCAAACAATTTGCTCAGATCTCCAGCTGTTGCCGCATTTATCACACTTAGGTAACTGGCAGTTGAAGTGCTTATCTTCACTTCTAAAGCATGTGACTCATTTATATTGTACCCTAACTCAGCACAGTGCCTAGCCCATTGTTGGGACTCAATTAATGTGTGTTGAATAGAACTTGCTTAAATTGGCCTCAGGCATCTCCTGAATTTCACAGTATGCTGAGTCCCAGGGAAAATTAGACTGACTAAACCAACTGCTCCCTTCCTGTCTGGGGCACCTACCCAGTGACTAGAACAGGGAGACCACACCTCTGCAGAAGGAACGGGCTTGACTGATGTGCCCCTCCGCCTGTGATCCCACCCCACACTTTTTCCTCTGCTGTGGGCTAGGTAACGCAGTCCAGAAGCTTGTTTTTTCCAGGCACTTTTGTGGAGCAGCGCTGCTGATAGAACAAGCTGTGGGCTAGATAGAGATCAGGGTAGAGACCAGAGCTTGAACTGCATCATAGGAATCACTAAGAAAGTTGTTAAAATTCTAATCTGCCAAGAGAGGTGTCTGTCTGCAGGGTTAAGAGCGTAGTCCCTAGAGACCTGCTGTCTAGGTTCAAATAGTATTTGTGCAATTTTTATTTTTTTATATTTATTTTTATTTTTTAATTAAGATTATGATAGTTAACAACCTTGTGAAATTACAGTTGTACTGCAATTTTTATTTTTTTAATTAATTGATTAATTTTTGAGGAAGGTTAGCCCTGAGCTAACATCTGCCGCCAATCCTCCTCTTTTTGCTGAGGAAAACTGGCCCTGAGCTCACATCCATGCCCGTCTTCCTCTACTTTATATGTGGGACTCCTGCCACAGCATGGCTTGACAAGCAGTGCATAAGTCCACACCCGGGATCCGAACTGGCGAACCCCAGGCCACTGAAGCGGAACATGCAAATTTTAACTGCTGCACCACCAGCCAGCCCCTGTGCAATTTTTAAACTGCCTTACCTTGGACAAGCTACCTAACCTCTCTGTACCTTGATTTCCTCACCCATGAAGTAGGGATAATAATGGCACCTGCATCACAAGGTTGTTGAAAGGATTAACAGGTTAATGCATGTTAGTGCTCAATGTTGTTATTCATAAAGAGGATGGCTTTGGATGGCAGCAGGTTTACTATGTTGAGGTTTGTATGTGCAAATGCAGGGCTGGGGCACAGTTAAGGCGTAGGGTCTGGAGACAGCAGAATTACTTTGTATAAATGAGTGAGACGATTTGGAATTCAGGGTTGGGGAGCAATCAGAGAGAGTAAGGAGGAGAAATGAAGAAGAAGGGAAACTTTAGAAACAATTTCAAATTTCCAGTAGTATAATAGCAACATATCTTTTAAGAACAGGTATATTTAATTTGAAATTGCTTATGTTGCAGAGATCTAAACTACCATTCAAATAAAATGGTATGACTCCTTGGAGAGCAATTTGGCACTATCAATCAAAATAAAAACGTACATATCTTTGGACCCTTCAATTCTATTTCCAGGAATTTGTTCTACATTGGTGCTTGCAAACAGACTCATGGCCTCCTTGTAATCCCAAAAGTTTGAGAACCACCTAGCATAGTATATCTATGCAATGGAATGCTACATGGCCATTAAAATGATTGAGGCAAGGTTATACATATTATTTATGGAATAATAGCCAAGCTAAAAAAGAGAACTCTACCATAGGCAGAGGGGAAGCATCAAGACCCAATGGGAGGAATCATGCCAAAGTCCTAGGTGGAGTCTGTATCCTGGGAGAATATAGAGGCATCGTGTCTCGAGTGGCTGGTGGGGTAATGAGGGTTAGGAATCACAAGGCCTCCTGCGGAGCTGCATGGAGGGGAGATCAGCATGCTGGCATGTGGAGAATTAGCAAACGGAAGGTTTGATGATTCCTTTAAAAACAGCTGGTGTTTGTAGGTCCCATACAGAAATTTGTAGTCGTGTGCTGCCTGGGTGGGTCTGGTTTGCCTAAGGGGCCAGGGGCAGGTTGGGGAAAGGTGACAAAGGAGCAGGAAGATGGGGCCAAGAAAATGAGGCTGGGCAATTATGGGTGGATAATCACAGTTATGTAGATTTTTAAGTAGCTTTTCAACTGAACTCAAAGGATATTGATTAAAACATTGACATCAGCAAAGAGAGGGGCCTCACTGTCTATGAAACATTTTTTTAAATCAATAACTTAAAAAATGATCTATCTGGGAAAGATAATTAATAGGATGGATGACAGAAGCAAGATTTAAAATCATCTTGACAGATTGGAGCAAAGTGCCAAAATCAACAAGACGAAATTTAACAGGGATAAAGTAAAGACTTACATTTAGGTTAAAAAAAAAACCCTTCAATTGTACAGGAAGGAGTGGGACTGGCTTGACAGCATTTCATGTGAAAAAAGTTTTAGGACTCACCAAACCCGGTGCGGTCACGGTTTCATGAAAAGACACAAAGTCAGATCAAAAGAGAGAATACTCTGACTGTTTTTTGAACTGACCAGTTTGGGGAGTCCCATATGTAGACAGATATTGATGCCCAGTGAGAAATCAGGTTGGAAAAGGATCCAGTAACTTTACCAGGTGAGGAAGAATTGGTGGAGTTTAGAGATATTAAATATGAGAAAAAGAAGACTAAGGTGGAGAAATAATTTTTGTTGTCAGTGCTGTCAAATCATTTCTGGCTCCTAGTGACCCTGTGAACAGCATAGCAGAACGCTGCCCGGTCTTGTTGTGCTACCCTCTCACCTTTCAGCACTATATCAGACAACACTCCGCTGCTGTCATGGGGTTTTCATGTTCAATTTGTTCAGAAGTGGGTAGCCAGCTCTTTCTTCCTAGTCTATCTTAGTCTGGAAGCTCTGCCAAAACCTGTCCACCATGGGTGACCCTGCTGGTATTTGAAATACCGGTGGCATAGATTTCAGCATCACAGCAACACGCAGCCACCACAGTATGACAGCCAACAGATGGCTGGTGTGGTTCCCTGACCAGGAAATGAACTCACGCCGCAATGGTGCTGAATGCTAACCACTAGACCACCAGGGCTGAACACATAATAGCTGTCCTCACATAGCTGATTTTGTCAAGTATAAGGCTAACAATAAGAAATTGCCGATATTCACTCATTTTGATCTATAAAAATGGCAATTTCATTTGGTTCGCCCTAGTAGAAGAGGACGTCGACTCATTTTGTAATGCTACAGAGGGCAAATGAGAACCCCTGGGTGAAAGAAGGAAGCAAATATTACATCAGCATAGGAAGGAATTTGTCACAGTCAGATACTCAAGAGCAGAATGAGCTGCCTTACATACTTCTAGGTTCCCTGACACTGGGAGAGCCCAGGCACAGCTGGGTTACAGTCTGTTGAGGATATTTAGAATTTTTTGCAGTCAGTAGAAGACTCTCCATGATCCAGTCTGAGTCTCCAACCTCTCCAGCTAACCCACAGTACAGGGACAATGCACCAGACCACTGTGAGCACCCTGGCCCTCCCGTGCTGCCTTACACTGCTGTTATCTTTGTGCACCTCAATCCCCTTGCCTAGAATTTCATGTCTCCTTACTACGCACCGTGTGAATTCCTACTCATCTCTCCCAACTCAACTCAAATGTGGCCTCACCTGAACTCCCCAAAAACTCTGTCATACTCTCCTTTGCACCTTGTACCTTGTGCTTACTTCGGTAGTGGCACTTATCATACTTTTGCAATTTTTTGTGTACTGTACTTGTCTCTCTTTTTTTTTTTTTTTTGAGGAAGATTAGCCGTGAGCTAACATCTGCCGCTAATCTTCCTTTTTCTGCTGAGGAAGATTGGCCCTGAGGTAACATCTGTGCCCATCTTCCTCTACTTTATATGTAGGATGCCTGACACAGCATGGCTTGCCAAGCGGTGCCATGTCCGCATCCGGGATCCGAACTGGTGAACCCTGGGCCGCTGAAGTGGAATGCGCAAACTTAACTGCTGCGCCACCCGGGCCGGCCCCTGTACTTGTCTCTTTTGTACTAAATATGAGCTGCTTGTAGGCCAGAAACATCTCTTTCATCCTTATATCCCCAAGTGACTAGAGCAGCATCTGTAGCTTCATTTAATATTCATTAAATGAATGATGCTGAATGTTTTGATTATATATATGTAAAATCAAAAAAGTTATTATAAATGCATTTTAATCAAATATTAATTAATGAATCAAAACTAATATTCTTACTGTGTATGATCCACATTGATATTTTTCTATTCCATTTTATTCATTTAGAAAAAAATGGAAGTCATGATCTAGGTTTCAAAATAACTTGGGTTCCCAGCCTTATTCTGAAAAACACTGAACTTCGTGGTCAAAAGTGGGATTTGAAAGCAAGTGTGAGAGCCCAAGAAGGCTATGGGCCTTCTTGCCTGAAAGATGCATTTGTGCACCAAATTGGCATCCAATTTCAGAGGCTCCCTGGACCCACTAAAGTCCTTCCATGCATTATAGGTTATGAGAAAGATCCTTCTCATTCTGCAACCCTATTTTTCTGAGAAGTATTAAGAAGTAGTCTAGGAGCATCTAAGAGTCATCCGTTGAGAGCGCACAAAATCGGAAGGGAGGTACAGAAAGAACAAATAATAGAGGGAAAATTCTGAGGTGGGACAGGCAGGACAGATTAGTACATGTGAAAGATAAAGGAATGGAGAGCAAAGCAAATCCTGTCAAGGGTTAGGAGGAAGGAAAAGGGTGGCACTGCTGGGCCAGGATTTGGGGCCTGCTGAATCTTATACTCTTTTCAGACTATGGAGTTTGAGGTTCCAGCCTTGTAGCTTTCTTCTTCCCTCCCTATGGCAGCCCTTATGGAAACTCTGAAACTCTTTCTCTTTTCTTCCAGATGGGGAGCTCTGGCAGAAAGAATGTTCTGGCCTGTGTGCAATGACTCCATTCTCTCTGCCAAAGGATAAAGCTAAAATCTGCTTTTCTTGGAAACCAGCTAATGTCTTTAGGAAGCATGACCCTAGTTAGGGAGAGATTGGGACCTCTGAATAAAGGGGGGGCGGGTAGGAAAATAATTTTCAGCATCCACTGGTACAGTGACTCATAGGATATTAGGATGTGAACACCAACAAATGATTTAAAAATGGAATCTCCCTTCTCTGAGATCTAACTTCAGGATCACAGACTGCTACATGGATCTTCCTTGAATCTTAGATAACTCTAGAGTGTTTTCAACAACCTGTCAAGGAGGCAACAAACATATATCTCACATTTCCAAAGGACAAATCATGAAAGGGGCACATATGAAGCCCGTTAGCATCATACGGTTGGCTTCCTATTGAACCCTTAGGAATTTGGGGGTTATAAGAAGATTTTGTAAGGTCCAGGACATCACTATAGTCCGTAAGCAGTGAGGCTGAGGGAAAGAGAATGGGGTTTGGGGTGGGGTTAGGAAACCTGAGTTATGTCCCTTCATAGGCCCCTGACTCACTGTGTGATAATGCCCAGTCACTTCCTGGCTTAGTGTTCCAGTCCCTGTCTCCCTTCTCCTCAGCCCCTTCTCCTGCCCAAGTAAAGTAAAATAACGATTTTCTTCTTTCCTGAGAAAGTTAAGCATGATTGTTTCTATAAAAGCAATCTGGAAAATAGCCAGTGTCTTAGTGTAGCACGGAGATGATTTTGTTCATTTTATAACTAGCGTAGCCTCCCGGGTGGTACATAGGGCCATGAGGACTATGAACTTCTCCTTTGTTGTTGGGCTTCTCAGATGGGATGATAGAAATAGGTGGTCTGCTTTCCTCCTCTGTCTTCTGGGATGACACTGTTGGGTTGCTACCAAAAGCCTCGGAGAGCGATTTGGGACATAACTTGGGTAACACCCAACTGGGTCAGGGAATGAGTCAGGGCTCAAGGACTCGATACCAACCTCTCCCACTCCTGCCAGGAAACCTCTGGGGTGAGACAGAGATGAGAGAGGAGCTGAGGGGCGGGCCTCACGGTCGGCTGGCTGCCCCGGGGCCTCTGGCTTGCGGTTTCACCCTGGTTTGCCCTGCAGCTGTAACGTGTCTGCTGACACGCAAGCCCTGACACGCTCTCCCTCCCCCTTTCCCAAACCTCTGCTCAATCTCAGAAACAGATGGCACATTCCAGCCCAGAGGTGACTACAGGAGAGATAAGAGGAACAGGGAAGAACAGAGCCAGGTGGAGATGTGGCGCTCCAGCAAATACAGCGCAAGTGCAAGAGGCTTTTTGTCTAGGAGCTGAGTAGGAGTAGAAACGCAACTCTCTTCCAAAGAAACCCGGGTAAGAAAAGGGCAGAAGAGAGCCATGGCTGGACTGACACAGATGATAGAACAAGACTGAGGGCTCAGGCTGAGGAGGACCAAGCAGCACTGGCCTGGAAAGCTGCAAGATTCAACGCCAAAATGGCCAAAAGGCACATTTCTTTTTATTTTAAAGCTTGGCACCTAGGCTAACAACTGCTGTCAATCTTCCTTTTTTTTTTTTTTTTTTTAAGGACTGGCACCTGGGCTAACAACTGTTGCCAATCTTTTTCTTTTCTTTTTTTTTCTGCTTTATTTCCCAAACGCCCCCAGTACATAGTTGTATATCTTAGTTGCAGGTCCTTCTAGTTGTGGGATGTGGGACGCCGCCTCAACGTGGCCTGATGAGCGGTGCCATGTCCGCGCCCAGGATCCGAACCCTGGGCCTCCGCAGCGGAGTGCGCGAACTTAGCCACTCGGCCACGGAGCCGGGCCCCAAGGCATGTTTCTTGTTTGGAGGTACTCAGCTTTTGCAAATCCATCTCTCTTTCCACAATGCCATTCCCAGTTTGTGACAATTCTTAGAACTCTTCTCCAGAACAAAAACACTTTTAGGCACCAACTGTCTGCAAGTCACATATTTCCATATATAATTTCACTTAGTGCTCACAACAGCCCTATGAGGTAAGTTTCGTTATCCCCATTTCACAGACGGGTACACTGAGATTCAGAGGATTTAAGTAATTTGCCCACAGAGTTTGGAAGTAGTGGAGCCAGGTCTCTAGCAGTTGCCAGAGACCCCATGGATTCTACTATACCAAGCTGCCTTTGATTGGAAGTCAAATCGAATCTAACTGATGTCAAAATAGTAGAGACTTCTTAAGCCTCCCAAGGAACAGTAAGAAAGGATAAGGAATGGAGAACAACGAACGGAGATCTCTAACACTCTTAATGTAGGTATTTAAAAATCTTGGAATTATTGGGTTTCCATAGGCCTCCCTGCAATCTGAGATCCCAGTGAAGCCTTGGTACCCTCTAGTGGAAGTTTCCTGTATTCACACAGCTTCCCTGCCTTTAACCCCAAACAGCTGGGAAGGAAGACCTACCTCACCCAGCCACTGCAGAGCATCTCAAAAGAATGGTCAGCTGGAAGATACATGTTTGTATGTCAGGGTCCAGGAGCGGTGGAGGAAAGAATACAGACTAGAGGGAAGATGTGCTGAGCACTTGGTTCCCAAGGGGCCCCAGAGGGAGTCCTTGTCAGTATACAAATGACCTCAGGCCTTTGTGCATTATTAATAAGAGCCCAGTACACATCACGTGGGACTGTAGGCTTTTAGGGTTCTAGGAGCTACTTTTTTTTTTTAAACACTCCAATTATTTATTTGTTTGTTTGTTTGTTTGTTTGTTTGTTTGTTTGTTTTTAAGGAAGATTAGCCCTGAGCTAACTACTGCCAATCCTCCTCTTTTTGCTGAGGAAGACTGGCCCTGAGCTAATATCTGTGCCCATCTTCCTCTATTTTATAGATGCGATGCCTACCACAGCATGGCTTTTGCCAAGCAGTGCCATGTGTGCACCCGGGATCTGAACCAGTGAACCCTGGCCCGCCAAGAAGCGGAACATGAGAACTTAACCGCTGTGCCACCAGGCTGGCCCCAGAGAGTTACGTTTTTTTTAATGGGGAAAATTAATGATCAGAGACGCAAAGTGACTAGCCTAAGGCCACAGGGTCAGTCACTGTCGGCAATGGTGGGACTAGAACTCATGTTTCTAGCCTCCTAACTCGGAGCTCTTTCCGCTATATCACACCTCCCTATTTGTTGTTGATTGACTTTAGCCATAAGTTGGTCTCCTTATATGCAGACCTTATATGAGGTTGTAGGTATAACCAGGGAATTGTTTCTGCCTTCATCAGCCCACAACCTATATACTTTTCATTCTTTTGTTCAACACATTTACAGAGTGCCTATCATTGCCAAATAGTACACTAGGCATTGCGTTTTAGGTTTGTGGACCCGTTTACAGGGTACCCCAGCATACAAGAACAGGCTCCCAGGCTCCTGAGTTTCATGCCTACAGACCTACAGGCACTCCTGCAGCTTCTTGCCCAAGTTCCCTGCACTAGGGTGTCAGATTTATTTCTGTCTCCCTCCTCCTGCAGAAGTAATCCCTGGGAATGGAAGTGGGTTAGAAACAGATTACTCTGATCCAGGGGCTTTGCTCTCTCCTCCCTAAGTGTGGCGTGGGGGGGAGAGGTGAAGTCACAAATAGCCTGATACTCCCTTTTAGGATTATTGCTTGATTTAGCCAACTGTGGTGAAAGTGGATCAAGAAGAGGGGCGGGATTAATTCTAGACCTAGCTTTAACAGCGGGATGCATGCACTTCTTTTCTAGCTGAGCCAGGATGAGCAATATCTCTTCCTAAATATACCTTTAGAAATAAGGAGTCTGAGGCAGGGAGAAAAAGGTAAAGGAAAAGGCCTTTGCGCCCAGGAGCAGGGAGGAGTGGAAGGACGGATGAGAAAGAAGAGCAGCTCGGAGGAGAAAGTCAGGCAGCTCAGAAATAAGGAATTACTTTCGGGTTTGGAAACAACCTGCATTTCAGTGGTCTTAGCTTCAACAGAGGTGAGAACTGCTCCCGAGGGGAAGAGAGCTAACACATAGGGCGTCCTGAGGATTTCCAGTTCATATCCAGGTTGAGAGCTCTCTTGCTTTACAGACACTGCACTGGGGTGGACTCTGGGGGCAGGCATGTTATCTGTGTCCAGCACAAAGAGCAGTTACACTTACCAGGATATCCCTTCTAGGGCTATAATGGGGCTTGGAAGCAGTGGCCATAACTAACCAGAGGGGGAAAATTAAATGAGTTAATTCTATTAGATACTTAATTACCCCCTTTCTATAGGTGAGGAAAAAAGGTGCAGCTAAGATGTAAGCTCAGGCACTACAGCATTTTTATCCATTATGTGAGAGTCATAATTGTCAACTCTTAGAGTGACAAAGAAGTTCTGCTAACATTGTTAGCTATAAATCAGTTGAGAACATTTCTTAGAAAGACAGAATTCTTGGTTTCTTCTATGTTGCCTCATCTCAGACGGTTCACTTCTTTTGCTCTTCATGCTGTCACTCAGCAGTGAAGTTGAGGGAAGTACAAGACAAACACATGGCAAGCCTGCTACTTGCTTCAATCCAAGAATCATGTGGTTTATTGTAATCAATAAACATATTGTAATCAGATTCTTCCAACTCTCCAGAAGCATTTTCCTTGTTCAAGTCAACTGTGCTTCTCCTGGAATGTAGACTATCAGGCAGAACTTTCGGAGTTCCAATCTTTGATGTCATCTGCCACTGGGAGAAAAAAATGCATAGACACGCCCACTGCTCACAAGATAACTCACCCTCGTTGGCGCCACTTATAAATTTCAACATGACAACAAGAGATTCCAGGAAACCCTTGTGTTTGGAGAAAGAGGAAATCAACCTTGCCCTCTGCCTCATCATATTTCACATAGGATTCTACTCATCCATTTATTCAGTAAATAAATATTTGAGTGTCTGCTATGTGCAAGACTGTCCTTTGTAAAGTCGAGCCCCTAAATACCTTATTCCTTCCTCTAATTGCACAGTGAGACCCCTTCTCTTGCTCTTATCTTGTTTTTTCTAAAATGTGAACTACTAGGATTATAGGATTAGAAATATCCTTTTGGTGTTACTTGCCCATCAGGCAGCTCCTAATTTTCCATGGAGTTAATAAGGTAGGAAGATAATATGAATTTCCCAAAAGAGCAGCTAATAAAAAAAGCCCACTTATAATTCATCTCAGAATGAATTCAATGATATTGACTCCTCGTATTATTTTATCCAGGCTGATATGGAACAAGTGCATTCCCTGAGAAACTGATCAGAGGGTAGGCAGAGATGATGTGAGACGTGTTGGCTACTGTGTGAGGCCAACATAAAACTCAACAGTGGAGTAGATAATCTCAGATAGACTATATCGATGTCCTGATTAATCAATAACCACTTATCATGGAGGGAGGTTTCCTCATTTTGGTGGGGAGTCCAGTAAAAAGAATTTGTTTCATTTTCTGTGACATAGAGTAGATAGACAGGAGTCTTAAGAAATAATTAGATGTCTTTCATTTAAACGCTTAATACATATTTTTAATTAACATGTACATATAGCACCTAATTTCTTTCTTTCTTTGTTTTTTTTTAGGAAGATTAGCCCTGAGCTAACATCCGTGCCCATCTTCCTCTACTTTATATGTGGGACGCCTGCCACAGCATAGCTTGATAAGCTGTGTGTAGGTGTACACCCGAACTGGCAATCCCCAGGCCGACAAAGCAGAACGTGCAAACTTACTTGCTGCGTCACCGGCTGGCCCCTCCCACCTAATTTCATGTTACTTTTAATGTGTCATGCTATAGGTTTAATGCTGTGGCTAGGACTTGTAGGGGAACTCTTACCATTGAAGAATTTACAGTATAGATGAGAAGTCAAGAATTAAGACAGGGGCCAGCCTGATGGCATGGCAGTTAAGTGCGCATGTTCCACTTTGGTGTTGCCAGGTGTTGCCAGTTTGGATCCTGGGTGCAGATATAGCACTGTTTGGCAAGCCATGCTGTGGTAGGCGTCCCACATATAAAGTAGGGGAAGATGGGCATGGATGTTAGCTCAGGGCCAGTCTTCCTCAGAAAAAGAAGGAGGATTGGCAGTAGTTAGCTCAGGGCTAATCTTCCTCAAAAAAAAAAAAAAGAATTAAGACAATATATATGATCCTCAAACCCAAAAGTAATCTCTCTTTCCAGCATTTTAGCTGGACCTTCAGAAAAAAAGGAGGATTGGCAGCAGTTAGCTCAGGGCTAATCTTCCTCAAGAAAAAAAAAAAAGAATTAAGACAATATATATGATCCTCAAACCCAAAAGTAATCTCTCTTTCCAGTATTTTACCTGGTCCTTTGCAGTAATTCTATTCTAGCCTGTAAACAGCTCTTGTATGTACAGCCCACAGCTCCTGACTCATTGTAAAATACTGTAGGTAGTGCTCAATAAACACTAAGTGGCAGAATGAAATAAAAACCTATGGTAAGTGGAAAGTGTTTGCCATTCAGCAATGATTACAGCACTGGATTTTCCAGGATGATCCCAACATCATGAATTCTTTAACAACTGAATGTGAAGCCATACACTATCATAGTCTGTGCATGGGTTCTGGAGTAAGACTGCTTGAATTTGAATCCCAGTTCTCCCAGTTGTTTGTGTTGTGACCTTAAATTATGTACTTAATTTCTATGTGGTCCAACTTTATATGTAAAAGGAGAATTATTTGTTTGTGGTGAGAACTAATTGAGTTAACCCATGTAATAGGCTTAAAAAATTGCCTGGCATGCGGTAAACAATTTCTGAGTATAAGCTATTATTTGTTAACATTAAACCTATGTCTCTTTCCCAAGACGACAAATAACAAATGTTATTAGTCCACGTGTCTTTTGCTTCAATAAACCCAGTGCTCATTATGTTTGTTCAATAACATAGTAGTTATCAATTCCCTTAATTAGACAGAATTTCTTCAGGAGGTACAGATTGGGAAAACTAGGGCTCAGGTTTAGGATTACCCAGACCCAGAAACTATTAATTTTTGCACTTTCTGGGATCCAAGTAGCCATTGAAGAAAACCACTTGTCTCAGAAGGGAAACACCTTTCCATTCTTTACGAAATGGAAAGGAGAGCAAAGTCCCAATCTATAAAAAAGTACCAACTCCTGGCCACCAGAAAACCTTGCGCGAAAGCCCAGCTTGCGTTCCAGCGCTCTCGGGCTGGCGCGTGACAGCCGTGCATTCCACCCTGCCCCCAACGCCCTCTTGCTGCGCACGCGCAGTCCATAGCTACCCCACCTCTCCCCCCCCGCGACGCGCACGTGCGCGTTCGCGCCGCTCACACTTCGGCGGAGGCGCGCGCCCTGGAAAATTCCACACCCGAGTTAACTCCACCCTATGCGCCCTGTTTCCTGCCCCAGGCTCTTCGCTCTTCGTCCCCATCCCGGCGGCCTTTGCGTGAACAAAATGGCAGCCTCCATGCCGCGGGGATTGTCTTGCTTACCTAGGGCTTTAGGACGGTGGTCTCGGCAGGTGGGTAGGGACGGGGCGGATAGGACTCCGGAGGCTGGAAGAGGAGGAGAGAGCAGAGGGAAATACTCGCTTTGCAGTTGTCCTTGGTGATAATGGACGATGCGAGTCAAATTTAGGCTAGGGAAGAGTTTGAGATAGACAGGACCTAGCTACTGAGCTAAGTGGTCGAGTGGGGAGAGCCTGGGTAGGGTCGTGAGGGCGAGCAAGTTCTCGAAGATTAAGTTTCTCCAGGATTAAGTCTCTTCAGTTTGGTCTTGGTCTGTCTGGCGGGGAGGTGTTAAATGAGAGAGATGTGATGATTTGGAAAGTGGGCTCGCTTCCTCTTAATTCTTATAAATGTCCTAAATTGAGCAGTAGCTGGAACGGAGGGAGTCCCACATTGTCACTGTACCTGCTTCAACAAACCTCATGGTCAGAGAAAAAAGAGACTTGGCCTTTAAAAAGATTATTGATCACTAGGGAGCTAGAACGACGGAACAAAGTTGACAGTGAGGCTCCCAGTAGAATGAGCAGAATGTAATCTGAGTAAATATAGAGGAGATGCCAAGAAGACTTTTCGTATGATTTAATAATAGCATTTTCCTCATTTCAGTATTGGGTTGGTGTTTAAGTTCCCCATCAGACTGAAGGTTCTTTCAAAGCGGAAGTTTTGCTTTAATCAGCTCTGCATCCCTGGAGTTGGCATAGTCTTGTACTATGAAAAGTACTAAAGGAAAGCCTTTAGTAAATATTGAATGGTGTTAGTAAAGGTTGCTTACTGGCTTCTAGTAAGAGACACCCAGAAGTATTAAGGTAGTAATGCATTTCCCCATATATGTGGCTTTGTATTTGTTCCTAAGTCATTCTTTGGATGTGCCCTTTCTGTCTTTGTTCAAGGTGGTAGATTTTTTTCCGAGTTACCCATATCCTAACCTTTGCCTGTCTTCCAGCCAGTCCTGGTGACTCAGTCCACAGCTGTAGTTCCAGTGAGAACTAAAAAACGTTTCACACCACCTACTTATGAATCTAAATTCAAATCAGAAAAGGAGTTTGTAGAGCATGCCCGGAAAGCAGGACTGGTCATTCCCCCCGAACGTTTGGAGCGCCCCATACATCTGGCCTGTACAGGTGAGGCATGGTATTTCTGAGATCCTGACCCAAACCCCTGCTGCCAGAGATCTGGAAAGTGGAATGATTTGGACTATGGTTGACAGCATTTAATGAACCACAAAATCAGTTAAGCCTCAGTCATGATTTTGTATATGCTATATTTCGTGAGGTCATCTTGTTTTCACACTATTCCTAGAAGGCAAAGGTGAAATTTCTCCATTTGGTACAAGAAGAAACCGAGATTCTGAAAGAAAACTTAAATTATCTTATTCTGGTTTTTCTAATGTAACATGATTCCGTCTACATGGAAGTCTGTTTCGTTAGTCTAGTTTATAGCCAGGATCCCTGCCAATTTTATATGACCTCAAGATGACTTTTTCTCAGTCTTTCACTGTTATTTTAGTTTTCTCCTTCTGTCATTACAGCTGGTATCTTTGACGCCTATGTTCCTCCAGAGGGTGATGCTCGAGTGTCATCTCTTTCAAAGGAAGGACTGGCACGGAGAGCTGAGCGATTGAAGAAGAATGTGGCATCACAATTGTCGTAGGTGTCTGAGACAACTGGGAGTGGATAGTAGAATAAAAATCTCTCTCTCTTTTTTTTTGAAGAAGATTAGGCCTGAGCTAACTGCTGCCAATCCTCCTCTTTTTGCTGAGGAAGACTGACCCTGAGCTAACATCCGTGCCCATCTTCCTCCACTTTATATGTGGGACACCTACCACAGCATGGCTTGCCAAGCGGTGCTGTGCCCGCACCCAGGATCTGAACCGGAGAACCCCGGGTTGCCAAAGCGGAACATGCGCACTTAACCACTGTGCCACCAGGCCGGCCCCTAAAAATCTCTTATTGTTACTTTATTCTTGGGTTAATTGGGTTGGATATAACTCCCTTGATAACTTGACAGAATTTTCTTTCTCTGTAACAGTCTGTGCTTAATGTAGAATGTGGGCATTCTGATTCTTAGCATCTCAACCTTTATTGGTAGCTTTTGTCACATTAGGGATTTGACTTTGGCATTTGTAGGACACTTTTTTGATCACATATTTAAAAATTTAAAATAATAACAAAAGAGAGCATATTTATATTAGAAGTACCTTAGAGTTTAAACTTCAGAGAGTAAGAAAAGCCAAAAAGGATCAAGAAGACAGACCTTTTCTAGGGAGCTAACTGTGCCTTAGTTAAGGAGCAGAAGCCAAAACCTTCTTCTTAGTCTCTCTTTTTGTTGAAAGGACAGAAACATTTAGTATTTGTCACTCGGAGGTTCTTTAGGGTCATATATAGATTTCTGTGCACAAGTATATTGAGTCAGCGTTAATTCTTCATGTGGCCATAACTTATTTCTCTAAATAACACATCACCTTTCCTGCTTACACTCTTTTGTGGCTCCCTCTTACCTGAAGAATAAAATACAGATTTCTTCAGTGGTATTCAGGGCTTTTTAAAATCTGGCTCTTGCCTTCCTCTCCACCGTCATCTCATTCCATTTTTCTTCTCCTAAACTTAAGCATTTCCAAACTGACTGCCACTTCCTTGGCAGTGTTGTGCTATGCCTCTGTGTCTTTGCACATCTTTTCCTTTGCCTGAAGATGTCTTTTTGCGCCTTCTTTACCTGGTAACTCCAGCCTTGTTCCTCAAGAACCAGTTGAGCATTGTGTGCGCTTTTAAGCCTTCTCGGACTCTTTTTGGGGCTGCCTGTGCTGTAATGGTAACTGTAGACTTACACTTACTGCTTCTAATAACTCTATACTGCGATGGTTTGCTTTCATGTATTTCTCTCCTGGACTGTGAGCTCTTTGGTAGTAGAGATGATGAACAAAACACGTGACGATGATGAGCAAAACACATGTGGTTTTATGGAGTTATCATCTCGGGGAGGAAAACAGCCATTAAAATACTGATTGCAGACAAATAATTACAGGTGTGGCGAAGGATGAGCGCTGTGGGAACACGTGGGGAAGATAACTTGGTCTGGGAGTTCAGGAAAGGCTTCCCTGAGGAAATGACATTTAAAGCTGGGACCTAAAGAATTGCTTGGAGTTAGCTGGGTAGAGGGGTGTAGTGAGAAATAGCATCTAGGGAGACAAAACAGGACAAGCAGGCTCTGAGGTGAAAAGAGCGTGAAGGGACTGTTCGGTTTTTGTTAAATGCTTTTTCTGTGTCTGTTGAGATGATCATGTGGTATGTGTCCTTTATCCTATTGATACAGTGTATTACATTAATCGATTTTTGAATGTTAAGCCAACTTTGCCTTGTTGGGATAAATGCCACTTGGTCATGGTGTCTCTCATCCTCTGAGTAGTCTTACAGTCACACTTTGATTAGGTGTAAACTCCCTGTTTATGTTGTTAGAGCTATGAAAACGCTGTTGACAGCTGAGTCATGCAGTACATTATCATAACTCTGCCTTTCTTGCATAATATTTTTTTTTTCTGGAGTTGTGTCTTTTTTTCCCATTTGCTCACAGAACCCCTGGTTGTATGAATTTCCTCTCAGTACAAGGGATGTCAGGAAGTTGAGCTACCCCATCCCACTGGATGTCTTGGGATCTCCTTTGGTCATCATCCTGATGTTTGTCTTGCCTTGCTCTTGTGTTGTATTCCCTGTTTCCTGGATTTTACATCTTTCTCTTTCATGATTTATTCTGTTATTTTGGTGGAGCACATTCCCCAGCAGCTTCCTGAGAAAAGGTGTACGGTAGATAAATGAGATCTTGCAAATTTAAGGAAAAGTCTTTCTTTTACTTTCCCACTTGTTTCATAATTTGCCCAAGTATAGAATTCTTGGCTAGAAATAATTTTTTCCTCAATTAAAAGCACTGCTCCTTATCGTTCTAACATCTTTTTTTTTTAATTTAACTTTTTTTTTTTTTGAGGAAGATTAGCCTTGAGCTAACTGCTGCCAATCCTCCTCTTTTTGCTGAGGGAGATTGGCCCTGAGCTAACATCCATGCCCATCCATGCCTTCCTCTACTTTATATGTGGGACACCTACCACAGCGTGGTTTGCCAAGTGGTGTCATGTCTGTACCCAGGATCTGAACCGGCGAACCCCGGGCTGCCGAAGCAGAATGTGCGCACTTAACCGCTGGGCCACTGGGCTGGCCCCTATCTTTCTAACTTCTGATGTTGCTGATTAGAAGCCTGATGTCATTCTGACTCTTGAGGCTTTGTGTGAAACCTGTGTTTTCTTTCTAAGAGCTTAGAGAATGTTTTCTTTGATGCCAGAATTCTGAAATTTCACTATGAGAAGCCTTGCTCTGTCTTTTTGTGTGTGTGTGAGGAAGATTGTCCCTGAGGTAACATCTGTGCCAGTCTTCCTCTGTTTTGTATGTGGGATGCTTCCACAGTGTGGCTTGATTAGTGTGTAGGTCTACACCTGGGATCCAAACCTGTGAACCCTGGGCCGCAGAAGTGGAGCATGTGAACTTAACCACTACGCCACTGGGCTGGCCCCAGCCTTGGTCTTTCTTTAGAATGATTGATTTAAGTTGTGTTAGAAGGTTGAATTTACAAGACTTGGCACATTCAAAAAATAATTATTGAATAAATGGACAGACATTAATGGAGGTTAATGTAAGCTGTGAGTTATGGAAATTATGTGAAGTCTTCTTTAGAAATGATTCTCCTGCTTAATTTTACAGAATCCGGAGGATAAGAGAATGTGATGCTAATTTTAAAATAAAGGACTTCCCTGAAAAAGCTAAGAATATCTTCATTGAAGCTCACCTTTGTCTAAACAAGTAAGTAAACTCCCTATCTTTTACTCGTTATCTTCTCAGCAGCTATTATTCTAGGCACAGATTTTTTTTTTCCCTTCAGGTAAGAATTCTAGAGTGGGAGAACTTCCTGTGTGGCAAATAGCTGGAGCCTGGAGCTGTCCTTGACTCCGCTCCGTGCTTCTGGCAGTTTTCACCATTTGGTCTGGCTCAGCTCCACTCACAAGTGTTGGGAGACTCTGTTGAAGGGCTGCTGTTTCACCCCACCTGATCCCTAATTCATCCTGACCCTTTTTGTGTGTGCTTGTCTTATATATGTACATTTCCCTTTCCTTAGTTATTTTGAATAAATTTCTTTTGGAAATTTCAAACTTTTTCTTCATGCAACCAAGGGCAAAGTCACGGCTGCTAGGGAGATGAAAAATCAACGAGAGGCCTGGAATAATTTTAAGTACCACTCCTTGGACTGTTGCTGACACTTTTGAACTGAGGATGCTGTGGCTAGGCTTCAGAGAGGACACCAAACCTGTAGTATAAAATCCATTAAGTATTTCCTTTTACTTTTCTTTTCTTACTTTCTTTTTTTTTTTTTTGAGGAAGATTAGCCCTGAGCTAACTACTGCCAATCCTCCTCTTTTTGCTGTGGAAGACTGGCCCTGAGCTAACATCCATGCCCATCTTCCTCTACTTTATATGTGGGACGCCTGCCACAGCATGGCTTGCCAAGCGGTGCCATGTCCTCACCCAGGGTCTGAACCAGTGAACCCCTGGCCACTGAGAAGTGGAACGTGTGAACTTAACTGCTGCACCACCGGGCTGGCCCCTACTTTTATTTTATTTCTTAAAAAAAGTTTTTTAATTATGAAATATTTCAAACGTATAAAAACATATAGGTACCATTTAAGTTAATACATGTTTACATTTTGTCATATTTACTTCAGAATGCCTAGTCGGGGGAAGGGACAGGGATAAAACATTACAGATATAGCTAAAGCCCCATCTCCCCATTCTTTTCCTTCCTAGAGATAACCTCTATCCTACGTGTGTATCATTCCCATGCATATTTTTATACTTTCACCACATGTACATGTGTATATGCAATGTACATTATTGCTTTATGTATTGTGAAAATTTACATGAATGATACTGTATGTATCTTTTTGAAACTTGCTATTTTTACTGTTCAACATAGTTTTTTGTATATTTGATTTTTTTTCTACCACGTTATTTTGTGCATTCTATTTACCATGATTTTTCTTTGCTGCTTTTTCTCCTTCACTTGTTGGATTGATGTAATTTCCTTCCTCCTTTTTCATTCCTTCCACTTGTTTGGAAGTGTTACGTTCTACTTCTGTTCTCTCAGTAGCTATTGTTAAAATGTTTAACGTATATTCTTGACTTAATATGATGAGAACCTTTGAACACTTGAATTCAAATCTGTACCTCATACATCTTCCATGTTCTGTTATCTAGTTTTTTAGTACAGCCTTATTTTTATTTCACCTTCATTTTTTGTTCATGAGGTTTTTTCCTCACTTCATTTTTAAAAGATGTTTTCTTTGGGTAGAGAATTCTAGGTTGGTAGCTGGTTTCCATCAGCATTTTGAAGATGTCATCTTTTGGTTTCTCTTGTTTCTATTGAGAAGTTAGCTATTTTTTCTTGTTCCTCTGAAGTTAAAGTTTCTTTTTTCTCTGGCTGCTTTTAAGATGTTTTTCTTTGCCTTTAGTGCTCAGCAGTTTACTGTGATGTACTGATGTGTGTGTGTGTGTTTGTATGTGTGTCTTTATTCTGCTCTGGGTTCCTATTGCTTTTTAAATCTTTGGGTGCTTTTTTTGTTAGTGTTGGAAAATTCTTAGAACATCTCTTCAAATGTTGCTTCTGTTCCACTTTCTTGCCTCCTTGTGTAGCTCTGAATACACGTTAGATCTTTTCACTGTGTGCCAAATATCTCTTGGACTCTTTTCTATATTTCCCAATCTTTTTTTCCCCCTCCAGCTTAATTTGGATATTTTCTGATCTATCTGTCTGTCCTCTCTTCAGTTGTATCCAGTCTGCTGTTAAACTTATCTGTTGAGTTCTTAATTTTATACTTATTTTCTGTTTTTCTGCTTGTAGAATTTTCATTTGAAAATTTTGTGTGTGTGTGTGTCCAGTTCTTTGCTAAAATTCTCCATTCTTTCATGTAATTTCTTGAACATGCTAATTACACTATTTTAAGGTCTGCATCTGATAAAATCTATATCTTCCTGTAGGTCTGTTTTATCTTATTTTTTTCTTTTGTTTTTGGGTAGTTTTTGTCTTTTTGTATGCCTACATTTCCAAATAGGTATTTTTTAAGATGAAGGATGTAACCATTTATTTAAAAATTATCAGTTTAATAAGGGCTTTTAATGATTATGTTAAAATACACGTAATGTACAATTTAGCACTTTAACCCTTTTTAGTGCATAATTCAGTGGCCTTAAGTACATTCACGAAGTTGTGCAGTCATCACCACTATCTCCAGAACTTGTTCATCGTCCCAAACAGAAACTCTGTACCTCTTCAGCAGTAATTCTCCATTGTTCTTTCCTCCTAGCACCTGGTCATGAATATTCTGCTTTCTGTCTCTATGAATTTGCCTATTTTAAGTACTTCATACAAGTGGAATCTTACAGTGTTTGTCCTTCTGTGACTGGCTTGTTTCACTTGGCATAATGTCTTCTGAGTTCATCCATGTTGTTACATGTGTCAGCGTTTCCTTTCTTTTTAAGGCTGAATAATGTTCCATTATATGTATGTATCACATTTTGTTTCTCCATTCATCTGTTGGTGGACATTTGGGTTGTTTCCACCTTTTGGCTATGGTGAATAGTACTTTTATGATTATTGGTATATAGGTCTATGTTTGAGTTCCTGCTTTCAGTTCTAGGAGTGGAATTGCTGGATCATGTGGTAATTCTATGTTTAATTTTTGAGGAACTACGATGCTGTTTTCCCCAGCAGCTTCACCATTTTATTTTCCTACCAGCAATGCACAAGGGTTCCAGTTTCTCCACATCCTCACCAACACCTGCTCTTTTCCTCCTTTTATGAGAGCCCTCCTGGAGGATGTGAAGTGGTGTCTTGTTTTGGTTTTGCTTGCGTTTCCCTGCTGACTGGTGGTGCTGAGCATCTTTGTAAGTGCTTGTGGGCCGTTGGTGTATCTTCTTTGAAGAAAGGTCTGTTCAAGTCCTTTTCCCATTTTTGAATTGAGTTGTTATTTTGTCAAGTTGTAGGAGTTCTTTACATGTTCAGGATATTAATCCCTTATCAGATACATGCTTTGCAAATATTTTCTCCCATTTTCTGGGTTGTCTTTTTACTCTCTTGATAGTATCCTTTGATGCACAAAGTTTTTAATTTTGATGAAGACCAATTTATATGTTTTTTTCTTCTGTTGGCTGTGGTTTCGGTGCCAAATAATAGAAATCATTGCCAAATCCAATGTCATGAAGTTTTCCCCCTACATTTTCTTCTAGGAGTTTTATAGTTTTAGCTTTCACATTTAGGTCTTTGATCTATTTTGAGTTAATTTTTGTATATGGTGTAAAGTAAGGGTCTAACTTCATTCTGTTGCATGTAACTATCCAGTTTTCCCAGGTACCATTTGTTGAAGACTGTCCTTTCCCGTTGAATGTTCTTGGCAGCCTTGTTGAAAATCAATTGACCATGTATGTGAGGATTTATTTCTGGACTCTCCATTTTCTTCCATTGGTCTGAGTATGGACCTACACCACTGCTCTGTCAGTGGCCATGCTGTGATGGCAGCTCACGTGAAAAAAAAGGAGAAAGATTGGCAGTGGATGTTAGCTTAGGTGAATCTTCCTCAGCAAAAAAAAACAAAGAAAGAAGGAAAGAAACAAAAAAATTCTCTTTGTCTTTGGGTTTTAACACTTAGACTGTAATGTTTGTCAGCATGGATTTCTTTGAGTTTATCTTGTTTGGAGTTTGGTGAACTTCTTGGATGTGCATATTCATGTCTTTCATCAGATTTGTGATGTTTTGGGCCATTATTTCTTTGAATATTTTTTTCTGCCCCTTTCTGTCTTTTCCTTCCAAGACTCCTATGATATGTGTGTTGGTATATATGATGGTGTCCCACAGGTCCCTCAGGCTCTGTTCTTTCTTCTTCATTCTTTTTCCTTTTTGCTCCTCAGACTGGATGATTTGAATTACCTTATCCTCGAGTTTGCTAATCCTTTCTTCTGCCTGCTCAGATCCGCTCTTCAACACCTGTAGTGAATTTTTTATTTCAGTTATTGTACTTTTCAGCTCCAGAATTGGTTTGGTTCCTTTTCATAATTTCCATCTCTTTACTGATGTTCTTATTTTATTCATAGTTTCCTGATTTCCTTTAGCTCTTTGTCTATGGTTTCCTTTTATCTCTTTGAGCATATTTAGGACAGTTGATTTAACGTCTTTGACTAATAATTCAATGTCTGGGCTTCCTCAGGGATGGATTCTGTCAAAGTATTTTTTTCCTGTGAGTGGCCATACTTTTGTGTTTCTTGGTATACTTTGTAATTCTTTGTTGAGAACTGGACATTCTAAGTATTATAGTGTGATAACTCTGAAAATCAGATTCCTCTACTCCTGAGGAATTGCTGACTTTGCTCATCAGTGCTGCTGCCATCCGTTTGTGACTGTTCTAAACTGATATTGCTAAGTGTGTATTCTTTTTATGTGTAGTCATCCAAGTTTCTCTTATGTTGTCTCTGCAGTCAGCCAGTGACCTGACAAAGATTTCCTTAAATGTCTGGCTGAATAAAAACAAAACAGATGTTCTTGTTCATTTGTCCCTCTAAATCTTCTGATAGATGCCAGTGGGAGAAGCTATTGCAACAACAGGGCCGAAACCATGGCCTCATCTGTCTTGGTCTCTCTGTAGTCCACCAGACTGACCAAAATGTGCAACCCCAAACTTTTAATGAGCAGAGTCCCCACTGCCTGACTTAGCACCAGCCGTCCACGTTGGGAGTGTGGGCCATCTTCCCCGTCTTGGCAGGGCTGAGGGAAGGGGTGGCAGGGGGTTTGCACAGATTTTCTTCTACCCAAGACCTGTGGCCTCTCCCTTCATCAAGCACTGCCTTGGTTGTTATAAGTGTCCAGTCAGAATCCAGAGTTCTGCAACAGTGGTTCTGGTCATTTTTTTCCAGTATGTCAGTTGTTTTGATGGAAGGACTCACCCCTAGAACTTCCTACTCTCTCGTTTTACTTCATGTCTGTGTCTGTTGACTTTTGCTTGATAGATTCTAAGTACATTTTGTAATGTTTAGTTGTAAGCTCATCTTCAGTGGAGATTGTTTCTTCTGAGGGGATTCTAAACAAGTTAAGTTATGAATATGCTCCCAGAGAGGTTTTGTGTCTGTTTCTTCCAGATGCCCCAGGCATATCATTGACCAGGTATAGTTTTAATGTTAATTTCTTAGCTTAGGAATTCTTACACTATACAGGTGCCATAAATTCTGTGTCTACATCTGAGTGTAACATAGGCTTAGAGCTTTAGTTTTTTAGTTTTTATTTTTTTCCCCTCACTCAGCCCTGGAGAGAGAGCAGCTTTCTCTCTCTGTTGGTGGACTGTGTTTCTAGTTTCCCTTTGCTGCCGGTGCAGGGCTCTGAGGATCATAGCTTAATGCAGGGATCTCAGTTCCAGCTGCCTGCCCTTTGAGGGTCCAAGGTTTTGGGAAGAGTCAGGTCCTAGCCATAGATCCTATTTCTGGATCCCTTAATCATGCCCTGTGCTGTCACGGTATCAGGTTGTATTCTTTCCATTCTGGTTTTAGTTCCTTTTCCTTTCTAGCATCTGGTGATTTACCTTTCTTGTGAACTAGAGTATTAAAAACTGTGTCTGTGTCTGTGTATATTATATTCTTTCTGTGTTTATAATGGGAGTACTTTCACATTTGCTCAGTCCATTATGTTGCCAGAAGCAGATGTCTTCCTTTTATTTTTCAGGGTAAGTTCTATTGCAAAATAGGAAGTGAGCTCATGGAAACGGGAATTTATCTCTACTGAATATTTCTAGAGATAGTGAAGAGGAAGAGTTCATTCAGAGGTGCCAGGCATGTAATCCTGGTAGCTGTCACCACGACTCAGTCCAGTCTAGTCTGGTCTAGTCTCAAGCTACAGTGGAGGAAATGGTTTGAAATATTTTCTCTTAGGAATAGAGGTGCTGGGGCCGGCCTGGTGGCGCAGCGGTTAAGTTCACATGTTCCACTTCTCAGTGGCCTGGGGTTCGCCGGTTCAGATCCCAGGTGCAGACATGGCACTGCTTGGCAAAAGCCGTGCTGTGGTGGGCGTCCCACATATAAAGTAGAGGAAGATGGGCATGGATGTTAGCTCAGGACTGGTCTTCCTCAGCAAAAAGAGGAGGACTGGCAGTAGTTAGCTCAGGGATAATCTTCCTCAAAAAAAAAAAAAAGAAGAAGGAATAGAGGTGCAAGGGAAGCAGATAGATCTAATCCCTTACTCACTCTGGGAGTAGAGACAAGATTTTACAAAGGGACAAAGGCTTAAACTTCCCAGAAAGTATTAAACTTTGGGGAAAAATTATGAATGTGTATCTGAAAGAAACTAATCTGTGATCTTAGGTTTATTTGAAACCCCTCGGTTAGGAACCCTGCTAAAATCTTGTATGTACAGGAGCTGGGGTTTGCTGTCTGTTTTCTTACTATTACTTCATAGAATCAGCATGACTAGGTCACTCTGGCAGCACCAAAGATGGGGAGATAAAAAGAAAGGACCAGAAAAGACAGATGATTATCTTTTGGCTTAGTTCATAGATAAGAATATAGATACAAGGAGAATTCAGTTGTACTAATGGTGTGTCTGAGGTCAGAGGAGATAAGATGAGCTTCTGATTATTTGTGTTGGATTTCATTCCCTTTAGCATCTAGAACAAATATTGATCCCCATGTCCTGTTAGAATCTCTTGCCCATCTTAAGGATATATGATAACTTCAGAGAAATTTCTTTCTGCTCCTGAGAGTCAAGCATAACTTTTCTTCTTCTTCTTCTTTTTTTTTTTTGAGGAAGATTAGCCCTGAACTAACTACTGCCAATCCTCCTCTTTTTGCTGAGGAAGACTGGCCCTGAGCTAACATCCATGTCCATCTTCCTCTACTTTATATATGGGACACCTACCACAGCATGGCTTTTGCTAAGCAGTGCCATGTCCGCACCCGGGATCTGAACCAGCAAGCCCTGGGCCGCTGAAGCAGAACATGCGAACTTGACTGCTGTGCCACTGGGCCGGCCCTAATTTTTCTTCTGTTTTTAAAGATTGGCACCAAGCTGGCCTGGTGGCGCAGCGGTTAAGTTCACACGTTCCTCTTCGGTGGCCCAGGGTTCGCCAGTTCAGATTCTGAGTGTGGACCTACACACCGCTTGTCAAGCCATGCTGTGGCAGGCGTCCCATATATAAAGTAGAGGAAGGGCCTGCCCAGTGGCGCAGCAGTTAAGTTTGCACATTCTGCTTCTCGGCGGCCTGGGGTTCTCCGGTTCGGATCCCAGGTGCGGACATGGCACCGCTTGGCTAAAGCCATGCTGTGGTAGGCGTCCCACATATGAAGTAGAGGAAGATGGACATGGATGTTAGCTCGGGCCCAGTCTTCCTCAGCAAAAAGAGGAGGATTGGCAGTAGTTAGCTCAGGGCTAATCTTCCTCACAACAAAATAAATAAATGAGTAAATAAATAAAGAAGAGGAAGATGGGCACGGATGTTAGCTCAGGGCCAGTCATCCTCAGCAAAAAGAGGAGGATTGGCAGCGGATGTTAGCTCAGGGCTAATCTTCCTCAAAAAAAATAAATAAATAAAAAATAAAGATTGGCACCTGAGCTAACATCTGTTGCCAATCTTTTTTTTTAAATTAATTAATTTTTTTTTCTTCTTCTCCCCAAAGCCCCCCAGTACATAGTTGTATATTCTAGTTGTAGGTCCTTCCAGTTGTGGCATGTGGGATGCGACCCCAGCACGGCCCAATGAGCAGTACCATGTCTGTGCCCAGGATCCAAACTGGTGCCATCCTGGGCCGCCGAAGCAGAGTGTGCGAGCTCAATCACTCGGGCAGGGGGCCGGCCCTTCAAACATAACTTTACTTTGCTATTAGATCTCAGAGTTTTATTTGAAATCATTTTCATCTTTGTGTCCCCAGGACTTAGCCTATTACCTGGCTTATAATAACTGTGCAGAAAATGTTTGTAAAAATGAATTGAATTGTGTTCCATTTCTAGGAGTATTTTCAACTTTCATACAGAGTATCATAAAAGCAGGAGTCAATGATATATATCTCTTTCTTTTTTAGCTCAGACCATGACCGGCTTCATACCTTGGTAACTGAAAACTGTTTTCCGGTAGGTTCTCATCCTCCTTAGAACTGTGGGATGCCTGAATGGGCAGATTCTAGACATCACCTCTGGTTTACTTAAAAAGGATCAGTTTTGAAAGTGCAGGAAGTTTAAGGCAAAAGCTTAAGTGTCATTATTTTTGGCTGAATGATAATGACTTGACACACACCCTGGTAAGGGCTGTGCACGCCAGCAAGCAGTACTGAAGCCTCAGGGTACGGGTCCTGAGGGCAGGGTGTGGGCCACATTAGGCCAGCCCTGCACACGCCTACAGTGTAATAAAGGATTGAACAGGCATTCATGAGGCTTACATTTTGTGGGAGCGGGAGTGCTAGGTACTTTGGGAGGACCCCCAAGAATGGAGACTTTGTGGTTCAAGAATAGGAACTTCACTTGCTATCAGTTCAGCCTCATCTCCCTAGGGACAAGACTAGCTAGGCTAGTCTTAGCAGTTGAGCCTTATATCCATGTAAAATCCCACCCTTCACTGCTAAAAGGTGAGGTTGGGGGGAAACCACATGTGTGCAGTCAACAGAAATACACGTAATAATTAGCAGCTTATGGAAGTGTCTTGGAGGGATAATGGTGTGTTAGGTAAGCAGGCAGTTTGGAGTGTGGTTTTCATTGATTTGGAGAAGGGTCCTCAAGGAGGTAGGTTGGCCTTGAGTTGTGATTTAGATGAAGAGTTATTGTTAGGTGGGCTTGAGTTATAGCTTAATGAAAACTTGGAAAGGTGAGAGAGAAAAGAGGCACAAGAAAGCATTTGGTGGGAAAAGTTGCACGTTGGCTATAGTATTGCAAGAAGTGAGAGCAGGGGTGGAAGGAAGCAGCAGCTTCCCTAAAGGGAGGGAAGACCCACTGAGCTTGCTCTCTTCTGCCCTCAGGACATGGTCTGGGACCTCAAATATAAGACCGTGCGCTGGAGCTTCGTAGAATCTTTAGAGCCACCTCTGGTGGTTCAGGTTCGCTGTTCAAATCTGCTGAACCAGGGCAACATGTACGGCCAGATCACCGTCCGCATGCACACCCGGCAGGTAGAGGCCCCGTCTGCTCTCCTCCCAGTTTTTCTTCACTCTCAGGCTGGGTGTCTACCTCTGGAGTGCCGGCTACAGCTGTCCAGGTCCTGCCCAGCTGCCCACGGTCTTCCTTGGTCTGTCACTGCCCGCTTCGCACTGCAAGAAGTTGGCTGTACTGAGACGGGTGCAAGGATGTTTCTCCCACCCTTCCTGGGGCTGACTCCAACCCCCTCCCTCTTCTTCTCCCCCCAAAACCTCTAAGAGTAAAGTGTTAGTAGTTGATCAGTTAGTCTAGAGTCACAATTCTGAGATAATTTCTTGCTACCCATTTAAATGTTTTGTTATGGTTGTTTCAAAAATGGTTGTGTAGCAGAAAAACAGAAACAAAAACAAAACAAAACAAGCAACTCTGAGGACTAACAGACCAGATTTGCTCTCATCCTTCCAGACTCTGGCCATCTATGATCGGTTTGGCCGATTGATGTATGGACAGGAAGATGTGCCCAAGGATGTCCTGGAGTATGTTGTTTTTGAAAAGCACCTGGTAAACCCCTATGGGAGCTGGAGAATGCACGGCAAGATTGTCCCACCATGGGCACCCCCTAAGCAACCCATCCTTAAGGTAGGCAGCTTGCGTGGTTTAAGAGAGCCGAGGCGGTACTCATGGCGTCCTGAGCCATTCCTGTTGGGCTCCACCTGGTGGAGAGACAGGGTGATGCAGCACCGGGGAAGGAGAATCCTCCTGTAGGGGGTGGGCTTGGAGATAAGCGTGAATCTCTCCTGGATAAGCCATGGGCTTGGATGGTAGATAACTCAGCTTCCTTCTCTTTCAGACGGTGATGATCCCTGGTCCCCAGCTGAAACCTTGGGAAGACTATGAAGAGCCACAAGGAGAGGCCCATAAGCCTCAGCTAGCCTGATGGCAAAAATGGTTCCTGAGGTGAAGCATGGGTGATGAGGTGGCTGGAAGGTGTGAAGTCATCCATCTCCATCACGCTGTAGAAAGAACTAAGTTTGTTTTCTCCTGTCCTGCTTGGGTCTTTTCAGTAGTCTCATCTTTAATAACCACAGCTGATGGCTGGGCTCAGGAGGGTGGCAGCTGTGCATAGCAATAGACCCACTTCTTTTTAAAATTTTATGTCTAGCCTCTGAGTCTAGATGAAAGATGGTATGTTACAGAGAACATCTGATACGGGTTTTTCCATAGCAGGGACTGTCAGGAGCAAATTGGCAGAACAGGGCAGGGATCAGAGTTTGAAATAAAACACTATCAGGGTGTTGGACAAATTGTGGTGGGTTCTATACATTTCTCCTGGTTCAGGCTGGAAGCAGATTCACCTTCAAATGGCAGAAATGGAAGAAAAGCTGACTTATGAGTGATATGACTTCCAGGAAATCCAGACTTGGGAAAAATAATTAGTGTTTAGAAAAGATGGTGTAATTTAAGAGGGTCTTGTCTCATACACTGGCCCACTGAATCAGCATTTGTATTTCATAGAAGGATGTAAATCCAGAGAAATCATTTATCCCTTGGCCTTTGGATTGTGTTCTTAGTTATCAGCTGCATCCTGGTGTGATCCCAGGAAGCATGGTGGGGCGGGGGCAGGGACCGTGGAGGAGTTGGTACATTGGGAAATCTATCTGTAAGACTTGGTTTCCTGACATCTAGCACCTCTTGAAGATGGTGACTCTTCTTTCCATCTCAGCACTGGGAAGGCAAGGTACCCGAACATGAACCTTTGCAGAGTGAAACAGCCCAGCCCCTCCTTGTTCCTTAGCTCCACTTGGGCTGTCTGGGAGTATGTGGGACTTCACATGCGCATGTGTCCTGGGTCATCTGAGGTGTGACAAGGGAAATCACTCTACCAGCAGTGCAGCTGGCTTATCCTACTATTGCTTTCATCAGCCCAGTATGGGCTCCCTTAAAAAAGAGGACCTTAATTCTTATAGTTTCTATTTTTCAAGCCTGGAATTTTCTTCTAAGGAGACTGTCACTTAGGGTAAGGATTAATCTGTTCTGACCTTGACCTGAAAGTAGAGTCCAAAGAAACTGGAATTAGGTCAAGAGTAACTTAACTCCTCAGTCTTTAAAGCTAGCATCTCAGCGAAGCAGTGAACATACCAGGCCTCACCAAGGGAAACTGATGTTTGTAAGCAGCTGCTGAGTCTGACTGGAAACAAGATTTGTGTGCTTGGGGAAGAGGCAGCGCTGATGGGTTAATCCAGAGCAGCCACTCTCATCATGCTACTTAGTCCCAACCCTTTTAGCTTAAAATGTACTGCCCAAGTGAGGTTTGGTCACATCCTATTTGCCTGAGCCTCAGATTAAGGCAAAATGAGAAGGGGAGTGCTTTGAGCAGGATCCACAGCTGTGAGGAGTTGGGGGAGGTAATCCAGGGAGGCGAGGGCAGCAGAGAACAAAAAAAGCACACTTAATGGGCGAACGATACATTGATTTCCCTGAATCTGTAAAAACAGTGCTTCAAAGAAGCTGGTTCGCCCCACACCCTTAGATTTGCCTCTCCAGGCTCTCTAGATAATCCTTAATAGCAGCTAAGCAGTAGCAGCCACCAGGGGGCCAGAGGATAAGTGCAGTTTCATTCCCCTTGGGATCAAATCCAGCTGAGCGAATGGCCCAGATGTAAAGGATTGGCTAGAAGGACGAGGCAGAGATCTGCAGTGCCAGCCACAGAGCTGGGCACTGGCTGAAATCAGCCAGACCACCCGAGGTCCTGAAGGCTGCCACGTAGCTGCCATGGGCTTTAGAGCAGGCACTGATCTTCCATCACCTATCCACTGTTCCTGTTTAAAACACTGAAAAAAGGAAATCACCATAATAAATATGCTGGAACCAACTGCTGTGGTCAGAAGAAAAGCATTCTTTATTTTTTTCCCCGTGGTTTGTTTCACAACAGTGGGTATAGGGACAACTTTTCTGTTCCGGGCTAGACCAGACCCAATGGAATTATTCTGAGGTGTGGTTAGCAAAATTTGCATTGGCTCAGAAGCTGTGGGGTTTACTAGCCAATGCCCAGAGCAACAACATACTCAAGTTACTGCTCTGAAAGCCCAGGGCAGGGGACCTAGGTAAGTGGGAGGGCCTAGATATGGGAACAAGGATATCCAGTCCCTGAAAGAGCAGGTTACTCCATTTCTTCGCCTTTTTGGAAATGGAGCACTTTGCTAGTTTTTCTCTGAAGTCCTGTAGCTGCCCAGAGTATTTACATGCAGACTCATTTTTTTCCCATTGTGTGTTTGGTCTCTTATTTTTGTCTTTTTCCTCCACGTGAATGGCATTGGTATCTGTCCAGTTAGAGGATGGGCTTACTGCCATCTTCAGGGCCCCTGCCCGCCTCTGCCACATTTTATCTGCCTGTTTCCACCTTCACCTCACCCCTGCCAATCTTGGGACTTCTTTGACCAGTATTTTTCTCCTCCCTCCTTTCGCTCTGGTAGTATCATCTGATTCCAGTGCTCTTATCTAGGACCACTCAAGCAAGGGTAGCCTGAACCGCTTGAGAGAACAGAACCAAGCTAAGGAGAGAGAGCTAAGAAAGAAGGCTTTGTAGGTACACGATGCCCTTTCTCTGGCCCTCAGGCCTCTAACCTGCCCTGGAGCACTACTCTTTTTCGGGGCAGTTACGGTGCTGGCTGTAAACTGGACCTCGTTTCTTTCTCAGGATTCTCAGGAAGGAGACTGATGTGGGCCTCTTGTTACTGAGCAAGTGATTTGGAGTGGTTCTCACATCAGAATCAGAGATTCCCCCTGGCTCCAGCTGCATTGACAACAGAGTGGGGTCCCTTTAATGACAGCACAGAAAGGCTAAGATGAGGAGAATGAGCCGGTGAGATGAACTCTCGAGATTGGCAAAAGACAGGGCAGGAAGAAGGGGAGACCATCTGAGAAAGCTGGCGAGGCGCATACTCCTTAAACTGGGACTTGGGGGGTTGGTTCTGGAAGGGAGAACTCCACCCTGGCCAGTGCGTGGAGCGATTGCCTTTCCTCCCACGCTCTCTGTCTCGGATGCTGCTTTGAATGGCAGGTGTTGATATGGAGGTAGGATTGCTTGATGGGCTTTACTTCAGGGGTCAGGCAGGGCAGGTATGAGAATCAGTAAAGCGGAAATTGGAGATCCAAAGTCAAAATGACAAGGGCTGCAAAGCATTTCAGCACCTCTTTTGAGCCATTTTCCCCACCAAATATCTTTGAACTTGAATTAAGTGGCTTCTTAAGCATCCTATGGTGACCTTAATAGCCTTCTCTGATCCTCAGTCTCCATGTTAACCAATGCCTTGTGTGGCTTAGTTTCTTCTAAAAAAAAATGGTCCTTTGTAGCCTTCAGAGAAGACTTGGGTCTCCCTATGAGAAAATGTGGTCTGGGCACTGCTGACGTCCTGTCATCCCTAACTTTGGCTTTACAAGTGAGTGTCCAGATACAGATGGCTTGTGTTGAGGACTCTAACTCGATGGGAGGCTTCGTTAGGAACAGAGCATCTGGCCTTTGTTCCCTGGAAAAGGAAGAAGAGTTGGAAGTAAAGAGAGGGTGGGACTTGCTTTTGGGGTCTGAGCTGCACCCTTCTTGTATAATTTGTCTTTGGAATGAATTGACTTCTGGCCTTCTTGGAGAGGGGATGTGGCCAAGTGTCTTTGATTCAGCTCTTTGAGAACACCTCGGACTTGGAAGAGACCATGGTTCCTGAAAACTAGCCACCTCACCTGATGGAGTTGTCACTCCCAGTCCCAAGGATAGACAGTTGGAGGGGCAAATTCTTCATGTTGAGCTTTAGAAGCTACTTCTCCTTGGTCTTCAGTTAAGGAGGAAGACTTCTGATCCTCAGCTTCTTGGAGACTTGGCTCTGGGGCTAAGCTGGTCCTTGGCCCAAGTCCTGAAGGTCCTTGGAGTTCCCTGACACCTTCCAGAGTAATAGTACCGGCTGGCTTGCTCACCTTGGGGCGGGGGCTTTTGCTGTCTGGAAGGAAGCTACCCAGAGGTCTGTGGACTAAAAGGTGTGGTGGTTTCTCAGGGACTGTGGGGAAAAATATTTCTGTCTGAGTTGCAGTTAAAGCCAGGAGGCCAGATTCCTCAGATGGGGCTCTAGTTTCCTCCCAAGGACAGATGTCTGCCATGGTGCCCTTTATTATATTTCCTTCTGGATCTGTGACCTCCCATTGACACAGCTCTGCCATCCTGCTCCCCATACTGCTTGCTCCATGGAGACTGACTGCAAGTTGGTCAGTGTCCAGAGCATCTGGCTGGGGGAGGAGCCCCCCAGAACCTGTGCCTTCCCAGGGGCAGACTGTCTCTTGCTCTCTGCTGACTTTGGCTGCTTCTTTTGAATAGAGTTCTTCAGTCCCTCCAGATCCTGCCTTTTGAAGGAACATCTCTCCTTGCCTTTGGGATTCTCTGTCCACCTCTTGTTCCAGTCCCCATTTCTCTGCTGCTCCTCCACTCACCTCCCAAGGGCAGATTTCTGCTTTCTTGGCAGAGGGCGCCTCTTCCCCTTCCCACGGACACACTTCTGCTACCCTTGCCGCCACACTGCCTGCTGCCTCACAACTGCCTTTGCCTCTGTCAGGAGCTGGTGGGGCTGGTTGTGGAGACAGACCTCCACAATCCTGACTCTCCTGGGGACACACAGCCTCCTGCTTCCCATCTGCCCTCTCTGGCCTTTCCTGAACTGCTACAACTTCAGGCTCTGTTTCTTCTGGGGCTTTCCCCTCCTTCTCTTGAGCTTCCCCTTTTCCATCCAGTCTTGACACCTCTTCCTCAGGGATTCTTTCAGTCACCTCCCAGGGACAGATCTCAGCTTTGGCACTGCTGTCAGGTGCATGAGCATCCAGGGCAGGAGCATTCCATGGGCACCCCTCAGTGAGCCTGCCCCCAATGCTGACCGGCGCCCGAGAGCCAGCTTTAGATTGGTCAAGGCACTGACTGTCTGCGTGGAAGGAAGAACCTGCTGGGGCCATGCTCTCGTGTGAACAGATAGGTTTTAGCTCATTGCTTGCTTTTTCCCCATCTTCAGTAGTGAATTCTTCTCCTTTCGAAGATGGAGCTTTTTCTTGGGTTATGTGTTCTGGGAGGGAGCCTGTCTTTGGGTCTTGTGTCAGGTCCCCTTTCTCTGCTGCCTCCTCACTCACTTCCAAAGAATGCCCCTCTGCCACTTTGCTACTCATGCTGATGGACAAGTCTGAGACCTCCGAAGCCTGAGCAGAGGGTTCCCTCAAGTCCTTCTCCTGAGGGCAAATGGCTTCCTGCTCTTGATTCAGTTTTGTCTCCCATTTTGATATGTTTTCTTCTAGAGAGGTGAGTCTCCCCTTTTCTAGAGTTTCCTCCCTCTGACTTGCTGAATCACTCCCCAACTCTTGCTCCAGTCCCTTCCCAGTAGCTCCTTCATTGACCTCCCAGGGACAAATCTTGGCTTTTTCACTGGTAGGCGCTTCCTCCACTTCCCAGGGACATACCTCAACTGGCCTGCACCCCACACAGTCCAGTTCCTGGAATCCAGCTTTTGGTCTGTCAGTGTCCAGGGTGTCTGAATGCTGAGAGGAGCCCCCTGGATCCAAGGCTACCTTCCGCTCCTGGGCTGGCCTCTCTGGCTTCTTTGGAGCAGTAACAGCTATCTTGCGGGGTCCAGAATCTGCAGAAGCCTTTCTTGTATTGATTGGCAATTCCCTAATGGCCTCAACAGCCAAAGCCCTCTCCTGCGCTGCTCCAGCACTCCCCTCCCAGGGCCGGAGCCCGGCCCTGTCGGCAGGCAGAGTTCCCTCTGCGTCCCACGGACGGATCCCAGCAGTCTTGCTTCCCACACCACCTGACATCTGGAAACTGGCTTTGGGTCTAAATGTGTCTTGAGGACCTGGTTGTGGGGAGGAGCTGCCAGGGTCCACACTCTCCCAAGGACAGACTGCTTCCTGCTTCTTGTTCTGTCCCTCAGGCTTTTCCCAAGCTGTGACATCTTTGATTCCTGATGTTCCAGGCATTTTCTCCTTGTCCTTTTGAGAGTCTCCTCCTTTTCGTGCCTGTCCTGATGTCCAGTCCTCTGTTGTTCTTTCATTCACCTCCCAGGGACAGATTTCTGCCTTGGCAGGTGTTACTTCCTTTATTTCTGGCCTATAGTCTTCCTGTGGACTGTCCTGCATGGGCCTCTTTCCTCCATTGCTGAGGAGTTGGCCACCAGCTCTGGATGAGGAATTGTCTAGACATGGGCTGGAGTGCCCAGGGGCCGTGCTCTCCCAGGGACACACCAGTTCCTCCTGTTGACTAAACTTCTGCTCTGCTCTCCCAGTTTGTGCCCCTGTCTCTCCAGAGCTCCCTTTTCTGGAGGTTTTCCCCTTTTCCTGGAGAGATTCTCTACCTGTCCCCTGACTCAGCATTTCCTTCTCTGTTACCTCGTCACCCAGCTCCCAGGGACACAGCTCCGCTCTCCTGACAGCAGGAGCGTCTCCTGCCTCCCATGGACACACCTCCACGATGCTGCTGCCCAAACCCCCTGAGCACTGGGGGGTTCCTGGGGCCTGAGTGGAGACTGCTGTGGGACCTCGGAAATCTGTCCTCTCCCATGGACAAAGAGACTCCATGTCTCCACCCAGGTTCTGTTCTTTCCAGAAGGTTGCTTTCTTGGGAGATTTCTGCTTTTCCTGGGGGAGCTGCTTCACTCCCTCCTGGGACGGTTTCCCATTCTCTCCTCCTCCACTTGCCTCCCAGGGACACAGCTCTGCCTTGGCCTTGTTGGGTATACAAGCTTCTGGGCCAGTGGCTTCCCGCCGTCTCTTCTCCACCTCTCTAGCCTCCGCACTGCCCGACGTCTCAGACCTGCCCTTGGTTCTGTCCGAGTCCTGAGGTGCTGACCGAGGGGACAGACCCCCAGGATCGGCACTCTCCCAGGGACACACAGCTTCCTGCCCCCTGACCAGCCTCTCTGGCTTTTTCCGAGCAATGGCGACCACATCTTTGGACTCTGACTTTTCTGAGGCTTTTCCCCTCTCCTCTTGAGAATCATCTAGATCTTGTCTCAATGCCCCCTTCTCAGGGGCTCCTTCAGTCACCTCCCAGGGGCAGATTTCAGCCTTGCTGCTACTGTCAGGCTGACATGCTGCTGCCTCGGTGACTTCCCAGGGGCATACCTCTGCCACCTTGCAGTCAGCACTGCCCAGGGACTGAAGGCCAGCTTGAGGCAGTTCCTGCCACCCCACAGGGGCTCCTTTTGCTCGCTCAGCATTTTTGTCCCCAGCTGTGCCCTGCCTGACTGGCCTCAGTGTGGTAGGCCCTGTCAAACCTGCTTTCTCAACTTTCCCCTCTTCTAGGCTCTGGGATGTCCTCCTGCCTCTGTTGTCTTGTTCCCTGCTGCCCTCCTGGTGACAGACTTGGAGCATTCTGCTGGTGTGAGCATTCTGTTGGTTCTGGAGGGACTCCTCATCGTCACAAGGGGTGAGGGCCGCCTGCTTACTCACTGCCTTGGGCCGGCCTAACCTGGGAGATCTGGGGCATGCCCCCACCCCCTCTCCTGAAGCTCTGCGCTTCTCCTCCTTCTCAGGACTCCCTGCCCCACTCTCCTTCTCTCGGTAGGTACTCCGAGAACGGGTCAGAGCTTTGATAGCCAGTCCCAGGCTGCGCATGGAGCCCTGCTGAACAGGGGTCTTGAGGCTGTGGGATTTAGGGAGGATCTTGGGCTTGTTCTCATCCCCATCATCAGCTTCCCCCTGGAGATGGCCATCCTCTGTGTCCTTCCCATTCTCCCCAGACCCCCTTCTCTCTACTGCAACAGAGAGGGCCCGCCAGAGCCTGGCCCGAGCTGGGGCCGGGGAGTGGCTGCTTTGCTCTGGCCCTGAGGGGCCTGCTTGAGCCACATTTTCTTTCTTGACTGGCAGTTCTGCATTCTCCCAGGGACAGATAAAGGTGAGTAAGTTAGGGCTTTGGGGGGGTCCTGGGACTGGTGCCAGGGCAGGGGCCGGAACTGGGGCTGGAGCAGGCATCAGAGCTGGAACCAAGGTGGAGGTGGGAGACAGCATCCTTGGCTCCCCCAGGCAGGCCCCAGACAGGGCCATGACGGGTGTGGAGACCTGGTGCCGAATAGGTGGGTGAGGCAGTCTTCTCACAGCCTCCTCGTGAAGCTTCCCAGAGGCGTGGGAGCTGTCCATGCTGCTGCTCTTGGCAGGGGAAGGTGGGGCTGACAGGGGGCCTCGAGCTCGCTCCAGCCTCCTGGACGGCCTCCGCCCTGGGCTCACCAAGGCTGCCTCTGCCTTCTTTCTCTCCTCTCGCTCCTTCGCCTGCCGATAGGTCTCCTCCAAGTAGGCCTGGCTGGCCACGAGCAAGGCCTTTTCCCTGGAGCCAGCCACGACACTGAGCGACTTCTGCAGGGAGGCGGGCCGGGCTCTGGGGAGCTTCTCTCCCACTGTCAGGTTGTGGGCGCTGGCTGACCTGAAGCCCAGGGCAGGGGGCCCTTCCTCTGGCTCCGGGCTCTCAGCCTGAGAGGCCTTCTTGGCTAACTTCCTCCTCAGCAGTGAGTCGAGGAGAGGCGGGTCCTGCTCCCTGCGATGGTCGTGGTCATAGGTGCTGCAGGACTTGCTCAGGGCCGGTGGCCCCTCAGGTTCCTGGAGGCTGGCGCTGAGGAGCCGGCGGCGGGAAGAGCCGGGCAGGCTGCTGTGGCCCGGGGAGCCCGAGTCCCGGGAGTGCTGCCTGGTCAGGGCCTCGGGGAACTCGGCCAGGCACCTCATGAAGGAGCGGCCCAGGCCCTGGCGCCAGCTGCTCCGCTTCTTGGGCAGGTGGGGGTTGTTAGCAGCCATTTCCTTGGTCTTGTGGACCTCTAGCTGGGCATAGAGCTTCTTCAACTCGTCCTGCGGGGAGGGAGGAGTGAGGAGAAGAGCTGACGTTCAGATGGGGGGGCTAAGCTCTCTCCAGCCCCTGGCTGCACTGTTGTCCCCTGCGCCCTTATTCAGACCATTTCCTCTAGGGGATCTCTTTCCCGCCACGCTCTGTCCCTTCCCTGCTTTGAAAATTCTCAGAAATTCACCTCTCTGTTCCTGCAAGACCGGTGCCAACCTAGTTCCAAGCCAGATCCACTCAGTGCTGGGCACTGTGGTCTGGTGGGAAATCAGCAACTTTGGGGATGGGAAACCTGGGTTTGAGGCTGCTGACCCATCATGTGCCTCAAGGCTATTTCCTTGAACTCTGAGCCTCTGCTTCTATAAAGTAACAGTAACTGGCTGCCTGCTTAGGTAGCTTCCTTAAGAGGATTGTATGACGTTGAAGGCCCTGTGGGTGTGAAAAGTGCCATACGCAGGTGTAAATGATGGAATGGGGCTTTGAAAGTCATACTTTGGGTTTATCCCCAGAGCCAGCATAGGGAAGAGTAGACTGGTTGTTGCTCTGCAAAGTGGAGGGGGGTGCAGGCGAGCATTGCTGTGGCAGTGGGCCTCCCTGCTGAATTGGGGTCTCAGTTCAGCCTATACCCAGGGGGGCGGAGCTCAGAGGGTGAGGAGGACACAGCGGGAGAGGCAGGGGCAGTTGGGACGAGGGAACTGGGAGATAGAAACAAGTCAAGTCTAGAGGTGGGCCCCAGTGGAGGTGGAGGGGGTAGACAAAATGACGTTCTGAGGTTGTTCCTACACCTTAGGTTTGATAAAACAATGGGCTTAGACCACCAGGTCTCCTTATTTCCCACCCACTGAGCCTCTCGTTAGGGTTCCCCTGACTATAGTGATACTCCTAAGCAGAAAAATAGGAGTAAGGATGCTCTCTTACTGTAGGACTCAGGAAGATCTTCCTTTCTCTAAGATTGCCAGGTCCAGGGAAAGGGGATCCTGGTGTGGAAGTCTCTGGTAGCCACTCACTGCCTGAACCACCCAGCCCCACGGCTGGCCCTAGGGTCACCCACTGCCCTGGTGTGGGTCTTCTTAGTCTGCACTCATGATGCCGCACTAGTGGGGGTGGAGGACACGGGATTGGAGCTCCACTCATGGCTCTGCCTCTAACTGGCCAAGTGGCCTGGGCCTCAGGTACCAGGCTGGTATGTGGCCTCCTTCAAATACAGTCATGGAGAAGGGAGGGAGGCAAGTCTTGGAGAGAGGGAAAATGAGGGGCAGGGCAGGGGACCTGCAGTGGCACACAGCCCAGGTGGCAGGGCAGCAGTGCCAGTCCCTAAAAGCTAGCATCACAAGGAGGCGGGGAGGGTGGCACATACCCGAATATCTCCGGGGTCCAGGCTGCGATCGCTCCAGGCTGACGCGATGCTGCTGCCAAGGTAGGAGGCCGAGCGCTGCAGGCCCAGCTCATCCTCATAAACCTCGTCCACGATCTCCTCTCGGGGAGGAGCCCCCGACTTCCAGAACTGGCCAGGGTGGGCATGATTGGAGAAAGAGTCACCTGGGCTCCCTGTTCACTTCTACACCCCCTGCCCTGTGGAACACGCCTTTACTTTGTGAATCCTCACCCCACCTCTGATTTGAAATTCTGGGGGTCCGAAGAGTTTTGCTCTGCCTTATCCTCCCTGACTTTCTCTAGCTCAGAGACCAGGGGGGTCCTAACCCCCGCCCCCACAATTCCTAGCCCTGTCCCTCTTTAGCTGCTCCTGAGTTGGTTTTCAGTTGTGTTACAAGAACTCCTTCAACCCTAGCTCGTATTCCTTTGCTCAGGGATTGGAGGCAGAGAGGTGGTAGCTTCCTCCCCCAAGTGGCTCCTGGCTTAGGGCCCAGGTTGCTCAGAACCCACTCACCCCAGGGTGTCATCCTCACTCTGACCTGGAGAGGGCGCTGCTGCGGCAGCAGACGCACAGTGCCCCTTACAAAGGGCTGGGGGTCTGCCTCACATCCAGAAGGGGGAAGACCTCACCTTAGGGATGAAGATCAGAGCCAGTGTGGCGGTGACTGTGCTGTGGGTGTGGAAGAAGAAGAGGAGGAGGGTCCAGTCTGGGTGCAGGGAGGGAACCAGCACAAACCTGAGGGTGGGGTAGGAGGGGGATGGTTGGCAGCAGGTGGGATTGGCCCTCCTCCCTGCCCCCCACTGGCTTACCTCCCCAGCCCCAGCCCTGATCTCCATGGAGGGGCTGGGTGGAATGACGAAGATACTCTTTCTTCTTCCTGCCCTCTCTAGGATGTAGGTCCTACCTCATGTTAACCCCCACCTCCAGGAAGCCCTCCCAGACTACTCCAGCTCGCCTTCTCTTCCTGCCTATAGCACAGACTCATGCTCCACAACTCTGTTATGGGCTGCCCTGTGGGTTGATTCTGCCTCCGCCACAGGGCCAGGTCCTTGTAGACACTCAGCAGGCCTGTTGCTGGGATCACCGAGGTATGAGGGGGAAGAAGGCAGGGAAAATTGAGTATGTGTGGGAAGGAGCATGATGGGGGTGCTGGAGAAGTGGCTTAGGAATGGGAGAGGAATTAGGAGTGGGGCACGCTTCCTTTTCTTGGGTGTTGGGTGAGACATGGGGTGCAGGAAGGGTATCTGTGGAGTAGGGAGAGAGCTACAGGTGGTGGGCCTTCCTCACATTGCTAAGGCATAGTAGTGTTGCAAGGGCGGCCATGGGATTAAGGGACCTCACCTGGGAAAGATGAGGCATGATGTTGGGGTGGGAGGAGTCATAAGTAGGAGCTCCTGTCCTCACCTGGCAGCATGGAAGGCAGCGGAGAGCAGCAGCTCGTTGTGCAGGGCGATGCCCATGTAGCGTGGCTCGTGGAAGGCGGAGGGGACAGCCCGGGTGGCGTAGCAGAGGAAGCTGCCCCAGCACAGGAGCAGCATCTCAGCTGTGGGGAAGCAGGGAGGGACAGAGCCAGGCACCACCTTAGTAGCCATGCTGCCCCTTTCTCTGTAGGGCTTCCTGTGGGGACCCTGGGCCAGGGGTCTGGGTCCAAAGCCAGAGGACAGGACAAGAGGACCCCTGGAGGTGTAGAGCCAGGGGCCAGACTGGGCTCAGCAGAAGCAGCTCACCCACAACCATGATGTAGTCCCAGCGGTCGTGGTGGCAGAGGTAGAAGTGGCGGCCTGTGGGAGTGTGGCCTCGGGTCACCAGGGATGTATGCTGGATGCCTCTTTCCAGGACCCCCGCCGTCCACACAGCCAGGAAGCCCAGCACTAGCAGCAGGAGCAGCCCCAGACGCCGCAGCAGCCGCCCGCTGCTCAGATGGGGGCCCCGCTGGGCCGTTCGAGAAAGAAAGAGCTGGAGCACTCTACAAGGGTGTGGATGGTGGGTGGGGGGCATGGAGGAGGACCAAGGAGAGGGGCCAGGGCTCTGGCCTCTGTCCATTGCTTCCCTCCCCTCCACACATACCTGTCCTCCCATCCCTTCTGTGGTTCACTGCCTCCTCACCCTCCAGAAAGTTACATGGGGGAGAGGGCTACAGTGATGGGAGAAGGCCTTGGGGGCACAGGGGAGTGGAGCTGGTAAGGGTCTGGCTGTGAAGAACTCCATTCCAAAAATGAGCTGGGGTGGCCTGGAGTGAGCAGCGTGAGAGCAAGGTCTGCCCAGACCCTACCTATAAAGCTTGAGTATAACGGTGCCGTAGACAATGGCAAAACCCAGCAGCCGGACCCAGCGGAGAGCGATGCAGCGGAATATACTGGGCTTGAAGTACAGGATGAAGACCTGGTGGGGAGGGACAAAAAGGGTTGCTCTCCCCTGCACTTCCATTACGTGCCAGGCCTCTGCCAAACACACTGATGATCCTCCTAACAGCCTTGCAATAGAGGCATCGTCGCTCCATTCTGTAAAGGAGCAGCTTAAGTCCTAGAAAGGTTAGGTGACTTGTAAGTCTCACAGCAGATCATAGAGCCCTGTTAAGCCTGGACTGTTTGGCTCCAGAGCTCACTAGGCCAGCCTGGCATTTGTGGATATGAGTAGGGGATTTTGAGGTCTCTGAATCCCCCCAAGAGGGCAGAGAGGAAGAAGGATTCTGGGGTTTGGAGGGTGCCAGGTTGAGACTTGGGAGGTAGGGTTAGCTTCTGGCCACAAACTCACAGGGAAGTACAGCAGCAGGGATCCAAAAAGGATGGTTTCCAGCAGGACAACTCCAGATGCCCGGATCCTCTGTGAACCCAGAGAGAGGCATGTAAGCAGGGCAGTGGAAGGACAGACCCTGGACGATGGTCCAGGAGGGTCTCAGCCCTGTTTTAGGAGTCACGCTGTGGCCCTGGGCTAAGGTTTCCCCCTGTAACATTAGCTCCATCCTCTCCATCCACACCCATGCCCCCACTCCCACCAAAGGCTCAGCTCCACTGGCACTGAGCCTGGCTAAGGCCAAGGTTTCACGTAGCCCCTGCCACCCCAGCCACCTGCCCATCCCAATCCCAGCCTGGGCCTTGCTGCAGAAATGGGCTCAAATCAGAGGTTGCTGGAGCTAGAAGAGATCTCACGTGTTTTTCCAAGCTTTGGGTCAGACTGCTCCCTTGTCCAGATAGCCCCTTCTCTGCCTGCTGACCATCTGGTTGACTTTCAAGCCTGGTTCACCTCCATCCTTGCCCCTGTCTTGCTGTGCTGTCATTTTATTTACATGTCTGCTTCCTCCATTCAACTGGGAGCTCCACGAGGATCTGGATCCCTTCCCCTAGTGCCTACACAGTGTTTCGAGTCGAGTCCAATGCCTTCATTTTACAGGTGAGGAAACAGATCTAAGGCCACCGGTGAGGTCACTTGCCTAATGTCCCATAGTGAGTTAGATTAAGAATCAAGGCCAGAACCTGTTTCTCCCATGGAAAGTTCTAGTCTTAGGTAGTCTCTAGTTTTCAGTTGATGCTAGGGACCCAGGATGGGTAGGACATGTGTGCAGGAGAGAGATGTGGGGCCTTCCTTGCCTTGCTCCGGCGGCAGCGGTAGGAAACCAGCATGCTCAGGAAGATGGCCAGCATGCAGCAGGCCTGGCAGGCCAGCACTGCTGCCCGCAGCGCCAGGGCCTCATCCACCAGGCACGGTGTGGCATCGATGCAGCTAGTGCAGCCCTCAGCACATGGCTGGCACCGCAGCAGCCTCCTGGAGCTGCCTTGTGGGGACCCAAACTGCCCGGAAGGCTGGGCGGCACTCTCCTCTAACCCTATAAAGAACAAGATGGGTGCAGGGAGAGAGGCCCAGCTGGGGCATCCTAAGATCCCAGCCTTCTCTCCCGATGGTCACCACAGCCCTCTCCCTGCCCTCCTATGGTCCCTAGCCCCTGGGGTCGGGAAGGGAAGGAATGAGGAAGTGGGTACTCCCCAGGGAAGGCAGGATAACAGGAAGAGGTGATGCCATGCTAGGGCTCATTATGAGGTCAACTTGCATCAGATCGGTGTGTTATGGGCTCATTCTCAGAAGGCACAGACAACCCCAAACTGGATCCTGCTTGCCTCTCCATCTCTCCACCTCTCTCTCTGCCCTTGCCCCACAAATTTCCTCCCAGTGTCTTACCCCAGCCTGCCTTTCTTCCCCAGATGGCCCCCTGCAACCAGCCTAATGTGTAAAACACCTGCCTGGCCCTCACCACAGTTACATACCTCTGGGGCGGCTCTCCCCGTAGAAGCCAGGTCGGCAGCGGCAGAGGTAGCGGCCAAGGACAAAGCCCTGTCTCTCTAGGGGGACACACTGTGGGAATGACAAACACAACGGGTATTTACATGGGGCTTTCCCTCCTGGGAAGAGATGGAGGGTCCATCTGCCTTTCTATCCATGGTGCCTGGGTCCACACTAGGGAACTTCACCAGAAGCTCTCCCTAGTCTAGGGAAGTCTCCCCCCTCTATGGAAACCCTACTCTACCGCCCACTACTGCCTCTCCTCAAAGAGACCCCCAAGCAAAGAGTACAGGGATGGATCACCCTTTTATTCAGACCAGCAGAGTGATGGGAGCCTTATAGGTCTCATTCACCAGTGCCCAGCTATCTCTAGAGTGAGGTGCTGGGGGGAGATGGAAGTAGGGAGGACTCCAAGCACAGCCACATCTGTGTGCCTACATCCTGCTTCAAAGGTTGCCCATCAGCCTCCCTCACTGGCACACAGGTGGGTTGAAAAGGCCCCCACAGGGGAGCAGCTTCCTCTGCCAGGGGCCATCTGGCTTTGACACAGGACTGCTTCCCCTAGCCCTAATGCCAGCCTAATGCCAGGCTGGTGGGATGCCAAGGCCAGTTCTTTATTCCACTTCTGCCCATTGATGTTTGCCCAGCAGGGGCCAGAGCAGACCTCAGAGCCAGACAGGGAAGATGAGCACATGGATGAAGCCAGATATGCTGGAGGGAGTGGTCAGGAACAGACAGCAGTGGGGCAAAGGAAGGGGTTAACCCAGGGAGACTGCATAGCCAGAGGGTAGTGCTTCTGAAATTGTGACCCAGCTTCCCCTCTTGCCTGGACCATGAACACACTCTTCCTGCCACAGTCTGCACAGTCAGACAAATGTGTACCCAGAGATGTGGATGTGGCTGGGTTTAAAAGCACACTGAACAATGGGAGCCCTTCTCTCTCCCTGGACTTATAGCTCAAACACATGTGTCCTGAAGAGCAGCAGGTCCCCAAACCTGCCCCACCTCCCAGCACGCTGCAGGGCTCGCCTTGGCTTCAGTCCAGCTCAGGAACAAGCATGCAGTCAATGTAACCGTGGAGAAGATTAGTTCATTGGCCTCCCAGTTTCCCAGTACTGGGCTTTCAGGATTACCAGCCATTGCTTTCCATTATCCAAATTCTCCCGCATCCGTGACTTTGATTCTGCCAGCATCTGGCCTGGGTTCCATCACCTTTACCTGAGTCCCAGAGCCTTTCAAGCTCCGTCTTTGGTTAGATTCCTCCCGGGCCCCAACCAGCAATTCCACTTATTTCAACAAACAAACACCGACAGAGCATCCTTTGTGGGACAGAAGGAGCCTGCAGCTCTGTTGACAAGGAGAACGTGGTCCAAGAGAAGGAAAGGGGATGATTAATAGAGCTCAGGAGGTGGTCCTGGGGAGGGATCCTGGAGCATGCAGCACCAGAAGGGAGAGAAGACAGACACACTGAGATTTCAAAAGAAGAGGGTGGCTTTCTCAGGTGGAGGGTAGAGGGTAGGCTGCGTATAAAAAGCCTGATATCTCATCTTTATCTATCTCATCACCAGGGACTCCACTGATGCCTTGAGAAGCTGATATGCCTTTGTCAGCTGCTCCTTGGAGCTGGGTGGTGGCAGTGATGGGAAAGGGGGTAGGAGGCAGGACCCTAGTGCCGCCCCCCCATCCTCCTTATCCTTACCTGGGTGCTGTTGAGATCACATAGGTGCGTGTTACCGTACCAGCCTGGGCCGCCGGCACACTGATTGATGTCCACGCTCTGAAGATCTACATCCATCTGCACCTGCCCCCTAGGACAGTGAATGGGCACTTAGGGGCACAGCAAAGGATGCCAAGGTGGACACGTGTCCTTGGGCTGCAGACTATGGGGCAATGCAAGCTTTGCAAACTTTAGCACAGTGGCTGCAATGTGTCGGGAGAGAGGGCAGACATGCATTCGTTTCTCTGGTGCTATTAACTCTCACTGTCTCTGTGGGCAACAGTCTCCCTCTCCCTAGGTTATCCCCCCGTCCTTGAGCTTTTCAACATCCTATCATTTCCTGGTTTCTATCAATGGGTAGAGGGAGGGGGCATGTCAAGACATGTGGCAGCTGGGGCTCTGATGATGTGTCTGAAGGAGATTTTCACACTTCCCCACTACGCACATACACACACACACAGAGCTCAGCTATTAACCACCCCTTCACTCTGCCTAAACCAGGTCTGAATTGATCACAGCAAAGGAGATGGGGAATGGAGGAGCCCAAAGCAAGAGCTGCCTGGCCCAAGGGCTTTCAACCTCTGCTCTGGGCTGAGTGGGGAGAGAGCTGGCAAGGAGCCAGGCTTCCTGCCGGTGGGAGGGGAACCCCGTTGGGGACAATGAACGGGGACACATAGCTGGAAAGCAATGTTGATTGTTGAATGCCTTGCAGTATGCCCATTTGCTGCCTACTTCCCACCGGGGCTGTTAATCATCTCTTTACTCTGGTTGAGGGGGGTCACTTATTTGAGGAGTATCACAGGCTCCTGGGTCAGAACAGGCAGAACAGTGGAACCTACTTGATGTAAGAATATAGCCATTGGAAGTGACCCTGGGGACCCTGCCAACTCCTGGACAGAAAGGGCAATGTTCAAAGCCCCCCCAAGAATTTTCCTTTCCATGGAGAAGCCTCCTTTTACAGCTCTAGATTGCTGGAGAGCAGCGAGTGGGTTTAACTCCTAGAGTGCCCATCTGGCTCCTCTGAGATGCCTTGTTCATAGATTGTCACTGTCTTCCACATCAGGCCCTCTCCTGCCTCTTACACCCACTACTCAGACCTGGGGGCCAAGATATATGCTTGGCTATACCCACACATCTGTATACACACACGTGTATACCTACATGTAAGTGGATTGATTCATACACAGAATGTACATTCACACCTGTTTATGTTAACATAGTTACAGATTCCCAGAGTCAACTGCAAATACACACATCTGTGCCCCCCAGACACACATGTGCATGCCAAATTGCTCATGCACAGCTGGCTGGACTTGAACCGCCCCCACCCCTATGTACCCACAAATGCATCGAATCCTGCACAAACCCACTTACCTGACCTCGGGGCTGAGGTCTGGCTTGAGTCCGTAGAAGGTGGCCGAAAGTGTGATAAGCCAGCCGGGACGGAGCCGGCCCTCCTGGCATTCCAGGAAGGGAGGAGACAGCCTCACGTGCTGTATGTCCCCCACATATCCATCTCCCCGTGGCCACTTGGGGCTGCCGAGGCTCTGTAGGTCGTTGGTCAGCACCCGCTTCTGCAGGGCAGGGGTGTCCAGGGCCCCAGTTGGGCTCTCCTCCTGCACCCTGTTCCCAGACAAGTCCTGAAGGATGGTCTCCTCCCCCATCCGGGTTGCCTGCAAGGCCAGCTGCAGGTGGCTGGCCTCTGGTGGAGGGTTAAAGGTCAGCAAAGCCCGGTACGCCCTTGGGTCCCCCTCAGCCACGCTGCGGACCAGTGCCTGGTACCACTCCACATCCTCCTCCACACTGGACTCACGGATGTCGTTGGCTTGTAGCAGCATGTTGAGGAAATTGGCGGCCTGGGCAAGGGTGCCTGCTGCCCTCCACAGGATTGGGGGGAGCCCTGGTCTGGCTTCTGCCCCATGGGCTTCATAGCGCTCACTGCAATTAGCCCCTGACAGCTGTTGGGCATCTCCAGAGTAGAGAAAAGCCAGGGCTGCCTCAGGCCCCTCCGGGGGGACCCACATGGGTACAGATCCTGGCTTGATGTGGGAGGACAGCGGGGGCAGAGAGCGGAGGGGCCGTGGACCCCCTAGAGCCCAGCCGCAGAGGAAACAGCAGCCCAGCAGTCCCCACAGAGGAGGCAGCACGACCACTGTCCTGGTGCCCATCCTCGGGGCAGCTGTCAGGGACCCTGGGGTCCAGGCTGCCTGGGGGATCTGGCGGCAGGAGAGCCCAGGCAGAGGCTGGCTGCAATCTGGGGCTGCCTGCCTCCACGCCTCCTATCCTCGCTTTCTCTCTTCCTCTCTCCCTCACGCTGGCGCTGTCTTGCTTGTTTTTTCTTCTCTATAACGTCATCAGCTGGCTTCTGGACGTAGGCATGAGGGCTCTTCCCCCTTCTCTCTCAGTGTGGCCCCCTATCACAAACCCTCTAAATCCTGGCACACCACTCTTCCCTCCCCCTCTTATCCAGTATCTAGGCCCCCTCCCCTGACTCCCCACCTCACATCTGCTCCAGAGAGAGAGAGATGGGAGGATAGAGGAAGGGAACAGTTGTTCTCTCTACCTCTCCCCCTCCCTCTGCCCTTTGCTCCATTAGGAGAGATGGGCAAATCCGGGATGGGGTGCCATAGCAACCACAGATGAGCCTATGCCCCTCTCTCCGCCCCTCTGCTCCACTCAGCCTCCTGGCAGCAATTGCGATGGGCATGATAAAGGGCCAAGCTGCATCTCCTGGCAATCTGCTCTGGCTGCCTGTACCCCCTGACACTGTGCTGCTGACTGGAATTGGAGATTGGGGATGGTGAGGGTGGGAAAGAGAGCCTAATATCACCACAATTAATCTTTGTACAGACTGTGGCAGTTTATAAAGTGTTTTTCACGTGCGTCATCTCAATGAATCTTCCCCACAACCATGGATGGTAAATATGCTTAACCCCATTTTACAGATGCAGACACTGAGGCTCACAGACTCACCCAAGACCACCTAACTGCCTACTTTGAGTTGAGACTCAAACCCAGAGCTCTGACTCCCCTATACTGTCCCATCAAATCACCACCGTCATCTTGTTATGTTATTCAACCTTGGAGATCTTAATAAAGCCTCATTACAGAGGAGTAAATCAAGGCCCAGAGAGGGGAAGGGACTTCCCTAGGACCACATTCTTGTTCAGGACAGAGCAGGAGCCTCCACGAGGTCTCCACCTCCCAACCCAGGGGTACCTTCCTTCTCCTGCACCGCAGAGTCAACAACCCAGCCGGTGGCGGGGAGGGGAGACATCATGGGGGCAGGGAGAAGAGAGTGAGCAAAGTTTCGCCTCCACTTCTTCCATCTTCATTTTGTCATCCTAGACTCTGCCTTATTCCTTTCTTCATGAAAACTGTGCCTAACCTATTCTGCTCTTCCTCGTTTTCTTACTCCTCACATCCTTCCCTCTGTTCAACATCATAACCGGGGGGCCCAGAGTTAGCACTGTCTGAGGCAGCCTCCTTGGATCCGGAAGGGTGTGGATTCTTGCGGGTAGCCGCAGAATGAAGCCCCTGCCGCGCCCCCCCCCCCCCCGCCACTTCCATCACCTTTCCACTGCCAATGTGCTCCCACTCACCCTGCGATCTGGCCCCACCTGTGCATGCTGTCTCTTGGCTTCTTCCCTTCTCTCTCTGTCCCCTACAATCTTAAACCTTTAATGTCTCTGATCACTGAGTATATGTAGGAAGGGATGGGTGGTGGTTGCTAAAAACTTCCCTTGCTTTACAGGTGGCCTCTGCAAACAACAATTCTGCTTTAGAACCCTAAATGGGAATGTAAGGAGTGGGAGGAGGGGAAGGGGGCTAGAGGACACCCCCAAGCAGAATCCTTATGATGGCAGAACTAGGAGTGCCTCCAGCCCAGACCTTTCTCTAATACAGAAGGAAACTAAAACTAAAAGTGAATGTCAGCAGAGTGACCTTCTCCAGGCCGTAAAGCCATTGAGTGGTCAGTGGGGTCAGACCTGTATCACACATCCCTGGCTCTCTCCTTGGCCTCTCTGATAATGTGTGTGTTAACAGAGAGAGGATGGAGGGGAGCAAGTGACCCATTCCACATTCTCGGTATGACTGGTTGCCATTAGCTGAGGGCCAACAAAACACATTAGGTGAAGACAAAACAGTAATCTGTTTTTTCCTCCAAGAAGCTTTTAATAATAATAACAACTAATGTCTTTATAGTGTTTTAGCATTTAGATGTAAGTTTTCACTTAATCCCCACAACAGCCCCATCTAAGGGGGATTATTATTGACTTATTCTTACAAATGAAACAGGTTCAAAGATGCTTAATTATTTGCTCTTGGTCGTACATCCAGGAAATGGCACGATTGGGACTCAAACAAGATGGCAAGTTCCAGAGCAGCAGGGACTGTGCCTGTCCCGCTCATCCCGCAGCCCTGAAGCATAGCCCACTGCTGGATGACTGGGGGAACCTCAGGACTGGCTTAGGTCTCTGAGTTGTTCTCCACATACCTGTTGAACTGAGGGTCCTGCCACTGCAGGAACCACTGACATAGCCCTCAGTGAAAGAGGTATGTGTGGACACAAAACCCACTCAACAAACACAAATACAACTCATACAAAGATACACTCCCTTTGCTTGGAGCTTAATTTTCAATGTCTTTTCCAGGACCTGGGCTACAGGCCTGGACATTTAAGAAAGTGGAAAAAGGCAGCATTCCTTGCCCTGCCTTACAAAGAGCCTGTGTGTGTCCCCCTGAGCCTCTGTGCTCTGGGCAGGTGGCGATACCCCAGGTGGTGGACATGGTCAGCCTCCCTCCGGGGCCAAGAAGCAGCTGGACAGCAGAGGGCGCTGCCGAGCTACACGCCTTGCATTCATGGGGTAATTTGTTCCAGGGCCAGAGACTTTTCCAGAGACAGCCAGGGATGTTGGGTGGGGTGTTCTGTGATCCTATAGCAATTTCATTTCTTTTCTCCAGGAAGCTGAGTGACACCTGAGAGAGAGAGGGTAGAGAATAAAATCTTTGGAGTCAGACAGAGCTGGTCTTGAATTCCACTCACCTTTTTGAACTCTGACCCTAGGTGAATAACTCTCTGAGCTTCAGTTTCTTCGTGAGCAAGGAAGGATATTACTTCTTTTGTGCACAATTAGAGATAGATTTGTATCAGGAGCCTCCTACAAGGTGTGAGGTTGAACCACCATTCCATGCTTAGGTATCAAGGGCCAGACACAGTCCTTGGCACTGGAGAGTCCATGATGGGGAAAAAGCAAACATAGCCCTGCCCTCCTGGAGCTTACAGCTTAGTAGGGAAGCTAGACTTTAATCAAATAACCCCACAGAGAGATGACAAATGACACCTGTGCAATACGTGCAACAAAGGAGTGGTCTTGGAGCTCAGTGAGGAGGAAGTGCCTGGGCAGGGAGATTTCCCTGAGGTAGTGAGGAGTGAGCCCAATCTAAAGGATGAGTAGGAGTTTACTAAGCAAAAAGAGAAGGAAAAAGCCTTTAGAGAAAAAGGAATAGCTTATGCGATGGCCATATGTGTGCGAGCCAGACACAGGCTAGCACAGGGGAGAGAGCAAGGTGGAGCCTGGTGGGAAGTGAGGCCAGAGAGAGACAGGGGTCAGACCCCCACAGGCCTCCTTAAGGAGTTGTGTCTTTAGCCTAAGAACAATGGGAAACCATGAAGGGTTAGAATCACAGGCTATGGACAAATTTCCATCTTAAAAAGGGCTCTCTGGCTGCAGGACTCATAGCAGACCCTTAACCCTCTTCCCCTCGATGCACCCTCAGGTACTAAAGTTGCTAAATTCTGCTGGCTGATCCTCCTCATCCCTTGCATCCCTCAACATCTCTCATGGAACAAGTGCATTTATTTCCTAACTGGCCTCTCTGCCTCCAGTCCCATTGCCTCTACACAACAAGCTTGATCTTACTTGATCTTCACAACCTGCCTGCAAGTAAGCAGAGCAGCAATCCTTATCCTTTTGCAGATAAGAAAAATGAGGACTAGTGGTGCTGTGGAGCTGGCTCATACAGGCTTGTGAAAGCCAAGTGTTAAAATTTCAGGAATTTTGCAAGCCCGTTGTTAGACACAGTCACTATTAATAATTAAATTGAACAATCATAATTAAACAAATATTAAAATCAAAGATGTCAAAACTCATCACTTCCTAATAATTTTACTACTATTATTTACCCATGCTCTCAAGGTTATTTATGTTGTTGTATTTGCATGATGAAACTACTACACAATGGTATGCTACTGCTCGTCTCTTTCCAACTCTGTGTTCAGTAAAGTCAAGTTGATAGATTGAAATCAGCCATGATGGGAGTATTTACACCATGGAAATCCGCAAACGCTGCAAATGAAAGCCTTGATTTATTTTGTCGATTATCTACATTTAAGAAAGTGATGGAGAAAATGTTAATTCAGATTTAAAATTTAATATGTTATATCTATAGCTTATACATTGTGCATAGCACAAAAATTGAGGAAATGTACTTTCAGCATTTGAAAATCGTTTTCTGAGTCAGCAAAGGAGTCGCTCTCATAACTGACAGTTTTTCTCTTTCCTCTTACATTGACATAGAGGAAAATATCAACCAACATTCATTCATGTCGCAGTTACACTCCTCCATCAATTGAAACCACAGGTCGGCTACCCACACAAGAATTTGGCAAAAATCAGTGTGCAAGGGAGAATCAATAGGTTCTATTATGTGAAATCAATTGGTGAGAACTATGTGAGAATCAATTGGTTACATGAAATCAGCAATTGTATGTTATTATTTGTAAATTGTGTACTACACATCCTTTACATCATTATAATTTATAAACTTATGTACTGATACATATGTGCATACATTCTCCTTTTCCTCCCAGAGAGTCGGCTGTTCAACATTTAGCAGCACACTGGGTGTAGAACACATTATTCATGTGTCATTCCATATTCACTGATGCCAGGAGGATACAGTTAGTCAATGAAGAAATGACTCGGCCACGGTTACACATCGCATAGCGGCATAGGCGGGACCAGAACCAGAGGTCCCCTCTAGGCCAGCGGCTCTCCCAGGACCAGACCGGGCTTTCCGCGGCCGCTCCACCTGACCGAGAGGGGTGGCTTCGGCCTGAGCGCCCGGGAAGTGAAAACCAAGAGCCGGCGTAGGAACGAAGAACCAGGCGTGAAGCAGTCCTCCGCCAATAGCGGCCCAGGCCGCGTGCAACGTCACGCTCCGTGGAGGCCGGCGCGAGCACGCCCTGGGGAGAGGGGCGTGGTCACAGCCTCCCGGAAGTGACGCCATCCGCGGGGCGGTCCTCGGCGGCGGCGGCGGCGGCGGCGCGAGGCCTGCGCTAGCGCTGGGCTCGCCGACCGCCCCCCCCCCCCCCCCCCCGCCCTCCTCTATGAGGCAGAGGCCGCGGCGGCCGTTAGCGCTGTCGCTCCGGGGGCCGCGGCGGGCGGGGCTCCGGCGGAGCCCGGCCTAGTCCCCACCCCAGCCCGGCTCCCAGCCGCCCGCCCTCCCTCCCTCTCCCCGATGCAGGGGGCCGAGCTCCGGGATGGCGAGGCGGCGGCGGCGGCCGCTTCGTACCGCGTCCTGAGCCGCCTGCTCGGCTATGGAGAGGCGGCCCCCGAGCCAGGCCCGCCGCCGCCGCCCCCGGGCCATGGTCCCCCGCCGCCACCCTTCCTCGCGCGGCCCGGCCCGCGGGGCTCCCGGCCGCCGCAGCTGATGGTGTTCCGCAACGTGGGTCGGCCGCCGGAGGAGGAGGACGCGGAGGCGGCCCCGGAGCCGGGACCCTCGGAACTGCTGTGTCCCCGGCACCGCTGTGCCCTGGACCCCAAGGCCCTGCCGCCGGGGTTGGCGCTCGAGCGGACCTGGGGCCCGGCGGCTGGACTAGAGGCGCAGTTGGCGGCTCTGGGGCTCGGGCAGCCGGCGGGACCGGGAGTCAAGACGGTCAGTGGGGGTTGCTGCCCGTGCCCGTGCCCCCCGCAGGCGCCCCCTTCGCAGCCCCAGCCCCCTGCTGCCGCCCCGCAGGCCGGGGAGGACCCCACGGAAACGAGCGACGCGCTGCTGGTCCTGGAGGGCTTGGAGTCGGAGGCCGAGAGCCTGGAGACCAACAGCTGCTCGGAAGAGGAGCTCAGCAGCCCTGGCCGCGGAGGAGGAGCGGGCGGGCGGCTTCTGCTGCAGCCCCCAGGCCCTGAATTGCCCCCGGTGCCCTTCCCGCTGCAGGACTTGGTTCCTCCAGGGCGCTTGAGTAGAGGGGAGCAGCAGCAGCAGCAGCAACCTCCCCCGCCCCCGCCTCCTCCTGGGCCCCTCCGGCCCCTCGCGGGCCCTTCTCGGAAGGGCTCCCTCAAAATCCGCCTCAGTCGCCTCTTTCGGACGAAGAGCTGCAACGGTGGCTCCGGCGGTGGGGATGGGGCCGGCAAGAGGCCTTCTGGAGAGCTGGCTGCTTCAGCTGCGAGCCTGACGGACATGGGAGGCTCCGCGGGCCGGGAGCTGGACGCGGGGAGGTGAGACCGCCTGGGGGCTGGCTGACAAACTCTCTCTCCTTGTTTCATTTCCCTTTTATTCTGTTGCTAACACGATCCTGACAATTCTTATGGGCTCCATGAGGAGGCAGAGACTTGGGGCTAAAGGTGGTGACATCGCCCATTGGGTCAGAGCTAATTATGGGAACAGCTCTCGCTCTTAAAGAGTTCTTCCCGGTGACACCTCTCAGCTGGTTAACGTCTCTCTAGGTGGGAGGTGATTTGAAACCCCCCTCCCCACCCCCACCCTGGCCCAGCTTTTAAAGTTTTTCCAAGGTGCTTGCCTACCATTACACTTGGCATAGAGGTTGCTGGAAATGTTTGGCCTTTGGGGCAAAAAGTTGTTGTTGCATTTTGACCACCTTATTATTCTGTGTATCAGCACCCCACCCCCTTCGCACTCATGCATATAAATGATGTGACAAACTTGTGCAGTTGGAGGCCAGCAATCAATTGGGTGTCTCTCTTCGAAGTGTTAATGTTTTCCTGGTTGGTCCCTTAGTTATATTGGTATCTCAGGCGTGTGTGCTGACCACTGCCTGTGAGAATAGAAAATGGTTTTGTTCTCAAGCCCAAGTGAGAATTCTAAGTATGAGGTATGGACATTGGTGGATGAGTTCTAGGCCAGTTGATGAAAATTCCAAACTTAGACATTGAGTTTTTTTCTTGCATTTCTGGAGGGTGGATTGCTGTCTGACATCCCATGTTAGATCTGTAATATCCGTTTAGAAAACTGTCAACTTTTGTGTCAATGAAATGAGACTTCCCTTGTGGTGACTGCTGTTGTGGTTTGTGCTACTGAATGGGTTCTTAGAAAGATTGGAATTGGTTTTGGTGCAGGTCATGTGATGGATTCTTGAGACGCTAGCAGCCACAACCCAAGGTTGAAGAACAGGCAGACGAATAAATTGAGAACTTTACTGTGCACCAGAATCACGTGGGGAGCTTTTGGAAAAGATCACTATGTCTGAGTGCCCAAGAATTTTGCATTTTTAAGGCTCCCCAGTTGATCCTGAAGTTCTGACCTGAACTGGGAACCACTCCTCTGTGGACTTCTCTTTTCAAGGGAACTTGGATACTCCAAGAAGGAAGTGTGGGGTCAATTTGTCTTTGCTTCCCTTTCTGAACAACTGCTCAGGGGCTCATCTTGGGGATCAGACCAAACCAGAACTCCCTAAAGGAATCAGTAGGTTATGCGTGGTGCCCCTGCAGGTAGGCCTGTTTCTGCATCTGCCTTCCAGTGAACTCATGCTGAGAGCTTAGGTCTGGAAAAGTGTATGGCTGCTGAAGCAGCTTTTTTTGTAGGTAGGCTCTGCAGTCGGTGCTCCACTTACCAGGACAGATGAAATTTTCATCAGATGGGGGGGAGGGTAGGATTGAAGCTGAGGGTAATGACATAGGATAGATTGCTAATTTTCTTGTGGTTTGTCTTGCCTTTGTTCCATATTGACCGGGACTTGGTCTAAGATTCTCGGGACGCCAAATATGAGGTGTGGCGTGAAATTAGCTACTACATCTAATAGATTAGAAAGAGGAAAAGGCATATAACATTATACGGTTTTTTGCCTTTGGAAGCAGAATTTAATGGTCATTGGTTGCTCTGTCACCAACTCTCACACTAAGCACAATACAGATTTCTGCTGCCGAGCAAATTGGGCTGTAGCTCTGCAAAGAAGCTTAGTTCAGGGCACTGGAGAATTACATTTTTTGGTCCAAGGGCTTTTTCTGATGAATTGGAGAAGAGCTAGGTATTTGAGTGTGAACGTCTGGTTGACTGCTGTTACGAGGCAGCAGGTTGTACAGGGAATGTGAACATTCAGATTCCATTTAGAACTCCCAACATCAGCTGTGGGGTGCAGGCCAATTTTTTTCTTCTTCCTGCTTCCCTGTTTTTTTTCATCTGTAAAATGGGAGTGATTCCTGTCTTGTTCTTTTCCTTATAGGAATAGAGTGAAGACAAGAGAAATTGAGATGGCATATTTTGTGGAGAAGTAACAAGATGGAACTGGTTATTTTATTTATTTTTTTTCATACTTAGGATTTGGTGCTGTTAGATTTGCTTGCTAGCTTTTCCACAGCTTACTATGTGCCAGTCTTGCTGGCAGCCTTGCAGCTGTGAGAAACTTGGTAAGTCTGGCTAGGGTAGTTGTGATTTCTATGGATCTGCACCTCCTAAGTCAGTCTGCCCTGTTGGGAGAAAGGATGAGTTTGGGTTTTTAGCTTGTTCTCTTGTTTTGATTGGTAGGACCTGGAAGCCATGAGAAATGTCAGTCTTTTGCCAGAAGGTAAATGCCTTCCTCCTTATTGTTGGTTGGAGTTAATTAGAACTTTCTGTAGTCTTTGCTGTGTAATTTGGGGCTTCCACAGTAACCTCTGGGCATGATTCTCTTTGCTCTTCTCAACATCTACCTTTCCCACAGCTATCACTAGAAAGTACTTCCTAACAATCATTTTATAAGGCTTAACAGTTTCCATATTTTAACATCAGGCACACTTTAGTTCCTTTCAGATGCTTTAGTCTGCTAAGTGGAACTGCCTGAACATACTGAGTCTCAGATCTAGTACGAGTTAGCTTAGAGAACTCTCTTCAAGTGAAGGAAAAAATGGGCCCACCAACTAATCAGGTTTCTGTTCTGGAGAACTGGGCTAGGCCTTGTAACACACATATGTTGGAATTCAAAGAGCTGGGCTTGATGCCTGTGGGCCTCGGTGTAATATAGAATTGCTATTTCAGGAAAACCAGTGAAGTTCCCTTGTCTGTTTCACATATGTTGAGCTGATTATCTTCCTTTGTATTTGGTGAGAAATAGCATTTAATCTGACCTTTTTGATTCATCACATAATACACACTTGGTTGGAAATGGGTACCTTGTTAATTTTTCAAGATTTGTTTTTTCCCAGTTAACAGTTGAGGCTATTACTGGCAGTCTGCATAGTTGTGAGGTAGAAAAATGGAGAACAGTTCTGCAGTGGTTTCCATCTATTTGTTAGGGGAAAAGGTACAATTCTGGAAGAGAGGCAGGCTGCCTTGGCATCAGTTTGGGGCCCTGCTGTCATGGACAGACCTGGCACTTGTGAGAAACCCTTTTCTCTGTTTCCTGAGTCTTCAGGTCTGAGGGGATCTTTTTGAGAAATAGCATGATGTGCTGAGAGCAAAATGATTTTACGGTGTGGTGAGGAAGTTCTGACTTTATGTTTGGGTTTTGGGTCCATACTCTGTTGATCTTTTCAACTATATTTCCATGAGGTGGTTGTGGTTGGCAGCTCCCTTTTGGAATGAGCAACCTGACTTCAGAAGTCTCTGTCTGTCCATTTGAGCCTATGTCTTTCACTCCTTCACATTTTCCCCACTAACATCATTCCTAAGGTTTTAGGCCTTGGACTGTGCCTCCTGGCCTCTCCCTGGAAGTTCTCTCCATAGGTTCTTTAGTTTAGTTTATGATGGAGTTTTGGATCTGACCTTGCTGCACAGATGTCTGTGTATTGGAACTAAAAATGAACACATGGTTTTTGTGCCTGTAGCACATGAACAGACACTGGCTTATGATGTGTTGGAAATGGCACAGGCTGGCTGACTTGGCACTATGCGTTAGCAGGGGCAGAGGTACATTGGGGCCACAAAACCTGATATTTGGGCATCTTGGTTTGGAAGTTACTTTAGAAAAGGACATGTGTAAGTCCTAGGATGTCAGTAGAGGGGATTTATGGACAAGAAGGGGAGAGCATTACTATTTTATTGTTTATATTTTGGTTTCAAGGAATTTGAAAAGTGGCCAATGGTTATATCAATGTGTGGTGGGCCTGTCTAGTCTAATACTTTTAACTCCTTTTATCCCACAGATCTGTTGCCATACAATTAGTAATTTGCAGAGTGGAAGTGGATGGAGACATTCTGTCTCTTTGTTACCTGCAGCATAAGCAATGCGTAGCTCACACAAAGGACTGCCAGCCTCAAAGAGGGCCTTTGCCTGATGTCTTCTGCTGCCCCTGTCCTGTTCTCCCACCTGAGGCATAGCCCACCAAATCCTACCCCACCCCACCCCTCAAGTCTTTCTGCTGCTGAGATGCAAGTGGCCCACTGGCAAAGTTACAGTGGCTTAATTTTGTACCCGAATGCTTGTAAAGATAATCTGCGGAGGAATAAGATAACATCAGAATGTAGTATAGAAGGGTTAGCTAAAAATGTGATCCAGAGCAGTAGCATTCATGTTGTTCTCCAAGAACCAGCACATCCAGCTCAGAATGGGCTTTTATCATTTTAAATGTTTCACATATACAAAAGGAGATATATAAATTGTATATACTATAATAATAATGAAATGCATACCTAGATCCCCATCACTAAGCTTAGCAAATAGAATGTTACCAGTATTTTTGAGGACCTCCGTGTGTTGCTTGCTGATTATGTCTCCCTGCTCCTCCCCATAACTACCATCCTCAATTTTGTGTTAATCATTCCCTTGCTTTATTTTTTTATAGTTGTCTAGATTGGTCTTTTCGTGAATGACTGCAATTAGAATGTGCTCAGGATCCTTGAGACTGCTTTGGATTTTTAGTTGGATGGTCTGTCCCTGGAGAGAGAGGGAGTGCTCATATTTATTATTAGCCTTTCAGCCTCTTAGACCTTCTACCTCTCCGAGCTTCCAGCTCTGAGACCCCCTTATTTGCCAGAAAAAAACATCCCAGGGCTCTCAAATGGCTCTGCCTGGGTTTAGATTCATATGTATTTCTTTTTCTACATCCTAGAAACTATGATTTTCTTCTTCAAAATGCTGGGTGCGGGGGAGAAGATGAGCTGGAGTGAGAAGGCCTCCGCAAGATGTGTGCATGTGGGTACTGCCGTTCTTCAGGGCTTGGCACAGAGGAGACTCGTCCTCAGCACGGGCAGATGGCAGAATAATGCAGCTTCCTCTGAGAAGAGGCAGACAGCCAAATGGCTGAGGTGTGAGCCCTTTGAAAGGCCAGTGCTTTAGGTTTCTACTTACTCAGTTTTAATGTTGTGCCCACAAGTTATCAAATAAAAATCAGTTTGGAAGCTCTTCAGCAGCCTTTAAGGTTCATGTCCAGTGGAATTAACTTTCCACCCCAGCCCTCTGGAGTGTTGGAACTAAGCTGCAGACTGTCCTGAGCAACTTGTATAGACAGACGGACTGTGTGTGATTGTGTCGTGTTTTGAAGCAGCCACCTCTCCCCTGAGTGCTGTGGGCGGGGCGTTCCCGGTAGGCACCATCATTTCGCTTCTTAAGTCTCAGCCTGGAGGAGGTTGCAGAGGGAGTGGAGATAGGCCAAGGGAGGGAATCCAGCATCTCGCCTATTTCTGAGTAAGGTCTTCACAGTATGATTTTGAAATTTTGTTTGAAGTGAGTTCTGAGAAGCTCAGACATCTATGTTACAACATAAAGGCGTAAAGATCTTCCAAAGTCAAATAATTTTAAGTAGGGTTTGCTTTGCTTCTGCCCCCCCTTTATTGGTGCGGTTGATAGTTGAAAAACATTTGTTTTATTTCGTCCTTTGGGTGAGAGTCATTTCGGAAGGTGAGCCAGCTACAATGCCTGGCATCAGGCACTCAATTCTGGGGTAGGATTTTTTTTTAAAATTCTGGTTTATTGAGGTATAATTTATATACCACCTAAAATTTACCTTTTTAGGTGTCCGGTTCTATTAATCTGGACAAATGTATATAGTTGCTATAACCTCTACCACAATTAAGATAGAGCATTTTCATCCCCTCCACAAGTTCTCTCTCCTGATCAATTCAGTCATCCTGAGGTGAGTTTTCTGAGCTTAGCACATTTCTAGCCGGAAAGTCTTTGTCAGAGTCTTTTGAATTTCTTTCATTTCTTGCTGAAAAACAAGTTGAAATTGGTATAAAGTGAAGTTACCTTTGGTCTGTCTTTTCACAGGAGATCTGGCTTTTCAAGCTGGTTCCCTGGAGCAGCATCAAGAAGTCATGGGGGAGTGATGTGACCGGCAGCTCAGAGAGGGGAAGGGGCCATCTTTAGGTGCCAGGCAGAACCCCTAACCTGTGGAGGCCCCCTTGTTAGCTGATGGCTTTGCCCCATGGCTTGGGGCGTTTGGGTGGAAGTCAGAGCTCTTAGTGGTTGAAGAGTGCATGTGCATCTTGTAGTGCTGTCCTCAGGTCCAAATACGGTCCCTGGTTCACGCTGGGACCTCCTGCTCCGAGGGGCAGGCCCAGAGGGAAGGCTCTTCTCTGAGATGGCACCTGTTCAGGTCAAGATCCTTTCCTTGGCTCCCATATGAAAATCAACTCTGCATCTGACTTTGTTCCTCTAGAAATGGACTTGCTGTTTATCACCCACGGTGTTTTACTCCTTCACTGTGCCGGGTATGGAGAGATCCAAAGGGATGCTCGTTGCTTTGTAGGCTGGTGAATTCTGTAGCCAAATCTATTTAAGAAATTGCCTTAATTATTTCATTCTCCTCCTTTAAATTGTAGGCTTTATTACAGAAGTGTTGCTGACAATGACTAGGGTTTGGTCTGTTTCTCAGTGCATCTGGACTCGAGTGTCGTGTGATTGAAGTGCACGTGTGCTCATTCCCCTTATTTTCTCTTGTGCTTTCTCACCCCCTAGGAAACCCAGGTTGACAAGAACTCAAAGTGCCTTTTCTCCAGTCTCCTTCAGCCCCCTATTCACAGGTAAGGGTGCTCTTCTTTTTATTCTGGCATCTGAAGCAAGAGTGTTCTAAGACCTGTCAGGAAGCACTTGCAGATGCATCACAGAGGGAGCTCAGGCGCGTCTGCAGTTATTTTCTTCATTCCGTGCCCGCTGGGTTTGGGGCGAGGCTATTTTTGTGGTGTGGCATGTGTTCTTGACTTTGAATGCTTTATGGTTGAAGGTAGAGACTGCTTGCTGGTCATTAGGTGGCCCTGCAGTTATGCAGTGCTCAGTTGAGGGTCACCACATATAAATTAAAAATAGAAAATTACAAATTTACAGGTTCACAGTGCATAAGGGACTCTCTAGAAGTCGTGCAATTACTGTCCCCGCTTCCACGGGAGTTATGGATTATCTAATAAATGTGACCCATGATTTTCTGATCTATTTTTTAAAGACTTTGGGCAGCGGGGATTACATGAACTCTTGTCTCACCCATTTTAGGGCTAGTAGTTCTTGCAGCTGTTAGAGCTCTTCATTGTGTCTAATTTAAGTCTCTCCTCTTATAGCAGGGCACGCAGTTGCTAAAGTAGGAAAGTGGTTGAATGTCTTTTGGGCAACTGCCTTCTTCTGTCCTGGGGAACTTTTTCAGGGAGGGTACATCTTGTCACATTGGTCCGATGTGAAGCTCCTGCTTGAATAAGCTGTGGAAAAGAAGGTCTTCAGCACCCTGCCTCAAATCCCAGAAACTGAGTGCTCCTCAGTAGTTATGGCTGAGAAGCCTTTAAAAAAATCCCCATTTCAAACTCTTTTGGATATTGTGTCCCTCAAAAAGCTGATTGGAAGAATTATGATTTGGGAATGGACATTCCTAGAAGATGTTAAGCAGACTAGTGGGACCCCCATTACTGCATAGACTGCCGTGAGCTGTCAGAACAAGTAAGTCGATGCCTGTAACAGGCACAGGTGGAGAAGGAAGTCTGTTTTTGCCCCAAGCCCAGAATTAAAGAATCTTATCCTGTAGTAGCATGTCTTTCTAGTTAATAATTGTTTCCTCTTTAAAGTAAGGAACACTCAACATTTGTAGTTTCAGGTTTGGTGGTCTTGTTTCAAACAGCCTTAGCACTCGTGAATTACATCCTTAATTTAAGTGCTATACCTACAATCTAGACCTCTCTGACCCTTCTGGAAACACACTTATCTGGGCTCATTGCGTTGCTCTGGGCAGCGAGGGTCTCAGTTACTAAGCCATGTAATGGGTTCCTACAACTTCCACTGATGACTTTTAGAAGGGCTTTTCTGCTTATCTTAATTAGTGTTTAAGACCTTTGTAAAAAACTGTATTAGATTCTGAAATCCCAGCTCCTGGCCTTTTAGAGATATTGGTTATCTCATTTTATTAACTGGGAAGTGAAAATTCTCGCTGAGGGGCTTATTCACCCCCCTGAATAAGCAAAAAGGTGTTGGAAGTAATACCCCTAAGGGCCAAATTAGAGAAATCCCAAATTCTGATCTGTGGATCAGCTCTACCAAAACAAACCTATTCTTGGCTGTCAACCTTTGTTAATAAAATATCTTTTATAGGGGCCAGCCCCATGGTGGCGTAGTGGTTAACTTTGTGCATTCCACTTCAGCAGCCCAGAGTTCATGGGTTCGGATCCCGGATGGGGACCGACACACCACTCATCAAGCCATGCTGTGGTGGCATCCCACATATAATGTGGAGGAAGATTGGCATGGATGTTAGCTCAGGTCTAATCTTCCTCTCACACACACACACACAAAATCCTTTATATACTCTGATGACTCAAGTGGAGAGAGGATAGATGGAGTTGGGTGGCAAGAAGGAGTGTATATAGCAGAGACCAGAGCTACGTGACATGCTGGGAAGTAGAAGAAATTCCACCAAGCTCCTATTGAAAGGCTTCCTCTAGGCACACTTGAGTTTTGGCTGACAGGGTTGTAAATGCAGTTTTCAGAGTTTGTAGCCTCAGCTATTAGGAAGTAGCTAATAGCTACTGAAATGTTGGTTCTCTTATGAATGAATATTCTAGAAAATTTAGATGTGGAAAGCCATTTAGGAAGAAGTTGGTGCTAACGTTGGGACCTTTATCTGCATTCAGTTTAACAGTTCTTACGTTTTTCTGGCACTTGCTTTCCATGTCCATTTGGGCTTAGAATCAGCCACTTGCTTTGCTCCCTGAGGCAGAGGTTGATATACATGTCTTTAAAATAAATGAGGTGGGTTCCATTTGAATCCATTTGAATCAAGAAGACCCCGTGTTCAGGGTTATATCGTCAGTGGCAGAACCACTTAGTTGGCTTTTCCACTGTCAATCCCATGTTTTTGTCCTAAAGAATCCTTGATCTTTAACAGGGTAAAGGAATGATAGAATTTAAAATTGACTTCTCAGGTGCTGGAGGTGATTCCAGCCATGGGAGCATTAGCTTTGGAGCTTTTTGAGAGCCATGACCTCTGAGCCTCCCTTGCTTGCCCTTGGCTTTTGGCCTCAGCTTTGGTCAAGATGCTGCTGTAACAGGCTTGCTCTGTGAATCCCTCAGGTGAAACAGTGTCGCTTGTGGACGTGGACATCTCTCAGCGGGGCCTGACCTCTCCACACCCTCCAACTCCTCCTCCTCCCCCTAGAAGAAGCCTCAGCCTCCTCGGTATGGCCTCCTCTCCTCTCTGCCTTTTTGCCCTAGCGGGAGGGTGAGCTCCAGGGACCTGCTGTTCTTTGCCAGGAGCCGAACAGGCTCCTGGGTTTCGAATGATGACCCAGTTATTTTCTGTCCCCTTCTCAGCACCCCTGTTGTCTCCCTAAGAGGTTAAATGGGTCTCTTACCTGCATGTCCTAACATTTACTGTCCATATGTTGATTAGATCTGTATTTATCTTGCCCTGAATCTACTGCTAGTAGGCTGCTTTAGGAATATTCTTACTTTCGTGCTTCTGAGCAAAGAAAGCCAGATTAAGATGATCGTGGTCTTCTCTGAAAAAGGGTGAAGGTCAGGCCATCTTGCCCCAGGGAACTGGCTGAAGATCCTTCTCCCTCTGCTCTGCCTTCACTTCTCATTCTGTGCTCATATCTCTGAACCTCTTGCTTTTGTTCTCTCTTCTAGATGATATCAGTGGGACGCTGCCTACATCTGTCCTTGTGGCTCCGATGGGGTCTTCCCTGCAGTCTTTCCCCCTACCTCCGCCTCCTCCACCCCATGCCCCAGGTTAGCTTAGCTTAGAGGCAAGACTTGCAAGAGTTGGGAGTATAAAGTGATAAACTTTTGAAGGATGAGGGAAATCTATTTATGGAAATAACAGAACTTATGAGAAAACTTAAATCTTATCCCCTTGGCTGGACCAAAACGCCTTAGAAATGAGGCCAAGAACTGGTTTTTCTAACCTGTTTTCTTTATGGAAGTGAATCTGATTTTTTTAGAGATAAAATACTATTGAATTTTTTGTCTCTTTGCTGCTGAGACTGTTTTGCAGTCTCTGAGTAGATATCACTTAGAAACTGCCTTAAATTTCAGGATAATGAGGAGGTTTAATATATTGCTGGTTTTCAAAGTTCTCTGGTTTTTCTAAGTTTTAGTATTTACTGCAGCCTTGTAAATAAGTACCAAGCATTTAGTGGCCCATACCTGCTTTGCCAGCCTCCAGTACCCAAGGAATAAAATGAATGAAATCGGCATTTTTTCCTATTTGCCTGGCAAAATCGTTACTCCTCCTGGGCAAGTAAGCAAGTCACTATTTCCAAGGCTGCTTTACCGGCCGGCACTTCACCTCAAGGTGGGAGAAGCTGGAATCGCTCTAGGCTGGTGAAGGTCCTGAAGTAGTCACCTTAGTCAGGTTAGTGAGCAGCTCCCCTACCCCTTCCCGGGGTTCAGTGCCCCCACCCATCCTTCACAGCTCTCACGAGCACACACAGCTTTTTGTTCCAGCCCATCCGGCTGTTTCCCACTGCTTTGCCTTCCACCCTTTCTGGCTTAGCTTCTAATGCCTTGCCCCTCTCAGTTAGCATCTCTGTTTTGGAGGGAGGGTCTGTTTGGGGTTGGAAGCAATGAGGATAAATAAGTGACCAAGACCCTTTTGCCCTGCAGACGCATTTCCTCGGATTGCTCCCATCCGAACAGCTGAATCCCTACACAGCCAGCCCCCACAGCAGGTCCAGTGTCCCCTCTACCGGCCCGACTCAAGCAGCTTTGCAGCCAGCCTGCGAGAGTTGGAGAAGGTAGGTGGTGCCTGAGGACTGGCGGCTCGCTTCCTCTCCCACTCTTCTAATTCTGTACCAGGCTCTCCTTTGATTATTTTTAGAGGAAGAATAGTTCCTTGCCTCTATATTTATGGTGACAAAACAATACACTGCTGCTATTAATTCCATAAGAGATGTCGTAAAATTGAATCTAGGGGGAAAAAAATTTGAATGTGATGAAGATAGGTGTGGAGAAATGTTTGCATAGGCTAAGCTGATTTTGATAGATTAACTGACCCAGGTCCCTCTTCTCTTCTTTGTAGGGCCTTGGTAATGGAATTATAGAATTATCCTTCTGTTACTTTGGAGGGCTCAAAGTATAAAGAGCCTGATGTTCATTGCTAATGAATGAGACATTCTTAGCAGCTTTTACCTATTGAAATTGTTTTGGAAATGAAGGGTTCTCTTATGATAAGATGGATTGTGCTGAAAACTTTGACATTGCTCTGTTCTCTTAATTACTTGAGCACATGTTATCTTTGATAGTGTGGTTGGTATTGGGGGCCAATGAATTGGGAAGATGCAGAGATGAAGCTAAAAGGGAAGCCAGATGGTTCTTTCCTGGTACGAGACAGCTCTGATCCTCGTTATATCCTGAGCCTCAGTTTCCGATCACAGGGTATCACCCACCACACTAGAATGGAGCACTACAGAGGTAAGAGGCACTAGGGTTTGAGGATAGCCTTCTTCTTCCTTTGCCTTTCTCTACCTTTGCTATCTGACTTTTCCATGGGAGGGATTCATAGAAATGGAACTGTGAATGGGGGGAAAATCTCATAGACTCACTTGAATGTTGATGTGGGCACTGGTTTCAATCAGGAGCAGAAGTATTGGTGGGGGTAGGGAGGAGAGTAAGGGTTCCATTTTTTTAAATGGATTCTTAGCATCCTGTGTCTAAATAGGGGGGCCTGAACAAGACTGTTGAAGAACAGAACAAAGCCAGTAAAACTCTCCTGGTAGAAGGAGGAAATAAGCTGGGGCCATTGGACAAACTCTCCCAAGCTTTGTTCATGATTAAATTTGCCATCTAGAGATACTTGGGGTTAAAACATATATACAAAGAAGACCTTAGTGCTGATGCTGTGACTGTTCTATTCTGAATTCTTTGCCTGGTAGTCACATCAGCTCTTCCTGCCAGGCAGCATGGTGATGATAATTTAATTTCTTCTTTTGGTCAGCTTTGAAGTTTCTTAGGAAATAGCCATCAGAACTCTTGAGAGTTTGTGGGGCCATTGTGCTTTGGACTGTCTACCTTCTTCCCTGGTGGTACCGCCTCCGTTGTGGTCAGGTTGTGCTTACTGTTCCAGTCGTGTCTAGAAGCTGTTAAACACAGCAGTCTGGATTGGCTTTGCATTGGGGCATTCTGTGTATGACTTGGGCCAGAAACTTGTGATGACCACTGGTGATAGGACGGGGTGGTCCATCCTTCGTCAAAATACCTGCTTATGCTGCACATAGAAAAGTGCAGAGTTTTGGGGACTCATCCCTACCGTCCCTCACACTCGCCCACGTGTGCTCACCCTTCAGTGAACTGTGTAAGACACTGCATCTCAAGCAAGAGTCTCTGTCATGCTCTACTCAGGCACCACCACATCCTTCCCGCTCTCAACCATGTCCTTCTGCTGGATTTATTTGGTTTGCTTCTCTTTTGAGGCAGGAAGTAGTTGTTTAGGTCAGCATAGCTTTGTGCATGGTTTCCTCTGCCCCCACCTCTGTCTTAGAGAGGCATGAGAGAAAGGAACCTCAGACCAAAGACCTGAGAATTAATTAGATACCTGTGGGTAGACTGCTGCCTGTTTTCTGCTGTTCCTAAAAACAAAAATCAAACAGAAAAACAAAATGCAAGGCAAAGCATTTCAGAGTGAAGATTTCTGTAGACCTATTAAAATGGTAAATGACTAGGCCCTGGGAATGATGAGTAAATGCTTGACCTCTAGGTTCCTGACAGGTGAGATGCCAGGAATGAGAGAGCTCTTTCAAATGGTTCTCCAATTACTTTTTGTTCAAAGGGACTTGTCTTCCTTGAATAAATGGGATTTTTAATAGAAGCCTCGTGGGCCTTTCAGTTGCCGGTTTGCAGTGGAGCCTTTGTCTTCGTCTTTTTGAGTGACCCTGTAGGAGAAGCTCGAGAGGCTCAGATCGGCAGCTTTCTCGAGTGATTAGTATCCCTTTTGTGGGGGATTCCTTTGGATCCAGTGCTTTAGTTTTGGGAGTTTTTTGTTGTTGCTTTAAGTCGTGGGAGTTCAGATTCCCTTTTGCCTTTGGGATTGGAAAGTTGGGGTGGGATGTTTGTAACATGTTGGGCTGTGGGATTTTAGAAGTTAAAGAAGAAAAGACTTAGAATTTGGCTTTTTTTTGCTAACACTCGTGAGAGAGACCAACACGTCTGCTGTTCTTGTCTTTCCTCGTCTCAAGGGGTGTCATTTAAACTCGCTTTTGCTGTGGCAGTCTTTCCTTATGGTCTGTGATTTAAGGATTATAGTGTGTTCATGCTTGGCAAAATCTTTTATGTCTTTTTTTTACTTGAATTTATTATTTACTTGTTCAAGAAAGCCTTGTAAGACCTAATTTATGTCTTATTAAAGGCAACATCTTTCCTTCCATTAATTGTGGAACAAGCAGGAACAAGTGGCTTCAGGGACCTTGTCTGACTCAGCTTGCCCACAGACTACCCTCCCAGAAGTGGGAATCATGAAAGTGTTCTAGCTAGCCCCCCTGATCTTTTTAAGGTAAGTTTTACATCTTTACCTCTCTGTAATTTTCCATGGCAGGAACCTTTAGCCTGTGGTGTCATCCCAAGTTTGAGGATCGCTGTCAGTCGGTGGTGGAGTTCATTAAGAGAGCCATCATGCACTCTAAGAATGGGAAGTTTCTCTATTTCTTGAGATCCAGGGTTCCAGGTAAGGCTGTAGTTATATTAATGATTTAACTTACTTGGGTACCATCCAATAACATATCAAAATGTGCCCCTGCAAAAAGAAAAGGCCACACTTACTTGAAGCTCTTTATTTATTTTATTTATTTATTTTTTTTGAGGAAGCTTAGCCCTGAGCTCACATCTGCTGCCAATCCTCCTCTTTTTGCTGAGGAAGACTGGCCCTCAGCTAACGTCCATCCCCATCTTCCTCCACTTTATATGTGGGACGCCTGCTGCAGCATGGCTTGCCAAGCAGTGCCATGTCCATACCCGGGATCCACATTGGCGAACCCCGGGCTGCTGAAGTAGAGCGTGTGCACTTAACCGCTGCACCACGGGGCTGGCCTTAAGGAGGCTTTTGAAGCTCTTTTTCTTGGCTATTATAGCAACCACTCTTTCTAGAGTCCAGTGATTAATCCCCTGCCCTGTACATTAATCTCTCAACATATTGAAAAGGAATCTTTGCATCTTTGACCACGTGAATGAGAAAACAGATCTTGCCTCTCATACGGGCATCATGTGAATATTTAACATTCAGAGATGTCTCCTTGTCCCTCATCCAGGCATCTCACACTTACATGTGAAACAGAGAGTAAGAGCTCTCAGGTCATTTCCACAGGAACAGGGAAGGTAAAAGAAAGGCAATGGCGAGTGTCAAGGAGGCTGAATTCAATGGCATTGTGCTCTAGATTTTGTCCATGTTGTACTAAATTTACTGTTAAAAGTAGGTGTTTTTTGTTGTATCTTGTATTCCTACCACTGTTGAATATAAAGACTTCTCTCCATTTGAGAGCACTGGGCAGTTCCCATCTTTGCTGGTTATATAGTCTTCCTGCCTGCTAAGTAGCGAGTTACATGTATAATCTCTGTTGAAGGGGGAGAAGGGATGGTTTAGAGGAATCTGCTTTTATAGTGTTGGGAAAAATAACGTGACAAGCACATTAATTGGGGAATTTGTAAGACAAACAGAACTTAAAAAATGAGAACTTCATGCTTTCCCATTGAATCAAATTAAGATTCTTAAACAAACTGGGTGCCAAGAAATTGCTCTAGCCAGAAGTTGGAGGGAGCCTCAGGCAGAACATCAGTAGCAGGCTTGAGCCAGGTTACAGGAATGTGTCTTATAATCTTGGTGATTTAAATAAGTGTGACAGGGTGCGAACTATATTAATTCTCACTTCATTTAATATTTGCCTCAGTGCTGTCAACACAGTTGGGTCTCATGCAGTTGACTTGGTTAAAGGGAAAAGTTAGAATCCTTTCTTATAAGAATTGACTCTGCTTAGCAGTTTTTAAAGTTTGTGGCTTTTGGCGGGGGTATTTATTTAACAAACATTTATTTTGTAACTCAGTCTCAAAAATAAGCCACATCTTTACTCTCAGAGAGCTCAGCCTCAAAGAGGGTACAGGTTGGAAGATAAAGGCAAGAACAGGGGTTAAATTCAATACAAGACGTGGCAGTGATCAACAAGGGTAGGGTGATCCACTCTGTTTGTGGGTGAACTAGGGAGGTCCTCAGAGGCTTCTGGAGTCTGGAGCGTGTATCTCCTTGTCGAGTATTGAGAGACTTCATAGACTCTTGGACACCTCGAGTCTAGCTCATTTCATTCCACAGATGTGCCCTGTCTGCAGAAATGTTACCTAAGATTCTTAACATTGTTAATGGCTAGAGCTTGTAATAATTGCTACTATTTATTGAGTGCCTATCTTGTGCCATGTACTTTGTCAGGTTCTTTATTTAAATATCTCTCATTTCTTACAACAACTCCAAAGTTAGATAATAGCTTGGTCTACTTACAGATGAGACTGTTTTCACTTTGCTGGTGAGGACACTGAGTCTGAGGCTCAGCCGTGAAGTTACTATAAAGGGTGCTCAGCTTGTCACTGCTGAAGGCGGGGTTCAAATGCAGGCCCAACTAACTCTAAACCCTGTGCTTTATTTGCCCCCCCTCTGTTATGGGGAAAAGTAGCAGTAAGCAATGGGCAATTGAGTTTGCTGGACTTGTGGAGGGTGTCTTTCTAGGAGCTCTGATAGATGCTACAGGTAGGATATCTATTTATCCTTAAAATTATAACCAAGTTGAGAAGGCAAAGCAGAGTTAGTGTTTGCCCCCAGACCACACGTGACCTCTCCTTGAAGGATTGGCCCAAAGAAGGTAAAGCCCGTGCTCTCCTTTACCATCATTTCCTGTCCTCCTTCGCTCATCATAAAGGTCTAGGCGTTCTATGAGGTTGCCTTTATTAGGGGCGGGGATCGGCGTGAGGCAGAGCTAGTCATTCGCATTTAGGTTGAGCTCTATCAACCTGCACCAGGGATTTTAACTCAGGACATTCTAAAAGGAGCTGGTTGGTTCAGACTTTGGGATGATGATAACTGAATGCCTACAAAGGGCCAGGTATTATTTCATTTAACCCTTACAAAATCCTTTGAAGGGTTATTACAGTCTCTCTTTTTTAAAACAGATTAAGAAACTGAAGTACAGTGCGTTGCAGAACCAGGATGCAAAATTAAGTTTTTCTGGCTCAAATGTAGAGCTGGATGCACTAGCAGGACATGGAGGCTTGTGTTAAAGGGATGCTAAGGATCATAGGAATTGTCAAGCTAGGTCTAATGGGAAAGTTCTGGATGGTGGCACAGAAAGAGCAGAAGGAAATTAGTTAAAATAAATAGAATAATTGGCATCTAGGGGAGGGGGCCCTTGGTACAAATGATGGCACCTGAACCTGGTTTCTCCTTATCTCTTCTCACTATAGTATTGGAGCATGGGCATAACAAATTTGAGGCCACTGATTGCATCTCAGTCTGGCCCATTCCACAGTTGTAAACCAAACCCCTAACACCAGGCTGCAGTCTCTAAAGGAGAATGTGATTGGATTAGCCCAAAACCTTCTGTTGGAGCCAGAACTGAGAGTGAACTGTCCTTCTTAGTTGGGGGAATCCTCTTCATCTGTGAAGTGCATGAAGAGAAAATACCTTTTCTTGTTAAATCACACTTTGAGTTGGACAATGCTAAGGAAATTGATCACTTCCTCTTTTGTAACCATCATTAAGCTTATACTTAATTGTTCAGTGACGTGTTGTCCCTGTATCCCAGGGTTTCTCAATTCAGCATTTGGGGCTGGATAATTCTGGTCTTCAGGGAAGTTTGGTGTGCCAAAAAGACCTGGGTGTTCAGGTGCTCAGACCTGGAAGAGATTTGTCCCCCTTAATCTGGTCCATGCTGGGGAAAGAGAAAATAGTGAAGTAGCTGGAAACTAGATTTGTGCCCAGGACCCCTGGCACAAGGACCAGAGGAAAGTTCCTGATGATCACTGTCCCATCTCGCCCTGTCCCTTCTGGCTGCACTGCTGGCTTATCTTGGATTTATTTCTCTTTCTGACCTCTTCTGTTAAGACGCTCTAGATGTGAGAGCTCCAATCATTTGGTACTTTTGGGAGCAAAAATGGTCAGGTTGGCACCAGGGACTATCAGAGAATTGCTGTTTATGAACCTAAGGCTAAAAGTAACACAATATAATAGGCAAGTATATATGGTCATTAAAATTCAAGTAGGCAAACAATCAGATAATTGTATGCTGCTTATTACCCTCATCTCTTTAAGCACAAGTCCTATCGTACTGTGTCTTTGGGAATAAATAATGAGATACATAAATTACTTTTATCTCTGAAACATCATGTTGAATTTAGCAATATTACAACCAACCCCCAAAAGCTTTCTGTTTGCCATAGTTTAATTTACTAAAGAATATTTTTAAAACATGAGAGAAAGGGTAAATTCAAAGAGGCATTTGAACCCCAAATCATTTTTGAAAACCACTTGAATTTAAATATATTCAAGAGAGAAATTCATGTGTGAATTTTTTTTTTAATGGTGTGGGAGGAGAGGACAGCCCACGTGGGTGGAGGAGGGCTGCAGTGCTTCAAAATACAAGCCTTAGGCCTGAAGAGGTGGAGTGAGGAGAGGACTCCGAGAGGCTGGTCATGAATCATGGTGCTGTGACGGCCCCTGTCAGACAGAGAACACCCCTGAGAGCTTCCCTGGGCTAAACTCTTCCTCACGCAGAGCCAGGGGTTCAAGACAGGCCAGCTCTGTTGGGTCTGTGCCATGAGCAAGTTCTCTAAGCCCAATAGGCCTCAGTTTCTTTATATGTGAAATGGGGATAAAACAGTGGTGTTTGTCTCAAAGTATAGTTTTGAAGCCTAAATGAGTTAAATGTTTTTAAGATAAGCTTACTTGTTTATTAACAGTATAATATGTATTTCGTTTTGGTTTTTTGGGTTTTTTTATAAACTCAGTTGTCAGTGACCATGAAAAGGCTTTGAGAGGCAATCTGCAAGCTTTAATTTTTTCTTCTCACGGCTCCAAACAAAATTTAAACGCTCTTTGAAATTAAACTCCAAAAATAGTACATATTTTATTTTCTAACAAGTTGTGTGTACAGAATTTCTTTTGATATGACGATGACTGAGAAAAGAATTCTTTCAAAGATTTTGCAACTCAGATTCTTTCTGAGAGCAGTTTGCTTATTTACCTTCCATTGCCCCTTTGTTTATTGAAACGAGGATATGCTTTGTTCCTTTGAACCTGTTTCAGTGTCCCTGCCAGTCTGGGTGTCTCCATTCTGTGGCTTTGACCTTTAGTGGGTTGGAATTTCCCTGCGCAGAGCCTGCTGATACTCATGAAACACGGTGTGGGGCTCCTGGCTGGCATCAGTCAGCAGGCACTTCTGCACTGAGTGCTACTAATTCCACCTTGCCCAAGCAACTGTAGTTGCTTTTCTTTTAATAGCATCATCCTCTTTTTTTCTGTTCCTGTACCCAGCCTAAAAATTCAGAATCAAGGAGGGTGGTGGTGGATAGGAAATAGAGGTGGTTAAAACTGATGGTTCCAGTTCGAAGTAATGGCAGGAGTCATAGGCTTGTCAACTTTGGTCTCAGCTGTTGCCTTCTGCTTACCAGCCTCTCAGCTGGAATTTGCTGGGGACCCCTCAGCACAGCCTTTCTGAGCCCTCCGCTTCAGTATACTGCTAGATGTGCTGAACAAGTATCTTCCCTTCCCAACACCGGTGCTTTTGATTCTTGCCCTTCACTGAGAGCCTCAGACCTGGGATTGGCTGCTTGGCTCCAAGGAAAGTCTCTAGCTTGGCATTTTTAATTGGGCTGTTCTGAAGAGCAAGACTCTCAGGTGCTAAGAGCGACGCTGGGGAGGCCCTCGGTAGAGGATCGTAGATTCTCCTGAGTGTGAAATATGGTAGTGGCGCTTCTGCAAATGGAAATCAGCAGTCCTTTGTGGAAGGGAGATTTGCACAGAACACAGGTGTGAACTATAAAGAAGCCCCATTTCCCTTTGCTGGGTCTCTTCATAAGAGAAATTGTGGTTAGCTGCATTGTTCCCTCTGATTATTTCTCTTGATTTTCATTCTTGAAGGACTGCCACCAACTCCAGTCCAGCTGCTCTATCCTGTGTCCCGATTCAGCAATGTCAAATCCCTCCAGCACCTTTGCAGGTTCCGAATCCGACAGCTCGTCCGGATAGATCACATTCCGGATCTCCCACTGCCTAAGTACAATGGGGTCTTCAGGGTTGGGGCAGGAGGGTGGGTTAGTTACAACTGTTAGTGAGGCCTGCAAGCTGATTGCACAGGCAGAGCCTGGCAGCATTCACAGGCCTCATCCTTTCACTTCTGCTGTGTCTTAGCACCTAACTCTAGAGCTGTCACTTTGCAGCCAGAAGGGAGGCAGGTGTGTGTGGGTCGGCCTCCGTTCTGCAGTCTCTGTGAAGGGTGGAGGGAGAGAGACAGAACTGTAAGTGAAGAAATGGGAGTGTGGCCAGGGCGGCAGAGTCTTTAGTGTAGCCTCAGCCATACAGGGATTGAAAAGGGGGAAGGGTTGAACAGAGGTGGTCTTTCTTTTATAATCTATGTAAATAACACCTTGTGTGTATCCCTCTTGTGTTTTTACAGACCTCTGATCTCTTACATCCGAAAATTCTACTACTATGATCCTCAGGAAGAGGTATACCTGTCTCTAAAGGAGGCGCAGCTCATTTCCAAACAGAAGCAAGAAGTGGAACCTTCCACGTAGCGAGGGGCCCCTGCTGCTCACCACCAAGGGTATGAGCTCTTGGCTCTCTGTCCAGTCAGGTCTCTTCCTGGGCAGTTATTGTCATGCATTGGGCCTTGTCTCTCTCCCCTCACCCTGTGTATACCCCCGATGCAGGCATCTGCCCATAAAGTTACCACATCTGATAATGGAGTCCCCAAGGGGACACATACCCCAGTTGAGAGAAGAGCAGATGGACCTGAGAGGCTTAAAGAATGTTTGCCATGCAGCATGCAGGCTCATCACTGAGTGTAAATAAGGAGGACACACAAGTGTAGCTAAGTGTGCAGCCTTCTCTCATACTTTGGCTGCTCTCCCTGATCTTGCACGAATGACACATAAAGTGGGAAACCAAAGGGAAAAAAAACTTCATCACAGGGAGGCAAGCGTGCCTTTAATTGCAATAGGCATGCACGTCAGTGAGAGCTGCACTGTGTCCCAAGGCTTGGAACATGGGGCTGAGGAAAAATAGCTTGCTCTTCTACTTAGAGTGCCACTTGGGCCACTGAAAAGTAAATCGTTTGAAAGAATAAGTGAATTAACCAAGGAATTCATTTATCTAAGAGGCTATTCTCCTGTTGCTACACTGACTGAGTTCTACTCATTTATTTTCCCATAAAATGTCTTGGAATACTGGTTTGTGCAGATGAATTCTAATTAGTCTTTTAAATTGCATTAGTAGGAACATTGAAAGGTAGAGGAGAGGCGGGAACAGAATTGCAGTTGCAATTTGGTAGTGTGGGTTACCTGCACCATTTCACATTCTAGTGATCTACTGCGGGGTGCAGTGCCCTCCATCTTTCCTCTTAGTGTGGAGTGTCCTTTTTTTTTTGCTGAGGAAGATTAGCCCTGTGCTAGTCTTCCTCTACTTTGTATGTGGGTCACTACCACAGCATGGCTTGTCAAGTGGTGTAGATCGCACCTGGGATCCAAACCTGTGAACCCAGGCCTCCAAAGTGGAATGCACGGAACTTTAACCACTCTGCCACAGGGCTGGCGCTGGAGTGTCCTTTTTAGGAATTGAATACTTCTGCTTCTAACCTTCTCTGTTCTCCACTCCCATCCCCCGCAGAAAACAAACTTAAGGGGAAAAACCACAGGAGCAGTCGCCTTAGCAGGAAAAGGGGGCTTTAATCTCTCCATTCTCTCTGCTCTGTTCATAATGGGAGAGAGTGACAATTGGTGTTTATATCCCATGGGTTTTTCTGAGCCCAGTTGTCTGTTTCCTCTTGGCGCTGGAAGTCCCTGATCCTGTGCTATTGGGGAAAAGCACGTGAGCCAGGCTAATAAGGGTTAACAAGGCGAGAAACAATGAAGAAGCGAGATCAAGAAATGCTAACTCTGGGAGGCTGTAGAGTTTTAACTTAAAGGATCCTGGATTGGGTGTACAATCTCTTATCATACCTGCAATTATACGTAATTTTGTATGCCCTTGGAAGCGACGCCTAAAACATCTAAATGCTAATGCCTAGGAGGATTTCTCTACTTGGTGGCTTTGCAGTTGAAATTAGTCTGGGAAGGTAGAAGGGAACTAGGGAGGCTCACCTGCTCGACTGCACCCTTGAGGAGTCATTAGGACCCTTCAGTTAGAGCACCACTTCTGCAGGTGCTGTGCCTTAGGAGGAACCCACGTGGCCAGGAGCACAGTCAGAGAAAGACTCAGGATAGGGGAGGGCTTCAGACTTCATCATATGGGGAATAAATGGTTAACATGGAGCAGAGAAGTTTTAGGGTAAGAGGGCCTTGATAGCCCAAGTGTTTGATGGATTTTCCTAAGGATGAGTGATTAAACTTTCTCTGTGTGGTTCCAGGGGCAGGACAAGGACCACAATGGATGTAAGTTAGAAGGAGTTAGCTTTCAGTCCAGCTTTAGAAGAGGTCCAAAATGGGATGGTTTTCCACAGGAGTTAGTGAGCGCCCCATTTGTTTCTTCACTCAGCAGATATCTCCATGTTTGTTAAGCACCCAGTGTGAACTGGGGAAGAGAGTGCTGGTCATCGAAAGCCCTGTTCTCCCTGAGCTGCAGTCTGCATAGAGACAGACAGCAAACATGTAAAGAAATGAACGGGCTAATTACAGTTGACTGTGCATGTTATGAGGAAAATAAAGCTGGGTGAAATTTAGTGATTAGTGGTGAGATACTACTCAAGTTTGGGTGATCCAGGAAGGCTCCTGTGAGGAGGTGACATTTTAGCTGAGAGCTGAATATCAAGGAGTCAGCCATGAGAGGATGTGGGAGCAGAGCATTCTGGGCAAGAGGTCCTGTAAGTATAAAGGCCCTGAAATGGGAAGGGCCGTGATACGATCAGGGATAGGCCAGGGGTAGCCATTTGTCATGAGTGTGGGGGCAGCCATTTACTGGCAGAGGGTTGAACTGAACTCCCAGGCTCTCTGTTTGCTCTGACACTTTGTTGCCTGTGGCAAGGAACAAGCATCATGCTGTACTTGCTCCTGGTTAGACCCTGGGACCCCATGAAGAAAAGTAATGACACTTCCCAAGGGAAAGGTCTTCAAGGTGTGAAATTTGGCCCTTAAGACTTCTTTTAGTCAGGCCAATTTTAATTTGAGAGTTCTGTGCCTGCTGTTACCTGGGGGATTTCATGCCGGGGTACTTGGAGTCAGGACAGAGCAACAGCTGCAACAGTGCCCTTCTTACATCAGAGGCTAGAGCTGCACTGGCCTTTGTGATTATGTCAGCGCTCTTCTCTAGCCAGAAGCTGCAGAGACCTACAGCTGTTCCTAGCCAAGCTCACAACGGCTTACTCCAGGGGCTCAGTTCCTTTTTTAGCCCCTCGAGCAGGTTGGCCTCTGAGAAGAAGTGGGAAAAAGAGTGGGTGGAAAATTAAAGAGAAAAGGGAAGAGAGAAGTTGGGCAATGTGGTGGGATATATTTATTAGTTATTTTAGGACCTTTTTTTGGCGTCCATGTCGTTGGCTGCTCAGGCCCCCCTGACAAGGGCCGTTTGCTACATCGCTAGCCAGCCACAGTGTTTGTGGAAGTGTCTGGCTGTCCAGACTCCGTTCTCCTTAGCTGTACTTCTTCACCTCCAGAGGCCAGGCTCTTCTTCGCTCCATTTTGGTTCCACTCTGTTGAACCACTCTAATTTTTTCCACTTTTTTACCTAGGCATTTGGTTGCTAAGCTCCAGTTTTGAAGAACCAAATGAAGCCACCATGAAAAGAGGAGTGAGGAAAGGCAAGAGGAAATAGGAAGGGTTGGGATCCTCTGCACGAAGACTTTGGTTCCCCTCGTGACCCTGGGGCTTGGAAGAAGCACACAGCCGTCCTCTCTGAGTGGGGCGCCACCCTTCCCATCCAGCCCCTGTGGTGTCCCGGAACTGGATGAGCTGCTTGGAAAACTGAAAGAAGTCTCAACACTGTTCCTTTTTCAGAAATTTTGTTTTGGATATTTGCATTTCTCGGTATGGAAAACTCACGTTAAAGGCGGCTGGGGTTTGTGCCCATGGCATTGGAAGTGGTCCAAGGGTGAGCAGGTCCGAAGGAAGGGAAGTGGGGGCAGGGGATTGATTGCCAGTGACGGTCATTCAGCTGGTGCCAAAGGCAGAGTGCGAGTCTTCGCCACTGACTTTGAAGAAGGGAAGAGAAGGAGTCAGAAGTGCAGATCAAGCTGGGAGTTTCCGAGGGATCAGAATCTGCTTCTCTGTGAGCAAGGGCAGCCGCAGGAGGAGCAGGAAGGAGAGGAGGGTGGGTGGTCTTGAAAGCAGATTAGCGGACAGAAACTGGCAAGTGGCCTCTGCAGGGGAAACAGTGACTCCTCACATCCGTTCCTTTTAAGGTTTAGGAACCTGATTTCGGGATCACCTCTGAAAGAATCTGTTAGTTTTATTTTACTGAATTCCTAAGTTTTGTGACCTCAAGTTAGCCCCATTCTTCCTCTACCCTCAACTCATTCCCCTCGAGATAACTGTACATTTCACTCTGGTCATGGTAACATCATTCCTGTTGCTTCTGCCAGCTGTTAAGGCAATAGTTCTTCTCATCACCTGAGCAGTTCAGAGCTCCAGTCGTGGGCTGCTAGAGTTAGTGGAGCGCGCTTCCAGATCCTTAATGGCAAACTGTACCCGTGACTTAGGAGTCAGTGTTGCTTACCTCCATATGTCTGTCAGCTAGTGAGAGGGAATGTGGAGCAAGGTGAGAAAGGAAGCCATTGTCACTGTGCTCTTCCTAGAGAAAGCTCTGTGGTGACTCAGCCTGAATGGGAGGTCCCCAGATCGGCAAGGAGGAGAGCATTACATCTCACGGTTTTGGGTTTATCACTGTTGTCCCACTTCTGGGATGGGAGGTAGCAAGGGCTTCTTAATTCTCCTGTGTTCTTTCTAGCAATGCAAACATTTTCCTGAGTCAGATCCTATTTGCCCTCCTTTCACTGGAAAGTCTGTCAGATGCTGATTTGAGAGTTACCTGTCTCCCAGGTGGGAGTGGAGGAGGAGGGAGAAAAACGCCAGTGCTTTTCACTGGTCTTTAATTTTTTATGAAGCAGGCCATTGTCAAATCATAACATTATGAGTTTGCTTTTCTGTGGAGTTACTCTGGGGAAGGGTTTGCTATTAAGATGTAAAAATTGAGCTGTTTGGTCTTTATTACTCTTTTTCAGTAGGTGTTCCATTAGACTGCTTCTTTTGGTTCCCCTCTGCTTATATCTGCCTCATCTCATGAGATAAATAATATTGTTGGGTTTGTGGTTTCCTGGATCGGGGTGAAGCCCCGTGTCTTGGTAATCTGCCTCATCTGGCCTTCTGCCTTACGTCCTGCATGGAATGACCAGTCTTCCTCCTTGTAGCTAAGTTGGGAGGAACTTGCATAGTTACCTGGCTTCAAAGAAGTGGCCCACAAATTGAGCTTTGTAGCATAAACACAGTCCCCCTCTGATTTGTCCTGAGGTACCTTTTCTCTCCTTGGCTTCCATGGTCATATTACCCACCAGTTAAGATTGTGATCCCAGAAATCGGCGTAACTCGTGAGTCTTGCCTCCTGAGGGTGCAGACTAACTTGCTATCCTGCAAAGGCCCAGCCCGCTGTGGAGCCTGCAGTCTGCAGTCGGTTGTGATCCTCGAGCGGCTGATGTGCAGCTACCTGGGATCTTTTCTTTTTCTTTTCTTTTCTTTTTTTTTTTTTTACCATTTTTGCCACTCATAATTGTAAAATTATTTTTAGTATGTGCTTGCCTTGCTGTGGTCTAGAAGCTGTGGAAAACACAAGAGGTGGAAGACGTGATATCTGGGCTGAGGGAACTTTTAGGTGACTGCCACACATGAAGCAACTGGAGGATGACTCAGTGTGGCAGAGAGAATCAAGGGCTGTCTGTAAAGGAATTCAGAATGGATAAGATCAGGGTAGACCAGATGGTCAGGAAAGCTCCATGGTTGTGAGGCTTTGGGTCGTAGGCGAGGGCAGGACAGTGAGATGAGAAACATGAACAAAAGTGTGGAGGCAGAATCCTCATGGCATGTCCTGAACAGCGCACAGTCCTGAGTGCACAGCAGAGCAGCAAAGAATCCTTTCAAAGTGCTATGGTCTCGAGCGAAACTTCCCGTGTATCAGGCAGATCTGAATGCTGAGGGGTTATAATGGTGAAGTAGAGCCCCAAGCCGGAAGTCAGCCAGTTCCTGCCCGTAGCCTGGGAGCTCACTGCTCTCTACACAGCCTGGGTGAGCCCCTGTACCCCTTGTGGTACCAGGGGTTTCTGTGGGAGAATTCATACACTCAGGTGCAAAACCAAACCAGCTGAGGAGGTGTGACCCAGCCTCCCCACCATCCTTCCTTCTTCTCCTGGAAGGGCAGTGTTTACCTGTGTCCATGAGCTGTCTGTGCATTGGTCACCGTCCAGGCTGTAGCATGGTCCTTCCCCAGTAGAGTGGACTACAAGACAGAGTCGCGAAAGAGGAGATAGGCTCCATCAGCGGGTGAGGAGGAAGAGGCGGCAGTGGGGCAGTTGGCTGAGGTGACAGCCTGGTCAGAGAGTAAACAGGGTTGGGGGCAGAAGCAGCTGGCCGGTCAGCGCTTCCCTTTCACCTCTTCTGCCTGGGCCCAGCCCCTGCTTTGCCAGGTCTGTGTAGAGCTCATTGAAATGCATCTACAGAGGAAATGCATTCCTTTTTGGTGGTGGTTTTAAAGTCATAAACTGGAGAAGGTTCTCCCTGTTAGGGACTCATCATCCATTTCTCAGTGGACGGCTGATGTCAGGACCCTCAGGCCCTGCCTGTGTAACGCTCGCTTGTTTATGATTGATCTACTGTAACTTTCCTTGGGACAGGCGTGAACCACTGTGAGCCAGTGACAACTACTGCTATAACTCGCTGTTACTTGAAGTGCATGTGCTGTGGTAGGAGCACAGGAGTAAGGAGGGCGGGGCTTTGGTGTGGGGACTAGATCAGTGGGTGACAACTGGCAGTTTGGGACCATTGGCAATGACCTTGGCCTGGTCACCTGCCTGTGCCTAGATATAGTGAATGTAACACCCTGGAATGGGAGCCGTGGCCTGCGGCACCAGCTTCCTGGGAGGAAAGGCTTGGCAGAGAGCTTGCTGCCACGGTTTCTACCCTCCTCCTTAGCTCCTTTTCCCTGGGGCTGACTGTGTAGGCCCCGTGTTGAGGTTGGGAGTGATGTGGAGATAGCTGCAAACACCCCTACCGCGCACACCAGGAGGACCTGAGGAGTGTGGGGCGGGGATTAGTGCCCCCAGATCCGGGTGTCAGAGGTTGGGGTAGAGCCGGATGCCCTGGGGAGCGGCCTTTTCAGCCCCATCCCAGGCCCATGAAGAGCCTGGCCTGCTTGCAGCCCTGGGGTCCCCGCAGGAAGCAGGATAGGAGGGACTTTCCCCCTAGGTCTGATCCTTCCCTGCCCTGCGCCTCGCCCTGGCTCTGAGCCCTGAAGCTGGAGGACTAGGCACTGGGATCCAGCCCTACGGCTGCTGGAAGGAGGTCTGCACGTCTGTGTGTGCACATGTGTGCGCCCGTGTGTGCGTCTTCATTTGCAGAAGTCTTGCCACTGGTTGGGGTGTTGAGAGCATCTCTACTGGGGGGAGACCTGCCATTTGTTTTCCACTTTGAAGAGAATGACACGCCCCCTGTCCCTAAGGGAAGAGCTTCTGAGTTAGACATTTTCCCTATGGGAATCCTCTTGGTTTGGTTTGTGGGAAAGGGGGGAATGGATAAATGATTTTTATCTCTAATCGTCAACACAGCTCTTCTTACACTGAATTTGTGCTATTGCATACATGTAGCCATCTTTCTTTTCACTGCAGCAGTGTTTATCAGTAGTTCGAAATGATTTATTTGCTCCTGGGGAGTAAAACTTTTTTTATTAAAAAAGAAAAAATAAATAAAGAAAAGTGTGACCCCCTCCCCCCATGATAGCTATGGGATTACTGGGCCACAAAGCTCAAAAAGGCAAAGTCGAGTCTGCCAGTCCCCGTGATCCATCCTGTTTTGACATTGGAGCCTTCATGCTCAGCACAAAATGACAGGAGGCCTTGAGAAGATGGAGAGCAAAGCCTTGGGAGGAGTGAGATGGGGGTTGGACCACAGAGCCAGGGGCACTGGAGACTCAGGTGCTGCAGTTAGAAAAATAGAAGAGTGAATTGTATTTAAGATATTGACTCTCATCTGCCAGGGAAAGACCTTTCTTTACATGTAGGTTCCATGTTGTCTCTGTCCTTTTCATCACTTCTTCACCTTCCTGGTAGGTGCCGCTTTCCTGTCCTCTCTACCCCTTTTCCCGTCCCGTCTCACTCCCATCTACCTCCCAGGAAGCCAGTCCTGCATGCTGAGTCTGTGACATGCCTTCACGCCCATTTCATCCATTGCATCTCATTTAGAGGGTACCTGGAACTGCTCCACCCCCTCCCCCCACCCCCTAGTCCTTTGCCATGCCAAGAGGCATCAAGGGGCAGGCAAAAAGCAGCCAGCTGAGGCTGGAAGACCTGAATGTCTGGTTGCAGCTGGACTGCAATCGTAGTTGCTGTTGCTTCTGGAGGTAGAGTGCAAGGAAAGCTTAGGACACTCTTGATCAGAAGCCAGGATAACCACAAACCGCACAGCCCCGCTCAGAGCTGCGTCCTAAGCCCCTTACTCAGCTCAGGTGGAGCAGGAAGGCTGGTCTGACTGCTCCATCCTTGGTGCTCCCTTGAACAGGGACCTGCCCCTCACTGTTAGGCCCAGAACCTTTCCCAAGGGACTAGCATAATCCAGGCACTGCTCTGGGGGCAGGCCAGTTGTTGGAATGCCCAAACTGGTGCTGCCCGTGGCACAGCCCCTGCTGTACATTTTTTGGTTGTTTTTAAGAAACTCAATGAAGAAGGGTGTCATTCTGGGCTCGAGTGGTTGCCAGTTCTTCACCAGAAGGGGAGCCACACCCCCTGCAACCACTTCTGTCCTCTTCGGCCACCCTGCCCTCCTCCAAGCCAAAGCGTGGCCTGGCTTTTGTCTTCCCATTTAGTTTTTCTCCCTTTTTGTGCTTAATTTATTAAAATAGTTGCTGTATAATTTATTTTCATAAACTATAAAAAATTACTAAATGGTTAAAATAGACTTGCAGGCCAATCTTAAATGGGGTGGGAGGGTCTGAGGGTGGGTGGGGAAAGGGAAAGATGTTTTGATATAAACAAAACAAATGCACTTTGGGTGTGTTTTGGTATTTTTCTGGGGATAGAGGGGTGGTGTTGGGATGTCCCTGTAGATTAGTTCCAGAATGGGGTGTCTGTATATACTGTATCAATAGGCATGTTTGACTCTTGTAAAGGGACGTTAGTAGCTGCTGCAGGTCCTGTTGGGAAACTCCATGTACAATTCCCGGGTTTTTGTAAGTGTCAGTGCGGGAGACATTTGACTCTTGTGTTTGTATCTCCTTTTTATGATTGCTGTACTGACCCATGTCTTTTTGGGGAGGGGTGAACAGAGATTTGAAATAAAAATGTTTAGAAATTATTTCCTGTTATTTGGGTGTGTGTTTTCAATCCCTCTCCCATCTCATATGACTCCTTACACCACCACCAGCCTCAGCCAAGCAGAGTGCATCCAGAATTGGTCTTGTCCGGGGTCGAGATGCTGAAGAATTCCTGAGGCGGATGGCCACTGCTCAAAGCTGATTTCTCCTTCCCCAGGAAGTGGACAATTGCAGAGAGCTTTCTGGGGCCACGTGCCTGTGCCCTTTTTGCCTTGGTGAGCAGCAGCGTGGGGCTCTACCCAGGGAGAGTTCATACTTCAGCATAGTAGTCATTCCTGGGATTTACCGAGGCTGGCAGTCAAGGCTTTTTCATAAGTTTAACCTGCATCCCTCCTGCCTTTCTGGCCCATTCCCTCTTGAGCTGTGCTCTTTGGAGAGTAAAGGACCAGGTATGTTTCTCTGATTGACAACCGTGTGTACTTGGAGCCTCTCAAATCTCCCCTCTTCACTGTCCCACCCAGCTTCCCCACTTCAAGGGCCAGTGTACCACCACCTTGGCACGTTTTGGGGAATTTTCGGCAATTTCTCTGCATCCTCAGAGTGGGAAGCATGCTGAGTGAGGTGAAACCCTCATTCCTCAGGAGCTGCGTTTTCACAAGACCGATTAGAAATGCCTCAAGCAGGGAGTCGGAATTCCCACTTGGCCCGGTCAGCTCATTCACAAGTCACAGGTCCATGTCAGGATGAAACAGTATCGGATCCATTCTGAGAGCCGTTCTATGACAGCATGGACTCCTCCTGAGTAAAGTTTTCTTCCCTTTTGGAAGAAAAGGGTGCTCCAAGCTATGAAGTGGGTTTACAAGGGAAAATGCAAAGAGCTCAGAATCAGCAATTCAAGTGCTGTAGTGGCCACCTTTGGATGCAGTTTGTCAGTCGTAAGGAATCTTTGCTGACAGCATCAGTCAATAGTGTTCATGTTTCTTGAAAGTAGGGACATCGGTTTTCACCATTTCAAATCAGCCTCATTCATAGTAGTGATAGTTTGTTAGGAAAGATAGGTATTGGTCCCCTTTGACTTGCATGTTAAAGCCCATAGAAAGAAAGGATTCTTTTGGAAACAGCCCAGAATAAATTACTGTCTCCCACCCTCTTCACCCCAAAAACCTGCAACCACCTACTTCATCTCCTGTGTTCTTCATCTACTCCTTTCAGCCACCACTTTCATTCTGTCACAAAGGCTGTTCCATCTCACTTGTCATCATGCATGTACCTAATTTACTGGAATTCAATTACAAGCATATGGCAAATAGTGATAGTGCGGGAGATTCCCTCCTCCGTTCCACTGTGCGTCCCCGTGATTGAGGATGAGATGGGAAAAGAAGATTTTCTGTCTTGGTTCCCTCCAGCCTCTCACAGTGTGAGCACCTTGTGCATATTGATTCTAGTGCCTGTTTGTGCCATGTGGATTCTGAAGACCAACCATTTTCATTTGGTACTCAGTCAAAGGCACAAGACTTGATTACAGCTCTGAAGAAGCACTAGCTGGGTTATCATTGATCTCTAATAGAGACCCTTCCCAAGAGATTTGCAAGAGGAACTTTGACTGTAACATTGCCCCTATGCACTGATTCCCATTTGAGCTGTGACTTCATCATGCATTTCTCCTCGAGGCCGTGTCCCAATTTAGGCGTTCTCTTTTTTTAACCTGGACAGTTCTGCCATTTCCCCACTGGTCCTCCTCCTTCCTGTTTCCCCTCTCCAGTCTTTCTAAAAGTCCTTCCAAAATGAAGATGTGCTCAAGTCACTTCCTTAGTTTAAAATCACGAATGACTTTCAACCTAGAGCAGAAAATCTTAACTTCTCGACTTGACATTCAAGGCTGTTTCCCCTTACCCCGCTGCGCAGGCTGCACTCGGTCACAATGCATGACTTGAAGTCCCCAGATCATGGCATCCCTTCTCCTGCCGCTCCACCTTCCTTCATGCTGTCTCCTCTGCCTGAAGGACCCTTACCTGTCACCCTCTTCACCTGCAAAGCTCCTGCTCATCCTTGAAGGTTCTGCTCCAGTATTACTTCTGGAATTTTCACCGGCCACTCCCAAACAAATGGGCCTTCCTCTGTTAAGATATTTGCTCACGTGTCTGCCTGCTTGCTCGACTGTGACCTCTGGTCTGTGAGGGACAGAGCCTGTGTCCTGCGCAGCTCTCTCCCTGCCCCAGGGCTGCCCCAGGTGGTGGTGGTTGAGGAAATGTGAGATCAGCCCCCTTCCTGGGGGGCTTCTTGGTTCCCTCGTCAGCCAGCCTTGAGCCTGGATTTTCACCTTTTGCATAGGACAACCTGATTGTATGGAGGTAAGGTGGTTTTAGCCACTAAATGTCAGTCTTCAGAATTTTCTCAAGGGATTGAAGTTTTGGAATACAAGCATGAAGAGCATTGAAGGTTGGAATGAGAGCGTGAACTCTGTGATATAGCTGTAACTCAAGATATTCCAAAGGTGGGACACGGACTGCTTCCTCCTGGTGCCAATGGTATCGGAGAGAAAGACAGGGGGGTCATTGCCCTTTGAGTGGAAGATGCTGCTGATGTAGGCCAGTGGGCTTTGACCAGTGACCAGAGGTTGCACTGACCCACCCATTGCTGAATTCTCCCTTAACAGAAACCCTGCGTTTCAAGAGAGCTCAGCTCAGGCGCTCTTCACATCCTGGGCTCCTCATCTCCTCCCATGAGGTGTCAAGGCCTGCTTTCCCCCTGCCCACTTCCAAGAAACGTGGCCTGTTTCTGAGCCTTTATTCTGCAGGTCGAGGGGTGATGAGACAGGCAGGGAACAGGAGAGGCTGCTAGGTTTATGCTGGAAGAGGAAAATAAGTGTGGGAAGGGAATGGCTGAGCTGGGGACGAGCTGGGAAGGTTTGGAATGGGATGGGAGAGTCTGGCAGCAGCTATCCTGTGTGATGGATCCATACATCAAAGAAGATTCCGGGAAGTTTCCTTGTGCATTGGGTGTCATCTCCTAGCACCCCTTCCCTGCAGCTGCCACCCTCTCCCATGCCCTGGTGTTGATGAAAAACACTGCCCTAGAGATAGACATCCTTTTCTTCTGCATGTGGGCCTGTTTCGTTGAATGGGACACCATGTATAGAAGTGACTGCAGGGGCCAGCCTGGTGGCACAGCAGTTGGGTTCGCATGTTCTGCTTTGGTGGCCCGGGGTTCGCTGGTTCGGATCCTGGGTGCAGACATGGCACCTCTTGGCAAGCCATGCTGTGGCAGGCGTCCCACAGAGAAAGTAGAGGAAGATGGGCACGGATGTTTGCTCAGGGCCAGTCTTCCTCGGCAAAAAAAGAGGAGGATTGGCAGCAGATGTTAGCTCAGGGCTAATTTTCTTCTTCAAAAAAGATAAATAAATAAAATTAAAAAAAAAAAAAGAAGAAGTGACTGCAGGCCCGGGTTTAGACATGTTAAACTCTTATTGCATGTGGAGAGTGGGTTCTGTGTCTCGTTCGCCTTCTGCTCTCTCCCACCCCCACCACCCAGTGCTGTGCCAGCACACCAAGAAATGCCCCTGTGGATGTTTGCTGAGAATGATGGAATAGGTCCAAGACAGCCGGGCCAGGAGGGGAGGTGCCGTGGGGGAAGGTCCTCTGGGCTGGAGTCACCTTTGGGGCTGAATGGGGGCAACCATATTGGAATGGGAATTCTCACGGGAAGCAATGCTGGCGAGAGGGAGACCCCGGAATGCCTTATGGAGTCTGGAGGAGAGGAGCAGGGTGGACTGCAGTGGTTCTCAGCCAGGCAGGGACTCTGTGGGCCTGAATCACTTGGGCAACCTTTTCAAACCTCACACTCACCTGGAGACTTAAGACACCTTCCTAGAATCTCAAGGGTTGGGGTGGGGGAGAGGGGGTGGTAAAGATGGTGGACAAAACTTCTCAGATGCACCTGAGGGGTCCTTTACCTCCTCCCCACACCTCCACCCACTGGCAAATGTCTAGGGAGGACCCCGCCCAGCATTCGCATACCTGGGCTTCAGCACTGGCTCCGCCGTTTGCTGGTCGTGATCTTGGGCAATCCGTGTATGCTTTCTCGGTTTGTCTCCTCTTTAAAAGAGAGAGTATTTTTACTCACCTCATGTGTGAGTGAATGAGATAATGCATGTAAAATGCCTGGTACCTCTTCGGCACTCAATAAATAGCCACGGGCACTAACGGGGATCATAATTATTAGCAGCATTTTGAGGAGAAGGACTGAGGGCTTTTAGCCTCCCCAAAGGCTGAAAGGAAGAATGAAGAGACTTCAGGAGCCCCATCACCCGAGGCTGCAGAGAGGGATGGGCTGGAGGGGAGGGGGGAGCTGGAGGGGGGAGAGAAGGGGGAGCTGGAGGGAGGAGGGGGGTGGGCTGGAGGGAGGAGGGGGTGGGCTGGAGGGAGGAGGGGGTGGGCTGGAGGGAGGAGGGGAGGGTGGCTGTGGGACGGGTGGTGGCAGGTGGAGCTGGCTGAGCTGTTGGGCTTCTCTTGCCACCTAGTGGCTGCCTCTAGGTTAGGCCACCCAGCTGTCCCCTCAGCTCTGGGTGGTGGGGGAGGCTGGGCTTAAATATTCCTAGACACAGTATCTCCAGTCTTCTTCTGCTCCCCTCATTTAATGTCCTGTCCCCTTGGGGACCCTGGCCCATGACACACCCTCCCATGGCCCTGGTGTATGGGCCAAGACCTCTTTCTCCCAGTGGGGGGAGAGGGGAAGCCTTTGTTCTCTTGGCTCCCAGGCACAGTGGGGAGCTGAGGCACCCAGGGGCTGGTGGAGGCCACCCTCATGCCCCACCCCCACCTCCCCTGGCTTGAAAACTGCTAATGATGTCCTTGCCCCAGGGGGCTGCCAGGGCCTCCTGGCACTGGGAGCCCAGGCTGGTCTCAGTGTCTGCCTTAGGTTTTATTCTATAAATACGTACTACTTCGTGCAGGCCCCTAGGGTTCTCTGGAGACTTCATCCCACCTTCTCTGGAGGATTTCGCCTTTTGTCTCCAGGATGAGAGGAACGGGGGACAGAGACCTGCAGCCAGGCCTGCTGGTGAAGGGCCCAGGGGGGGCCTCGGAGTCAACTCAGTGTCTGGGTCTCTCATTGTCTCCCTCCCCCCGTGGGGAGGTGCCCTCCCCTCTGAGGAGGCTGCCTGGAATGATGTCCTAGTTGCGTCATGTGTGATTCCTGCTTCAGAGGCAGCCGTGACTATTTGGGGAGGGGTCTGACCCTGGGCCAGGGGCGTCATGTAGAGGCCGGGAGCCACATGAAGGAGCCACATGTTGGGCTAGGAACCCAGGGTCAGGCGTCCACAGGCCCCCTGCGTCTGCCCTGCTGCCCACTGCCCTCCTCATACCCGATGCCCACTTCCCTCTCAGGGCCTTGCAGCCTCAGCTGCACCAGGCCAGGATTGCATCATTCTTGGCTTTGTTCGCAGAGCAGCAGGTGGAGGAGTGGGGCCTGCTGCCCGCCCCCCTTCCCTCTCATCTCCTTCCACTCCCTCCTGGGTAATCCTCCTCCTTCCTCCCTTCTCAGGCCCATGGCACCCTGGGAGCTGTCTGCCTTCCCTGGTGGCTCTCAGCTCTCTTTCCACCTTCTCCTGCTCCCCAGGGAGCCCCGGAGGCCGCAGAGGCGAGGCAAAGGAGGCTGAGGGGCAGGGATCAGCACCGGGCTGGAAACTGCTCTGTGTTGCTGCTGCTTGGATCCAGTTAAAGGCAGGCACCACCCTTAGAAGCAACACCTGATTGTAGCCTGGTGTGATCTCTCAGACTGTGGGGACAAGGTCAGAAATTGTCACCTGCTAAACTAAAGCTAATGGTAATCAACATAAGATGAATTAATTCAGCTCTCTGTAGAAAGTACCTCACTTTTTATCGACCATTCATGTGCCCATCAGTGGACCGAGCATTTTATACTCACATCTCATCTAAGCTTTCATCAACCCCGTGAGGCAGTGCTATTATCGTTCCTGGTTTACGGATGAGGTAGCTGGAGCACAGAGAGGTGTGAACACCTGCCCAAGACCACACAGCTACTCAGTGGCAGACCTGGGATTTGAGTCTTGGTCTGCCTCCCTCCAGCGTGACTCGAAGCCTCTCAAAGAGATGGCTGGAAATATGATGCTGACCAGACTTGGATATATTTTTTACCTCTTCAAAAGAAGGTTCCTGCCCAAGTCACTCATCAAGAGACAAACTGTCCTGTTTTAATCTTATTAAGGAGATAAAAAGATGCATATCAAATAACCTGGGCTGGGCCCTGCACCTCCCCACCCCCATCCGCAGCCCATCTGAGGAATGCTGTTGCTGAAGGTCCTGGGCCACAGGGGGTGTGCAAACTAAGAGCAGGGGCTTCTCGGAGATGCAGGCTGCTGGGGAAGAGGGAGGACTGAGAGGTTGCATATGTGGACCCCAAAGGCTGAGGCAGAGACGGTGGGCAGTACCATCCCTTCCTTTCACAGGGACTCTGAAGCTTCCTGTAGTGCTCAGGCTGTGTTGATAAAATAGCTTTTGGGGTTTAGCAATCCAGCCACCATGACTTTGGCTAGTAGGAGTCTACTCCTCACAGCCAGATCAGCATCCGCAGGGATAGACGGTTCTCAACCTTGCAAACCCAACCCCAACCCCAACCCAACCCAAGACCTGAGGCCTGGCAAGCAGGCGCTGTTTCAGAAACCCAGGATGGGCGGCTGCTACCACCACCGCGGCCACCTCCTCCTCCTTATTTTTACTTCCCAGTGACCACTTCAGCCCTCACTGAAAAAATTAAAAAATAAATAAATAAAAAAACTTGATCCACTGACAGGTGCAAAAATAATCAATAAAAGCAAAGTCTTTTCTACAAAGAGTTGAATTAATTCATCTTATGTGAAGGGCTGAAGAGAACCAGAGGGAACCCGGCTGCGAAGAATGGCGCCTGCTTCTGTAGCCCAGGGCCCTGCTCCCCATGACGTGGCAGAGGCTGGATCAGTGTCCGGGGGACGTGCTTGCCGGCTAGCACTCTTCTCTGTCTCCTGTCTCTTCAGCCCCAGACAAACTCCATCTGAAGGGACAAAGGGCCCCATTGACCCCATAGCCTTGTGACCCCTCCCAAGTCTGTCCTTCCCCGCCCCAAGCAGCCAGCAGGGCACTCACTCGGGCAGCAGACGGCACGAGGCTGCTGTGAGGGCATGGCAGGGAAGCCAAGAGAGGCCGCAGCCAGCTCGGAGGGGAAGACTGGGATGCGTGGGCAGTGCCCACCAGACCCCTAAGAGGAGGGGCGGCCAAGGATGAGGGGCTGCCAGGACTCCTGGCTGTGTCCCAGAAGCAAGGCAGCAAATCCCCCACAGGGCCAAAGCACGGGAGGGCCACGGGGGGGGGGGGGGGGCAACCCCGGCCCCAAACTGGGCTGCTGGGGAGCTCAGGGCCTCTCCAGCCTGCATTCCTGCCTCCCTCCCCCCAGCATGCCCCCCACACCCAGCCTATAAAGCCCCCTTTGTCTGGGCCCACTGAGGCTCTTAACTCTCCCCATCTCAGCTTCCCACCCCCTGCCCCCTCACCCTCGGGTGCCTAACGACGAGGCCAGGGCACAGTGAGAAGACATGAAACCCCCTCACGCTGGCCTAGGTGCTGGCCCACACATGGGGTTTGGGCAGCCAGCCTCTGCACACTGATGCCCCCAGCCCACTGCCTGCCTCGGGGCAGGTTAATTCCCACCCCTGTCCACTCCAGGATGCCACACTTCAGCCTGGGCAGCATGCCTGCCTCTCCCATGCCTGCTCATGTGACATGCCCTCAGTTTGGCCCTGCCCTGTCAGAGGCAGGACAGAGGGGCAGTGGGCTGTCAGGAGCCTCCCCTGATGGGGGGTGTTAGTGGGGGAGGCAGTCTTTTCGCCACCTCCTTGGGCCTATCCAGAGTGGGTGGCCCCACTGCCCACAAATCAGGCCCCCCGTCGGTATCTGGGGCTTCAAACGCCCTTCTCTGTCTGCGGACAAACAGGTCAGCCCCTCCTCCTGCTTGGCACATGCCTGGGGTGTGGCCCCCGGTGGGCAGCAGGAATCTCCACGCCTGCTCCCCACACCCAGACAAGGGATCAGAACACATTTGAATAGAAGCTGGGTCCTGGAGACAGGGAGTGGCACCCCTCACCAGCTCCTGTCTTCACAGGGTCACAGGGTCCAGACTCCCGCTCACTGGAGTGGGGCCCATGCTGCGTCGCCCGGTGTTCCAGGCTCTGTGGGTATCTCTGGCCTGCTCGCAGGACCCCTGAAGACAGGAGACAGTGGTCTGGGCCATGGGTCAGCTCTGTCACCACGCTGCTGTGTGACCTTGGGGAAGCGCCTCTGTAAAAGGAAGAGTGGGGCCCTTCAGACTCTGATGAACCTCAGGAGTGAGGAGAGGGGCTTCTCTGGACTAACAAGGCCCCCAGGACAGGCAGAACAAGGGGTGCCGGTAGGGAGGAGCCTCTGAGTGTGTGAGGAGTGTGCATGCATCATGTGTGTGTGGTTGAGAGCGTGTGTATGTGCGCGTGTGTGAGAGCGCGGTGCCTCCACCCGCGGGAGGGGAGGGGAGGGGAGGGGAGGGGGGAGGGGGCGGGGCCTGCTGGGCGGGGCGGGGCGGGGGTCCGGGCCGCTGACACCAGGCGCTCCTCGCGCTGGCGGTCGCCCGGTGCTGCACCGACAGGGCCAGGGCGAGAAACGGGGCGCATGGAGGGGCCGCCGCCTCCGGCGCCCCCCGGGGCTGGCGCGGCGAGGACGGCGTAGCGGGCGGCAGCATGGAGCAGGTCAGCTGCGCGGGGCGCGGGCGCGGGGCTGCGCGGGGAGCGCGGGGGCGTAAGGAGCGGGCGAGGTGGGCGCGCAGAGAGGGAGGGGGCCCCGCCACGGCGGGAGGGGTTGGGGCGCTGGGGCTCCGGGCGGGGCCCGAGCTCTTTGGGAGGGATGGGGCTGGTGTGACACAGAGCTGGTGTGTACACACACACACCCACACGCACGAGTACTCCCCCGCCACCGACACACGGAGAGGCGCGCACAGAGGGCGCACACGCTGCCTCTCTCCCCACCCCCCTCCAGCAGGAGAGCATCGTATTTAGAAGCCCCCCTCCCCACTCGGTAAGGTCCCAGCCCGGCTCAGATCCTAGGCCTGAGGGGGCTGCAGGCTGTGCAGAATGAGGGAGTGACAGGAGGCAGCCATAGGACTACCGCTGACCCCCAGACCCCCGTGGTGGGACCTCAAGATATAACCATCCCCCTCCCCCTCTACACATCAAGGGGCTTCTCCCAGCCAGGCTCCCTCTCCTCTCCCAGTTACAGCCGCTGCAGCAGCTGCTGCCACCATTTCACGGCAGTGAAAAGATGGGGTGGGCTGGGCAGCTTCTCCACGGCCCCCCATACAGACCTGCCCCCCCAGCCTGGCCCCAGGGGGCCGTCTTTCTTTCACACAGGCTCCATCAGAAGGGGGCAGAGGTGAAGACCCCTTCAGGTCAGAGCTCCTCACCCCCTCCACAGAACTCAGCAAATCCTGGACAAGTGGAGCGAGTCCCCTTTAGTGAGTGAGGGGGCCTCTATCCTGACTCGCAGCCCCCTGCTCTAAGAAGGGCAGCGGCTGGTGGGGGGTGGTTCCTGAGGCCCCCTTGCTCCTTTCCTAATCCCGACTTGGTGTGAGGTCTTGGGGTGGCGTCTGGAGTGGTGGGGTTTTCTGTTCCTGGGCGTGCCTTCAAGTGCTGTCTGCACTCCCCGGCTCCTTGGGGCTGCTCTACCTAAAGCAGTGGCCTAGGGCCCCAGGCTCTGAGACCCCTCCCCTCCAGACTGGCAGAGGGGTCCAGGGTTGCCTGTGATAGTGGTGAGGAGGGGCGTGAGGAGGAGTGAGGGTGAAGAGTCAGAGGGGGGAGGATGAGGAGTCAGGAAATGGGGTGATGCTAAGTTCTGGGGGCTGGAGGGGGGCTCTGAGAAGGCACGAAGTGCTCTGGGCGTCTTCCCCAGGCTGGGCGTGATGTTTGGGGTGGGGTTGTGGGCTGGTCTAGTCTCCAGGCCTGTTTGGCATCTTGGTTGTTAATTTAAATGGCCAGTGGCAGCTCCCTGGAGCACCAGACCTGGCAGGGGGAAGGGGACTCAGTTTGTCATTATCTGCAGCTGTTGTCATTACTGACTCTACCCTCAATTCCACTTGGAGTGCAAAAAAGTGTGTCGGGGGGACAGTATTAAATATCACTGAATTATATTAAAATAGTTAATTTTATGTTATGTTAATTTCACCTCAATAAAAAAGGGAGAGACGGGACTGGGGGCCGCCACTACTTTCTGCCTGGAGGACCCTAAACGCATCTCACTGGACCCACGGCTCGGCCTGAGATGCTCCTGAAAGCAGCCCCACGGCGGCCTCCCCCAGCCTTCTGTGCTTCCTCTGGGGGGTCCGCTGCTTCTCCTTTCCAGGAGGCAGAGCCTGGCTCCCCTGTGTGCTGGCATGGTGGAAGGGAGGAGAGAGCTGGGAGGAGACTCAGGACATTGGGCTCCTGCCCTGGCCCCATCCAAGGGACACTGGGAGGCCCTGGACATCTGTCCTCTCTGGGCTGCTGTGAAATCCCTGCCAGCTGTGCTGAGTGGTGGCTTTCTAGGTCCTTTCTAGGGGTCCTAGGACACTCTGCCAAGCAGCCAGCCTGGCCCCTGGACCATGAGACTCCCCCATCCCCGTCCAGATGGGGACTCTGATGACAGCACAGTCGTGGAGGTGCCCAGGCTGATGTCAGTGCCTTAAGGCAGCCCCAGCCCTGCCAACCCCATGGGTGTCGCCAGCTCTGGATGTGCCGGAAGCATGGTGTGTATGGGGAGCTTCTGAAATCAGAGCTGCTTTCGCCCACCAGGGGAAGCTCCTATTTTAAGTTTCCCATGTGCTGAGCCCTCTTGTAAAGCAAAGAGTCCTTTTATAGTGCAAGAGCCGCCCTGTATGTTTGGTATGTGTGGATTTTGGCATGTGGGGTTTCCTTAAAGGGGAGCATGCCTGGAATCTCTCACAGGGGCTGGAATTGCCGGGTGGGGTGGGTGCTGGGACTGAGGGGCTTGCCCCTCTGTGGTCAGTGTCCTGCCCCTCTTTTCTCTCCATCTAACTCCTCTCACTCCCTCCCAGGGCTGGCTCAGGGCCAGACAGAGGAGAGAGGAGCAGCTGCCGGGGATTTCCAGAGCTTCTAGAGGGAGGTGGGAGCCACCCCTCCCCTCTGTTCCTCTCCCCTCTCCTTCTCTTCCCTTTCTCTACATTTCCCTCCTCTACCCTCCTCTTCCTTCTTCTCTTCCCCCCTCCCCTTTCCTCTCCCAGAAGGGCAAAATGGAGACAGTGAGGAGAGTGGAGCAGGCCCCTGGTGGGTGCAGGGATGTGCAGGGGCTAGGTGGGGCTCCGCATGGTCCAGGGGCCTGAGGCAGAAGCAGGGCTGCAGGCCAGTTGCTGGAACAATTTAAAAGCCCTCATAGGATCATAGAATTCAGCATCCTGGTGCTGGAAGGAACTACCTGGCCCAGCTCCTCCCAGGGGATGTGCTTCATAGAAAGAGCAAGGGCTTGGTTAGCGTCAGACTTCAGCCGGTTACTTCACCTCTCAGCCTGTCTCCTCACTTACGGGCTGGGGCTAATAATACCTACCTCACAGTGTTGTCATGGGGGGCAAATGAGACAATGTTTGTAAAGAACTTGGCACACAGTAGGTGTTCACACATTTTACTTCCTTTCTTCTCCATCTTGGTGTTCTCAGGCCCCTGCTGGGTGATGTCATGATCCTTATAAGTCATCCGTTAACTTTGCGCATCACACACACCGTCCGGGCCACCAGTCTCCAGTTGCCCAGTGTCACACAGTTGAGAGCCTGTAGGGCTGAGACCCCAGCCCAGGGCCTCTTCCTCTCCCTGCCCCATGACATAGGTTCCCCAAACATGTTCGCCTAAAGGGCTGCCAGTTGAGAGCGGCAGGGCTGGGGCATCTTTCATCCACCCTCTGCCCTGACACCAGGGTTTCTCTGGGTGTGGCTTGTTTGCCCTGCCGCCAGCCCAGAGAAGCAGCAGCCTCTCGCTCCCACCCTGAGCTCGCTGTCCAGAGGTTGCTGGGCTGGGGTCCCAGCTGTTGGGCAGGCTGCCAGTGCCCCTCGGCCCCAGCCTGGCCATGGGTCTGTAGCCTCCCTCCCCAAGGTTGTTCAGGTGGGATTCCTCTTACCCAGAATTGCTCAGGGACCTGCAGCAGAGATGCGGGTGGGGACTGGTGTCATCTTGAGTGGCCCGTTGCCCCACCCTACACCATTAAAGATGCTCAGTGAGGTCCACTCTACAGGATGCCTGGGGCTTCTGCCAGAGCCTGGACCCCACCCTCTCCCCAGCTCTCGGCCTTCAGGCCTCCTTTCTCCGCCACTTGCCAGTTGAGGGCCTTCAGATCTAGGCCACACGCTGCCTCCCGAGGCCCCTGCCTTCTCCCCTTGTTATGGAAGGCTCCTCTTGTTTTGCTCAGTGCTCTGCCTGCAGCCCCATCCCAGCGCCATCCCAGCCTTCCTCTGCTGTGTTTGTTCCCCTCCCTGGAATACGAGCTCATTGAGGGCAGGCACATTAACTGATTCATTGAACTGTCCCCACCACACACAGCAGTTTGCATGTAGTTGGTGTTTGATAAATATCTTTTGACCTGACTGAACTGGGCCCCCCACTTGCTTTGGAAATGCAAATTTAGGTGGGGGTGGTGTTGCTTTTGGGGGACAAGCAAAGGACGCAGGGGCTAAAAGTCAGAGGCACAAGAACAGGTGTGATCTCTCCTCGGCTCTCCCCTCTGGTCCGGCCCTCCTGCTCTGCTCCACCAGGGGGTGCTCTTTCCCCTTTGGTGGAAGGGCCCGAAGCTGTGGCCAGGTTTATGGCCACCTGCCCTACAACCCGCCTGCCACCCATCATTTTTCCTTTTTGGCTCACAGAGTGCTTGGAATCCATTATCAAATGTGAGCCCCAAATAGGAGGCAGGCAGAGAAGGCCTTATTGTTTCTATCTTACAGAGGGTGAAACTGAGGTTCGGAGGGTGTACCCATCCTCAAAGACATATAGGACCCGGGGGGCAGGACCCAGGTCTTCGGACTCTTGGTTCAGTGCTCCTTGATGACACGATACAACCCCTTGCTGGCTCCTGGGTCAGGCCTGATCCCGACCCTGCACGGCTCTGGTCTGGACTCCCAATCTCCCCACAACGCTCCCCTCCTAGCCTCTGCCTGGCCCTGGGGAAGGCGGGTTCTTCCTCTGGTGCCCCACACTCTGGGTTCTTTTCCCTTCACTCTTCTCCTCGTGTCCCCTCAGGCTCTCTCTCTCTTGGTGCCTGCTCCAGGCTTAACCAAAAAGTCTGCTCAGGTCTCCCCCACACAGACGGGAACGTGCCTCGTCTGCGGCTCACCTGTGCTGCCGGACCGTCCCTTACCTAGCCCTGTGGTGGCCGGTTCCTCTTCCTCAGCCCAGATGATCTCCTCACTGCGCAGTCTGGCCTCCACCCCCATCCATCCCCGGAAAGTGCCCTCTCTGCCTGATACAGTGCTGCTTCCTCCGGCCACCTGCCTCCTCTCAGTCCTCCTCACCTGCCCCTAAAGGCAGGTGCCCCTGGAGTCCTGTCCCACATCTGCTCTCCTCTCTGCACTGTCCTGGAGAAGCTGAAACACACTCCTGGTCCACCGATGACCTCCAGAGCCGCGTCTCTAGTTCAGGCTCTCTTCCAGGAGATGGACCCAGAGTTTAAGCTTTCTGTCACCGCTCCAGCAGCAACACAGCCTGAGGGTTAAGCATGTGGACTCAGGAGCTCCAATGCCTGGGTTTAAATCCTGTGTGACCTTGGGGAGGATACTCAAGTTCTCTGGGCCTCAGTTTCCTATCCATAAAATGAGGATTATAATATCTCTTTCACAGGCCCTTTGTAAGGCTACATTAGAATAATACATACAAAGGACCTAGCACAGTGCCTGGCATGTCCCCTCTTCCTGAGAACACTCGAGATGTTGTTCTGAGCCAGAAACCTTGGCATTGTTCTAGACTCTTGTATCTCCTATGCCCAACACCCAGTTGGTCACTGAGTCCGGGTGGCCTCTGATATTTGTCACCCCCCCCAATCCCTCCCACATCCTTGGTTCTTTTTTGAGGTGCCACAGTGGCCATGGCCCTTCTCTGCATAAATCCCTGCCCCAAGCCAAGCTGGACTCTAAGTGCCTCAGGCGTCACCCCTGGGTCACATCCCCTCTGCGTTTCCTTCCTCACTCCTCCATGCTTCCTGCCCACATACACATGCTCTCCTTGGCTCCAGCCTCACCGATAGAGTCTGCTATCTCCCACTTTGTCCGTGACAGCCTTTCTCCCTGGAGGGCTTTTTCCCTCATTCCCCACCCCACCCCACTCCTGCCCCATCCATGAAGCCCCACAAAGCTCAAGTCCACCTCCTTCTGGAGCCTCCCTCTGCTTCTCCAGCCTTCCATTGCTCCTTTTCTGGGGTCTCACTCTAGAGTCAGGATTGGTGAGACCAGGACCCCTCAAGGGAAGGAGCCAGGCCTTGTCTCTACATCCCCAGGGGCAACGCTCCACTCCCCACCCCCTCATATATGAGGGATCCCAATAAACATTTGTGAATGAAGGAAGGTAATTGGGCTGGGGGAGGAGTTTAGAAAGAGGAAGAATGTAAGGAGGGTCCCCAATGAGGGACACCCTCCACCCCATGTTAGGCTTTACTACCCGAAACCCCAGAGAAAGAGTGTGCTGGGAATAGAGTGGATTTTGGGGTGGATGGTGAGACGCAGGGAGTGAGGTGTGGGGAGTCAGAGGAATAGGGAGCCAGGATGGAGCAGAAGGATGGGAGGAAGAGGTGTTGGAGCAGGTCGATGAGGGAGAGGCGGGACAGAATGGAGGTACAGGTCAAGGTGCAGGAAGAGGTGGGAAGGGCAGCAGGGTAGGGGAAGAGCGTACTTTCTGGGAAGTGGGAGAGGGTGGGGGAGGTGAGTGCTGTGCATTGTGGAGGGAGGAATTGCCTGCCGGCCACTGTGAGCTCATTTCCTCTCACCGCCTCCTGCAGTGTCTGAGGGCACCGGCTCTGGAAAAAGTGAGCCAGGGGCACCCCAGAGGCCACCACCCTCCTCCCCTCCCCCACAGCCTCCTTTCAGTCTGGATCTCAGATGCCACTGCCTCCCCTTTACACAGACAACCCATTTGTTCTCAGAGGAAAGGACCCCTGAGCCAAGGTGGCAGCAAGCCTTAGACCACTGGGGCTGCAGGGCAGAAAGAGGCAGAAACAGGTTGAAGATTAAGCAAGAAAATACAGGCAGTGTGACACATACAGTTAGATAGCCGGAAGGACTCAGAAGTGGGGGATAATTCTGGCTGCACATGACCTTGATGAAGAGAGGTGGGAAAGGAAAAGGAGTCATTAACTGCCACTCCATCACTGTAAAAGCATCCTTTTCCATTGACTTCCAGGGGATTTGAAATAAATTAAATAAAGCATAAGATTTTAAAACAAGTCAGTATCTCCTTCCTCAGGCTCACAGGAGTAGGGTTGGCCTGGTGGGGTCTGGGCCGCTCTGCCCCCTCCAGGACCTGAGTCCCTGATCCTGGTCAGAGATGAAGGGGTGGGGGTCTTGGGGCTGACTCACTGTCAAGAGTCTGGGTGGTGGGGGTGGGGGTGAAACAAACAGGTTTTCCAAGGTCTCCTTGTCCCAGAGCGGGTGGGTGACTCCAGTACATGGCTGGGCTTCCCACTTTCTTGCCTGCCTTATCTGAAACATAGTTCTTTTTTTTTTTCTTTTTTTGAGGAAGATTAGCCCTGAGCTAACTACTGCCAATCCTCCTCTTTTTGCTGAGGAAGACTGGCCCTGAGCTAACATCCATGTTCATCTTCCTCTACTTTATATGTGGGACGCCTACCACAGCATGGCTTGCCAAGCGGTGCCATGTCTGCACCTGGGATCCAAATTGGTGAACCCCAGGCTGCCGAGAAGCGGAAGGTGCGCACTTAACCACTGCGCCACAGGGCCCCCCCAAAACATATTTCTATCTATCTGTGGCCTCTGCCTCCCTTTCTTCACATTCTGGGTGAAGGAATACAGGAACCATAACACTGCAAGAAGGCCTGGGAAAGAGGTGAACATAGGCTGTAGGAAATAGGAGGTAGGAAGGGTGTTAGATCGCAGAAAGAACTTTTCAGGAGAAATGAAGGACTGAGGGGCTGTCCCTTCCTGGACTGTCAGAGGATGGGCTGGAAGGATCCTGCTTGGGAGCAGGGAAATGAGGAACTGGCTCAGGACCCCGGTGACTCTTTGGGCCCAGCTCAGAGTGAAACTGAGAAGGGAGCTTGTGACTGGGAGGCCTGGGGGCGGTCTCTGCTCTCACCGCCACCCACTACAGAGCTGGTCAATGGGCTGGTCCAGAGGCCTGAGCCACAGGCTGGCTGGTTCGGAGACTGGTTGGGGTACCTGCCAGCCTCTCTGGGCCAGCCTCCAGTCTCCGGCCTCTGCCTGGGAGGGGGGCCCTAGATTGAGGGGTGCCGAGCCCCCATAGGCATCACCATCTCTGCCCTTGTCTCAGCTTCCGTGAGTCTCTGGAAGGAAGGCTCCCTAAGCCTTTTTCTTCCTTTCCGTGTCTTCCATCTTGGATCTCTTCATCCTTCTCTCTGACTTTCTCTGCTTCTGTCTACTCTATCTCGATCTTGTCTCTGCCTCTCCCGGGCTTTCTGTGTCTCTCCAGGTCTGTTTCGGACCATCTCTGGCCGCGTTTCTCTCTGCTTCCCTTTCCCTTCGTCTCTTCCTCTCTCTGCGCTAGTTCTGGTTTTTGGCGCCCTTGTCCCCTTTCCTCGGCCGGCCCGGGTCACCGTCTATCTGGGCCGGTCCCCTGGAGGCCCATCCCCCTCCAAGACCACCTCTCTTCCCCAGGCTGTGTTCTGCCCTCTACTCCGCGGCCAGCGCAAACCCTTGCCTCAGCCCTCTTCCCGGGTTTGCTGCCTTAGGGAGCAGCGGCCAGCGCGCCCCGACGGGAGCGCGGCGGGAGGAGCGAAGGGGGCGGGCCCCGGGGAGGAGGCCCCCAGGCTCGGCCCCGCCCCCTCCGGCCCCGCCCCTCGCGGGTCCCAGCCTGCGCCCCCAGCAGTGCCCTGGCCGCAGAGCTGCCGCTGCCGCCCGATGAATGGAGTCGCCTTCTGCCTGGTCGGGATCCCGCCCCGCCCGGAGCCCCGGCCCCCCCAGGTGAGGGCGCTGGGCCAGGGGAGGGGGCGGCTCCAGGCTCTGCCGGGGAGCTGGCGGCAGGGCCGGGGTCGCGGCGCCCGCGCTCGGCGGGCACAGCCTGGGGCGCACGGGGCGGACAGCGCGGGCACGCCTGCGGGGAACATCGGCTGCTGGCGAGCTGGGGAGGGGGCCAGAGCCAGGGCTGCCCTGGACAGGGGAGTGGGGAGGAGGGAGGTAGGCATGGGGCCGGGACGCTCACAGGGTTGCCAGGGCAGGGGGCACCGACCGGGGCGGCGGTGCCAGACCCCCGGGGGCTGGGCAGCGGGGGCGGGAGGCCCGCGCCTTTTGTCCGGGTTTTTCAGGCGGGGCGCCTGCCGCCGTTTCCTCTGCCCGAGTTTTCGTTTTCCGTTGGCGAGGCCCCGGCACAGCTGGAGGGAGAGAGAGTGGGGGAGGGGGTTCCCGGAGAGGGATGTCCTTGGCCACAACGGCCGGCCGGACACCTACCTCCCCGCACCACACTCGCCCCCTGCCGGGCCCGACCGCGCGACGAGCTGCGGGACGCGGATCCGCCACCCTTCTGGGTCCCGGGGAAGAGAAACAGGCCCAGGACCTCCGGCCCTGCAGGCGCAGCAGCCCTCCCCTCTGCCCCCTCAGGCTGGCTGTGGGTGGGTCTGGGCACGGGGTGCCAGGGGCATTACTCAGCGCTGGGCTGCTTTGCTTGGGTCCTTTCATCTGCCAGCTGCTGAGGCTGGGGAGGGGCCAGCAGGGGCCTCGGAGCCCCATGGGGCCAGCCCCCTACCTCTGAGCCTGGCTGCCCAGTCCTGTTGGAGCACCCCAACACACACTGCCCCTTCCCAAGTTGAAAGATGGAACACTCTCAGGCCAGTCGTTTTCTCAGCTTGGAAAAAAAGTTCCCTGGGGGTCCAGGTTGGGGTCAAGGCCTGGGCTGAGGCCTCCTCCTCTTTTGACAGTGCTGGAGGACTTAGGAATGCTCCTCCCCAGCCCTCCCCCCAGTGCTGGAGCTGGGGTCTGGTGCTTTGTAACCTCTTCCTGACACTGGTGTGTTTCTCAGGAGCTGGCTGTATGCTCAGCTCTCCCTCAGTCTGCATCTCTCTCCCTGGATTCCCTCTCCATCTTTCAGCCAAAGCGTTTCCTAATTACAAACTTGAATTTCGAGATGGACAGGGGGTGGGGGTGGAGGTCATTAAGCCTGAGTCTTTTGGATTCTCCCCCCAGACCAACACATACCTCATCTGCAACCCCCACCCCCACCTGAGGCCCTGCTGGGGGTGGATGCATTGGGTCCCACGTAGTTCTTCCCCTGGCCAGGGCAACAACCCCATTCCCCAAAGTGGCAGCTCTCACTGAGATGTGCTCATTGGCATGCAATTTGAATCTCGATTACATAACCCATCATTTCGCCTCCAAACACAGCTCAAAGGCCCCCAGCCCCAGCCTCTTCTTCCACTTGCTCACAAGGTGGTTGGGTCCACCCCTAGGTGGCTGAGAGCTCCAAGTTCCTGCATCTGAGACCCCACCCTCCCCTTGGGAATGATGAGAACAGTAAATTCCTGACCTTCAATGCTGGGTTTGTGGGCCTCAAAAGCCCAGTGAGTGGGCAGGGGTGGGGGTGTTGGGGGAGCTAATAGAGTCTGAGACTACACAGAGATCGTGCCAGGGCTGGAACCCGGGTCTCCTGATAGGAGTCACAGTACAAGATGAAGCTTTGTGGAGGCGAGCATTATTAGGAAGGTGGCTTTGGGACACATGGGGAATGGGGCAGGCTTTTGAGGATCCCAGCCCAAGCAGAGAGCGACTGGACCCAGGGAATAGGCCTTGTGTTTGGGCAGCCTGGATGGGGACCTCTGTGCCCCCTCATCAGGCCAAACTTGAGCTCCTGGGGAATGGAACCAGAGGCCTCTCTGGCCCCCCGGGGGTGCAGCACTGTTGGCATGGGTGGGAACGGGGATGAGGGAGGGTCCCGGCTGCAGATCAGGGCAGATCAGGGAGTGGGCAGAGGCATTTATTGCTTTCTCCTTCGTTGCAGGGATCCTTAGAAGGACTTCATGATGTGTAAGGTGAAAAGAGAGACTACAGAGGAGAATGGAATAAGTTACAGTAGGAGGGATTGTAGGTAGCTATTTGGGAGGGCTTCTAGGGCGAGGCTTGTGAGTGGCAGCATCCCAGGCTAGCCTGGAGCATCACGCAGGGAAGTTCCCTCCGGTATAGTGGTTTAGGTAGATTCTTTCTTTCTTTTCTTTCAGTTTTTTTTTTTTTTTTTTTTTTGGCTGAGGAAGATTTGCCCTGAGCTAACATCCCTGCCAATCTTCCTCTATTTTTTAGTATGTGGGCCTCCAGCACAGCATAGCCGCTAACAGAGTGGTGTAGGTCCATGCCCAGGAACCAAACCCGGGCCACTGAAGCGGGGTGCACCAAACTTAACCACTAGGCCTCCAGGGCTGGCCCTAGGTAGACTCTTATGATGTTGGAGTCCAGTGTAGGAATCTGGAGAGATTCATGGCAGATGCAAATATGTTCCAATGATCATATACATTAGTGCCTGAAAAAAAAGCATTTTTAAGGAGGAGGAGTTGCTTTAATAGTATAGCTGATAGTTAAGGCATAGATGGCAATTATTCTGGGCCAGGATTTATGTAAGTTACCACATTTAATCCTCACAACACCACCGTGACGTGGATATGATTACTGTCCCCATTTTACCTTTGAGGACACTGAGGCACAAAGAGCTAATAGCTTGGCCGAAATCACATGGCTAACAAGGAGCAGAGCCAGGGGAGGAACCCGGTAGTCTGGCCCGTGTCCATGCTCTCACCCTGCTATCCTGCTCAGGACCTGCTTTGTGCCGCTGTCACTCCCACCCCAAGTCTGGGTTCATCTTGGACACAGTGCAAGATCAAGGGCGACGTCTCACTGGATTGGAGCTTGGTTGCTTGTCTTTCTCACGGCTGGGGACCAGAGGCCACGGGGTGGTGAAGCCTCAGGTGCCCGTCCATGTTGCTGGGTGGGCAGTCAGCTCATTTACTCCTCCAAGCTCGCATCCCACCCTGTGCCAGTCCGTAGCACTTGGGCAGTGGCTTGCTTCATTGGTGCTTTCCTTCCAAAGGGGGCGTCAGTCCTGCTCTGTTGGCTGCAGGGGTTCAAAGGTGAGATATTGGCTTGGTCAGGGGTTTGGACAAAGCCTGGTTTGAATTATCCTGCTCTCTCTCCCTCCCCGGAGAGAGCCATGAATAGGGCCTGTGGGAGCTGGCTCTGCCTTTCCCCTAGCACCCCCCACCCCCTTCAAACAACCCGCCTTTAGATCCAGGCCCCCCTGTTTCATGTGAAATTGTGCCAGCTCATCTGCAGGGCAGTGCCAGTCGGTACCAGGAGGCATCTGCTCCCTACTGCCTCAGTGGGACGTCAGGCTGGGGTGGGTTTGGCACTGGACTTCAGGGTGAGTTTAAATCTCTGTGGGGGTGGAGCATTTTCATCACCTGTCAGAGCCTGTCCGGACCAGAGTGGTCATCTTGTCCAACTCCCTCATGCTACAGGGGGGTAACTGAGGCCAGAGAGGGCGCAAAATCAGGTAGCCTGTGAGTGGCGGATGTGAACCCAGGTGTTCTGACTCCCGGGCTCCCAGGCTATGCTTTTCCTCACATGCTTCTGTCCCTGGTGTCCCCCTTCAGTGCAGGGCTCTGGGACAGGGAGGGAGAGGGGAGGGCATGGAGGAGCAGGGATGAGTGGACAATGTGTCCCGTTCTTCTCTGTGTCCCCAGTGACCAGCACAGCGCCTGGCACAGAACAGCCCTCCGTAAATGTTTGTGATGTGCAAGTCAGGGAGCAGCCCCTCCCCTGGCCTCCCGGGGTGCCCTGTGCCCAGCTCTGCCCCCGGCGCTGTGACGGTTGGTCTGCACGTCAGTCTCCCCCACCAGGCTGGAGCTATTTGAGGGGAAGAAGAATATTAATAGCAACTACTTCCATAGTGCTTACCACGAGGTAGGTACATTAACATCATCCCATTTGACAGATGAAGAAACTGGCACAGTGAGATTACGTGGCCTCCTAGGGTCACACAACTACTAAGTGGCCGAGCTAAGGAGTTGAGCATGCTCTTAACCTCGTTCCAAGTGGCCACAGAGATGTCGGGTTTATCCTGGTATCCACAGGGCCTCGCACGCAGCCGGTACTCAGAAACTGTTTGTTGACTGACTGACTGACAATGTATGGAAAAACCACAGAATCCTGTAGTCCAACCCTTTAGAAGTCTCTGGGATTGGGGTCTTGGGAAGGCAGCCTAGAGGTGCCTCGCTGTGTTATGGACGCCAGGAGGGCCTGAGGCAAATCTAGAAAGGAAGGGAAAGCTCGCCCACATCCTGTCATGACTGCCCTCTAAGGCTTAACAGGGGCCACTGGGGCCCCGCAGTCTCCTGGCTTCTCTCCTGCTCTCCCTCCCTCCCTTCTTCCCCAGAGTTCCAAGGGAATGGTGCCGAGCAGCGGGCACGTGGGAAAAGACTACAGAGGCCTGTTCTTTTCATCTCTCTGGCCCTGAGATGTTCAGCCCAGAATCCCCCTGGTGAAAGATTCTGTGCCTTTCAAGTTGAGGGGTAGACAGAGTGTCTGGTTTGGAGCAGGGCCTGTCACAGCTCTTAGTTCTCCATCTTTCACTGGAAGGTGTGTTGGATTTCCAGCCACCTCCAGTCTAAAACCTTCGGCCAAGGGTCGTCTCCTCCAACCTCCTCAAACCCTCGTGCCCCTGGGCAGGTGCCCTCTTCCCCTCTGACTCCCCCTGCTCCCCATTTGCTGGTTTGAATGAACATCGGTCAGTCACTATCCCCAGACCATACTTCATCTGCTGACAAAGCCTGGGGGGGAGCTGGCTGGGAGAAAGAAGACTGAGTGCGGGGGATGCAGTCTGCCTTCTAGCACAGACAGGCAGCCGGGGGAGAAGAGAGGCCCGGGCCTGGTGTGGCCCCTGCACACTGGGAGGCAGGCTGGGTGTGCGGGCCCTGCCTTCAGCCTGCTGAGGTCACATTTCAGCTCTCCCCCTTATTCACTGTGCCACCGTGCCCAAGGTACTTAATTGTTTTTAGTCTCTGTTTTCTTATCCCTGAAATAATCCCTTAAAATTGTTGAGAAGATTCAATGAGGTAATACAGGTAAACTGGCTGACATTTGGTCATCTCAACAATTAGTAGCAACTATTATTAAACAAATAACAGTCAATGGATGGGAATGAGAACACCACGCTTTGCGCTCAGTAAAGAGAACCCATTATGGTTGAAGTAATCTGAAGAAGAAATGGGAAATGGGCTGTCCCTGGAGGTAATGAGGCCGCCATCAGTGGAGGTGAGCAAGCACAGGCTGGGCTAGAGAGAATGCAGGCATTGGATGAGGGGTTGACACAGAAAACCCTAAGGGCCCTGCTTTGGGATCAGCACCGTGTGGTAGAAAATGAGAGGAGCGGGTGAGAGCTGGTTCCCGCTGCGGGGACCTGGGAGGGGAGTGGGAGCGGCTGCTGTGGTTTGGGCTGTGAGGTTCCTCTGAGGAGAGGGAGTCCTGATAGGCTGCCTGGAGGAGGCCTGGAAGGATGGCTGTGGCTCTGATGGGTGGGAGAAGGTGGGAGGCCATGGCAGGCCAGGGAAGGGCTTGGTGGTTGAGGGGCAGTGAGGCGCCTGGGCTGCTGGTGCTGAACTTGGCCCTAAGGCTGCCTCCACGTCCTGGCTGCCCAGGGGGGTTGGGTGTATGGTGGTGGTGGGCAGGAACTGGTGGCTCCCTGACCTCCTACCCCCCAGCCCTCCTGGAGGAGGGGTGGAGAGCCAGGCCCTGTAAGGAGCGGAACTGGAGAAAGAAAGACTTCTTATGCCCGTGCATTTGGGGGCGTCTGGGGGTCGGGGGAACAGTGGGGCCTTTGTCCCCAGCCACCGGGAATCTGGCCGAGGAGCTGGCCCTGGGTCTGGCTGGGCCCTCGGCAGGCAGGTCCTCTTTGAAGTGACCCTTTCAAAGCTCAGCCTGAATCCCTGGGAGGAGAGAGCCTGGGGCGGGGCATGGGGATGACTGAGACCCACAAGCCAAGGAGGGAAACAAACCCAGGCTGGCTTCTTTGGGCGGGCAGGCTGGCAGGAGGTGTGAGGGCCAGAGGAATGTAGCCAGGCTGGGGGGACATGTGGGAGCTATGTGGGAGGATAACCACTCTAGGGGTCTTGGCCCCCAAGCGGGGGTCAATCTGGGGAAGGGCAGAGTTCATTTTGGCCCTGTGCCTGGTTTCTATCAGTCCCCAGCTTGAATTCTGTCCGGCTCTGGGCTCCTAAGTCTGGGGCTTCTTCTTCCTTTTTCTTTTCCTCAAAGAGTGTGAGAGCTCCCTGGAGAGACTCGAGGGTGGATGCAGGACTTAGAGCCCTCGATAGGTGGGAGAGCTGGAGATCTGGGCTGTTTGAGTTGTTCCTGCCCCTGAGAGCCCCCGAAAGGCTGGAAAGGGAGGCTGAAGTGGAGACTCCCACCCTCCACCACGGTTTCCCTCCTTATCACTGCGGCGGAAACTGTGTCCTTCTTCAAAAGGGAGGGAGGAAGGGAGGGAGAAGCCCCCAGAGAGGGAACATCTTTCTAGATTTCACCTGGAGAGGGACCAGCCCGGTGGCGCAGCGGTTAAGTGCGCACGTTCCGCTTCGGCGGCCCAGGTTCACTGGTTCGGATCCTGGGTGTGGACATAGCACCACTCGGCACGCCATGCTGTGGCAGGCATCCCACGTATAAAGTAGAGGAAGATGGGCACGGATGTGAGCTCAGGGCCAGTCTTCCTCGAGAAAGGACAATGCAGAGGAGAAGAGGCAGAGGGACGGGACAGGCAAAAGAGGGAGGATGGAAGCCAGATGAGGGGGCCCAGGTTGCTGAGTTATAATCCGAGGGTGGTGGAGAAGTGCCCATAGTCTCTTCCACTGACCTGCTGTGATTCCATGGAAGGAGGGAGGGAGGAGCGGGTTTCAGCTGGCGGGTTTGTGGACAGTGGGGGCTTGGCAGCCCAGGTGAGAGCCCTGCCCCACCCTGAGGCTGTTTTCTAGTTGGCGCCCCCACACCCTGTTCTCTCCTTGGTGTCATGGCACTCTCTGGACTTGGGAAGATTCTCCTAAATCTCCCTTTCCTCTTCTGAGGGTGTGGCCCCTGCTTCCTCCGCAAGAGACGGGGAGGAGGGAGCTGAGGACCCAAGGTCCTGCATGCTGGGGGGCTGCGGGCGGTTCTGGGACTCTCCCATATCTTGCACTGGCATCTGCAGAGCTGAACCCTCATTAGCTCTAATGAAGCCTTGGCACTGTGCCCCCCTCCTCCCTGCAGCACCTGGTGGAGGTGAGACGGGGGGAGGGGGCAGCTGAGGCTGGGCCCAGAGCCTGGGAGGGAGGTGGGATATCTGCAAGAGGGGAGGGTGGGAGTCAGAAGATGGGGACCATGCAACAAGGCCGGGGCTGCTGATGGGATAGAGAAATAGGCCCCCTTCCCTTTCCCACCGGGACCTTTCCCTCCTCCAGTGGCTCCCAGATGCTTAGGTTCCCACAGTGCTAGGGAAGGCATCATCTGAGAAACCGAGTGTGGCCTGGGGGCACGGAGGACATTCCCAGGGCTGGTTGCTCAGTGTCCCTCCTGCCCTCTCCCTAATTTCAGCCTGGGGCAGGAGAAGGACCTGACACCAGAAACTGCAGGTTCAGTGCCTGGGAAAATCGGGCAGCAGCCAGATCTTAATGCAAACGGGCCTTTGTTCATTTGGTGATCATTTCTGGGTGCCCTCTCACTTCCTGTGTCTCAGCCCCTCTGTGGGTTTTGGGACCTGGATGAATAAGACTCAGCCCTGCCCTCAAGCGGTTTCTTGTCTGTTTTTCCTACTACCCGAAAGCTCCACTAAGATTTTATAACCATGGGCTCTGAGATTTGGCTCTACACTGCCTGCAAGTCCAGAACACCCCCTTGCAGCCCCCTGCCAAAAATGTTAAGATAAAAATAGCCTGGCTTAACTGGAGGAGACAGACCTGAAGCAGACACCCGCGAATGTCTTCACTGTGACATCATTTGAGTGTGAACATGGCCACAATGGCGGGAACAGGGGTTTAAAGATGGAAACGGTGCCGCTGGGTAGAATCACTGTAGGGATTGGTTAAAAGCCAGTTGGTGATACGATTAATCTCCTTATCTCCTGCTTCCAAACCTATCGTCCAGTGGATCGTTCTTTAGTGAAACTTCTTTTGATCCGTTTTCAGGGGCCATCATGAAGTGGTTGAATGTTTACTGATACAAGAACTGAGACCCCGATAGGGTAAACAACTGCGCTAAGCCCAGCATCGGACTGTAATCTGGCTCTTTCTGAATTCTAAGCTTGTCCTGTGTCACTGCTGCATTCCCTGACAGGGCAGAGCCTGGGAGGACGCCCCCGTCCCTGGGAAGGTAGCCTGTCCCCCTGCCCGCAGCTGAGCCTGGAAGTCCAAGCAGGGGTTGGCATAATGAAGGAGGGTGGTGGATGTGGACAGCACGGTTATGTTCTGCTCCTCTGTGACTCTGCTGTGCACAGGGACCCCCTGGGGCTGCCTGGAGTCTGGGTCTGCTCTTGAGTGGTGTGGAGGACCCCAGGGCTTCATAAGGAAACAAGGGCCGAGCCCCTGTCAGCTCTAAAGACGCTCTAGCCCTGAGAGGAAGAAGGCTTCACTGAAGAGGCGAGGCCTGCCCAGGCTTGCCAGAGGTCTGCTGGGGCGGGAGGGGGTCCTGGAGAAGGGAGAAAAAGGCATTCCCTACAGAAGGACCCAGCAGGGGCATGGGCCGTGTGAAACAGCCTGGCCTTACAGGGTCAATGAGCATGAGATCAAGAGTAGCGGGAGAGGAGATTGTCAAGGCCCATGAGGGCTGGATCCTGCCCCTCCCCTCCCCGCTCATGGTGGACCCCTCATGCCGTACTGAGGGACTTGACTTGCTCCCATAGGCACTGTAGAGCCATGGCAGGGTGTTGGGCAGTGGCGGCAGCACACCAGGTGAGAGGTGATGATGAGGGCTGAAACTGGAGTTGGAGATGGAGAGGACGGGATAGGAGTGGGATGCATCACCCTCCTCCCCTTTCCAGAAATTTGCCACACCATCTCTTCCCCTTGTCTGATTTAGCCTTCCCTGCCTTCTCCATTTCTCAAACTCCTATTCATCCTTCAACGCCCAGTTCAAATATCCTTCTCTGTAAAGCACTGCCCTCCCCCCCAATTTTCTCAAATATATGGGAACTTCCTCTGCGCACTAGACCTTAAGTCCCATGAAGGTAGGGACTTCTTCCTATTCACTGTTCTATTTCCAGCTTCTAGACCAGGCCCTATTGACTGACTATTACTGACTAATGAAATGAACCTTCCCAAAGCACTTGGCCCTGCATTGTGAGAACCACAAAATAATAACAATAGGAATGTTGGTTGCAATTAACGTCGCCGTGCTGAGCGCTTTACACACACTATCTCTTTAATCTGCAGAGCAACCCCATGTGGAATAGATTATCTCTATTTCATAAGTGCAGAAACAGAAGCTCAGAGAGGTTAGTAACTAGTCCAAGGATACACAGCCAGGAAGTGGGACCAAATTGGGATTCAAACCCAAGTTCCTCTGAATCCTGTTAGGAACTTTTAAACACTATGATCTGCAGACTATTTGTTGCATGTCTATCTCTTTATAAAGTCAGGGACTGTTTTATTAATTAAAAAAAAATCCTTTGTGGACTACCGAACTAAGACTTGTTGAAAAACTCCTATGTGCCAGGGACTCAACACTGAGTCCTCTCAAGGACCCATTTACAGCTGAGGAGACTGAGGCTTGGAGAGGGAAGAGATTTGACGGGGATCCCACAGCCGGGACTTGAACTCAGGTCTCTTTGACTCCTCTTTTCCCAGTGTCACTCAGAGCTGGGCTCTGAGGTTGCTTGACTTATTTAGGGGCACACAAAGGGCAAGACTGGGCTGCTGACTGGGTCTCCTGGCCCTAGCCCAGTGTGCTCCCCTCTGCAGTCACTGATGAGGAAGGGGGCTCCAGAGGCAGGCACTGGGCTGTTGCAGTTTCCCAAGTACTCAGCTGTCTGTCAGGCATGTGAGCCCCAAGGAGGCGAGGCTGACCTGGCGCTGGGGTAGGCAAGGCTGGTGTCAGACGGTGGCAGAGCCTTACAGGGCCTTGACAGAAGAGGATGAGAGGCCTTCAGTGCACAGCATCAGTGGGATTTCAGCCACGGGGTGACCCGGGGGACCTCCAGGCGTGGGCGCGCAGCCGCCAGGGTGGAGGCGGGTATGGGCAGGTGCTGTGGGCTGGGTATTTACTGCCGTTTGTTGAGGCGCAAGTTCCCAGACCGACAGAGATCCGCCAATCGGATACGCCCGTCGCTCCATATTTGCATGTCATTTACATGGCCACACCCCTTCGCTCCTGCCACTCAGCCTCCGCCCCAAGCGTGCCTCCTTGGCCTCCGCCCCATTTCAGGCCCCTGTGCTGGGCTGGCGTGGGAGGATCTGGGGTCGGGGGCTGCGGGGCGGGAAGGGCAGACCTGGGCTGCCAGCCTGCCCGCACTATTCATAGCTCAGAGGCTGGCGTAGTTCGCATACTTGGCGTTTCTCACGTCTGGCTGGCCCAAGGCTACCGCCCCTCTGCGCTCTCCCTGACTCCCTCCTCTCCTTTCCCCTTACCCCCTCCTCCCTTTGCCTCCTGCCCCACCTTGGTCTTCTCAGCAATCTTCCTGAAATCTAGAGAAGGCCGAACCCGCAGGAGGAAACTGAGGCCTAGAGAGGGGGCGTGTCTTTCGGCCGGGCCTCGAGGCAGAAACTGGTAGTAATGAGGCGTGTAATGAGGTGGCTGAGAGCCTGGGCTCTGCCGGCAGACAGACCTGGGCGTGAATCGGAGCTGCCGCTATCTGTGGGACCCTGGCAGGTTCCTTACTAGCAGTCCAGGAAGCTTTTTGGAAACAGTCAAGCTGAGACCTGGAGGATGAGGGATCAGTTAAGGGAAGGTAGGGGAGGAGGAGAGACAAGTGTTACATTCTAGGGAGAGGGATCTGTGGATGGGGTGGGCCAGCCCTGAGGGGATGAGGGCTTGGCCAGCTGCGGTGAGGGGACAGAGGACACTGCAAAGGGGATGGAAGCAGCTTCCCCTTTCTCTCTACCCCTCTCTCCCTTATTCCAGCACCCCCACTTTCTGGGTCTGGTTCCCAATGAGCAAGGCATGGGGTGCAAAAAGATAAACAAAGATCTGAAGCAGCCCCTGCCCCAGGTAGACCCCTGCTAGGGACCAGGGCCCTGCCACCGTGGACTCTGAGGAGAGACGAGCATCCACCCTGTGCCAGGTGTGTGCCAGGAGCTGAGGATTTGACTCTCAGCAAAGCAGACATGGTCCCAGCTTTCCAGAACTCACAGGGGGATGTTGGTCAAAATAACTTCATAAAGTTATAGACACTTACTCAAGAGTGCTATGAGAGGGTGCCCAGGGACCTGACCTGATCTGGGGCCCAGAGGAGGTGTCTCTGGGGAAGTGACTTTTTTGCTGGGAACTGCAGGGTGAGTAGGAGTTAATTAGGGTGTGGGTTGGTGAGGCAGGGAGGGAGCTGGGGAAGAGAGAACAGCATTCCAGAAACAGCATGTGCAAAGGACCTGAGGCTGGAAGGGTGCCTGGTCCTCAAAAGAACTGGAAGGAGGCCAGGGTAACTGGAGCACAGAGGAAGGGAGTGTGGTGGGCGTGAAGCTTAGAGGCATGTCCCACAGAGTCTGGTGGCCATAATATTAAAACAATTAGTCTGGACTGTCCGGGGCTAGAGCAGTGATGGTGTCTTGCAGCAGAGTGGTGGATATGGTGAGGTGGGTAGACTCAGGAATCAGAGTCCACTCTCTGGTGGGTAGGATGTAGGCTCCCCCTATGGGAGGCCATAACGCCTCCCATTTATAGGTTCCCAGAATGCTTTCCTAGAAACTAGCTTCATTTTGTAGCTGAAGAAATAAGAAAACCTGTGTGAGCTTGAGGTCACACAGCCAGAAAAGGGCTGGGGCCAGTACCAATGGCAAGTGTGACCCTTTTTCCATATCGGCCCTCTTGATGCTGGGACAGTGATCTCTCACCAGCCCCCATCCCCTACCCCTCGGTTCCCCCGTGGGCGAGCCCAGCATTTCCTACCTAGCACCAGACTGAGTGGGGGGCCAAGGGGTCCAGGTGGTGGGTGGGTGGGTGTCACGCTTACCCTAAGAGGCTGCTCTGCTGTTAAATGAGGTAACGCATGCCCAGTGTGCCTGGTGTCTGGGGAGGGCTCAATAATGTTCATTACTGCTGTTGCTTTTACTGTGTCCCCAAATGCAGGGCCAGGCAAACTGGGGAGGGGTAGGAACTGGGGCTGATGGCAATGGCATCTGTCTTCTGATTACAGAGCCCAGCCCAGAAACCATCCCAGCTCCCTCATGGGCAGGAGCCGGGGGAGGTTGTTTGTCCCTGCAGAGCCACCGTCTCCTCCACCCTTCCAGCTGCCTCTGGGGCATCATGGGCGGGATTAGGGAGAGGTTCAGCTCCTAGGCTGGGTGAAGGGCTGGCCTGGGCGGGTTGGGCAGGGCCTGGGGTGAGGGGGTGGCTGGTTTCAGGGGTGGAGCTGAGCCTCTCCCTGCAGGGAGCCCCATGTGCCCTGGGGGAGACTTTTGGAATCTGCTGAGACCTGCCCTGGGAAGGGATGTGGTCTCCGCTTGACTAGAACTGAGCTCTCCCCTGCAAGAAACCAGTGCGTGCACCTGTTGTCTCTGTCCAGGTGGTCAGACAACAGGAAGAACTTCTGGAGAGGGGCGCATGGGACCATAGAGGGAGCCAGTTCCAGAGTTCTTCCCATGTCTCCTCTGAAGTGAGCTGTTCAGTGTGGAGTCAGAGAATGGATTTGATGGTTTAGAAGAGTCATTGCGGGCATTCTCCTGCCTCCAGGAATGACTGCCCCTGGCTCTGTCTTGTCTGAAAAGGGGCTCTGGCCTCCCTGCCGTACTCCTTGACCAAAGGGAGAGCCTTTCTAAGGTCCCACAGTTGCTGTGTCCTTCTGCAGGGGACTGGGACACTGCTTCTCTGTAGGAGATGGGGAGGGGTGATCCTGGGGCGTGGTTGGGGGCTGAGGGGCCTGGAGAGTGCGATGCGGGAGGCGGGGTGGAGGGAATGAGGGCACCCTGCCCACTCTGGGCAGTGGGGGAGACGAGTGCCAGACCTGGCCAGCAGGGGGCTCTGCTGCACACGGGACCTGTCTGTGTCCCTGACAAGACCGTGCCACCCTTCAGTGTGTAGGCATGTTTTTCTTGGAATGTGTGCGTGAGAGAGCATGCGAGAACGGAGACTCGCCTCTGTGTGCACACGCTTGTGTGTGTGTGTATGTTGCGGGTGGTGTGTACGCATGTATAGACTGGTGTGCTGAGAGGAGTCAGGCCTCAGGGAGCAGGAACCCCACATGTAGCCCAGCTTTGCTAGGAAAACTCTCCCAGGGTCCTGACACCTTGGGATGTGGCATCCCAAGAATTTGTGTACCTGTCGATCTGGCCTCTGATGGATGGTAGGTCCTCGTCGATGCCAAGGACCTACTGTGTGCAAGGTTCAGCCTCCCGTGGCCGCCTGACGGCTCCCCCTGGGCGGGGACTACTAGGGCCCCAAAGAGGACAATAAGGGCTCTGAGAAGGCGCAGTGGAGAGGGGTGGGAGGGAAAGGTCCTCCAGGTGGGAGATGCTCAGCTGTCCTGGGCAACCTCTCTGGGCAGAGCCTGCTCCTGGGCCCCAGTGGGGGGCCCATTCGTTTGTTCCACCTTCTTCCATCATTTTTTTTAATTTGAATTCTGACTTCTCCATTTTTAATTGTGGTGAAATATACATAATATAAAATTGACATTTTTAAGCGTCCAGTTCAGTGGCATTAAGTACATTCACATTGTTGTGCAGCCGTCACCATCCGTCTCCAGAACTTTTCATCTTCTCAAACAAACTCTGTACCCATTAAACAATAACTCCTCATTCCCCTTTCCCCCAGCCCCCGACTCTATTTTCTGTCTCTGTGAATCTAGGTATCTTGTGTAAGTAGACTCATACAATATTTGTCCTTTTGTGTCAGGCTCATTTCACTTAGCATAGTGCCTTCAAGCTTCATCCATGTTGTAGCATGTCAGAATTTCTTTCCTTTTTAAGTCTAAATAAAATTCCATTGTGTGTATATACTACATCTTGTTTATCCATTTGTCCGTCGATGGACATTTGGGTTATTTCCACCTTTAGGCTATTGTGAATAATGCTGCTATGAACATGGGCGTACAAATATCTGTTTCAGCCCCTGATTTCATTTCACTTCTTTTGGGTACGTAGCTAGAAGTGGAATTGCTGGATCATATGGTAATTCTATGTTTAATTTTTGAGGAACTGCCATACTGTTTTCCACAGCAACGGCATCATTTTGCATCCCCACCAGCTATGCACAAAGGTTCCGATTTCTCCACATCCTTGCCATCAACAAGTAATTCTTGAGAGCCTACTTCGTACAGAGCACTCGAGTAGCACAAATCCATTTCTGAATATTCAGAGGCTGTTGTCCTTAGGAAGCTCGCATTCTAATGGGGGAGACTCAGGCCATGCCCTTGAGCAGTCTCCAGTCCGAGGGTAAAGACACAGGCCATGACCTCTGGGAGACCCTAGTCTGATATGGGGCAAAACCCCCCGCTGTCAGGGAGCTCGCAGTCTGATGGAGGAGACATAGCCCCCTCCCTTTGGGGAGTCCCCGCACAGGCCCAGAGCCCAGAACGGATACAAGGAGGGCATGCATTGAGACAGTCAGGGGGCTGCTGAGGGGAGTAAATGGAGGGCTTGTGGTGGGCCCTGGCCCACGCTGGCCCACTGTTGCCTAGGCAATGGGCTGGCTGTTTACTTTGTGGCTGGCTCCAGACTCACCCTTTTCTGCAAGTGCTCATTTCCCACCATGAGGAAAGATGCTCATCTTTAGTCTCCCCTCCCTCTGGTGTCCCTGAGGAGGGCACTGGCGCTCCTGCTAGGCGGAGGCCCTGCCAGCCTGGCACCTTTGCCGTGCTCCTTGCCTGCTTGGAGGAGGCCCCATCCTGGGGTCTCACATCACCCACCCCTTGCCCACTCCCAAAGGACCTACAAGCCAAAGCCCTAAGCCTGCCAAAGTTCTGCCAGGGGAGAGGGGGCTCCTGATGACACCTCCCTGCTTGGGGGGAATTGGGGCATGTAGGAGCCTGTAGGTGGGAGGTGGTGGTGATGACCACCTGAATGGGTTCACCTGGGTCTGTATAGACCTCTATGAGTGTCTGCATGTGTCACTGTGTCTTTGTGTACAGGTGGCTGAGTTGTCTGCATGTCTGAATGTGAATGTGGCTGGGTGTGTGAGTGAGAATATCCAAAAGACAATCAAACAGCTTGCGTTGACCTTGAGGGCATTATGCTACGTGAAATAAGTCAGACAGAGGAAGACAAATGATCTCACTTATATGTGGAATCTGAAAAAAAAGACCAAGCTCACAGATACAGATTGGTGGTTGCCAGAAGCGGGAGGTGGGGGAGTGGGCGAAAGGGGTGAAGGGAGTCAAAAGGTACAAACTTCTAGTTATTTATTTATTTATTGGAGGACGATTAGCCCTGAGCTAACGTCTGCTGCCAATCCTCCTCTTTTTGCTGAGGAAGACTGGCCTTGAGCTTACATCCGTGCCCATCTTCCTCCACTTCATATGTGGGACGCCTGCCACAGCATGGCTTGCCAAGCGGTGCCTTGTCTGCACCCGGGATCCAAACTGGTGAACCCTGGGCCGCCAAAGCTGAACATGCGCACTTAACCGCACTTAACCGCTGCACCACTGGGCGGGCCCAGGCTTTCTTTAATTCTTTAATTTACTTACTTCTTCTAATAACCTATGAGGTGGAATTTAGTGTCATTCCCATTTTATTGGTGAGGAACCGAGGCTCAGAGAGGTTAAGTAGCTTGCCCAAGGACTCACAGCCAGAAAGGGAGAGAGATAGGACTCAGACCCAGAAGTCGTGGGCTCCAGAGGCCCCACAGCGCTTGTGCTATCCCCTGAGCCATGCTGCCGCAGGAAGAACTAGGGGATTCTGTGCTGCTTGGGATTGCGTTGGTCCCTCCTTGAGGTGGCACTGTTTCCTCCTCCCTTGTCTGTCCCCTCCCCTCCCCCGGCCTCCTTGGTTCTGGCCCAGTTTGAGGGTGGGAGAAGAGTGCCACAACCACTCACCTCAGGGCAAGATTGGCCCTGGAGGGGGAGAGCACGGGATCTGGAGAGACCCTTTGACCCATGTCCTGTTCGCAGGCCAGAGCGAGTGCCAGGTCCCCAGGCTCACAGTGACGCAGGGTTGTCTGCACAGTGAGGTGTTGGGGAGACGCAGGCTTGCTTGGCCAGCTCATCGGCTTGGCCTGTCGGGACACGTCAGGACTGCACACAGTGGTGCTGGGAACCAGGCATCTGAACAGGGTGAAAGGGTGGAGGAGGGCCGAGGGGGCGGCTGCCCTTGAGGGAGGAGACAGGGGCCAGGTGGGCATGCCTTGGGGATCACATTGCCTGTGTGCCTGGGATGGACGGGACTGGTGGTCGATTTGCTCTGTCTGTGTGTGAGGTTGTGGGGTGGTTATGGGTCTGCATTTGGTGGTGTGTGATGGGTTTACGGGACTAGTCCGAGCTTCATAAATGCCGTTGATTATCTTCGTGGGGGCGGCGGGGGTGGGGGTGGGGGGCGTGGGCGGGGGCATTGTTTGTCACGTGGTTTGGGGCCTACATTCTGGGAGGAGGCGCTAAGCAAGCCAAAGGAAGGAAAAGCAGACGAATTGACCCTGGGCCCCTCTCTCTCACTTCCTGAACCACACGCCCTTCAGCGGCGTCAGTTTCCCTCCTTCTCATATCCCCTGACCCTTGGGCCCAGGACACTCTCCTGTTCCCCAGTTCCTGATTGTCAGCCTGGCCCCTGTGGTCTTCCGATCCTCCACCCCAGGCTACCCTCTAACCTGGGAGTTAACCTGGGGGGTCCCTGACCCCTCCCTCAAACAAACTGTCCCCACCCAGAGAGAAGAGGCCCCGAACCCCTGACACAGCAGCTCCCTTGGTATGTGGGGGCCTCCCTGGGTGGGGGTGAAGGCAGCTGGCTTGGGCCTGAGTCTGGAACTTGGGGACCTCTAAAGGCTTCAGGAGCTGGGACTCTGGTAGAACTACAAGTGCCCAAGGGCAAGGTCTGCACTTGTCTTCTTCTCCGAGGTGTCCCAGCCCCTGGCACAGCACCCTGTGAGACCCCTGGGATCTGGTCCCAGCTTAGTAAAAGTGAGGCCTTAAACTAGTCACTTGTCCTCTTTGAGCCTCAATTTCTGCGTCTGAAAAGTGGGTAGAAAAACAACCCCTGAATATCCAATAATTAGGGTAAATATCAAACGAGATAAAGTGAGAGTGCTTTCAAACAATAAAGGATGATTATCTTATTTGGAGGGAAGTCTGGATGCCCTTCCCTTGAGTTGGAGCCCCCAAGCCCTGCCCTGGGACCCTCAGGAAGATGAGGTTGAATGGATTTTGCAAGCTGGTCAAACTAGAGGATGATGGGAAGGACTGCTCGGCGGGGTAATTCCTGATTTGGGGGGAGGAAGCTGGGGAGGGTGCGGGTGGGAGGACTCGCACTAGGCAGGAAGGCTTGGAATAGACTCTCAGCTACGCCTGGTATTTCCCAGTCCTTGGCCCCCTCCCCCACCACCCTCGGGGCCCACCCCACATTCCTTTCCTGGAGGAAACGGGGGAGGGGGCTGAGAGGTTCCCCAGGCCTAGAGGATCATTTGTTCAAACCTTCCAGGCCCTATGGTGTGCACCCCTTTCCTGAGGTTCCTGTCGAGGCAGCTGGGGTGGAGTGACGGCATGAGGGAGGTGCGGGTTTGTGGTGGAGGGGGCTGGTACCTCCTTGGCCAGGCCTTGTGCCCGTGCCAAGTTAGAGAGCAGAAGATGGACATCGTCTGTGGCCTATCACTTCCCAGGTCTCTGCAGCCCTGGACACAGAAACCCTGTGCTGCTTCTCCCCCTCTCCTCTCTCTGCAGCCTCCAGAACCCTCAGCAGTTTTGAGGGAGATGGAGTCTTGATCCAGACACACTGCAGCACCTGTTGGCCCTGAGAGGCTCTCTGGGGTATGAGAGGGGAGAGTCATCCCCTTTCCTCAGAACCAGGGACTGGACTTGTAGCAAGAAGAAAGGAAGTTAGTCAGCTGGAAGGACTGGCTCATTGCTGGGAGAGCAGGCCAGACTCTGAACGAGGACATCCCCGTGGCCGTTGCCCTCTGCTTGGGGCCGCACACAGATTCTGACATGGCTGAGGACATCCTGGTGGTGCTTCCAGCTGGTCTGTGAGAATCTGACCTTTGGGGGTGTGACAGGGGGGCGCCGAGCAGGCAAGGGCAGGAGTGGACTTGACCAGAATCCTTGGTTTTCTAGTGACTGAGGGGTGGGGGAGGGTGCTGATGGAGATGCCATGCATTCTGCTCCCCTGACTGTGGTCCTTTCCCACTCTGCCCCTAAGCCCTCCTGACTCAGCGCTGGTGGCAGCCCTGCTCTTCCCGTCTGGCTTCCGCCAGGGTGGGGGTGGGGGTCCAGCTCCTGCACAGGGGGCCCAGCAAGCGACAAACAGGAAACAGGAGAACAAAACCGCTCCCTGGCCCCCACAGGCCCCCCTCTCCCCCTTCCTCCTCCCTTCCTTCTCCTTCTCTCTCCCTCGATCCGGCCCACCCCCAGGGTCCTCTATTTCTCCTCCCTCTGCCCTTAGGCCTCCCCTCTCCTCCCGCTGCCCCTCCATCTCCCTGCCTTTCCTCCCACCATCCACCATCTGTGCTGTCCTTGCTGTGGAGAGCAGGTGATGGGATGGGCAAGGAAGGGGAAACTGACTCTTCTGCTCCATTCTCACTTCTGGTGGCTGCCCCGGAAGGTTCCAGCCCTTTGACTCTTCCTTTCTGGACTCCCAGATTTGGGAGCAGGGTTGGGCTGGGGCTGCTCCTGTCCACCCCAGTCTCCCTTCCCTGGCTGCTGGCTAGAATTTGGGTATAAGATCGAGTTGGAGTGAGGGGCTCTGGGCTTGGAGTCCCAGTACTGCCATCACAAGCTGGGTGATCTTGGGCCTCAGTTTCCTTCTCTGAAAATTGGGTCATAGCAGTGGCCTCAGGCCACAGTGAGTGGCTGTGGTGAGAAGCACACTGTGAACAGTCCAGTGGGATAGAAGTGGTGGTGGTGATTACATACATACCTAGTAGCCAAGGCCTCTGCTGGCCCCACCCGGGAAGGGGCCTGGGAAGAGAGAGCCAGGAAGGGGAGGAGGGCAGGGTCTGCCATCAACATGGGCTTCCTGTCTGACTCACATACTGGGCGTGGGGTGGGGGCCAGCGTGGAGCCCATTGTCAGCTTGGTGGTGGCCCCTCTGGGTAGAGCTAATGGGCAGGGGGTCCAGGAGGAGAGGGTTGGTCACGCTTCCCCACGGGTGGTGCTGGGGACTCCACCTGTAGTCATGCTTAGGGTACAGCTTAACTCTAAGGTGGGGCATTGTGAGCATGAGTGCTGCCCTCTGTGCGGGTCAGTGTTTGTGTGCGCGTGTGTGACCCAAGGGGCACGGCATCCATGCACAGAGTACGCATGCTGGGCAGTGTGTGTATGGCATCTCTCTGCCTTCATGGGGTCTGTGGGTGTCTGTGGGGTGTGTGGAATCTATGGGTGGGTATGTGGCGGAGTCTGGTGTGCTTTTAGGGGCACAGAGGGTATGCCTGCAAATGTGTCTCTGTGGGGTGTGTGGACCATATACACATGGGAGGGTGTCCAAAGTGTGTGTGCATGTGGAAGGGAGTCCACACACTGTGTATGTGAGGGGAGTAGTGTGTTTCTGTGGATATGTGGACAGAGGGAGAGTGAGTGTGTGTGTGTGTGGATGGGAGGGTGTGGGGTGCATGGGTGTGTGTGTGTGGTGTGGGTTTGTACAGAGTGGGCTGTATGTGTGTTTATGTGTGTGCATCTCTGTGAGGGACATGTGTACACGCGTGAGTGTGTTTTTCTCTGGGGCATGAGACTGGATGCCCGTGTGTACTGGGAGTACACGTGTGCTGGCGGGGGGACAGGGTGAATGGGAGGGTGAGGGTGTGTGTGTGTCTGCCTGTACAGGGTGTGTGGTGTGTGACTGCGGGGGAGCTGTAGAGTGCCTCCTGTGTGTGGGTGGGTGTGAGTGTGGGATGGGGCGGCCGCGGACAGGGGCCGCCCCGGAGGGGGAGGCGTCTGCCCTGCGCGACTCGCCGGAGTGTCCAGGCTCGGGCGCCTTCAGCGGGAGGTGCGGGAGGCGCGGAGCCGCTCCAGCCGTCCTGCCGCCGTCCGCGCGGCCCGGCCGTCCCCTCGGGGCCCCTGGGCCCCGGGCCCGCGGCTCCGGGGGGCGGGCGGGGACCCCCGGGGCCCGCCAGCCGCCCAGGGGGCCGAGGACGCCGCCCGCCGGGCGCCGAGGAGCGGCAGCGCGCCCAGCTCCGGAAGCCGGGCCCGCGGCGCGCTGGGGCCGGGGCGGCGGCCGGGCCCGGGGACCCCCGATGGCCGCGGCGCTCGTGGGCAGCGCCGTGTGGCGCGTGGAGCGCGCGGGGGCCGGGGGCTGGCGCTGGGAGCGCGCCGTCGGCGTGGACTGCAGCGCCCCGGAGCCGCGCTGCCTCTGGCTGCCCTGCCTTGGCCACAGCGACCGCCGCGCGCCGGGGCCGCGCCGGGCCAGGGTGAGCGCCGCGGGGTTCGTGGGGCTGGTGGCAGGGCAGGGGCCTGGGCAGGCCTCGTCGGGGGGTGGGTGGGACTGGGCCTCCAACTCTCTGCCATCTTTGAGCCGAGATCTTTGAGCCGAGTGCGCCCTGCACTCAAGGACCTATGCCCCGGAGTGGGTAGTGAGTGAGGAGCTGGAGAGATGCCGGTGAGGGTGGCAGGATTGGAGCTGAGGGCTTTTCCAGGGGTCCTGAACGACGACCCCCAGTCTGGGTGGTGACCTTCAGTGGGTTCAATCTCTAGGTTTACAGGCGGTGGAAGGATGGAGGGGACCAGGTATTTGAAGAGATGCTGGAGCATCTAGGATCCTGGGGAGTTTGGGCTGGCAGGGACCCTGAGCCAGAGGCAGGCAGGGGTGCCACTAAATGGAGCAATGGGCGCCACCCTGTCCTCTTCCTGGTAGGGGACCTGGGTACAGGGGCACACAAAGGTTTCCTGGTGGGTAAAGGAGGCTGACGTGGCAGAATGGACCGGAGCAGGTAGTGAGAGATCTCAGGGTGAGGACTGACACGGCTGGAGAGAGGGGGTGGGGACAGTGTTTCTGATGTCCAGGATCGACCGGGCTGGTAGGGCGTGAGTCACAGTGGGCACCATGCCCAGCATGAACGCTGTGCTCCCTGCAATGACCTCTTTATGCTCCGGGGCTGGGGGTGGGGGGAAGCAGAACTCCTGGATTCTAGTTCATGTGTTGCCACCCGACCACGTGTCGAGTTCTGTCTAATTTGTGACCCTGGGGCCATCTGCCCTTCTCCCACCATCAGTTGGTATTTCTGGATGTCTCTTTCCTGACATGAGGGTGAGAGCGTTTGGAAATAGATCTGGGCCAGGAGAGCGTTGATCAGTGATATCCCTGTGTCCCCAGAGCCTCTCTCTTTCCATCCCCTTGTTTCTGTGCCTACCTCAGAGAGCAGAGTTGGGGATGTGTGTGAGCTGTACCCCTTCCCAATCTTAGCACCTTTCTGATCCTCATTGCTGGCTCCTTCTCTGTTTCTGCGTCTATCACCTCTCTCCCCCTCAAGATGAGAGCAAAGACCCAGTATTGTCCCAGGTCAAAGGGGAGAAGAGGAAACATGCATGTGTAATAGCATGAAGGAGTCAGGTTAAACCCAAGGAAGAACTTCCCACAGGGGAGCCACCAGATCTGGCCTTTGGTGGGGGCTGCAGTGTCTCCTCTTCAGACAAGGGTGTGGTGGCTGTGGCAGGGGATTTGCCACACTGCCATTCTCAGGAGCCTAGTTAGAAGGGGTGGGTGAAGGGAGACTGGAAGGAAGGAAACGAGGAAAGGGAGAGGCAGGGATGAGGGAGGGGTCGCCGTTGGTGCCTGGGTGAGGAGGGGACCTGAGAGGAGGCATGCCCACTGCTCTGGGTTAGAAGCAGGCCCCCAGGGAGTGGCACCCCCAGGCAGCTGGCAGCTCCAGGCAGGATGTGCGCTGGAGGAGGGGTGGGGGGCAAGCAGAGACCTGTCCCAGCCACTTCTCGTCACTGGGGCAGCTGGTGGCTTAAACCTTAATCCAGGACACCAGGAAAACAATGGGCCCTGCAAACAGCCTCAACCCAGAGCCCGAGTGGAGAGCATGCAAGGGAGGCAGCCCACACTGGGGAAGAGCAGAGGCTTCTGGTAGGAGGGGGCAGTGGAGGGTCCCCCGAGGCCCTCCTCTCCCTGATCAGTTCCTTGCCAGGTCAGCAGAGATAGGAAATCCAGGGGATTTCAGACCTCAGCAGAATTCCCAGAGGATTTTCCCTTCTGGGCTCCTCAAACCGTAACAGGGGTGTGGGGTTCATCGGAGAGTCCAGGCTGTAGCCACAAGTGGAAGAAGCTACGGGGCCATCACTGGTCCTCCAGCCTGAATCGGTAACCCAGCTCAGGCCTCCTGGACTGGGGGTGGCTCAGCTTTTCCTTGGACCCTTGCAAGGACAGAGAGCTCACAGCCTCATCCGGGTAGTTTTCCAGATACATGTGATGAGAATGGTCTCCAGGGCCTGGAGCTTCACTCAGCCTCCTTGTGTATTCCGCCGGCTGTGCCCTCTGGGACTGTATGAAGCAAGCCTATTGCCTCTGTCACATTTTTCTTGAATCCTCTGAGATTTGAGGAAGATGCCCTCCCCCAAGCCTGTCATTCCATAGAGAAATCCCTAGCATAGGTGCTGGGCCCAGGGCCGCCTCCCTTCCACTGGGTGTATGAGCAGGAGGGCAGATATACTTGTCAAGGAACTTCTTAGTATCAGGACCTTTGAGGGGCAAATTTGAGCTTTCTCCAGCTCTTAGACGAGGGGAAAGTGAACAGAAATAGTGAAGCAGGAGCTCCTCACCCCAGAGCTGGTGGGCTTCCTCCCTCTGCACACAGCCCCACCTTTCTTTCTGCAGCTGAAGGCTCCTGCCTGGTGCCAAGGAGGATTGAGGGGGTTGATGACTTTTGAGGGTGCCAGTGGAGGGGCTTCTTGCCCTCTGAGGGGCTTGGATTAGGGGCACCAGGTTGGTTAGGCTGAGTGAAGTAGGGGGCTGAAGACCCCGAGGGAGGCCTCCCAGCTTTTCACGAGGCAGCCTGCCCTCGGCTCCCATCTTCTCCAATCTGCCTCCCTGTGCATACATCTCTCTGATGCCCTCCTGTCACCCACTTTCCCTCTCTGTGTCTGCGCGGGGGACTTGAAGGGAGCCCTCTCTGAGGCACTGTCTGTCCTCTTCTTCCTCTTGCCCCAGAAATGGGCCCATGTGCCCCCAAACCCTTGTCTTCAGATGCCCTCTGCCATGTCATCTTGGTGAATCCCAAGTATTCCAGCAGGTGGGCCAGAGGGCAGTCTCCCTCACACCCACCTGGATCCCCGCTTAGTTCCGGTGAAGCAGCCAGGCCCCTGGGCTGGGCCCCAAGCCTCAGCAAGCCCCTTCAGTTGCCTGCTGTCCAGTCTGCTCCCTCATGACTCTTAATGCCCTACTTGTTTCTGCTGCTGCTCCTGAAGGATGCGTGTGTGTGCCAGTCTGTGCATGTGTGTGTCTGTATGTCTGCAGTGTGTGCTATGTGCATGTCTGTGTGTGCATGCAAGTGCTTGCGAGTCTGATAATGTGCAACTGTGTGTGCACATGTCTGTGTGTCTATGTAAGCGTGCGTGTGTGCGCCTTTGCACATGAGTGTGCTTATCTGGGTGTTTATGGTGTGTTCTGCTTGGATGAGTGAATGTGGATGTGTGTGTGTCCACCTAAGTGTGTGTGTGTCTGTGTGCATGTGTGAGATTGTGCAGCAGGCACTTCCTGGGCAGAAAGGCTGTGTGCCCCGTCCCAGCACATAGTAGGTGCTCAGGGACCATTTGCTGAGCTGAACTGAGTGAACACCTGGCTCACTGCAGTGAGTTATTTCCCTAGAGGCAAAGGTGACATGAGGGGATTGAGGGGAAAGAAAGAAGGAAGAGGCTGTTGGGCTGATGAGGGTGGGAGGGAAAGGAAGGAGTGAGGAGCCCTCAGGGGCAGAGGAGGGTGCCTGGAGCCCCAGGACCCATGGAGCTTTCCGGTCCCTGTCAGGTCCTCTGGGCTGTAGGAGGCAGTGTGCAAACTCGGGAGTGTGGCCACAGGGCCGCTCAACCCTGTCTTCCTGTGCCCCCACAGCTGCCACTGGGCCCGAGAGATGGGTGCTCTCCCGGGCGCCCCCTCCCCTGGCAGGGGCCACGAACTCTGCTGCTGCACAAGAGTCTGCAGGACGGCTTTGGCTTCACCCTGCGCCACTTCATCGTGTACCCACCTGAGTCAGCGGTCCACTGCAGCCTGAAGGTACACCAACTTGCCCGCTGCCCTGGCCTGTTCTGAGGAAGCGCTAATGGGAGGAAGGGAGATTCCTGTGCACTGTCCCCTCCACGGTCCTTCTTCTGTGGCCTGGGGAGGAAGTCACAGAGGCAGGAGCAGCCCTGGCTGGGTCATTTGCATTGTGTGATCGTGGACAAGCCCCCTAACCGCTCTGGGCTTGGTCTTCTCAGGAGAAGGGGCTGGGTGGCTGGCTCAGGGCAAGGAATGTAGAGGTCGGGGAGCCAGGATGCTCACTACACCCCCAGACTCTTGGCCTCTGGAAAGTGAGCAGCCTTCTCGGAGAGATGGGGTTTCTGGGATGCCTTGTCCACTGGCCGCTTCTGAGCTGGGTCTGCTGCCCTGTCTGCAGCCTGAGCTCTCGGGGAGTCTGTCCTAACACACCTCTGGGAGCCCCCCCAGAGTGCCCCAGGCCCATGCTGGCCTCACCTCTGTGTGCTGGGAAGAGCCCTGGGCCCGGATGAAGGAGACCTGGGTTCTGGTGCTGGTACAACTCATAGGTCACTGTGAAGCTTGGGGTGGTCTTACCCCTCTCTGGGCTCCGTTTCTCATGCTGTAACCTGAGGGCGTTTATCTATTTGACCTCTATTAGGCCCTTCCAGCCCTAATAGAAATATCAAGTTCTCTGGATCCAGGAACCAGGGCTGCTCAGCCCAACCCACAGGGTGGGCCGAGGGGAGGCAGTCCCCAACAGTGAAGCAGGTGTGCGGGAAGACAGGAGAGGGCCTGGGCAGGAACCGGGGCTCCCCAGGAGGGCCCTGCTGCCTTCCCCCACCTCTCTCCCAGCAGAGAAGGAGACAGGTTTATTTTGGAGTCAATGAACCCGTTTCTCCCCTTCCTCCAGGGCTGGGACCAGCCTACACAGCTGTTGGGGGACTCTCCCTTGGGGAGCCTGGTCCCACCTGCCAGAGAACCAAGGCATTGGGTTTCAGTGCCTGTGTCTGTGTGCTTGCACGCTTCTCTTTGTGTGCACATGTGCGGGCACAGTATGCTGGTCATATATATCTAGACATCTAGACGTGTGCATATAGGTGTCTGTAAGTACATGTTGTGTGCACACGTCACTGTGCACCCCTCATATCCCTGTCTGAATCTGGGGCGCCTGCATGAACTATCCTCATTGGCTGCAGCTGTGCTTAGGAGTGTACGTGGGGGCTGATGGTGTGTGGGAGGGGTGCTGCCCCAGCCCCTGATGCCCAAGGACAGCAGCCCCTGGTTCCCTAGACCGCTCGTCCTTCTGTCCCTCCTCCCATAGAATGCCCTCCTTCCTGGCTCCTGCCACCTTCTCTCAGGGGACCCCGCTGAGGGGTGACTGGGGCAGAAGCAACATGAGTGGTCTAGGCTGGGTGGTGGACCTGTCTCAGAGAGATCTTGCTCACACAGGGCGCTGGAAGACCCCAGGGCAGGGCCAGCCAGGGACAGGCCCCATCCCCTCCCCAGAACCTGCCCAGGGCGGGGAGCCTGCAGGGAGCTCAGTTGTCTAAATGCATCTCCGAATGCATCCGTCTGCCCCTGCCACCCGCTCGCCGTGCTGTCAGCTCGTATCAGTGGCACGCACCCCGCACAGGAGGGCAGGGCAGAGGGACTGCTCTCTGGCAGTGCCCAGCGGCCTTCCTGTCCAAAGGTCAGGAAGGGTGCCGAAGAGTCCTGCGTTCCAGCTCTGGCTCTGCTCCGGAGCCTCTGAGTGGCCCTGGACAAGTCAAGCCCTGTCGTCTGTAAATGGATGATCTGTGGAGAAGGTTGGACAAGACGACACTGAAGGTCCCATCCAGCTCTGAAATGCCACATGCTGCTGGGCTGGCCTGTCTCTCTGACCTTCTCCTTTCCCTCCTTTCTGTTTCCTCCCCAAATCCAGTGCCCATCCCTCCTCACTCCCCAGGATGATCCCAGAGGCCTCCTTACTGGGTCTCCTCAACTCCATTTCTCAGCCCTGCACCTAGAGGCCAGAATCCTCTTCCCTAACTGGTATTTTCACATCCACTCTCTCCCACTCAAGAACCTTCACTGGCTCCCTCTTTCTTCCTTTGCAAACCTCTTCCTTTCTCCCTTTTCCTTTGCTTTAGTCTGACTTCTGTCACTTGCTGGTGTTGACTCTCTCCTTCAGCTCAGCTGATCCAGTCCCACACGTGCTTGCTTATTTCTGCCACCAAGCACCTGTGCACTCCACTCCCCTCACCCAGAATGGCTTCTCCCAGCCATCCCGAAACTTGCCTTAAAATCCCCTCCCCCAGGGGGACACTAATCAGGCTTTCCCTTCCCATTCTCTAAGAGGTGATAGCCACTGTTTGCACTTGTCATACCTGCTTATCTGTGTCTGCCTGAATCCTCTCTGTGGTTAGTGTATTTGCGCTCTCCATCGGGCTTCAAGCTCCCCAAGGGAAGGGATCGTGGGTCCCCCACTGCATTGGGGGCTTTCAGACAGCTGAGATGCTGATGTGGCGGGTCGGCAGGCATGAGAGAGGGCTAATGCCGCTGAGGAACGTTGCCTGGGACTTGAAGTCCCTGTGGACACCCCTCCCGCCCCCTCTGGCCCAGGGCGCTGGGCTAGTTGAAGGAAGATAAGAGAGGAGGCCGCTGGGTGTGGGAGCTTGCAGGGGCCCGCCCAGGTGGAGCTAGACTGAGGGCCCACACCCACCTCTCTGTCCCCTGCAGGAGGAAGAGAATGGAGGCCGAGGAGGAGGTAAGGAGTGGCGGGGGGTGGGCACCAGGGCCTGGGTTTGAGCTGGGACTCATCCTCCAGCTTCTCTTTCTCCTCCTCCCCTAAGTTGTCCTGGGTTGTGCTGTGTCCCCGACCCTTGACCGCTGTTCCTGTCTTGGCTCTTCTCTGTGTCCACTCCGGACATCTGGTCCCTCTCTCTCTCTCCTCCCTTTCTTTTCTCACATTTGGCTGCCTCTGGGCCTGTCCATTCCACACTAGGGGTTGTGCTCTGGGGAGCCCTGGGTTCCTAAGACCTGGTGCCTGCTCTGGAGTTACTCCCAGCGCAGACTGAGGTGCGGGCTGGGGGCTGGTGGGAGGGTGCAGCTGATCAGGGGCTGTCCTGGGGGATAGAGACACTGGGGTTCTGTTGGGTGTAAGGGGGCCCCTGAGGCCTTTCTCTTTTCAAATGTGAACCCAACTCCCCTGTCACCCTTGCTGTCCCAAAGGGCCCCTCCTGGCACCCAGGGTCCCCTGTGTATTCAAGGCAGACCTCCTTGAACCGGTAGCCTTCCTTCTCTGCCGCTGGGGCTTTTGCTGGGCAGCCATGGGGACACTCTTCTCGAGTCCCCATCGCATCCTGTGGTGGAGGCGGAGCCAGCTGACCTAGAACAGGCCCATTTCTCTGATGGAGACAGTTAGCAGTGGAGGAATATTGCTGGGTCGTAACGTGATGTCATGAGGGGGTGGGTGCCCTTCCTGGGATCCTCAGGCCTCTGCCTGGAGTCCCCCTGACTCCGGGGAAGGGAGTGGGGTGGGAGGTGTGGGTGTTGGGTCCTGTGAGCTTCAGGGCCTCTCTGCAGCTCTGCCCGGGTCTGTGGGTGTGGACATTCTCTGTGTGTGTGGTTGTCTCTCCCTGCTGTGTATCTTTAGGACTTGATACTGGCCTCTTTTGTGGCACCCTTTCCTTTGTCTTGTGACCTGTGTGTGTTTGTGTGTGTGTGTGTCTGCCCGACTAGACAGTGAGCTCTAGTAGGACAAGGACCATGTCTTTATCTGTCCTTTTTCGTCTCGTTTCTAGCATGGTGCTGGATGCAGGAGGCATTTAGGGAGTGACTCTGTGTGTCTGTGTAGGTTTTCCTTCACAGGAGTGTGTCCTCTTGTCTGATCCTGCGCATTGCATCCCTGCGGATGTGTGGGTCTGTGTTTGTGTCCATGTGAGTGTGGTCCTCTGTGTGTGTAGCTGTGCATAGGTGTGACCTTCAGCAGTCACCCCCAGCTAACCTGCTGATGCTCACCAGGACCCTCCCCCCGGCACCGCTTGGAGCCCATGGATACCATCTTTGTCAAGAATGTGAAGGATGATGGCCCTGCCCATAGGGCAGGGCTTCGCACAGGTGAGCTGTCCCAGTTACCTGCCTCATCGCACCTCTCTGGGTCTCTTCTCCCTGCCCTGTGGTTAGGACGGGATTCTTGGACCTGGGTATTGGGGAAGCTCCTGTCCCCCCACTGTCATCTATACCTGGTAAAGGGGTTCTCAGGTGGGGCCATTGACACCCCTTGGTCTGCTCACACATGGCCCTGCCCCTTGTCCCCAGGAGACCGGCTGGTGAAGGTGAATGGGGAGAGTGTCATTGGGAAGACCTACTCCCAGGTCATAGCTCTGATCCAGAATAGGTGAGTGTCCCCTGCCTCCCTTCTCCCATAACAGCTCCCAACCCACTCACGGAATCCCTGCACACCCACCCCCTTGGCCCTGGGACTGCCCTGGCCACCAGGCTCCCTGTTCTCCCAGACCCTGTTGCCTCAGCCTGGCCTGAGCCCCTGCCCTGTCTCTGTAGTGATGATATCCTGGAGCTCTCCATCATGCCCAAGGACGAGGACATCCTCCAGCTGGTGAGTCCTGCCCTGCTGTCTGAGGTGGAGGTCCCCTGGGGCCTGGGGGCAGGATCCAGTCCCTCTCCTTGGGCCTCCCTCCTGCGTCGGCCCCTCTGGGAGGCAGAGAAGAGAGTGTAGGGGGCAGCACCAGCCCGGCATTGCCCAATCGGGATGCCAGGCCCATCCCTGGGCTGGGGCTGGTTGTTGCTTCACTCAGGGCTGCTCTGTGCTGGGGGATGGGGAGGCGCTGGCCTTGGCAGGCAGGATTCCTGCCAGGGTATCGGAAAGGAGGGTGGCCCAGCGGGCCCTGCCAGACTGGCATGTTCTTGTCGGCACCCAAAGGACGGCTGTCCCCTGCACCCCTCCCTGCTTGGCCTCGAGTGAGCATGTCTCCTGTAGATGTGTCCACACACACACAGCACACTCCACCCCATCCTACTGTCATGTGCTCCCATTGACACAACACACCATGCACAGCCCAATACACAAGCAGAACATGCCAGATACACAGCCACACAACACAACCCTGCAGCGCCACCCTTCATCCAGCACGCCATACACCGCACATGTGAGAACACACACAATGCACCAGACACGCCACAGCAGGCACATGCCACAGTGCACACAACCCCTCAGTGCTGCACACAGGCACCTGTTACCACGCATACCCCGACACACATCGCAGTTCACCACAAACATCAAAACAGCACAACACACTCCTCAGCATCTCACTTCCCCACCACGGCAGTGCCACAGCGGATCACAGCACACACACTCGGACTTCTCACCACCACCACGTGAACGCTCATTGCAAATGCTGGCTCTGTCACAACACGTGTGTCCACAAACATCACGGCAAGCGCTAGCCCAACACAGGCGCACGCGCTCACCCATATCACAATAAGCGAAACCCTCACAACCTTGGTGCCCCTCCCCCACGGGCACTTCCGCGCACCTGGAACCCAGCATTCCACCCACCACATGCAGCAGGCGCCACAGACACTGCCTGTAGCATACATGTGAACCCCTTTACCCCACACACTCTGTGCACATGCACACACACATGCCATCTCTCTCTCTGTGCCAGCCCTGACCCAGAGCCCAGGGCAGTCCTCTGAGCCCAGTGCCCAGTTTCTTGGTCTCATGGATCCCAGCCAGATGCCAACTTGCTTGCCCCCAAAGTCACTGCCCCTCAGAGGAGGGCTGAGGGCCAAGCCTGGGAGCCCTGGGAGCCGCTGTGCTGGCTTCTGCCCTGGATGTGTTGTCATAATCACTGTAATCACAGTGCCATGCTTGGCACCATGCCCCTCTGGGAACCTCCACCCCCTGACCTCGATTGTCCCCTTGCCCTTCCTGGGGAGGGGGAGGCAACGATGGGGGTCCGGAGAGGTGGATGGCTCCCACCAGATCTCAAAGGCCCTGCGTGTACTCCTCCCCCTGGCTGAGGCGAGGCTATGGGGGGTGACTGGAGGAACCTAGGGCGTCACCGCTTTCTCCAGCTGGAGGAGGACAAGGCATGGGGAAGGCAGCAGCCCGGAGCTCTGCTACCCAGGCTGGGGTGGGCAGGCAGCCCCAGATGTCAGCATCTGGGGGCCTCCACTGGCCCCTGCCATCCGCGCCGGCCAGAGGGTGGGGCCCAGGCATTCCTGTGGTTGGGAGCCAAGGCTGGAGGCCAATAGGGCCGCGGCAGCTGCTGACGCCACCGCCGACGCGGCGAGGCCCCTCCACACCCATCCTTCCCTCCCTCCTCCTCCCGCCAGCCGAGAGAGCCGGTGGGGGCCGAGGGCAGCCGCAGGGAGGGCAGACTGGGGGCTACGGAGGCCAGGGCCAGCACAGTGGTCAGTGGGGGTTAGCCGGGGGTGGGGGGAGGGCGGAGGCGGGCCGGGATGCTGCCGCCACCGCTGTGATGCGGGGAGCCCCGGGAGCCGCCAGGATGGCAGGAGGGAGAGGTATGTGAGTGTCTCTGGCCCCGTCTGTGTGAGTCCAAAGGGGGCTGAGTGTGCAGGGGTGTGGTTTAGCTCGTCTTCATCACATGATATGTGTGCCTGGAACTGGAGGTGTAGTTATTTGTGTGTGTATGTGTGTCTCATTGTGTTTCACTATGTGTGTGTGAGCATGTCTCGGGGTGTGTATTTTCCTGTGTCTCCTTGTGGTGTGGCATATGTGTGTGTGTGTGTGTGTGTCTGTGTGGTTTTAGCCTCCCACCCTTTGATACTTCTCCCTCAGATAGGCCCCTGGGTGGCCCATAAGGGCCAGGCTAGGCCAGGGCCACAAGGCCGCTGTCCCTGGGGGCTGCCTCCTTTTTTGGCCGGGCCTGGGCACCGGCCCTGTCACTCCTTAGCAATGCAGCGTCAGCCTCAGCTCCCAGTGCCAAATTCCAGGCCTGGGGTGGCAGAAGGTGGCCCAAGGCCCCTCAGCCAGTCGTCCCCTCCCCCAGGCCTGGTCCAGAGGGAGCAGGAGCTAGACAAGTTCCTTCTCACCCTAGTGGCCCAGGAGCTGGGCCCCGAGTTCCCCGTCCAGGGGACACAGGGACAGCTGGGCTCTCCCCGACCGCGCCCATCCCCAGCCCACCCTGCCCTGCACACACCCCTTAGCCGGCTTCCTTCGCTGTCATCTGCCACCTTGACTGGTCTCTGGTGGGGTTTCCCAGCTCCGCCCGAGGCTCTGTGGGCACCCTTGGACGTAAGGAAGCAGGGAGGCGGCTGAGGCCAGCATGGGGGCAGGAGCCCAGAAAACAGATGTTGGAATGTTTGTGGCTAAAGGCAGTCCTTGTCGTAAGTCTTAGAGAACTCCTGGCTCTTTTTGGAGTGTGTGTGTGTGAGTGTGACTCTCAAAGGCCTCTTATTTCTTTGTCCTCCCTCCTTTCTTTGGAGCGTGCTGTGCCACCCCCACCCACTTAGGACTCCCCCTGCTTGGTCCTCTCGCTCAGTCCCCTTCTCTGGGGGCCTTGATCTCCTAGGGCTGCTGTAACCCTGCCCTGTGGGGCCTGTTCGGCTCTGCTCACCTGCCTCTGTGTCCCTGACCAGGCCTACTCCCAGGACGCCTACCTGAAGGGGAACGAGCCGTATTCTGGAGAGGCCCGGAGCATCCCAGAGCCACCCCCACTCTGCTACCCCCGAAAGATCTATGCCCCGCCAGCCCGGGTCTCCACCTGGGCCACTATGGTGCCTGAGCCACTCTCAGCACTACCCAGTGACCCCCGGAGTCCTGCTGCCTGGAGTGACCCGGGGCCCCGAATCCCATCAGCCACCCGCGCCCATCTGGACAACCCTTCCTTGGGGATGAGCCAGCCCCGCCCCAGCCCTGGTGCCTTCCCCCACCTCCCCACGGAGCCCCGGACGCCCCGTGCCTTCCCGGAGCCTGGCAGCCGGGTACCCCCCAGCAGACTGGAGTGCCAACAGGCTTTGTCACATTGGCTGTCGAACCAGGTACCCCGCAGAGCGGGGGAGAGACGGTGCCCCACCATGCCCCCCAGGGCCCGCAGTGCCTCTCAGGACCGTTTGGAGGACGTGACTGCCCACCGCCCATGGCCCTGCTCCACCTCCCAGGGTGCCTTGAGCCAACTGGGCCAGGAGGGCTGGCACCGAGCTCGCTCAGACGACTACCTGAGCCGGGCCACCCGCTCAGCTGAGGCACTGGGGCCAGGGGCCCTGGTATCGCCCCGCTTCGAACGCTGTGGCTGGGCTTCCCAGCGTCCGTCTACCCGCACCCCTGCCTGCCCACCCAGGGACTTGCCCGGGCCCCAGGCCCCAGCCCCGCCTGGCCTACAGGGCCTGGACGACATCGGGTACATCGGGTACCGGAGCTACAGCCCATCATTCCAACGCCGGACTGGACTCCTGCACGCACTCTCCTTCCGGGACTCACCCTTTGGGGGGCTGCCCACCTTCAACTTAATCCAGTCTCCTGCACCGTTCCCACCGGAAGCCTCCGAACCACCCAGGGTTGTCCGGCCAGAACCCAGCACTCGGGCCCTGGAGCCTCCCACCGAGGATCGCCGAGGCGATGAGGTGGTCCTGAGGCAGAAGCCTCCGACAGGCCGCAAGGTCCAGCTGCCCCCTGCAAGACAGATGAACCTTGGGTTTGGGGATGAGTCCGCAGAGCCCGAGGCCAGTGGGCGAGGAGAACGCCTGGGCAGGAAGGTGGCCCCTTTGGCTGCTACTGAAGACTCTCTGGCTTCCATTCCCTTCATCGGTGAGTGATGGTGCAGGTGGCTGTCTTGGGAGGCCTGGTGGTCTGAGCCTTGTTGTGCTTCACCCACCTGTCACCGTGGGCAAAACTCTGGGTTGGGTGCTGATGAGATCCACCTGTTTCTCTGTCCATCTATCCATCTGGCCATCGCATCCATTCGTCCATCCGTCTACCCATCCATCCTTCTTTCTGTCCCCTCTTCCATTCTTCCATCCTCCTTCCTCCCATTCATTTACTCTTCCACATATGTTCTCGTCTTCCTTCCTTTCTTTCTTCCTTCCTTCCTTCCCTCCCATCCTCCCTCCTTCTCCCCTCCCCCTCCTTCCTCCCTCCTTACTTTCTTCCACCCATCTACTCATTCATCTATTCTTCAGCCCTCCTTTCCTCCCCGCCCTTTCCTTTGTTGGTTTCCTCCTTCCTTCCTTCCATTCTTCCATCATTCTTTCCTTTCAGCCTTTCTTCCATCCTTCTGTTCTTTCTTTCCTTTGTTCCTTTCACTCTATGTTCCTTCCATCCACCCTCCATCCAACAGATATTTGTGTCAGGCACTGTGCTGGGTTTCATGCTCTCCTGGAGTGCGTGGTCCAACAGAGGGATGGACGATCAGACAGGAAAAATCCCATGGGACGGGTGTGTGATAGGCGTACAGGAGCTCTAGGAGACACAGAAGGGCTCCACAGCCTAGACGGGAGAGCGTGGAAGCCGGGGAGAGAATCTTGGAGAAAGGAGATTTCAGCTAAGATTTGAAGGAGTTAGTCAGGGGAAGAATGTCCAGGGAGAGAGAATAGAATGTGCCAAGACCCTGAAGTGAAAGAGGCAGGATTCCCTCCCAGGTCATCGGAACAGGTCTGGAGGGGCCTTGTCCGCTGCTGGGGAGTCTGCACCTTACCCCGAGAGCAGAGGGGCTACTGAAGGCTTGCCTCCTTTAGAACAGACAGAGCATAAGGGGGAGGCGAGAGAGTGCAGAGGTCGGGTTGTTCCCGGTTTCTGGCCTAGCCAGAGGGTGGTGCCCCACCTCTGTTTTGAGAATGAGAGGGAGTAGGGCAGAAAAGGTTGAAGGTTTGCTGAAGAAGAAGTGCCCAGGAGGGAGCAGGACGGGCTGGGCTGGGTCTAGGGCTTGGGAGAAAGACCGGGATGCAAGATCGTGGGATTGGGAGCCAGGAGCCCAGAGGTGGTACCTGGAACCGAGAGCAGTGAGCTTGCCCTCCGGTAGCCATGGGAGTGAAGGAGAAGAGGCCTGGGCCAGCGAGAGGGGGCACAGCCCTGGCCACCCCCAGCCAGCCTGCCGTCTGAGAGGGCAGACAGCCTCTCTCCTTTTGTTTTTATTATTTTGTTTCATTTTATTTTATGTTTTCCAGCTTCACTGAGATATGGGTGACTAGAATTGTATACATTTAGTTTGTACAATGTGATTTTTTAAAGATGTACAAATGATGGTTTGATACACATATACATTGTGAAATGACCAAACCAAGCTAATTAACCCGTCTATCACCTCGCAGTTACCTTTTTTGTGTGTATGGTGAGAACACTTAAGATTCCCCCCTTAGAGAATTTCAGGGATAAAATACAGTATTGGCAACTGTAGTCTCCACGCTGTGCATTCGATCCTCAGAACTTACTCCTCTTAGAACTGCAAGTCTGTACCTTCGACCAACATCTCCCCACTTCTCCCACCCCCGAGCCCTGGCAGCCACCGCTCTGAGACAACCCCCTTTCTTAGTAAGCTCACTGTCTGAGGGGGGAGGTAAAGTGTAGTTTCGGGGTACTCCCGGTCTGAGGGGAGTCATGGCACCCACCCTCCAGGAGCCTCCAGCTGAGGGGAGAGATGGTCCTTATTCTCAAGAAGCTCTCAGTCTGGTGGGGGAGACACAGTCCTTGCCCTTAGGAAGCTCCAGTCTGATGTCTGATGGAGGAGACAAACTCCATGCCCTCAGAGAGCTTTCAATCTGAGGGGGAGACACAGGCCCTGCCCTCAGGAGCCAGCTCTAAGGAGGGTGGCTCCACCCACTCCTGGGTGCTGGGTGCCCTCGGTGTGATGCAGGAGGCAGGGCTGAACCTCCATGACCACAGTCTGGTGGGTCCGTTACCCTTGGCAGTGGGCACATGGCCAGCAGGGCCCTGGAGAGCTGGCGGGGCCTTGGGGATGTGGTCTGGGTTCGGAGGCAACGCTAGGGGTGGGGGTGTGGGCAGGTTCAGCCTTCTGCCACCTTCACCCACCATTCCCTCCGCTTGCGCAGACGAGCCCACCAGCCCCAGCATTGACCTCCAAGCCAAGCATGTCCCTGCTTCTGCTGTGGTCTCCAGCGCCATGAACTCGGCCCCCGTCCTGGGTACCAGCCCGTCCTCCCCAACCTTCACCTTTGCCCTTGGCCGCCATCACTACTCCCAGGACTGCAGTGAGTGCTCCCCGCAGCCCCAGCCCCACCTGCTCCCTTGCTGCCCAATCCCCAGCGGTCTTCCTGGGCCTGCTGCTTGATGTCTGGCCACTTCCAACTGGCTTCTGCTCCTCCTGGGGCCCCAAGGGGAGGGTCACCTCCTGGCCCTGCCCGGACGGGAGGACTCCAGGGAGGCCCCCGGTCAGCTGCCCTGCTGACCCTGGGGCCCGATGTGGGTGGCTTTGCAGGCAGCATCAAGGCCGGCCGCCGCTCCTCCTACCTGCTGGCCATCACCACGGAACGCTCCAAGTCCTGCGACGACGGGCTCAACACCTTCCGGGACGAGGGCAGGGCTCTGCGGTGAGGCCTTGTCTGGACGAGGGGAGGGATCATCACGACCACCCTGGCTGGCTGCTCCCTCGGCCCTGGTGGGGCTCTTGGCCTGGGGTCCTCTACAGACCGGGCAGTGTGCTGCCCCCCTGGGAGGCCTCTGAGGCTTGGGGCCTACAGGGAGGTCCCAGCTATACTTCCCCCATCCCTCACCCTCCGCCCTCGCTCCTCAGGCGCCTGCCAAACCGAGTCCCCAGCCTGCGGATGCTTCGAAGCTTCTTCACTGATGGGGTGAGTGGCAAGTGTGTGCGGGCGAGGGTGTCGGAGGGCTGCGGAGGGGCCCAGCCGTGGTGTAAGATTCCGGGCCTGTGGCTTCTGGGATCTGAAATGGGCTACTCCACTCCTGTCTCCCCCTTCCTCTCTACACCCCCGCTCCCTCGTGTCAACCATGTGACCTACCCTCCTCCATGGGCTCTGTCATCACTTAAAGATGCCGTGCACCCTCCCACCCGCAGCCTTTGCACTCGTCCTCCCTCCGTCTAGAATGCCCTCCCAGAGCCACATGGCTCACTTTTTTACTTTCTTCAGGTTGTTTTAGGCCTTCCCTGAAATTTCAGCCTTCACCCCTGACATTCCAGGCCTCCCTCCTCCACCTCATGTTTTTCTCCTCAGCACTTCTCGGGTTATAAATGTAATAAATGTGTGACCTGTCTCCATCCTTGCCTGTGTCCCCTGCCAGAATGTAAGCACTGAGGGCAGGGAGTTCATTTGGCTCGTTCACTGCTTGACCCCTCTGGGTCCCCTGCACCGGGGAGGCGCTCGGTCAGTATTTGCATGATCTCTTCAGGGCACAGGGAGACGCAGGGTTGGGAGTGATGGGGAGTTTCCAGCCTCAGGACCTGGGCAGATGTAGGGCTCGTTCTGAAATGGCCTTACCTCTTTTTGGTTATGGACCGACTAGAAAAGCCATCTTGATTTCCAACCCTCGATAACTTCGGTTCATTTAACACCTTGATGGTATTGTCATCTGGCTTATTCCTTATCATTTCCTCTGCTTACTTAACTCTCCATTGACATGTCACCTCTGTTGCTGGAGTCCTGTTGACACTATCACTTCCTCTGTTTAACTCCTTCTGGACATGACTACCTGCTCCACTAACTCAGTCTCTGTTGATGTTCCCACTTCCACTGTTTATTTAACTCTGTGTTGACACATGATTTCCTCTGTTTCCTTAATTCCTTCAAGTCTATAAAGTTAGGGAAGGTTCCAGATTGGCTCTTCTAGCGTGGCGAGGCATGTGGTCTGCAGGTGACAGCCTTTCCTTCTCTCTGGCTTCCCCATTGTATACGTCTCATGATCTCAACACAAGTGGTTCAGAGAGGGCAAGCAAGGCCCATGAGGACACACAGCACTTTGGAGCCTGGAACAGGCATACACCAGGCCTGTGTGGCTGCAAGTGGTCCATGGGGTTCCTGAGATGCTGGCACTGTGGCAGCCACCCTAAATTGCCCTCTGTTGTCTCACTGCAGTCCTTGGATAGCTGGGGCACTTCTGAAGATGCTGACGCTCCTTCTAAGCGACACTCAACCTCAGACCTCTCAGACACAACCTTCAGTGATGTCAGGAGAGAAGGCTGGTTGTATTATAAGCAGGTCCTCACCAAGAAGGGGAAGGTAAGATGGCTGGAGGAATGAGATGGAGGGGGATGGAAGCTGGCTCCTGCAGACCTCTCCAGACTCTGCACTCACCCACAGCCTCTGGAGCCAAAGAGAACCAGCTGAGGCTGTAGCATGAGGGGTAGAGATTAGATGCTAGGAAGAACTTCCTGGGGGACCTAAAGAACTCATGAAAAAGAGGTTAACCAGAGAGGTGGTCTTTGCTGTGAGATGGATCTGGTTAAGTTGTGCTTGGAATTCTGACAAAACCATCCCACAGTGATCCTTGCTTGACAGATCACCCCAAAAATGGCCACTGGGGCTCATGGAAAATGAGGTAGCATGGCCAGGGGAGGGGAGCTGAGGCCCCCAAAAGAAAGCAGAGGTCAGCCTTTCCGGGGCCAGCGAAGGTTTTAGTCTTTATCCTAAGGGCAGCCGAAAGCCCGGGGCTCTTTCAGGAGGGAGTTACAGCTTCAAATACCCAGCTGGCTTCCTGGGCAGTGAGCTAGAGGGGGCCCAGCTAGAGGCAAGAAGACCGGTTAAGAGCCACCACAGAGACCCAGGTGGGAGATGCAGGGGGCTTGCGCCAGAGGGGCAGTGTGGGGGGAGAAAAGCAGGATCCCAAGGGGACCAGGCAGGGTCCACGGAGTAGGAGCCTCTGGTTCCAGGCCAGCACTGTGGCTGAGGAAGAGAGGGAGACGGGGCCCCCCTTGCTGTCCCCTGCTGTTAGCATAAACCTGGGCTCGGCCCTCCACTGTGCCGAGAATCGCTGGTGGAGCTTCAGTGACTCACCTGCCCATGACTCAGTTTCCTCGTCTGCAAATGGAGCTAATAATAAGCCCTGGCTCACTCCCTGTTGCTGAGGATTCTCTGAGATGATCTAAGCAGAGGGTTTACCCAGCGCCTGGCATGGGGCAGCTGTCCTCCTGCTTACTGCTATTATTTGAATTTTCCACCCAGCCTTCTAGGGGTCTTGTGCCTGGGCAGAACATAAGCTTTGAAGTCAGACAGACTTGGAATTCCTGCCCAGCCACTTACCAAGCACATGGCTTTGGGCAACCCCCTTAACTTCTAAGCCTCCCTTTTCTGATCTGTCAGATGGGGCCAGTTATTCTCCTCCACGGGCCAGCAGCAGGCGGAGGGACGTGTGCAGCCCAGGCAAGGCCGGCGTCGTCATTGTGCCCTCAGCCAGTCTGCGCATAATGACTAAGGGCCTGCTTGCTCTGTTCTGTCCTCATTGAGGTTCTGGGGACCTCGTGGTGATGGAGCCGGGCCAGTCCTGCCCTGCTGGGGCTCACGACGAGCAGAGAAACACATGTTGTATAACAGTGTCCAGAGCATGACTGTTATGATGGGGAGTCTGGGAGCAGCATGGAGTGGGTGACCCCGACCTCGGCGGGGCAGGAGAGGATATCGAGAAGGCCGAGATGTGAGGGATGTGTGGGAATCCACAAGGTGGGAGGGAGGGGCGTGGTCTGACAGGGGAGAAGCCCTCTTGCACAGGCTAGGAGAAAGGTGAGGAGGGGGTGTTGGGAGGCTGCGCGCCAGGACAAGAGGTGGGAGTGCGGTGTGTTGGGTGCCTGCTGCTGCACGTGGGGCCTCGTCACTCAGGGCACGTGTTACAGGATTTAAATGGGAGGTGGGAGGTGCGTGACGCTGGGAGGCAAGTGTTGCATCTGTGACAGCAGGAGACAAGGCCATTGCTCTTGTCCAGTGAGCGAGGGAGGGGACCCTGATCAAGGTCATGGTGTAGAGCCGAGGAGAGGGGACAATTTAGAGAGAGATTCAAGGGGAAGGAAGGCCTGGGCTGCTGATGGCTGGGAGGTGCGGGAGGATGGAGGAAGTGGCTCTGGGTCTCCGGGCTTGGGCTGTGGGGGTGGTGGGTGGTGGGTGGTGGGACCCTCCCCTGAAGCCAGAGGGCACTGGAGGAGCAGGTTTGGGGAGGGGAAGCCAAGAGGTTCCTTTGGGGCCCTGTGGAGTCTGAGGGCCCTGAGACATACCCCCCTGGAGGCATCTTAGGGACAGAGGGCATTTGTCCATCAGGGTCCATGGGCACCTGCAGCCACAGGGGCGGGAGCACTGAGGGAGAAGGCAAGAGACTAGCTGCACCTTGGGAGGAAGTGGGGGATGGAGACCAAGGAGGAGAGCCAGCAAGATGGCAGTGAAGCAGGAGGGGTGGCTTAGGAGGGGCAACAGGGCTGGCTCTGTGAGCAGAGGAAGGGGAGCCAGGTGTGCACAGACCTTCCCGCCCCACATCTGAGCCCCTCTGAGGCCTGGGGAGAAATGCTGACTCCCGCCTGCCAGGTAGCCTGTCCCCCAGCTCTGGGTGGCCCTGGCAGGCCAGCCGCAGTGTCTCCTGGGCAGGGAGAGGAGCTGGCTCTTTCTCCTTCCTGCCTACTGACCAGTTCTGAAGGACAGGAGCTTCCACTCCCACCCTGGTCAAAACCCCATTTCACTCGCTCCCTCGGTGCCATGGCCTAGGAGTTAGGAGAGGTGTCCCCAAGTCAGCTTCAGGCACTTGGTCTGTCTGGGGTCCTGATTGCCAGCCAGATGTCTGTTCCAGCAAGTCCAGCCTCTCCTGCCCCCTCCCCACCCAGCCCCAGCCTCCTTCAGAGACCCTTGACTGTCAGGCACAGGAGGGGGTGGCGGGATGTGACAGGTCCCTGCAGCCACAGACCCAGCATTTGAGCTGGATGCAACCTTAGAGACCAGCTAATTCACCTCTCGTTTTGCCAACAGAGAACACTGATGCCAGGGGAGGGGGCTTGATGTGTCCAAGGTCACCTAGCTGGTTCAGTCTCAAAGAGCACCCTTGTCACCACCTCACTCTGACACTAAGCTTCTCCTGGAGAGCCTGGCTGTCTATTGCTCTGAGCGCCCCTGCTGGGTGCAGCAGGTCTGAGGGGATGGGCGGGGCTCGTGGCAGACATGGCTGTGCTCACATGCCAGCGTGGAGAGTCCCCGTCCGGCTTGGTCTGAGGCAGAGGCTTGTGCTGGGCATGGGGTAGTGGGTGGGCCACCAGCCAGAGGAAAGGAGCCTTTGGTCTGACAGGGGAGATGGAGCCCCTGCCCTCAGGGTGCTCCGAGGACGATTCCTTCATCTGTTCAGGAAATATTGCCAAGCACTTACCCTGTGCCCGTGAGGCTCCAGGCTCTGGAATAGGGAATTGAGACAAGCTGCCTGCCCCAGGAGCTTAGCATCTACTGGAGAGATCCACAACCGGGATAACCTGAGGGTGCGGTCAGCACTCCAGGAAAGTGATAGGGGCGAGGTGATTGGCCTTCAAGTCGGGAGGGAGGGAGGGCGGAGCTGCCTTTACGGAGAAAAACATGGTCAGAGAAGACCTCGCTGGGGAGGTGATGTTGGTGATACTGGAGCTGTAGACCTAAGGGCCAGAAGGAGGCAGCCACACGAAGAAGTAAGAGAAGGGGCTCTGGGCAGAAGGAAGAGCAAGTGCAAAGGCCTGGAGAAAGGCAAGGCTTGGCTTGCACTGGGGAAGCTCCCCGTGGCTTGTCAGAGTGAGAGGGAAGGAGGGAGAGAGGCAGGGAGCAGATGACAAAGAGCTGAGATTTGATTCCAAGGGTGGCGGGAACCCATGAGGGGTGCTGAGCAGGGGACAGACGCGACCCCCTTTACATTTTTAAGTGATGGCTGCAGCTGCTGGGTGGAGAATGGATCACAGGAGGTGAGAGGGGACACTGGAATGGTTTGGGCAGTTGTCCAGCAAAAGGTATTGATGGTATGGACGAGGTGGCAGCAGGAGAGATGGAGACAGGTGATATTTTGGAAGCAGAACCGTTGTGGCTTCCTGGTGGGCTGGATGTCGAGGGGGAGGAAAAGGGCAGAGTCAAGGGCAGCTCCCCGGTTTCTGGGCAACTGGGTGGATTTACTGAGCTGGAGAAGATAAGGGTGGCGGGTTTGATGGTGAAAGTCAAGTGCTCCACCGTGAGCAAGTAGCGTGGGAAGTGCCCGCAGGGCATGCGAGTGGGGGAGCAGGACTGGACTCAGGAGATGCTGGGCCAAGGCACACTTGGAAGTCACTGTCAGCAGACAGAGGGGATGTGAAGCTTTGGGCAAGGATGATGCTATGGGGGAGGCATGCAGGGAGGGGGACCCAGGACAAAGTTCAGGAATTCCCCTTCCTTCACGGCAGGGTCTCAACCTCAGCCTTATGGACATTTGGGGCCAGATGATTCTGCTGTGGGGGCTGTCCTGGGCATCGGGCATATGTAACAGCATCTTTGGTCTCTGCCCACTGGATGCCATATCCCTTCCCCAGGTGTGACAACGAAGATGTCTCCAGACAAATGTCCCCTGATTCCCCAGTGGTTCGCCTGGTTGAGAACTACTGGTTTAGAGGATGGGGGGGGAGGGGGGCGGGGCGGCGAGAAACCAGCGGAGGAGACTGAGAAGAAGCCTGTGGAATTAGGAGGAAAACCAGGGACCGTGGGGTCCCCCATGCCAAGAAAGGGTTTGGAAAGGGAGGAAGCAGCCCGCTGGCTCAGAAGCCACTGAGAGGTTAAGGAAGGGCTGAGAAGGGCTGAGAAGCCACTAGTGGTTTTGGCAGTTTGGGGGGCCTGGGTGCCCTTGCAAGAGGCTTCTGGGGAAGGGGGCACTGAGTGGAGTCTTGAGAGAGAGGTGAAAAAGTGGGGAGAGCAAGTGTGGCTGACGGCTCTTGACAGGCTCTGCTGTGAAGGGGAGCAGTGTGTGGACTGGCAGTGGCTTTACAGGACTGCAGAAGGAGGCTCACGCTGGGTGGGGGGCCTGATTGCCCACCTCAGAGGCCCAGCTAGCTCTCTGGGCATTGCCAACGCCAGATGAGTGTTGATGCTAGTGTTTAGAGAAGGTTGGGGACCCTCTTGGGGGACTGAGAAAGGTCACACAGGTGTCCAGGCAGATGAGGCGCTGAGAGAGTTGTTTGGGGACTGTGCGCCCGACGCTGCGCCAGGTTCTGGCAGGGTTGGAGCAGGGGGGCTCCTGGCGGGCAGTGGGATGGGGGTCCCCGCTGCTGTCCACTGTCTGCGGCCTCTAGGGCCCCCTCCCGCTCTGGGGGCGGGGAGGGCAGGCCTGGCTTCTCACACCATCCCCCTCGTCTCTCCCCTCTCGTGTCTCCCTGCAGAAAGCGGGCGGCGGCCTGCGCCAGTGGAAGCGGGTGTACGCCGCGCTGCGGGCGCGCTCGCTCTCCCTGAGCAAGGAGCGGCGGGAGCCCGGGCCGGCGGCGGCGGGGGCGGCGGCGGCCGTCGCAGGTGAGGACGAGGCGGCGCCCGTCTGCATCGGCTCCTGCCTGGTGGACATCTCCTACAGCGAGACCAAGAGGAGGCACGTGTTCCGGCTGACCACCGCTGACTTCTGTGAATATCTCTTTCAGGCTGAGGACCGGGATGACATGCTGGGCTGGATCAGAGCGATCCGAGAGAACAGCAGGGCCGAGGGCGAGGTGAGGGCCCCGGCGCCCCGGCCGGGCCAGGAGGGCAGGGCGGGCCCCAGGGCCGCCTCTCACCTGCCGCAGACCTACCTCCCTTCCGGCCCTGAGCCTCAGTGCCCGCTTCCGTAAAATGGGCTCACAGGAGCCCCCCTGGCGCGTCCCCACCCAGGGTTTGGAGTGAAGAGAAAATGCACGGCTCACAGAGCGCCTGGCGTCCCTAGTGTGCCATGACTGGCAGTAACAATAATAGCTGTAGGAACGAGAGTAATTATTATTATTATTGTTATGACTGCCTTGGGCAGGCTCTGGCACAGAGGTCAGCTCCAGGCCAACCTCGGCTTCTGGCTGGGGGTCTCATTACAGAATGAGGTGCCCCCATGCCAAAACTGTGGCTAGCCCTTCTAACAGGGCTGACCTGTCTGCAGGGGCAGCCGCCCCCGACCTTGGGAGGAGGCCAAGAGGATTGGCCTTTGGCAGCAGGCGGCTGGGGTTGAGCCAAGGGCTTTGGCAGGGACTTGGGGAGAATTTTTTAAATGGCGCCCCCTCCTGGGCAGCTGCAGTTGCACACCAGGGGCCTGGGCTGGGCTTGCCCGCTCTGCTGGCCCTGACTGCCAGGTGCGGCACAAAGGTGCCTCAACACACCTGGGCAAAGTTATGTGGGGGTCCTGTGCTTGGAGGCTGATCTCTGCCAAGAGGACGGTGGCCTGGGCCCTGGCCCAGGCGTCCACCTGCTCTGGCCATGGGGAGAGGAGTGCCAGTGCACAGCCTCTGGGCCACAGACCTTCTCGCTGAGGACACATCCTCTCGCTGAACCAGGCTCTGTCTGCCCCAGGACGTTGTTTTCCTCACCACAGGGAGGAAAGTACCTGGAAGCTGGGCCCCTGCTCTGGGGAACCTGGCTGGGCTGTCCCCAATAGGGCACAGTCCGGAGGTCCCAAGTCACCTTCATTATTGCAGTAGCATGCACCTCATGGGACATCTCCTCTGTGTCTTGCCAGGACTGTCATGAGTGCTATGTGCATAATTCTGCACCCCAACCCTGAGGTCGCCATATTATCTCCTCATGTTACTTTACTGCTGAGGGGACTGAGGCTCAGAGAGGTTAAGTGGATTACTTAAGGTCACACAGCTGGTGAGGGCGTGCTCTGGAGTCCAGCCCTGGTCTTCCTCGATCCAGGGTCTGTGCCCTCCAGCTGGCAGATGGAGGAGAGGGGAGGCGAGGCCAAGGCAGGGGCCAGGGATGAGCCCTGGGTGGGCTGGCCGTGGGCACTGATGGGGTCTGCTTTCTCTTCCCTCTCCTCCAGGACCCCGGCTGTGCCAACCAAGCTCTGATCAGCAAGAAGCTTAATGATTACCGCAAAGTGAGGTGAGGCCCAGCTCTCATGGAGCAGTCCTGGCCATGGGGTGAGGGGGATTCCAGGCAGAGGGCATCCTCCTGGCCCACCTCCAGGCCTGGGGCAGCCCCCGAGTTGCCCTCTGCTGGGGGCAGGGAAGGCGGTAGGGACATTGCAGCCTCCAGTCCCCAGAAGGGCAAGGAGGGATTGCCCAGGGATGGAGGGGCGGTCCGGAGTGGTGAGAGGCCAGGGCAGGTGGTGTCCTGGCCCACCCGATGAAGACCTCTCTCCCCCTTCTCCTCCACAGCCATAGCTCTGGGCCCAAAGCCGATTCCTCCCCCAAAGGCTCTCGTGGCCTGGGGGGCCTCAAGTCTGAGTTCCTCAAGCAGAGTACAGCACGTGGTCTCAGGACTCAGGACCAGCCTGCCGGGAGCAAGGGTAGGAAGGGGGCTCCTACCGGGGTGGGGGGGGGCTGCCCAGGAGCAGAGGGATTGTGTGTGTGCCTGTGGGTGTGTGCTAGTGTTGTCCTGGCGTGTCTGCGCACGTGTGTTTGCCTGTGAGCACCTGGGGCTCTCAGGGTTTCAGGGCTGGAAGGGCCTGGGGCCTCATTTCCCTCCAGGACCTCTCAGCTGGGTGGTCCTCCAGTCTCTGCTGGTGTCCCTTCAGGAGTGGGAGGCTCATCCTCTCTGGAGGCAGCCTTTTCCATCTTCACACATTTTTGGCTGTTAGAAAGTTCTTCCTTTGGTTGTACCAGAATCTATGGCTCCTGCCTGGTAGTGTTAGCCCTTAAGGCCATACAGAAGTCCTTACAGTACTCTGAGGCTTCTCTCCTCTGGGGCAAACACCCTCATCCTTTGGCCTTCTCTCTCAGTATATAGTTTCCCATCGGCCCTCAGCATCCCAGGTGCTTCTCTGATGGAGTCCCCCTGTATCCAAACATACATGAATGTGGCAGTGAGTGTGTGTGACCAAGTGTGGTTGCTGCCCCTCTCCGGGCCCCCACCTCACCCTGGCTCTCTCTGCCTCCTCCATCCCAGATGACAGTGCTGCCGCCCCCAAAGCCCCCTGGGGCATCAACATCATCAAGAAGAACAAAAAGGCAGCTCCCAGGGCGTTTGGAGTCCGGCTGGAGGAGTGCCAGCCAGCCACAGAGAACCAGGTGGGCCCCTCTATTCTCCAGAGTAAGGAGGGAGACCGAGGCACAGAGGGTCAGAGCTGCACGGGTTTGGAACCAGCTCTCCACCTCGTCCTACAGACACAGCTGGGGAAACAGCCCAGGGAGGGAGCAGCAGAGCTGAGGCAGAGCCCGAGTCCCTGACCCTGGCCGTGCTTCTTCTCAGCCCATGGCGAGGCTTCGGTGTTATTTCTGCCCCCAGACTGGAGGCAGCAGGGTCCTCTTGTCCCCGCCATGGGGTTCCTGCTCTGGCCCTGCACTGCCCCATCCAGGCCTCTCCACCTCCTCTGGCCCACCAGTGGAGAGCGCTTGCCTTCCCTAACACCCCCGCCCCGCCTCTGTCCCCAGCGCGTCCCCCTGATCGTGGCTGCATGCTGTCGCATCGTGGAGGCACGGGGGCTGGAGTCCACTGGCATTTACCGGGTGCCAGGCAACAACGCAGTAGTGTCCAGCCTGCAGGAGCAGCTCAACCGCGGGCCCGGTGACATCAACCTGCAGGATGAGGTGGGTGAGGCTGGGGTGTGTGGAAGTGGGGCCCAGGTGGCTTGTATGTCTATCATGTTCATTGTACCCTGCGATGTGCCCGGCACTGGGCCAGGGCACCAAAATGGGCAAGACGAGACCTGTCCTTGCAGGCCGGCCCTGGGGACGGGCACCACCCCAGCTGAAGTTGAACAGACAGATGCGGTTGTGGCCTGGGAAACCCAAGGCAGGGGCTCATGGGCAACAGTTTTCTGGGCCTGAGGATGAGTAGAGTCCACTAAAAGCCAGTGAAAGCCAGGAAAGGGCGTTCCAGGCAGAGGGCATGGCCTGGGCAGAGGCGTGGGCTCTGCAGGTGTGCCAGCTGTCAGCACACTGTCTATGGAAAGGGCCCGGCAGTAAATGTCGTAGGCTTTGTCACCACACGGACTCATGTACGTCGTCTTCCACTGCCTCCTTCTTCACAATGCTTTATAAATGTGAAAAGCATTCTTAGCCCAAGGGCTGGACAGAAACAGGCCGTCGGCTGGGTTTGACCTGCTGGTGGTGGTTTGCAGACCCCTGGCTTAGAAGAAGGGGAGGAAATGGTGTTTTCTGGAGCCAGCGATTTGGGTGGCTACAACATGGGAAGAGAAGGGGCCGATCAGATGAGAGAAGACCAGCTCTTGAGGGGAACTGACAACCACACTTAAGAGTTTGCAGCAGGTTAAATGTCAATTCTCTCTCAATAAAGCTAGAAAAAATATCCAAATAAATATTTCAATATAAAAGCAAGAGTTTGCGGCAGGACGAGTGGTTCTCAAACTGTGTTTCCCAGAACCTGAGGACCCCCAGTGGTGCTGAGAGAGGCCAGGGGCAGGGCGGGACCTCCAGCCTTGCTTGAACTAGAGTAACCTGCTTTGCTCTGGCTTTTTTATGTCAATTGTTTTCATATTGGGCTTTCATGTATGGGTTTACTTGACAAAAGGGGGCTCTGGTGAGAAATGTTTTGGAAAACACCCACTGGGAGGGTGAGGCCTGGCACAGGGGACAGAGGGCTTTTAATGGCTTCACTGAAGCCTTTGACCTTGATCCAATGGACAATAGGAAGCCATGGATGATTCTTCAGCTGGGGCGGAGGGTGGGGGGCGGCATAAAAGAGAATGGGTTTGAGAAAGACTAGTGCTTTAGCTTATGCCTAAAGGATGGGAATGTGGGAGGCCCAGGGCAAGGCATCTAGGGAGGAAATTACTGATATGTTGGAAGTTCCATGGGTCAGGAGGACTCAGTGGTCCCAGGGGAATGAGGGGGCTGGGAGCAGCTCTAGGAGTTGGCTGCAGGAGAGGGAGGAGCCAAAAGTCTGAGCTGGGGGCTGGGGGCATCTGTCACTGGCAGATACTGGGGAGCAGGGCAGGAGAGGGAGGAAGTGTCAGGTAGTGGCCCCATGGGATTTGGGGTGATGGTTAGTCACCCACCTGGGGGTGATGGCATAATCGGGCACCAGACAAGAGTGGACTGGAGAGTGGGTGTGGGGTCGTGCTGGGGCACGGAGGTGCGACCATGGAGGGAGCTGCTATCTGGGGAGAGGGTGGCCATCAGGAGTGTAGGGGCCGGGCTCTGAGTGGGGCCAGAGAGGGGAGCTCAGGTGAGGCCGGGGAAGAGGAGCAGATACTTGGAAGAAGGAGCAGATACTTGCGCATAGGAGGGGTCAGGGAGGATGGGCAAGGCTTGGTTTTGGCAGCTGGGAGATGAGAAGAGCCCACGCCCCAGGGCCAGGAGGTAATGGAGGGAGGTGGGCAGGAGCTGCTCTGGGTGGGGGTGGGGGGTGGGGGGTGTGCCCCGAAGCACATTAGCTGGCCCTTAGCCAGGGTGCGGGCGTGCCGAGTGTACTGGGCGTGTGGTTTTGTCTTACACAGCACTCATCTCATTTGCTGGGGGAGTGCGGGAAGTTAAGTGTTGTGTACAGGGTGAATCTAACTCCTGTTGAGTCTGTGGGGAGGGTATTGTTTGTGGAATTGTCTGGCATTAAGCTGCGGATCCACTGTAATGAGCACGTGTTGTTTGTCTTTGTTGAGGGTATTATGTTGCTTTCTGGGCATGAGTTACTGTGAACCGTTCCTATCAACTGTGCGGGGCAATGGTGCCCCCTGGTGGACAGAAGGGACAATGCCCCGGCCATTCGTTCATTCATTCAACAACCCTTCATTTAGACCAGGGTTTCTCAGCCTTGACATATGGGGCAGAATAATCTTTGTTGCAGGAGGTTTTCCTGTGCACTGGAGGAAGTTTGGCAGCATCCCTGGCCTCCTCTATCCACTCGATGCCAGTGGCATCCCCTAGTTGTGAAAAACAAAATGGTTCTAGACATTGCCAAGGTCCGTGGGGGGCAGAATTGCCCTGGTTGAGAACTGCTGATTGGGACCATTTAAGTGCCAGGCTAACAGAGCTGGCCAGGTGATAGGAACACAGTAGGGGGTAAGACAGGATCCCTGCCCCTCCTGGAGCTTACAGGCCTACCAGGGAGCTAGGTGGGGAAAGGAAATGAATGCATACAATAATGATAAATTGTGCTGCGTGCCATGGAAGAAACGAAGTCAGGGCTGTGATACAGATGACAGGGCAGAGGTGATCGTAGCTGCCTTAGCTTTGATGGTCAGGGAAAGCCTCTCTGGAGGCGACATATAGACAGGGTGAGGAGCCAGTTATGTAAGGGGCAGGAGGAGGAGAGTTCTGGTGGAGGAACCAGCAGGTGCAAAGGGCCTGAGGCAGCAGGCGCCAGGTGGATGAATGCTGTGTTATGGGGAAGTAGAGGGGGTCCAAGGATGACTCTCTGCTAAAGGAGAAACACTGGGAAGCAGGAGCTGGCACTAGTAGGCCCAGTGGAGGTCCAATGGGCAGGCTCACGTGGAGTGAGTCTCGTTCACTTCTGTCTCCCACAGTGCCTGGACCAAAGAAGGCACCTGGTACTTTCTGTGGATGGGCAAATGTTGGGGACCACTGGGCTGGCTGGAGCAAGGAGGGGCTGGGGCCAGGTGGTCAGGGGCTAGGACCTGGCTGGGGACTCTGTTCTGCTGCCATAACCCTGATGAGTCCTCTTAGCCCAGAGATCCCTGGTCTGGGCAGAGCTTGGTGTGAGTGGAGCCCAGGGAGGGCCTGGGGTGGCCTGGGTTCTGGAGCTGGCCTAGCTTGGAGGCATGGGTATCTGGGCTGGGCCTGGCTGGCCCTGGACCTGGGGGCATGGAGGTTTAGGGGCATAAGGCTGAGCCTGCACATGGTCTGACATCTTTGCCCCTTTCCCAGCGCTGGCAAGACCTCAACGTGATCAGCAGCCTGCTCAAGTCCTTCTTCCGAAAGCTCCCTGAGCCTCTTTTCACCGATGGTGAGCAGGGTGCAAGTGGAGGATGGGAGCGGGGGGACATGTGTCTGTGCGGTACCCGACCACGTTTTAAATTGGATTCATTGGTTTTACTTTTTGGGTTTTTATTTTAATACAAAAGAAACATGTACTTGTAAAAAACTTAGGTAATACAGACAGGAATCAGGTAACATGAAGGTCCCTGTCATTCTCCCATCTCCTGTCCCCAGAGGTTTGACTAACACTTTCCTGGCATTTATTATGGGCCACGCACGACTGCCTACAACACTCCGTGAGGTAGGTACTATATCTCCTCTTTACAGAGGAGGAAACTGAGGCACAGAGAGGTTAACTGACTTGCCCAAAGTCACACAGGTTGCAAGTGTCAGAGCCAGGATTCGGCCCCAGGCATCAGGCTCCAGAGCCCAACTCTTGACCATTTGCCGAGCTGCTTATTAGCAGTTTGTTGTGTTTCCTTCCAGACCCTCTTACACGCATGACAAAGACACACATACATACATAGGGTTTGGAGCTGGGTGAGTTCAGTGGTGTGCTGGTACATGTTCAACAGCTGGCTCTCGAGGGAAAAAAAGCCTTGATTTGTAGCGTTTTCCAATTTCCATGGTATAAATACTCCCGCCATGGCTTATTTCAAGCTCCCGACGTGCCGTCGCCTACATGGAGTTGGGGAGAGATGCACGCGATCGGCTCTCAGGAGCCCGCGTGAGCAGTCTCCAGCAACCACTGGGTGAGCGTTCTTAACAGAAGGAGGCTTGTAATTCTGAGATTCCCTCAAGTCAGTACAAAGAGCTCTCCCTCATTCTCTGTTTAAATCAACCACGTAGTACTTCATAGTCTGGAGAGATTATAATTTATCTAATCGCTCCCCTATTGATGGATTTTTAGGTTGTCTTTAAATTTTTACTATTACAAAACACGTCGCAATGACTTTCCTGGAACGTGTCCTGTACACCTGCATCGGTGTCCTCCGGGTCGATGCCTAGATGTAGAGTTGCTGGGTTGAAGTCCTGGTAAACATTTTTGAAAGCTCACGTCAAGCTGCGCTCGACAAGACGAAGGCGCTAGTTCACAGTCCCACTGACGGCACCAGAGAGTTTGCGTCCCACACCCCATCAGCACTGGATGTTAGCCATATTTTCAACTTTTGCTAATCGGAGAGGGGAAATGGCACCTCATTATTGTTTTCTTTTTCATTTCCCTCATTTCTGGGGAGATTAACTCTCTTTTCATTAGTTTATTGGTGTTTTCTGTTCCCTCTGTAATTGTCTGTTCAGACTATGTGCCCATTTTTCTGTTGGGTTGTTTGTCTTTTTTTGTATTGATTTGTAAGAGACTAGCTCTTGTGTATTATGGATATTAACCCTTTGTTACTTTTTGCAAATATTTGCTCTTGGTCTGCCATTTGCCTTGTAACTTTTCAGTATAGAAACTGAAAACAAGTATAGTCAAAGCTGCTAATCTTCAATGGATTCTGCATCTCATGTTTAGGAAGACTTTATGGTTATAAAAGTATTTTCTTATTTTCCTCAATCTTTTAATAACTTTTCTATTTGGCTCTGTAATGCAGTTAAATTTGTTTGTGTATTGCATGAGTTAGAAATGGGTTTTTTTTCCCCCAACAAGATAGCTAATTGCCCCAGGGACGTTAATTGATACCCGCAGCTTTCCCCGCTGATTTGCATGCCGCCTTTATCACCTAGTGAAGATCCCCACAGCCTGTTTCTCTCTTTCTGCCTTATCCTCATCCGCCTTCTCTACCCGTTCTATCTTTTTAGTATGTTTCAGTATCGGGTAGGGCAAATCCTCCCTCATCATTCTTCCTTTAAAAAGTAATCTTGGGGCCGGCATGTTCCGCTTCTCTGCGGCCCGAGGTTCACCAGTTCGGATCCCGGGTGCAGACATGGCACCGCTTGGCAAAAGCCATGCTGTGGTAGGTGTCCCACGTATAAAGTAGAGGAAGATGTGCACAGATGTTAGCTCAGGGCCAGTCTTCCTCAGCAAAAAGAGGAGGATTGGCAGTAGTTAGCTCAGGGCTAATCTTCCTCAAAAAAATAAAGTAATCTTGGCCGTCCTTGTGCATTTACTCATCCGGCTAAGTTTTAGAATAAACTTATCACATTCCATTTTTTAAGGTTCCCCATGGACTTCTCCTAAAGGGAGTTGGGGGAATCCTGACACAGATGGGGAGGGGTGTCTGGATGCTGAAAGGTCCCTCCCTCTCTCTAGGTGACCATCTCTTCTGACCTTGTGGTGTCCTTGTCCTGGAGACTGGGGCAAGGACCCCTTTTCCAGTATCAGCATGCAGCTCAGGTCTTATTTCTTCCCAAACGAACATGCCTGGGCTACCCCAGGTCAGGTGCACACCTGAGTGCAGCTGTGGTGGGTTTGGTCACGTGAACACAAGGCCATGGAGCCCCCCAAAACTGGAACAGCATGGGCGCAAACCACCAACCTGCCAGCAGGGCCTCCTCAGCTGGCCAGGGCCTTCAGCCCGAAATCAGCCCACTCTGATCATGGGAGAAGGGCCGCCTCCCACCTCTCTAAGGAGTCTTCCTTGTGTTCTAGACAAATACAACGACTTCATCGAGGCCAATCGCATTGAAGACTCGAGGGAGCGGTTGAAGACGCTGCGGAAGCTGGTAAGGAAAGAGAGACGCACTTGGGCAAAAGGTAGATTGCACTGGAGAGCCCACTGTCCCAGGAGGCCTGGAGTCCAGGGCCACCGATTCCCTGTGACCTTGGAGGAGCCCTTCTCCACTCTGGGCCTCAGTTTCTCCCGTGTACGAGGGGAACGGTCAGAGGGTAGATTCCAGACCCCCTGAGATAGAGCAGTGGGGACCTCTTTAGGGCTTGGTGGGGAGTGGGACAGGCCATCACGCCGGGTCTCATGCCCCTTCTCTCTCCCGCCAGATCCGGGATCTCCCAGGACACTACTATGAAACACTCAAATTCCTCGTGGGCCATCTGAAGACCATTGCTGACCACTCGGAGAAGAACAAGGTGGGTGGGGGCTGCGGCGTGCGGTGTTGGGGAGGGAAGCGGACTGGCATCTTCTCAGCATGTTCTAAGGTCCTCCGGATCAGATCCTCTCAAGCCCCTCTGGGCACAGCATCCTCCTTAAAGGTTGTTCTCTCCGCACCACACCCGCGCCTGCCAGCCAGTGCTTCTCCCCGGAGAGCCATCTCCTGGGTTTCTGAGGGTCTTCCAGAGGCAGCCAGCCACAGCCCCCTCTGTCTGATGGAAATCTCTCCTCTGATCTAGCTTGAATCCCTTGCATTGCATTTTCCTAATCAAACCTCTGTATCTTATTCTGCAGCAGGGAAAATGAGGGGAGCTGTAGGATTTCTCCCAGTCCTAAAATACCCTTGGAACCTCCAATGGGTCCCCACTCCAGGATCTCCCACTGCTGGCACAGTATGGGTGTGCAGGTTGGGCACTGCCATGGCTGCCAGGCCTGGGGGTGAGTGGGGCTGCAATCTGGCCTGTGCTCTCCTCACCAGGCACCTCCATGCCCGTACAACGGGGTGTCCAGCCCCTAAGCGAGGGACAGATCAGGATGTAGTTGGGACAGGGGCCTGAGGGGCCGGAGTGAAGGAGGCCTGGGGACTGGAGTCTGGAGCTCCCAGGGTGTTGACCCTGACCTGACTCTCTCCCTGGCCCAGATGGAGCCCCGGAATCTGGCCCTGGTCTTCGGGCCGACACTGGTGAGGACGTCCGAGGACAACATGGCGGAGATGGTCACCCACATGCCGGACCGCTACAAGATCGTGGAGACGCTGATCCAGCACGTAAGCAGCGGCCCCAGGCCTAGGCCATGTGCCCTGGGCACCTCGCTCCTGCTCGCCTGGGTGGGTGTGCTCGGGGAAGGGTGAGGAGGCTTCGGAAAATGCTGCCGGAATGGCGAATGCCCTTCGGAAGCAGTAGGCTGCGTGCCGAGGCCAAACAGGAAGGGATCCTAGAATCCCTGTGGCTCTGGGCTGTCTCATCCCCAGCAGGAGGATGCGGAGGCCTCTGAGCCTCCAAGATGTGCGTGAGGGTCAGATGGAGGAGGAAGGTCAGGGAAAGTGCTCTGGGTTGGAGAGTGGAAGGCTTGAATGCAGGGGCGCCATCAGAAGGCGGCCCCCAGGAGAGGTTCCTAGCAGAGCTGAGCAGACGGCTGCAGGGCTGGGGTCAGAGCTCTGCCCTGCTCGCCCCACTGAGGCTTCAGGAGGAAATGGTGACGCCCCGGGTAGGGGGAGGTGGATGGGACAGGGCAGGGCATGGACTGAGGCAGGATCCTGCACTCGGGCTGCGTGTGTTTTGGGCTGGTCCACGTCCCTTCTCATGGCTGCCCGCAGGCGCCAAGAGCCCTGTGTTTCTGAGGATCCTTGTTGTCGGTGACGGGATGAGAAACCAGAGCCGCCAGCAGAGGGCGCAGGAGGCCTTGGTCTTCCAGACCCAAACCCAGGGCAGCACCACTCGCTTCTGGGGTGCTCAGTGGTGTTTTTATGAATCAGAGATTTTCTATTTCCAGATTTTAGTATGGCCTATGGTCTGGCCCACAAAGGAGGGAACCAGACCCCCTCCTGCTAGGAGAAATAAGATTGTCAGCTGGTCCAGGGAAGGGGAGCTTCAGCCTCCCCCACCTCACAGACACTCTAGGAAAGGAAAACCAGGTCATGTCACACCCATTTTACAGATGAGGAAACGGGCTCAGAGAGGCCAAGTGACTTGCTCAAGGTCACACAGCTAATAAGTGGCAGCCCCAGGATTTTAAGCCACATCTGTCTGGCCAAAGCCTGTGCTTTCCTACCCACCTCCTGGGAGGGCAGATGCCAGTGTCTGTCCTAGAGCCGGCTTTGGAGTAAGGGAGGCTGGCCAGGCTCAGTGAGGGGAGGCAGTGGAGTAGACTTTGGTCGTGATGACTGGCCTTGTCCGCTGGTTTCCTCCCTTCACTGCGCAGTCGTGGCCCTGAGCCATAGGAGGAAGCATGGAGGCCTGTTCTCATTCTGATATTGGGACCGTCAGCTCAGAGGCCACTCCAGAGCTGTCGGGGAGGCCGGGGCTGCCGGGCAGTGTCAGGGACGGACCCTGATGAGGCCTTGGTCTGGGGATGCTTGTCTCTCTTGGGAAAGTTCAGCTCCCCAACCCAACAGGAGCCCCCAAGAGTGTCTGCTTTGGCAGGGGGCGGGGGGCAGTGGAGAAGAGAGGGACACTGGCCCCATGACTCCCAGAGAAGCTCCTGGAAGCCCAAGGCCTGTGGTCAGCTGGGGTGTCAGGCAGCCTTCAGGGAGGAGGGAGGCCAAAAGTGTGTCCATTGCCCTGCCCCAGGGCCCCTCGGGGGAGTCCCCAGCCCATGGCAACCCCTCCTCTGGCCAGGCGGGCAGGAGGTGGAGCATATCTGTGTCCTTCAGAGGTGTACTCCCAGCACCAAGCCTAGTGCCTGGCATGTAGTGAACACTCAGTGTTTGTTGAATGAACGAATGAATGAATTGCCATTGAGGTTATACCCATCTGGGCTTTCCCACTCAGGGATTCATTCCTGGGAAGGAACTGAGCTGGCGACCCTCCATTCTCTGCCTCCTAGCACTTGAACATCAGTCCTGAGGATTGTCAGGTGAATGAGCCACCTCTCTTGCAGACCCCTTGAGCCTATGCAGCAGAGTCTGCAAGGCTGCATCCAGCCCAGAGGCCCTTTAGCCAGGGACCCATGTAGGCACGAGCCCAGGTAGGACCCGACTAGTGGCCAAGGCTGCTCTGGCTGTGGCTCTGAGCCCCTGGCCAGTCAGGGGACAGCTGGAGTTACTGGGCGACATGACTCCTGCTGGGAGTTCTAGACACAGCCCTCACCTGCCTCCCTACCAGGGCCTCCATCATCCGTGGACCCTTGGACAGCAGAGCTGGAGGGGCCTTAAGGCAGCCACACTTGCCCTTGATCAGACAGAGGGTGGAAAGGGAGGTGTGAGGAGGAGCAGGGACCTGGCCAGGGTCGCTCAGCAACATGGTGGCAGAGTGGAGACGAGCAAACTCCGCTGTCCAGCCTCCCAGAAGCAAGTCACCAACCAGCTCACACCATGTTTGCTGAGTCGGTTGGACCCTGACCATGTCAGGCATTTGTCCATTTATTCGCTCAGCAGGTGTGGTGATACCTGCTGTGTGGACGCTGGGCTCTCCCCCCTCAGCACAGGTGACTGGTGGGGCTGCACACTTCTTTGTAGGCGGCTGTCCTGTGTAGCGTAGGATGCTGAGCAGCATCTTTGGCTAGATGCCAGGAGCACGCCTCCAGCTGAGACCATTGAAAGTGTCTCCAGACGTTGTCAAATGCCGCCTGGCGGGCAGAGTCGCCCTGGTTGAGAACCACCGGTGTAGCAGTTGAGGGCACTGGCCCTCGCTCCACTCCTTATGTTTGCGTGACCTTGGACAAGTTATTTACCCTCTTTGTGTCTCAGTTTCCTCATCTGTAAAGTGGAGATAATAATAGCACTTACCTCACCGGGTTATTGTGACGGTCACATGAGTTAATCACTGAAATGGTGCCTGGCAGTTAGTGTTACATGAGAGTTAGCTATCCTCGTCGTCGTTGTCATCCTCGTCATCCTCCCGTGCCAGAGACAAATGCAGGTGCTGGGAACCCAGCGATGATGGGACTCAGGCCCTGCTCTGAAGGAGCACTGCCCAGTGAAGACATCACTTCTGCGTGCTCTAGGCGAGGCCCAGGGACGCCCCACAGCAGGACCCAGCCCTGCCCTGGGTGGAGGGCTGCGATGCTCTTCAGGGAGCTCTCGAACTGTCTTAAAAGACCACGAGGAACTTAGCCAGGCAGAGAAGGGAGAAAGCATTCCAGGCAGAGGGAACAGCATGTGCAAAAGCAGGGTGGCCTGAGCTACACAAATTCTTCCAGAGAGCCATGCACCACCAGAAGGTTCCTGTAGCCTTCTAGGTTCCCAGAGCACCCTTATGCACCCTCAAACCTGAGTTAAAGGCTGGCTTTTTAGGGCTCCTTCAGATTAGCCTGTCTCTGGGGACCACACCTTTCAATAATAATAGCTAACATTTATTATATGTTAACGTGTTGTACTAAATGTTTTAAGTACAGTATTTCTTTTTTTCTTTTTTAAGTTGAGATATAATTGACATATAATATTATATTAGTTTCGGGTGTACAACATGATGATTCGATATTTGTATATTGTGAAATGGTCACCACAATAGTTAACGTCTGTCACCGTAAGTGGATACAATTATTTTTTTCTTGTGATGAGAACTTTCAAGATTTACTCTCTCGGCAACTTTCAAATATGCAGTACCGTGTTATTGCCTAGAGTCGCCATGCTGTACATTACATCCCCGGGACTCACTGATTTTATAACTGGAAACTTGTACCTTTTGACTCCCTTCACCCGTTACACCCATCCCCCATCCCCCATCCCTGGCAGCCACCAATCTGTTCTGTGTATCTATGAGATTGGATTTATTTTATCTTTTTAATTTGTTGTTGTTTTTTTTTTTGGTGGAGAAGGTTGGCCCTGAGCTAACATCTGTGCCAATCTTCCTCTATTTTGTATATGGGGCACCTGCCACAGCGTGGCTTGACCAGTGGTGTGTATGTCCATACCTGGGATCCAAACCTGCGAACTCTGGGCCACCGAAGTGGGGTGTGCGAACTTATCCACTACGCCACTGGGCTCGCCCTGATTTCTTTTTTTTTAGATTCCACATATAAATGAGATCATATGGTATTTGTCTTTCTCTGATTTATTTCACTTAGCATAATGCCCTCAAGGTCCATCCATGTGGTCACAAACGGCAAGATTTCCTTCTTTTCTATGGCTGAATAATATTCCATTGTATATATCCACCACATTTTCTTTATCCATTCATCCATCGATGGACACTTAGGTTGCTTCCATCCATGTCTTGACTATTATGAATAATGCTGCAGTGAATATGGGGGTGGAGCTGTCTTTTTGAGTTAGTGTCTTCATTTTCTTCAGATAAATATCCAAAAGTGGAATTGCTGGATCATATAGTAGTTCTATTTTTAATTTTTTCGGGAACCTCCATACTTGAGGAACCTCCAGAATGGCTGCACCAATTACATTCCTGTCAACAGTGCGCAAGGATTCCCTTTTCTCCACATCCTTGCCGAAACTTATTATTTCTTGTGGGGTTTTTTTGGTGAGGAAGATTGGCCCTGAGCTAACATCCGTTGCCAATTTTCCTCTTTTGCTTGAGGAAGATTGTCTCTGAGCTAACATCTGTGCAATCTTCCTCTATATTTTGTATGTGGGATGCTGCCGCAGTGGGGCTTGATGAGCGGTGTGTGGGTTCATGCCCGGGATCCAAACCCGTGAACTCCAGGCTGCTGAAGTGGAGCACATGAACTTAGCCACGACGCCACCGGACTGGCCCCTCTTGTCTTTTTGACAATAGCCATACAGTATTTCATTTTAATCCTCCCCACAATTTTCAAAGTAGATACTCATATTATGCCCATTTTACAGAGAAGTAAATAGAGAGGTAATCTGCCTCAGGTGAACTTGAGCCCGAGACGACTGACTCCACATCTTGCATTTCTTTCTTATCCTCTCTTACTCTCTTCTCTTCTCTTTCTTGTTTCTCTTCTGTGCCGCTCGTTTGCGTTAATCACGTGCCTGACTGTGATTGATGATAACTGAGGTTCATGCGCGTGGTCACAATTGACCTCGCGAGTCTCCCTGTGCTCCTCACCTGGCTTTGCCTCCTCCACAAGTACCCACTCTAACAGGTTAACACGTGTCCTTCAGTCTGCCTTCTAAATGTACGGATGCCCTTAAATGTCTATAATAGTCTGTGTGTCTGACTTTCGATCAGTGAGCTTAGCTCATTTACTTTATTGTAATTTCTGTACTGTTAGGCCTTATTTCTGCCATCTTAAATGCCATTTTCTTCCTTTTTTAAATGTAATTTTTCTTTTTACCACATTTTCATTTTATTCTCTTTTTTCGGTCTGCTCCACCTTGCTTTTGATGGATTGATTTTTATTTTTCTGATATGAAAATTGTACATGTTCTAAAACCTATACTTATATTTCATTATACAATTATAAAAGCCTATACTCATGTTTAATTTTTGCTATCAATTTCTCGAGCTTGTCAGTGTCCGTGTCCCCCTTCCAGCCCATCTAAAAGCCGAGTACCGAATATACTGTCCCCTGTCACTGGTTTCTCCCTCTGCATTTGAATTCTAGGTTGTCATGGATATTCTCTGTGTGTTTGCATATATGTGCGTGTGTGTCATTGCTGGTTTGATAACAATGGCCTTTTATATACTATTATCCATCCTTCTCAGAGCTTGTTGCTCCAGCTGGATTCATTTCTTTACATGCTCACGTGCTCAGTCAAGAGTGTCTTTGGGTAGTAAACTCTCTGATGTCTTAGAATAACTTTAGATCACACTCAAATTTAAATGAGAGTTTAGCAGGGTATAACAATTCCAGGCTCAAAATTCTTTGAAATTTGTAGTCTAGCAACACATTGAAAATATTACTTCCGTGTCTTCTTGTGTCTGTTGCTGCTGAAAGCTCTAGTTACAAACGATACTTGTTCATTTGGAAGCAATCTGTTTTTGTTTTTCAGAAAACTTTTAGAGTTTTATCTTCAAGATTCTCAAATTTCACAAAATATATTTGAGTAGGATTTTTACTTTATTTTCTAGGCTGTTTGGCATTTATGAGAAAACTCTTGCCTGCCTGCCCCTCGGGGAGCCTCTTAACACCGCCCTCCAGGTGCTCCCCTTTTCTGGGCAGGGGCCCGGCGCCCCAGGTGTCCTGTGGAACCCCGACCTGTGGGGTACGCTTAGCTGTGGCCCGGCCGCCTGGTTCCTGCAGTGGACCTGGCTGGCACCAGATGGCGCTGCTGCCCCTGCTTCTGGCTGACACTGGGGTGTGAGCCATCATGTGAGCGCTGAACAGCATTTAGCGAAAAACAGGCAAAGAGAGCAGCTGCCCCGAGCTGTCATCAGTCTGTGCCCGAGCCCTCTCTACCTCTAGGCTGCGTGCCCTCCGTTTGCTCTCCCCAAGGGTTTCTCATAGTCTGTAGAGTGGGGTTCCAGGCTCCATCACCTCTCTCTGAGACCTCTCTAACAGCCCAGCCAGCCTGAGGTTTGTTGAGAAGAGGGGGGACCCCCTCCTGCCAATCTGGCGCTCCATCAGGCCCCTGGGTGGATCCTCTGGACCGAGCAGGGGGTAGCCCGTGTCCCCCTGTCTCCCCTCAGCCCTTCCTATGCTGATTTCATCACTTCCTTTTGTCTCCTCCGCAGTCAGACTGGTTCTTCAGCGATGACGAGGACAAGGGAGAGCGGGTAAGTGAGGCAGAGGGCTGGTGGGCGGGGTCTGGTCTGAGGTGGGCCTCATCGCAGGTGTGTGTAGAGGGCAGCAGGCTCCTCCGATCTGATGGGAGACACGATCCTCACCTTCATGAGCCCCTCGTCTGAGGGGGTAGATATGGGCCTTGCCCTGAGGAAACTGAGTCCAGGAACAAAGGTGGTCCTCACTTCCCAGTGTTGTGTGGAGGACGCGGGGCTCAGGAAGGTCCAGTCTGAGGGAGGAGGCACAGCTCAGCTGAGGGAGCAGCTCGAGCCTTCGGGGTTCCATCAAGGTGTTGGGGAAGGCACCGAACAGCCTCATGGGGGACATGTAGGACCTGCCCTCAAGAGTGCCTGACTGGTGAGGGAGACAGTCCCTGTGCTGGTGAGCCCCACCCTGGAGGAGGGACATGGCCCTGTCTTCAGGGTACTCCACTCTGTGGGGTCCCCAGTCCAGCCATCTGAGGATGTGCTGGCTGACCCTCCTTCTGTTTGCAGACCCCTGTGGATGACAAGGAGCCTCAGTCAGTGCCCAACATCGAGTATCTCCTGCCCAACATTGGCAGGACAGTGCCCCCTGGTGAGCCAGGTTCAGGTGAGTGCAGGGGACTGGGGAGTGGTGGGGGTGGGAGCTGCCTTCCTGAGGGTCCCAGAGGCCTGGCCAGATGCCCAGCTTCCCCGCTCCTGCCCCAGCGGGGCCCTTCCTGCCCCCACCTTGGAGACTGGGCTGTGGCAGGGCCCTTTCCCTCCCTGGGAGGTCCAGCTTGCCTGCGTGTCCGCCTCCTCGTCCGCTCAGCTCCCTCCACCCTGAGCTGGGTAGGAGCTTTGTCCGCCCTCCTTCACTGGTTTCCTTCCTGAGCTTTTTATTTCTCCCGGGCTGTGTCCTTCTGGGCATGTTCCTCTTTTTAATTTTTCTTCCTTTTCTCCTTGCACCCTCTGCCCCTCCTCCCTCTTCTCCCTGTGCTCTCCTCCCATCCCCTGGATCTGCCCCTTCTCTTCTCCTCCCCGCCCCTCCTCCAGCGGACCTGTTGGAGATTTAAAGGGTACAGTGTGGCATCGCGGCCTCGGTCACTAACAGTGGCGGGTGATTATAAGAAGGCTGGGCAGGCATGAGGGGCAGGCAAAGATGTCCTGGGCTGTGAGGACCTCACCCTGACATACGAGCTACCCACGCTTGTTAACAGCTTACCCCCACCCCAGCCCCCTCCTGTCCGAGAGCGCTTTCTCAGGTGGAAGGAGGCCTTCGCTGGAGCCGGATCCTTTCCCCTTTCCAGGAAGTCTGGGCACCGTCTGGCTGTCCGCCTGCAGTGCCCCAAACTCTGTGGCCTCTCTCCATGCCGAGCCTGGCCACTTCTGGTTATCTGGGCTGGGGCAGGCCTGGCCATAATGGAACCCAGCCTCTCCAGACACAGTGATGCCCCCCGCTAGAAGCCTCCCTATATCTATAGTTCCTGCCTCAGTTTCCTCCGAGGACTGGCTCTTCCTGCTTCGGAAACCAGAGCGCCTGGTCACTCGGCCCCCAAGGCTTGTTTCCAGGCCTCTGGCCCTCTCATAGCAGAGTAGCCCAGACTCAAAGGAATGGCTGGTCCCTTCTTGGCTCAAGCCACTAACTCCTCCCACCCTGTGGGTGACCCGCCCTTGGTATTTTGACCGCTCCTGTCTGACAGAGGCGTACCACAGCACCCCTAGTTGCAAGAGTCATGCTCAGGGAGGGGGCCTGAGGCTATGGCGGGTGGGAATGGCAGAGAGGAGCCCCCTGTCTCTTCTAATCACCTGCCGCCGCTCCCCGCCCCGTGTGTGTTGCTGTGTGGTCAGCTGTCCGCTCTGCTCACTGTGTGTGGGGGAGGGCTGGGGAGGAGGCGTCTAACTTGCTTGCGGCAGAGTGTGGATTAAACGCACCGCCCACTGCCCCGCCCGCCCTGGGAGGTCCTTGGATCTGCCTGCCCTCTCCCCAGTCCTGGGGAGGACACTGCCAGGACTTGTTTCTGGTTCCTTCTCCACCCCAATGCTATTAGGGGAGTGGGACTCAAGTCCCACTGATGTAATGATTTTACTCCCCTCCGTAACTGAGGTACTAAACCAGGGCCCGGCCGCATAAGGGCAGATTGGCTGCTGGTCTGGAGGTGGAGCCTATCGAGGCTCCAATCGCCAGCGCACTCTGCCTCCTGTGTCCCGCCCACTTCACGCTGCCCCTGTACACCGTCTTTCCCCTGGTCCCTCTTCCTTCTCTCACTTCCGTCCTGGAAGTGGGGAGGGTAAGGGTGGATGTAGGGCCTCCACCTCTCTATGCACTGTGTGGTCTCCATTCCTCCAGAGCATCCGTGATTTGCTGTGTTTCATTGTTGTGGTTTCCGTGGACTGCATCTGATATTTGGCATTTTCTCTCCAGCACTTGAGTGTCACAGGGACAGGAGGGGAGGGGAGAGGAACTAGGCTCAGAGAAATGCCCCACCCCTTGCCCTTAACCCTGGGCAAATGAGGGTCCAGTGCTTGGCAGCCTGATGTCAATTCCTGTCGTAAAAGGAAGCGGTGATTGACATTATTCTCTGCTCCATCCTTATCCCAGAGGAAATGACATCAGAGGCCATCACACTCCCGGGGCCTGGGGACATCTCAGGTTTATGAAGCCTTTGAGGAGAGGGAATCGTGTTCACAAGACAGCCTTCTCTTGCCTCAATCCAACTTTCGGTTTTCTTTCTGTCTCTCACCAACAGATTCTACCACCTGTAGTTCAGCCAAGTCCAAGGTAAGTGCCAAGGCAGTTCTGAAGGCTTTGTCCCTCTGCAAGCCGGCCCACTTTGCTTTCTGGTCAAGGGAATTGGGAGAATTGTGACTGGAGCCCGAGGAAAGTTGAGGGTCACTGGGAAGGAAGGTAGAAAGTACTGAGTGTCCAAGGTAGGCTGAGAAGTTGCCCGCCCTAGCAGTGCTTGGTGAACCATCTTGTGTGGTAGAAGGATCTGGCCTGGGAGTTAGGTGGCTGGGAGGCAGTGTTTCCCAGTGGTTAGAAGTACAGACAGTCCTGGGTCTGAGTCCTGGCTCCACCACTTAGGAGCTTTGGGACATTGGGCAAGTTATGTAGCCTTTTTTTTGCTGAGGAAGATCGGCCCTGAGCTAACATCTGTGGCCAATCTTCCTCTTTTTGCTTGAGGAAGATTCACCCCTAGCCAACATCTATGGCCAGTCTTCCTCTATTTTGCATATGGGTCGCCGCCACAGCATGGCTGACGAGTGGTGTAGGTCTGTGCCTGGGAACCGAACCTGGGCCACCAAAGCACAGTGTGCCGAACTTAACCACTATACCACTGGACTGGCCCCTGTGACCTCTTTCTGATACTCAGCTTCCTGATCTGTAAATGATGACAATATTTATCCCTGTAAATGGGGTTAATAACAAATATGTCTGATATAATAACTATCCTTTAAGGTCTTTGGAGAGCCCAAAGCAAGCAGAAGGAAGGAAATAATAAAGATTAGAGCAGAAATCAATGAAATTGAAAACAGTTGAGAAAACCAATGAAACCAAAGCTGGTTCTTTGAACCAGGTCTCACAGCCAGCTCAGTGCCTGCTCTGGAGCCTGCCCTCTGAGACAGAATCCGTTAGGCAAGGATGCCTGCCCCAGGTGGACCCTGCCCAGCTGTTAGCCTAGAGCTTGGTGGCCATTCAAGCTGTGATCACAAAATACCATAGGCTGGGGGCTTAAACAGAAATGTGTTTTCTCACGGTTCTGAGTCTGGAAGTCCAAGAGCAAGGTGCAGGCATGGCCGGGTTCTGGTGAGGGCTCTCTTCCTGGCGTGTAGATGGCTGCCTTCTCCCTGTGTCCTCAGGTGGCTAAGAGCGAGCGATGGAGAGAGCAAGCTCTCTGGCGTCTCTCCCTGTGAGAGCACTAATACCAGCGTGTTATGGCCCCACCCTCAGGACCTCATCTGAACCGCATCACCTCCCAAAGACCCCGTCTCCAAATACTGTCGCATTGGGGGTTGGTGCTTCAGCATAGGAATTGGGGGGGATACAATTCTGTCCATAGTAGTGGGTGAAATCAGCTAAACTTTGGCTGACAAAACTGGGCTTATTTCTGTCTGAGTCTCTAAGCACAGGCCAGGTCCCAGCGAGACCAGTGTGCCTGACACAGAGCGGGTGCTCATTATGTCAGCTGAATGCACTGGACAGAAAGAAAGAAGGCTGCTCTAGTCTGGTGCCGAGGTCCCCTGTAACCTCTCCATAGAGCCTCTGCCTGCACACCTCTGGTGACGGGGAGCTCACTCCATCAAGAGACTGCTATGGCAGAGAGCAAGTTCATTATAGTGACCTGAGTCACTCTCCACGCATTGCTCCTGCCAGCCCCCAGGTTTCCCATAGCCTCTCTCTTGACCTTTATGTGAATCTCCTGACCTCTGCCTTCCCTGCGAGTGACTGTTCCGACCTCCTTGCTTCTGTAACTCGCCGGGCTGAGAGGGTAATGATCATATGGTCCACTGGCCTCTCAGGTCTCTCAGAGAGCACTGGCCAGGGGAGAAAGCAGCACTGGCCACCGTGGGCCTCAGGTTGGCCATCACAGTGCTGCAGTGTCACATGACTCCAGGGGCAGCCATGGCCCAGGAGCCACATGCCTGTGAATCCCGAATCCCTGATGTGCCTGGCTTTCTCAGAACTAACTGATGTGAGAGAGGGTGTGCAGGATGCGGTGGCCACACGAGGCATCTCTGTGACTCCTCCATTATTACACTGTGGCAGAAACAGGAGGTGGCCTGTGAGAAGGAGTCGAAGGGCAGGTCATTCCAGCCCCACACAGGGACCCATCCCAGCATCTGCTTCTCCAAGGCTGTCTAAGCTGAGGGGACTCCATTCCCCAGTGGTGCGTTCACTTTGCGTTTATGGAGCACCCGTTATGGGCCGGCCCTGTGCTAGGAGGCCTGGAGGCAGACATGGAGAAGCACAGACCTTGCTCTCAAGAACTGAGAGTCCGATATAGATGATGTGGAAACAAAGCTATTGTGATGTGAGCAGGGCCGGTGTCGGTATGTTTTCAGAGGGCTATGGGAACTGGGAAGGGATCGCCCAGCTCGGCCCAAGGGAGGGCTGAGGCTGCTGCGCAGAGGCTACTGGGTTTGAGCTGGGCCCAGTAGGAGGAGTAGGAGCTCAGCCAGCAAATAGGGCAGCGGAGACCACGGGCTGCCAACGTTAAAGTGCAAATAATATCAAGGGAAGGGCTGGTGGGCCAGCATGGCCAGAGGGGAGGCTGTGCTGGGGTTGGGGTCAGGGCAGGGAGGGTGCTAGGCTGGGAGAGCTGGGACAGGTGGTGAAGGGCCCTGTGTCTGTGCTTTCTCCTGGTGGGGGTGGGTCCTGCAGAGTCCGGAGGTGAGCAGGGTGCTGTCTTGCCTTGGAAGGACTGACTGTTCTGGAGGAGGGAGGTCGGGGGTGAGGCAAGGGTGGAGGCAGGGAATCCTGTTAGGAGAAGGCAGAAAGGCCCAGAAAAGGCAGACTGAGGGCCTGAAGGGAGGATGATGAGGATGAGCTGGCTTTGGAAGTTGTTTCTGGAGAATGGAGAAGAGAGAAGGTGGGGCAGAGGTAGGGAGCATAATGTGGCCCCAGATGGGTGAGTTCAGGTGCCTGCCCACAGCCTGGCAGAGAGGGATTCACAGCTGGAAGAAGAGTTCTTTCTGGAACCCACGAGATGGAGAGTTTGGTGTTGGACAGGGCAGCCTCGGGAACAGGGGCATTCAGAACGGTATTTCCCAGGGAACCTGAGCAGAGAGAAGAGAGAGGGGCTGAGACGGCGCCCTGGGAACAGGCTTCTTAAGGGGGAAGAAGAGCCCCCCAGAGGCAGAGGAGAGGCCGGAAAGGAAGGACTAAAATACCGGGTTGGAGGAGGCAGTGATGGGGTCGTGGGCTCCCCTGGAGACTGTGGAAGGCCAGGACCAAACGCCCCCACGGGGCTTAGCAGTGAGAACAGCAGCAGGACGCTGCCCAGCTTGGGGTTGGAAATCACAATTTGGGAGCAGCTTCAGTCCAAACCATCAGACTGTGCAGGCTCCTTTGGCCACTTTGGCAGCAGAGCTGGCGGTTGGATTGATCTGGGGTGGGGGGCTGGGGGCTTGGCTGAAATGCATGGCAGTGGGAAGTGATGGGAAAGGGCAGTGAACTTGGGCAGGTTGCCCTGGAGAGGCCTGTAGGTACTGGGGTGGAAATGCAGGTTTCCAGGTGGGAGTGAGTGGAGCTGGGGGTGGGGGCAGGAGCTGGGGTCAGAGAAGGGTCCCTGCCAGGCTCTGGTGATTACAGCCCTGGATGGTATATGTGAAATGGGTTCACGCTGTCAAGGGTTTTTCACAGTTGAGAGATTATTATCACCAGAGTTGTGTCTAAAGGGTTTACCTAGCGCTGGATATGGAGAGCGGAGTGGAAGTAGGGGTGGGGGAGGTGGGAGACCAGCCCCAGTTTACAGGAAAGAGCAGAGAGTCCGGATTAAGACCAGAGGGGCGCCAGGAGTCTTCAGGATTGGGAGGCGGCCGCAGGGGGAGTCTCTAGAGTGGAGAGTGACACTCCAGCTGGGACGGTGGTCGGAGGGGAACAGCCGGTGGCGTGCTGGGCTGTCTTGGACCTGTTGAGATCCGGTGCTATGGGGTGGAGGTGTCCGGGTGGGAACGCGGACGGCGCTGAGGCCCTCCTGCCTGGGGCTGGGAAAGAGGGCGGCGCTAGCGCAGGTCTGGGCGCCTCTTGCATACGGACCTGTCTCCCGCACAGGGCTCGTGGGCCCCCAAGAAGGAGCCGTACGCCCGGGAGATGCTGGCGATCTCCTTCATCTCGGCCGTCAACCGCAAGCGGAAGAAGCGGCGGGAGGCGCGGGGGCTGGGCAGCAGCACCGACGACGACTCGGAGCATGAGGCGCACAAGCCCGAGGCGGTGGCGCCGGCGCCGGGGGCCCAGAACCAGCCGGAGGGGCAGCTGCCCGGCGCTGCTGTCCCCGAGGCCCCCGGGCGCCTCAGCCCCCCGGCGGCGCCGGAGGAGCGGCCGGCCGCGGACACGCGCTCCATCGTCTCGGGCTACTCCACCCTGTCCACCATGGACCGCAGCGTGTGCTCGGGCGCCGGGGGCCGGCGGGCGGGCGCGGGGGACGAGGCGGACGACGAGCGCAGCGAGCTGAGCCACGTGGAGACGGACACCGAGGGCGGCGCGGGGCCCGGGGGGCGCCCGGCGCGCCGGCCCTCCTTCAGCTCGCACCACCTGATGCCCTGCGACACCCTGGCGCGCCGCCGCCTGTCCCGGAGCCGCCCGGACGGCGAGGGCGCGGGCGCGGGCGCGGCCCGGGGCGGTCCCCGCGCCGCCGAGCTGCCCGGCTCGGCCTCGTCCAGCAGCCAGGAGTCACTGCGCCCCCCGGTGGCCGCGGCGGTGGCGGCGCTGGGCTCGCGGCCCTCGCGCATCGAGGCGCTGCGGCTGCGCCTCCGCGGCACCGCCGACGACATGCTCGCCGTGCGCCTGCGGCGGCCGCTCTCGCCCGAGACGCGGCGGCGCCGGAGCAGCTGGCGCCGCCACACGGTGGTGGTGCAGAGCCCGCTGACCGACCTCAACTTCAACGAATGGAAGGAGCTGGGCGGAGGGGGCCCGCCGGAGCCCGCGGGCCCTCGGGCGCACAGTGACAACAAGGACTCGGGCCTCAGCAGCCTGGAGTCCACCAAGGCGCGGGCGCCGTCTTCCACGGCCTCGCTGCCAGCCGCGCCCGGCGACCCGGGGCCCTTGCAGAGCCAGCCCCCACGCCGCTCTGCCGCCTCCCGCCTCCATCAGTGTCTGTGACCAGCACCTCGCCCCCGCGCCGCTCGCCCGCCACCCAGAGCCCCTTTGGAAACGGGAGTCTTTTTTGACTTGCAGCCCTCTTCTGTGGCCCTGAGTGCATCCGGGCGGAAGTGGAAGGGCGCTGGGGCCCTGTCTCTAGTTTGGGTGCTGGAATTGGTAGGGGTGGACAGAGGAGAAAGCCTGGGGGACAAAGAGTGTGAATGGGAGGGACGAGGCTCCGGAGGTGAGGAGGGGGATAGGCTGCTGGCGCTCTGCGCAGCTGCTGGAGGTCTCTGTCCCCTGGATAGGTGAGAGTGTGCCCTTCTGGGCCTTTCTGTGTCTGCACTTAGGGACCTTTGTCAGCCACGGGGTGTGGATAGGGAACCCCCAAGTCTCAGACTAAAGGAAAGACACTGAGTGATGCTGGCTTTTCGCTCCTTTCCTCTGCACCCCCCCCCCCTTAGCTCCTAGCAAAGAGAGGGGGGTTGTGTCTGTATGTCTGGGGAGAGGAGATGTAGGGTGGTGGGGTCTTGGGTGGGGGTGGGGGGTTTGTGTGTGTGTGCGTGCGTGTGTGTGTGGTTACTGTCCAAAGGTTTTTCCAGTAGCAGCTTCTGCCACTCCTCCCCCCTTCATCCCCTCCCACCACCAGGGCTCCCTGCCTTCGGTGCACACAGGGATCCGGCCCCCCTGCTGCTTGTCAGAGCCAGAGAAGGGGCTGGAGCCACTCCCCAGAGGCAGGACTGAGACTCTCACCAGGGCCACTCCCTTGCCCCCCAACTTTTGCCAACTTCTAAATCACCCCCCGAGCGCTTTGACCACGGGGAGCTGCCCGTTCCCCAGACAGTTTGAGGAGGGTCCAGGGCGCCCCCTGCGAGACCTCCCTTGCCCTTCTTTTTGTTCTTCCAGCTGTGCCTGCTTCTTCCACAGCTCAGGCACACAGACCCGCACCTTCTTCCCTTTAGGAGGGGGCGTAATAAGACATCCCTGGTCTCTCTCTCTCACACACACGTGCACACACGCACCAACTTACGGATTTATGGGGTCTGAGCTGGGCCGTTCCTCCATGATGGGCGGGACCCAGCCCTCTCTTCTCCCCACACGGTGTAAATAGACCTCAGATCACCCACACACGCCCTCGCTCATTCCAGGGAAGCCCAGGTGGGGTGGCGAAGCCCACTGGCACGTCTATCAGTCCTCTTGTTTTATGCAAAGATTTGCTGTAAAGTAGATTTCTCTCTCCTCCCTCCCCTGTCCTTTTATTGTAAATATTGTCTCTAAATGTGTAACATATTATAAAGAATTTATAAGGATTTTTAAAGATGTTTTGCTCATTTAAAAAAGTGTTGTAACAGTGTTGGGTAAGCCTCCGGCCCCACGTCCGCATGTCTCCTTTCACTGTGTCCTTGACACACCTCTCTAGGCGACAACTAAGATTTCCTGCTTCTGAACAGTCCTGTCTTAAAAGTATAGTCTATATCTTGGAAATAAATGGCCTTCCTTGAGGCACAACTCAGCTGTCTCGCTTGTTTTGGAGGGAGGAGAGGGCCAGAGCGGGGCTGACTAGGGGGAGAGTAAGGTACCTGGCCCGCGGAAGGAGGGCTGTGGGGGCTGGACCAGACGGTGGCAGAGTGGAGGCAAACCTCCCTCTCCTGGCGGCTGTGTAGGTGTCCGGGGAGACTGATGTCAGCAGACACAGGCATAGAATAGAAGACGCAAGGATGGTGACCCTCATTGCTGCGGGAGGTTTCCGTGCACCTGCTCTCTCTGTTCCTGTGGAGGCCAGGCAGGAGCACAGCCACCTTCCTTCTCAGGCCTGCCTGGACCTGCGGGATGGTCCAGAGGTGCTTCCCAGCAGACAGGAAGTTTGGGCAGGCCCGGGCCACTGTTGGGGCCCATCCTGGCCGGCTGTCATAGGCACTCTGGGCCCAGACAGTATCCTAAGAGGACAGAATGGCTTTTGACCTTTGTCTTATTCACATGTGTCCGCTTACAGGGGCTGGGCTGCCCGCTATGTCATGGCTCTATAGTTGCCCCTGCCAGCTTCCAGGCTGCCTCCCCTGAGCCTAGTACCCATGTGTAGGAAAATCAGGTGAGAGTCATCAAAGAGAACCTAGGGAGGAGCCGTGGAGCTAGGAAGAGCGTAGCTGCTCACTGAATCCCCTTCCTCTACCTGCCCCCCAACCATAGGTTGTTTTTTTTGGGCAAATGAGCTAAGAGCTAGTGTTACTCTGGGCTCACATCAGCCCCAAGGGCTTTATGTGTCTTAAGACAATCCCCCAATACTTTTGAGCTCTGCATCATTATCTCCATTTTATATATGAGGAAACTAAGGCACAGAGAGGTGACGTTACTTGTCCACTGTCACACAGCTAGTAAGTGGTGGAGTCAGGATAAATCCAAGCCCAAAGAAAGGACTTAAGGACAGGGTTACCTGCCCACTGGACCACCTTCTCCAGGCTGTAGTAGGCTTTGGATGAGAATAGAGATTTTGATCCTGTGCTCTCCTTCAAAAATAAAGGAGAACTGAAGACATCTCCATTAAAGAAAAAGAGAATTTGTCATTAATACACCTGCCCTATAAGAAATACCAAAGGGAGTCCCGCAAGCTGAAATGAAAGTACACTAGATGGTAACTTGAATTCACAAAGAAAGAAAGAACACCAATAAAGATAACTACATAGATATTATGAAAGACAGTATAAACATTTTTATTTGTAATTTTTTTCTTTTTTGCCTCTCTTTGTGTTTCAAAGGCAACTGCGTAAAGCAATAATTACAAAACTGTGTTGATGGGCTTATAATGTATAAAGGTGAAATTTGTATGACAATAATAGTACAAAGGAGTGAGGAGAGAATGGAGCTATATTGAAATAAAGTTTTTGTGTACTATTAAAATTAGGTTAGTATTAATCTAAACTATATTGTTTTAAGTTAAGATGCTAATTGTAATCCCCAGGGCAACCACTAAGAATATAACTTAAAAAATATTGTAAATGAAACAAAAAGGGAATGAAAAAGATACACTAGAAAATATCTATTTTACACAAAAGAAAGCAGGAATCAAGGAATAGAGGAACAAAATAACCATAAGACATATGAAAAAAAATAGCAGACATAAATCCTACCTTAGTAATTACATTGAATGTGAATGGAATAAACACCCCAATCAAAAGGTAGAGATTGGCAGAACAGATTAAAAAATATGATCTGACTGCATGCAGCTTACAAGAAATTTACTTTAGATTCAAAAACACAAAAAGGTTAAAAGTAAAAGGATGGAAAAAGATACCATGCAAAGAGTTACCAAAAGAGAGATAGAGTGGCTATACAGTATGAGATAAAATAACTTTAAAGACAAAAATTGTTACTAGAGATGAGAAGGACATTTTATAATGATGAAAGGGTCAATCTATCAAGAAGATAAAATGATTATAACTGTGTATGCTTCTAACAACAAAACCTGAAGCAAAAACTAACAGAATTGAAGGGAAAGTAGGCAATTCAAAACAATAGCTGCAGATCTACACTTTCAATAATGGACATGGGGCTGGCCCCATGGCCAAATGGTTAAGTCCACACGCTCCACTTCGGTGGCCCAGGATTTCGCCCGTTCAGATCCTGGGTGTGGACATGGCACCATTCATCAGGCCATGCTGAGGCAGTGTCCCACATAGCAGAGCCAGAAGGACCTACACCTAGAATGTACAACTATGCACTGGGGGACTTTGGGGAGAAGAAAAAGAAGATTGGCAACAGATGTTAGCTCACATGCCGATCTTTAGGGAAAAATAATGGACAGGACGACTAGGCAGAAGATCAACAAAAAAGTAGAAAACTTGAACAACACTGTAAACCAACTAGACCTAACAGATATCTAACAGATATCCAAGAAAGACCGCACCCAACAGCAGCAGAATACACATTTTCTCAAGTGCACGTGGAACATTCTCCAGGATAGACCATATGCTAGACCATAAAACAAGCCTCAATAAATTTTAAAGGATTGAAATCATACGAAGTTTGTTCTCCAACCACAAAGAAATTAAATTAGAAATTAACAGCAGAAGAAATTTTGGGAAGTTCATGAATATGTAGGAGTATAGAAGCATACTTCTAAGTAACCAATGAGTCAAAGAAGAAATCACAGAAGAAGTTAGACACTCCTTAAGATGAATGAAAGCAAAACCACAACGTATCAAAGCTTATGGGATGCAGCTAAAGCAGTGCTTAGAGGAAAATTTATAGCTGTAAATGTCTATTGGAAAAGAAAGAAGATTTCAGATCGATAACTTAAACTTTCACCTTAAGAAACTAGAAATAGAAAAGCAAACTAAACCCAAAGCAAGCCAAAGGAAACAAATAATGAAGAGAAGAGTGGAAATAAATGAAATAGAAAATAGAGAAAATTTAATAAGACTAAAAGTTTTTTCTTGGAAAAGACCAACAAAATTGACAAATATTTAGTTAGAGTGACCAATAAAAAAAGAGAGCTAAATATTTGTCAATTTTCTTGGTCGTTTCCAAGAACCAAGTTTTAGTTTTATTAATTTTATTAATTTCTAAATTAATTTTGTCTATTTTTTATATTTTTATGGGTCATTATGTAAATGTAAACCACAGCCACAATGAGATACCACTTAATACCTGCTAGGATGGCTTAAATCAAGAAAATAGAAAATACAAGTGTTGCTGAGGATCTTGAGAAATAAGAACCCTTGTAAGAACATAAAATAGTACAACTGCTGTGGAAAACAGTTTGACAGTTCCCCAAAAAGTTAAACAGAGTTACCACATGACCCAGAAATTCCACTCCTAGGTATCTACCCAAAAGAAATGAAGACATATGTCCACACAAAAACATGTATATGAGTGTTTATAGCAGCATATTCATAACAGCCAAAAGGTGGAAACAGCCCAAATGTCCATAAATGGATAAATAAATCATTGTATTTGTTTATTTGTTCATCTACAATGAAATATTATTCAACCACAAAAAGGAACAAAGTATCGATGTGTGTTACAACTTGGATGATCCTCAAAAAATATGCTAAGTGAGAAGCCAGACACAGAAGGTCACATATGATTCCTTTTGTGTGATATATATACAGAGTTGGCAAAACCATAGCAACAGATTAGAGGTTACCAGGGGATGGGGTGGGGGTGGGAATGGAAAGTGATCGCTTAATGGGTATGAGGTGTTTTTATGGGATGATGACAAAGTTTTGAAACTAGAGAGAGCCGGTAGTTGCACAACATTGTGAATACCCTAAATACCACTGAAACGTATACTTTAAAATGGTTAATTAATTGCATGTTATGTGAATTTAATCTCAAATTTTTTCTAAACATTTTTTTTGAGGAGGATTAGCCCTGAGCTAACATCTGCCACCAATCCTCCTCTTTTTCGCTGAGGAAGACTGGCCCTGAGCTAACATCCATGCCCATTTTCCTCCACTGTATGTGTGGGACGCCACTGCAGCATGGCTTGCCAAGCGGTGCATGGGTCAGCACCCGGGATCTGAACCGGCAAATGCCAGGCTCCCGAAGCAGAATGTGCAAACTTAACTGCTGCACCACTGGGCTGGCCCCTCGAATTTTTAAAATTTAAATTACATATACTCATAAGTATAGATTGTATTAGAAATTGAAATGAATAATAAATTCGGAATAATTTTGGAAGATCTTTTTTTAAAAAAAAGAAAATCTCAGTGGGAATGTAAATTGGTACAGTCACTATGGATAACAGTATGGAGGTTCCTCAAAAAATTAAAAATAGAAATACCATATGATCCAGGTATTCTACTTCTGGGTATTTATCTGAAAAAAAATGAAAACACTAACGCAAAAAGATACCCATGTTCACTGCAGCATTATTCACAATAGCCAAGATATGGAAACAAGCCGAGTGTCCACCATCAGACGAATGGATAAAGAAAATGTGGTATATATATATATATATATATATATATATATATATAATGGAATATTATTCAGCCATAGAAAAGCAGGAGATCTTGCCATTTGTGACAACATGGATAGAGCTTGAGGGCATTATGCTAAGTGAAACAAATCATAGGGAGAAAGTCAAATACTGTATGATTCCACTCACATGTGGAATCTTAAAAAATAAATAAATAAACAAGCTCACAGATACAGAGAACAGATCGGTGGTTGCCAGAGGTGGGGGGGGCGGGTGCACAATGGAGTCAAAAGGTACAAACTTCCAGTTCTAAAATAAATCAATCCTGGGGATACAGTGTACAGCATGGTGACTACACTTGATAATGTTGTATTGTGTATTTGACAGTCGCTAAGAGAATAAATCTGAAAAGGTCTCATCACAAGAAAAAGCCGTGTAACTCTGTATGGTGGGGGATGTTAATTAGACTCACTGTGCTGATCATTTCACAGCACATACAGGTATCGAATCATTGTGTGTACACCTGAGACCAATATAACATTGTCTGTCACTTATACCTCAATAAAAAAAAGAAAATCTTTAACACTCCCCCAATTTTATTTCTATAAGCAATGAACAATCTAAAAATGAAATTAAGAGGGGCTGGCCCCATGGCTGAGGGGTTAAGTTCACCTGCTCTGCTTTGGTGGCCCGAGGTTCACCAGTTCAGATCCCGGGTGTGGACCCAGCGCCTCTCATCAGGCCGTGCTGTGGTGGCATACCACATAGAAGAATTAGAATGACCTACAACTAGGATACACAACTGTGTACTGGGGCTTTGGGGAGGGGGAAAAAAGAGGAAGACTGGCAACAGAGGTTAGCTCAGGGCCAATCTTCCAAAAATAAAAATGAAAATGAAATTAAGAAAACAATCCTATTTATAATAGCGTCAAAAATAATAAAATACCTAGGAATAAACTTAACAAAAGAAGTACAAAATTTGTACCAAGAAAACTACAAAACATTGTTGAAAGAAATTAAAGATCTAAATAAATGCAAAGCTATTCCGTGTTTCAGAAGTCTTAACGTTAAGATGGCAATATGCCTTAAACTGTTGTAAAGATTCAACACAATCCCTATTAAAATCCCATCTTTTCATCTTTTTGGCAGAAACTGACAAGCTGACCCTAAAATTCCTAATGCAAGCAACCCAGAACAGCCAAAACAATCTTTTTTTTTTCAGGTGAGGAATATTGGCCTTGAGCTAATAACATCTGTTGCCAATCTTCATTTTTTTTTCCTTCCCAAAGCCCCAGTATGTGGTTGTATATCCTAGTCATAAGTCCTAGTTCTGTGTGAGATGCCACCGCAGCATGGCTTGATGAGCAGTGTGTAGGTCCGCGCCTAGGATCCCAACCCCAGGCTGTGGAAGCAGAGCACGTGAACTTAACCACTAGGCCACTGGGCCAGCCCCCCAAAACAATCTTGAAAAAGAAAATAAAGTTGAAAGTTCTTAACTTCAAAACTTACTACCATTCAAGACAGTGTGGTACTGGCATAAGGATAGACATATTTCATAGGCAACATTTCTTCTTCTTCCCCTTCCCCTTCCCCTTCCCCTTCCCCTTCCCCTTCCCCTTCCCCTTCCCCTTCTCCTTCCCCTTCTCCTTCTTGAGGAAGATTGGCCCTGAGCTAACATCTGTGCCCATCTTCCTCTTTTTTTTTTGAATATGTGGGATGCCTGCCACAGCATGGCTTGGTTAGCAGTGTGTATGTCCAGGCCTGGGATCCGAACCAGTGAACGCTGGGCCACTGAAGTGGAGTGTGTGAACTTAACTGCCATGCCACCGGGCCTGCCCCGTAGGCAACATTTCTTTAGGAAAACTCCAAATCTATCTGAGTTGAACAAAAGGAATAGGGATTTTTCCCTGCCATTCTGACCTGGGCAGGAAGAAGGACCATGATAGTGGCCTGAGCTACAGCAGAGCCTGGGGATTTCGGGTGAAATTTCTGGGATGGTGAGCAGAGCTATGGGACGGAGCTTCCTGCCAGGTGTTGTTAGGAGTGGTGTCAATCAGTCAGCAGCAGAGTGTCAAGGGAGCCTGTCGTCAGCTAATGGGCACGGTGGCCACAGGCCCAAGGCTCCAGCACTGTGAATTGTGTTCAGTCACCCTGTGAGCTCTGGGATCGCTTAAGCCACTCAGAGAACAAAGAAGAAGAAAATGCCCAGGGCACTCAGAGGAGATGTGCAGAGAGTGAAGAGAGATGATGGCTTCCCCAGGTTTCTATGTGTAAAGCAGTCCATTTCTCCTGTCAGTTAGGATCCGACTCTGAGGCCAGCCTGACGTCCATCACATCCTTGCTTTGCTCAGTCAGCCTTTGCATCAGTCAAATGGAGGTAATAGTACCTTCAGCCCACGTCATGAGGACTAAAGGAACACTTCATAAATGGTAGTAATGAGTATGATAAAGCATCAAGAAAGTGTGGCTGTTGGGAGGGATAAGTCCTGGGTTTGGATTCCAGCTCCATCACTTCATAGCTACAAAGCATCTGTGACTCAGTTTCCCATCCCTCAGCCATAGGATTGTGAGCGTTGAGTGAGTCCAGGCAGCCGCTGTTTGTACCTGCCCCTAAATGATGGCTCTGCGCTCGCTCCTGCCCATCCCGTCTCTTCTCCACGACGCAGCCAGAGGTACCGTCAGAAATAGTGTCAGGTCATGTCACTTTCTTACTTAAAACCCTCCAGTTGTTCTCCACGGCTCCGAGAGGAAATCCACCTTCCTTACCACGTCCCACAAGACCTCTGATGGGGCTTCTGCCCACCGCTCCAGCCTCATGGCATGCCCCTTTTCCCCTCCTCACTCCGCTGGGGTTTCATTCATTTTCTGGAACTCACAGATTACTTCCCACCTCAGGGCCTTCTGCCTGAGACACTCAGCCACCAGCTTCCACATAGCCACTCGTCATTCTGAAGGTTTCCACTCAAATGTGGCCTCAGGGCCGGGTCACCCTCTCTGAGGTGGTCCCCCTTACTCACTGCCACAACCCTTGCAGGCCTGCTGCCCTGTGGCACTACACGCTGTCTGTCACCGCTTTGCCCGGGTATTGCAGTCTTGTGTCTTGGCTGGCTCCTCTCTGAGATGCCGAGCCATAGGTGCGGGCAGGAGATGGGCAGTGCCTGGCAAGGAGCAGGCATTCCAGAGGCCTTGGAAGGATGGATGAGCGCCTGGCATAGTTCCTGGCACGCGGTTGATGGTCCCATTTGTTACTTGATCATGAACTGTCAGTGAATGGGGTGATTATGAGAGATGAGGGGGTTTTGGCTACTCTCCCAGCTTTCTGGGAACAAGATGGGCGAGGGAAGGCAAGATCTGCTGACATTTAAAAAGGACATAAGGGATGAGGTCTGGCTGGCTGAGTCTGAAGGGCTGCTTGGCAGGTGGGTGACCCATGGAGTGGGCAGTCCCTGCAGCCAGCGAGCTGATCCTCAACCTCGGTCTCCAAAGAGGCTACTGGATTTAGGTGGAGGACGTGAGAATGGGGTTCTGGTGAGGCCTGGAAGAGTGTGGCTCCGGAACGCTGTCATTACGTCATGGGATAGAAGGGATGGTGTTTGCGGGGGAGGCAGAGGAGACCCAATAACACCCCAAGCCTCGGCCAAGCGAGAGCATGCCGAGGAGGGCAGCCTCAAGGACCCTTAGAACATGCTGGAACAGTGGTACAGCCCTCAGAATATCAGGAAAACCTGAAAAACCCGATCAGGACGTCTGGCCCACTCAACGGTGGGCAGGCTGGACTCCGATGTGGTAACCTGGAAGGCTTTGAGCAGCTTGCTGGCTACGGAGTCAGGGTCCAGAGTCCCCACCCAACCAGAATCAAGTGTAAATCTCCTCTCAGGGGTCCTCCAACTTCAGAGGAGCCCATGGGGTAAAAGGGGCCAGCAGGCCTTTGAAGAGAAAGTGGAAATGCAGCATGTTTGGGGCTGAAACTAGACCTTCAGAAAAGGATTTTTCAAACCGTGGGTTTTGACCCATTAGAGGGTCATGAAATAATTCAGCGCGCTGTCACCAAAATGTTTAGAATTTAACAGAAAGTATCACAGCGCGTTGTATATAGGAAGGGCTGTGTCACTAAATATATGGGTGTTTGCGTGTGTGTCTAAATCGTTGAGATGTAAAATGTATTTCTTACTGTGAGTTACAGTTTTAAAAAAAAGTTTGAAAGCTGCTGTTCTTGAAGGACTGGCAGACACATGAAGGGTCATTCCACCCACAGAGCGAGCGGCCAAGAGCCAACCCAGGAGACTGCTGGAGGTAATCAGACTCCACTTGGGTCCGGGGGGAAAGCATTGGCTTTGGCATCAGGCAGAGATGGATTCAAATCCGGACTCTGCATCTTACTAGTCGTAAGACTCTGGGCAAGACACCTGAGCCTCTGGCTTTGTCACTCGCAGATGTAGGTGATGGCAGTAGATCCCTCACGGGTGGTAGCAAAGTGCCTGCCAAGAGCTGGTACCCCATGAGAGTCCGTGGCGTTCCTCTCCAGCTTGATGGTGGTTCTCACGGGCCCTAGGGGGCAGCTGCAGCGCCACGGCCCGTTTCTGCCCTCCTCCTTCACGCCCTGCCTGCTAAGTTGTGGGGCAGTTGGCCGCCAGGAGTTTCCTCCCCTCCGCCCCATCCCGCCCGGCACCTTCCAGGGTGAGGGTGAGAAATAACGAGACAGCAGCCTAGAGGAAGGAGATCCAGGAGAGGAAAAAGAAACAAGTTTTATTTAAGCCCCAAACACTCGGCTAGAAAAACCAAAAACAAAAGAGAGCAGGGAGGTGGGGAGAAGAAAAAGGACATTAAAAAAGAGAGACAGAGAAAACACAGCAACCCTTTTCCATTTGAAATTGTCAAGTTACACTGACAGAGGTCACAGAATATCCACAGAAGCCATCACTGCTACACCAACACGGGCCCTACGGGGTGGACAGGGTGGGGTGCGGAGTGGGGGTGAGCCTCAGGGGGCCCCACCTGGGACCCCTCTCAGAGCCTCAGGCCTGAGGCTCCTGGGGAAACAGCATATTGTGGAAGGGGCGGGAGAGAAACCCCCCATGCGAGTAACACAGCACAGTGGATGGGGGCCAGGGGGACCAGGTACAGGGGTCCCCCCAACATCTTAGTTTTCTCTTGGTCAAGCACACACTGATGGACAGAGCATCGAGGCGCATGCAGCTGGGGGGGCACTGACGTGCTGCAGGCTTTGAGAGGACCATGGGGATGGGGGCTTGGGAGGGGAGCCAGAGCGAGCGGTGCAGGGACGATGGAACACACACACAGGCACTCCCACACGCCCGGGTCCACACACACGTGCACACACACACCCACACACACAGGTCACGTGCACCTCCACGTACACCCCTCTGTCCACACACACGAGTCTCTCGCAGCTACGCACGTCTGCACACACACATTACATGTGTTCTCACCCGCAAAGCTCCTCCACACCAACGTGCAGGTGGGCACGTGCTGATGCCCAAGCAGGTTACATGCACCTATGTGCACATGCCTCCCTGCACACACGTGCGGTAGGTCACACCTGTGCATGCACATGCTTCCTCCACACGCCGGTAAGTGGACTTGGGTAAGGGGGCTTGCGCTGGTGTACACACACACACACATACACACACACACACAGGCTGTGCACAACTCCATGCCAATACCTCTCAGCCCGTAAATGTGCAGGAACCAAGGTGACAGAAAGATGCAAATCCCACTGGGCTCCACGTGAGGGGGTGGGCGGGGCACAGGGCTCCCTCCATCTGCCCCCTCGTGGATGGACACCCCACACACCTCCTCCTCCCCCCACAAAGGGACATTCAACTCAGGACAGTGACAGTGGGGCACACATTCAGGTCACGGGGCTGAGGGTGGGAGGTGGGGGGGAGAAAACTAGCAAGCAGAGAGTAATGGAGTGGAGGGAGGAGGGGGCACCACTCCCCTCCCCTCCCAAGTCAGAGGGTCTCTGTACAGCCAAATCAACCAACCGTTTCACTGGACCACAGAAGCCAGGCCGGTGTGCCCATCCTCAGCCCCCCTCCCCCGCCAGAACAGCGGCCAGGGAGAGAGTGCCGTGGTTTCTTTTTTTTTTCTTTTTTAAATATTTATATATATTTATATTACGTATATTATATATATATAATATGTAAATATATTTTTAAAACAATATAAAATGTTAAGACACTTCACTTAAATGTAAAGAGTTGCCTGCAATTAAAAGTAATTGCATCATTTATGAGGTCCTTTTTTTTTTTTTCTATTTTCCAGGGTTTTTTTTCAGGAGGGATTTTTTTTTCCTCTTCTTTTGTTATTTTTCAAAAAGGCTTGCTTGCCTTTGTACAAAAATGATCCAAAGCTAGAAAACAAGGATGAGCCAACAAAAACAAAACAAAGAAAAAGAAAGAAATGAAGAAACACAACCCAGGCCCCCCCCTCCCAACAGCTCCCCGGCTCTCCCCCCGGCGCCCACCGTCCCCACACCGTCCCCCCGGCCCCAGGGTCTAGGAGGCTGCGTCCTTTCAATGGCTCCTTCTCTCTGTGCTTACTCGGGGAGACTGATCCCAGGCCCCCTCCCCTGTGCTGACCCCACTTTGTGCTCCAAATAGGAATCGTGCTCCCTGGGGACCCCTACTCCATCCTCCTCAACCCCAACCACATAATCTCCCTGCCGGCCCCTCCCTGTGCCCTCTGGGAGGTCGGCCGAGAACCAAAATTGGCCCCTCCCTCCCCCATTCAGGACCTGGCCAGAAGCCTGTGCCCACAGCCTTTGCGGGGCAGGCGTCCACGAGTCGGGGACACTGGCTGGCTGGTCAGGCCTCAGGGACCCTCAAGGATCTCACCAGCGGTCACGGGCTCCCCATTTAAAACCATGTCTCACCCCTTCCCTGAAAACCCTCAAATCTCAAAGAGGATGGTTGAAGGTCAAGTCACCCCACCCGTGGGGTTCGAGCTGTCCTCACCGCCCCCCGTCAACACCCTCTCTACTCCCCCCATTTCCCTCACAACCAGACCCTTCCCACCCTCCAGGCCTCAAAATCTAATTTGCTAGGCCCTTCATTCCTGCCCACCCTACCCCCTTAAATAAGTTAATGTTATTTAAAGTGCTAAATTAGGAAACTAAAAGTACCAAATACCCCTCCTCGGGGCTGCCCTCTCCCAAGGCAGGGTCCCCAGTGTCAGGCTGTCTGCTCAACCCACCGTCCACAACCAACAAGTCCAAAGGGTGCTCCCACCGCTCAGCACAGGCCGGCGGCTCCTCCCCACAGAAGGGCGGCCCAGGCAGCCAGCTCCTCTCTGAGGACACACAGATTCAACGGCCTCACACCCACCCCGAGGCCCCTCAAACTCTGGCCTCCCTCTCCGGCCCATCCAGCGGGACCCCAGGCCCACCAGGGCTGTGGAGGAGCAGAGTTCAGTCACGTCCTGAGGTCGGACTGGTGGGGTGCCTCCAGCGCCGGAGGCTCCCTGCGTCCCATTTTCCAGCCTGATACTGGGGTTGGTCCAATGTCCAGGTTTTCCTCCAGGAAGGTTTCCGAGGAAAGGGAGAGGGAGGTGTCTCGCTGCTCCAAGTCTCCGTGGCTCAGAGTTTGCTTGGAGCGCTCTTGGAAAGTTCGGGGGGAGGCAGGAAGGATGGGCAGGATGCAGGAGCTTCAGCGTGGACTCGGGGTAAGAGCCAGGAAAGAGAAAACGGAGGGACGATGACAGGAATTGGGCCATTTGGGAACAGGAAATCAAGGGAAGGTGGTGTGTTTTGGTTTTTAGTTTTACTATTTTGCTTTTTAAAAAAAGATAATTAAAAGTGAATCGTTTAAAAAAACCAAAAACACCAACAGGTCATGGGTATAGAGAGCTGAGGAGGGCCACACTTTGGCAGACCCTTTGGAGGGTCTAGAGAATGGGATGGGGGTAGTGTGGAGATGAAGGGAAGAGCAGGAAGAGAAATGGCAGGGGTAAGGGACCGGGACAGGCTGGGGTGGGGGTGTGAGGGGGCTTCTAGAAGGAGATGGAAGAATTCCTCGCCCCAAAGGAAGTCAATACGGGGATAGAGGTTCTGGAAGCTGAGGGCTTTTCTGAGACTGGGCTCGAGGTCTCATTCGACCCACTCATCTCTTTAGATGGTTTAGTGGCCTGGAAGAAAAACAGGGGTCAGGGGTCAGAGAGAGGAAGGGAGAGCCACATCCTGGCCGCCAGCTGAAGTCTTAAAAAAATGAAAAACCTCCACAAATCCAAGAGAAAATTCACTGCAAAAGGAAGAAATCAGAGGGGCATCTGGAGAGAGTGGTCCCCTGAGACAGTGGAGGAGGGCGCCACAGCAGGGGCAGGAAGGGGGGACACACGGGTGGACCAGAGGGCCCGGGAACCAGGGTGGGAGGGTAAGTCCACGGTTACTGAGAGGAAAGAGAAAAGGTAGAAGAGAGAGAGCAGAGAAGCACAAGGGAGACCCCGTCCAGGAGGGCAGCCAGGGAGAAGGGGAGTGGGCAGAGGGCCGGGGAGGCGAGGAGGAAGTGAAATGTTAGCTACCACGGGGGTGCAGGGAGGCGAGAGGGGAGCAGCCCAGCTCTCAGTCCCAACCGGTCAGCCACCCAGCCAGGGCCCCTCCTGACCTCAGCAGGGGGCTGATTCTCAGCTGAAGGTCTTGTGGTAGCAACTGAGGCGTGAGCTTGTTCTCTCGAGGGAGCACTTCTCTTAAGAACCCCCCATACCCCCCATCCCCTGGAAGCTGGAGGAAAAGGGACCACTGCATCCAACCTCCCACTCAAGGCAGGAAGCCCACCGCATGCCCTACAAGTGTTCCTCCTGCTTTGAGCTGGGCCTCCGGGTACCGGGAAGTCACTCCCTCACGACACGTCCTGCACTCACGGGTCAGTTCTCATAGTTAGAGCCATGCCCCTCTCCACCTCCAGCAGACTCCCTGCCTCTGTACTGGTCCGGGAGGTTTGTATGGTTCCAAAGCCATTGATGACAGGTCACAAATGCAGATTTCCAGGCCCCACTCCAGAGTCCATCTCTGGTGTGGACTCTGGAATCCACACGTTAGGCAGGCGCCCCCAGTGATCCCGCTGCACACTTAACTCTGAGGTCCACTGGGTTAGGGCTACACAGACGGGGTGTTCTCCCTGTCGCTGCAGTCACTGTCCCTCCTGGCCTTGCTTGGCTACTAGTGTGATAAGTGAATTGCCTTGATAGAAAAAGATAGGAAGAGGGCTGCAGACAGTGCTGGGGCACATGGCCAGAGACCTCGTGCAGGTTAGGTCTGGGGAGGTCACTCCACTGACCTGAGGGGATGGCTTGCAGCCTGACTGGCTGACAGTGACCCCGCCCTTGCAGCTGGAGAGCACCACGCCCCTTCTCCCAAGAGGGATTCACTGGCTTTGTGTCCACACTTTCCCCTTAATGAGAATTAAGGCCAGAGACCCGTCTGGGTCTTCTAACCTCTCTCCTCTTTACTGTGGCTGCTCATTCCTTACTCACAGAGGGGCCAGGGCCGCAGCCACAGGATCTCTGCATCCACCCAGTCCTCTGCCAAGCGCCACGGCCCCTGTTTGCGGGGTCCTGGTACTTGGACCTGGAGAAGACTCATTCAAAGGCAACCGAGAGCTCTCTCCTTCACTCCCTTGGGCTCTAGGCCCCTCCCCCACTGCCCATTTAGAGTTCTTTCTCCCAAAGCTGGTGGGAGGGGAGCGCATCTGCTTTCTCCCCGTGTCTCTTCGCATCTCACAGGGTCCCAAGCCAGCACTGACTCCCTCCTGGCTGTCCTCTTTGTTCTCAACCCATCTTTCTAGTTAAAAGCTTTTTCTGTTCCTTCCCTTTAGCATTTGTCAGGAGCCCCAGTCTATTCTGAGCTTTGGTCTTTGGACCCCCTGCCTTCACGCTTGTGCCACCACCTGACTCCTGTATTCACTCAGGTGACACATCCTCACCCAGGCCATGTCCTCCTTCTCCCACAGCCCGCGGAAGGCCTTTAAACGCCAGTGTGTGGCAGCGTCCACCGGCCGACGTGGACGCCCCCCACCCCCGCTTCACGGCGACCTCTTCCGTCGCTCTGTGAGCACCGGTTTTGCACAGTCGTCTCAGGTCGTCTTTCCTCCCAGGAGACTGGCTGCAGCAGCATCCAAAATCCACTTTCCTGAAGCTGAGGGAGCACGTCCAACTGGGCCCTGTCCTGTGCTGCTCAGAGTTCTCGCGTGACACAGCTGCTGTCTCTGAAATTTCCTGTCACTTCCATTTCACCAGCCAGTCCTGCCCTGTTGCTCCCAATTATGTCCAGAGAAGCAGTGCTTTGTCACATTTGTGGCAAGGCAGAAACCTTCAGCTTCCAGCCGAGGAGACTGGAACCATTAGCCAGGCCCAGACGGCTGAGCTCTGACCCCTCTGCTTCCTGTGGGTCAGAGTCTAGCACCGCCCTATGCCCCGAGCATGCTGACCTGTCCCTCCATGCTATGACGCACAGATTTCCATATAAGTGTAGGTCATCTTGAAGTGGCAGATCCTGCTGGTGCCACCTCCCCCTGCCCGCACGCCAGTCCTCCTTGCTACTTGCCCGAATCAGGCACCGGGCTGTCAGGAGAGGCACGGCTTTCCCCCAGCCCGGGGTGGGTGGGTCCTGATAAATCTATGGTAATTTAGTAATGTCCTTCTCCTTGCCAGTGACTGATTTAGGAATGGGCAATGAGAAGAAGGGGGAGGTCAGATGGGGACTTCTGGAAAGGTTCTCCTGCTCCTAAAAAGATCTGTGTGCCTAGGACCCCTGGAATGAAGGCAGCCATTGTGGGAGGCTGAGGGGGCCAGGATGAGGGCCAACAGGACCAAAATCTGGAAGGAACACAGATCCTGACGGCCTCGAGCCACGGATTGCCCCTGCTTCCAGAGTTCTTGTTTTGTTAGAAGCTACCTTTCCTTATTGTTCGAGCCATTCTGAATTAGTTTCCACTATTTGCAGCTAAAAGCATTCCAACTGACACATGTGAGGCCCACAGGTGCTCCCCTAACGCTCTTGTCAACAGTATTCCTGTCACATGTGCCATCTCACCAAGGCTTGGTGACACCCACGAGGTCACGATCCCTGTAAAGCAGTAGAGTCCAGCATTAAGACAGCAGAATCTATGTCAGGCAGACCTGGGGTTAAGTCCTAGCCTAACTGCATGACCCTGCGCAGGTTATCTCCCTGGGCCTTCACGTCCTCACCTGCAAGCCAGGGACATTGGTTTCACATGAGATGACGTACACAGAGCACGGGGCTCAGTGCCACACTCAGGACACATACAATAGATGGCGGATATTATTGTTATTACCATATCGTTGTTATTTTAACATTTCAAGTCTGTTTTGTCTATTTCCATCTGGATTGGGCCTGATCCGTGGCAAATTCACCCCTTCAGTCACCCACCCAACAAATATTTACTGAGCGCCTGTGTATGCCATGCACTGTTCTAGGTACCATGAGGATGGAGCAGTGACAAGAGCTTAATCAAGCACATAAAGTTTAAGATATAAAGTTGTTATGAGGATTAAATAAGATACATAAACTTGGTACCTAAAAGGTGTGCCAGCTGTTTCCCATTTGCCTCTCCACTGCCCAGACGCAATTTCTGCCCTGCTCTGTGCCCTGGCTGGCCGAGCCCTGCCACGCCTGTGCCGACTGCCTTCCAGTTGGGTTTGGCCAAAGGGATTAGGGCAGAGTGAAATGGGGGGTGGTGGGGGTAAAGTTTCTTCCCTACCCCCTGCCCCCTCGGCGCCCTGTCACAGGTAGCAGCCATGCCGCTGTAACCACAGCTCCTGCCGGCTAGCTCTCACTGGCCTCCCTAAGCACTGCGATCCTTGCCCCTCTCCCCAGGGAGGTCACAGCTGCCTGCTCTCACTAGTCCCTCGGTGCCTCAACACCCCTTGTTTGTTCCCTCAACCCTCTGGGGCGGCACCTTCATTACAGTCTCTTCGCTTCAGCCGTCTGAGGAGATATGCTGGGTGTTCACCAGATTTCTTAGCCCCAGTGGGGTGTCCACGGCTTCACGTCTGCGCCAAGCCCTTGATCCTTGCACCCCAGGAATCTGGCTCCCATCCCACCCCTGGATCTTGAGCACAACATCCACGAGCTTTCTCTCAATCACGTCCTCTGATTTCTCTGTAGTGCCTGCACTGTTGCACCCCCAACTCGGACTCCCCTCCGCCCCCCAATTTCTGTGTCTCTGATCCTGGCACTTCTCTTCCTCTCCCCCTCATCATTGTCAAAGGCAGCTTCGAGCTCCGCATTTTAGAACCTCATGATGAGGGGAGGCCTCTGCCTAGCCCTGTCCCTAACAAGTGTACAGTGCCACCAAGCACAATGGTGACTCCTTCCCTCTGTGGCTTTCAAAGCTCGTTCCCGTATCTGGCATTATATGACCTCAGAACGCACTGCACAGATGAGGAAAGAGCCTGCATGAGGCAGAGGACTTCGACCAAGGTCACAGACTGAGTTGGTATGGAGAGGTGTCCCCGGCCCAGAGGACGGAGGGCCAGGTGACCCAGGGTGGCTGGAGCAAATTGAGGGTGTGGGATGGAGGGCGCCGGGAGAGCTGGGCGGAGGGACCCGAGGCGGCTCATGAAGCGCTCTGGGCAGCATGTGAAGGACTTTCGAGCTTCTTACCCGGCAGGGGCTGGTGGGCACAGGTTTTAGGCAGGGGGAGTGACAGAATCAAATCTGCATGTTACCAACTCCCTCTGCACCCCGCAGGCCTGGGAAACAGGTTAGAGGCAACAGAAGTCACAGGGGACCTCAGAAAAGCATGCATTTAGGTAGCGAGGCATAAGATGATTTTTTTCCCTGCTTCTTTATAACTTTTCTTTACTTTAAAAATTTTTCACAAGGAACACGTATTACTTTATTAGAAAGAAGATGCTTTTTCAAAGAAAAGCTACTAGAAAAATGGAAGTGCCAGAGAGCCAGAGCAGTGGCAGGAGTGTGGGAAGAGAAGAGTTCTGCGTCTGTAGGAGGTGACGGAGAAGGTGGAGCTCGGAGACGCCCCAAGCGTGGGCGGATGCCTGGGGGTGGGTGACACTTCCTGGGGGGAAAGCAGTTGGGGCAGGCTTGAGCTCCGAACAGAGACCTGGAAAGGGACAGATGGCGCCTGGTACCCAAGGAGAGGAGGGTGTGGTGTGACGAGCAGAGAGGCTGAGGAGAAACCTGGGCACAGCCAAGTGAAGAGGCAGGCAGAGGAGAAACGCCCAGAAAGGAGTCAGGAGGGCCGGGGTGAGGGCTGACAAGGAAGGAGAGGATGTCAAGGAATGGAGGGTCGAGGAATACAGCCCCCGGTGTATGGGGGCAGGGTATACCCTGCACGTGCTGCGGAAAGGTGGGGAGAGCACCCCGGAGGTCGCTGGAGACCTAGCCAAGCCCAGTGGCGAGGCTGGAGGGAAGGCGGAAGGCTGAGGAATGAACGGAGGTGAGGGCCTGGAGGCGACCAAGCTGAGGACAGAAGGGAGGGCACCCTGCGGAGGAGCCGTGGGAGTTGGGAGTCAGGTGGGAGATGGCGGAGCATAAGTGTATGCACGGGGAGGGGGTCAGACAGTCCGGATTTGAATCCCACTCCACCACTTGCCAGTTGTGTGACCTTGGGTAAAGGCTCAGTTTCCCCATCTATCAAACGAGGATAACGAGGACCTTCCTCAGAGTGGTGTGGTGAGTGGGAAATGAGATGATGTGTGTGTCTGGCAGAAGTGAACACCCCATAAATGTCAGCTGCTGTTCTGGACACAACGGAGGGACCAGCCAGGACAGGACGAGGGGAATTCATCCATGGTGGCGGCGGGGAAAAGAGCTGGGGGTAGGATTTGCAGGGTGTGGCTGGGAACCCATGAGGAAGACAGTGGGCTAGCAGGGAGCTAGTGAGGAGAGCCTGGTTGGGGGCGGGGGGCGTGCCTGGATGGCCCATCTCCCCTGGATTCTCCAGGGAACCAGCAGACAGGCAAGGCCCCGTGTGCCCAGGGCTGTTGCAGGGCCATGTGGTGGGAAGGGCTTTGGGAGCCCTGGGTTTCAGTCCTGGCTCTGATGCCACCTTGCTGTGCACTCTTGGGAACTCCCTTTCCTTCTCTGAGCTGTCCCCTCATCTGTAAAGGAGGTGGCTGGACTCACTCATCTCTAACTTCCTGCCTCTGAGCCTAGAACCTTCTTCAAGTCACAGCGTCTGGACATTTCATGGCTCCACTCCCATCCTGGCATGCAGGAGCTGCTCAGAAGTATTAACGAAACAAAAGAATACATGAAAGGTCTCTCTCGACATCTAGGCCCAGGGACCACCCTGTACCTTCTGACTGGGCCACACGGTGGGCCACGGGGCAGAAACATCCACAGATGGGGTTGTCTACTCTGTACACTGTCGCCAAGCCCAGTAACTAAATCTGAAAGAGGGTGCATCGCCTGGCCACTCCTACCCAACCCCCGACCTGGGAGCCAAAGGCCCTCTCCCTCTTCTCCCCCCCTCACCCCGAATGTCAGCAGGGAACCCACTGAAACCAAAACACGAGACTGGAAAGCAGATGCAAAACTGGTTCCTCCCTCAGCTGGGAGATGGCCTAAGAGCTAAGAGGGAGGCTGAGAGTGGGAGCCCCAAAGAGAAGGCGGGACCGAGAGCAGAGAGAAGGAAGCAGAGGAGAGGAGTGGAGAGGCAGGAAGACTAAGGGGGATCAAGGCCCCTTCCACACCCCAGAGCCGGCTGGACAAGGGGCCCAGGCACTGGGGCTGGTGGAGACATGAGTCCCCTTGCTCCCCCTCCTCCGGGAGCAGTGGGGGGAGGGCTCTCTCTGCCCTGAGTGAGGGGCCTCCTGATGGAAGCGGCCTCGCTGAGAACATATGTTCTAAACCAGACCCAGAGCACTGGGATTGGGAGAGCAAGGAGAAGACGGCTCGAAGGACCAATGGGGCAGTCCTGGCGGGGAGGCTTTCTCTGGGCAGCTGGAGGGAAGGTGGTCCCCGGAATACGGGCAGGAGATGGCCCGCACACAGCGGGAGCACATTGTTGGGGGGGGGGGGGGCGGCAGTGCCCACGCCTACCTGCTGCTGGGCCTGGATCCTCATGTACTCGGCCCTCTGCTTGCCGTGCTTGCCTTTGTCGGGGCTGCCTGCCTGGCCCTGAGCCGCCTTCAGCCGAGAAGCCCCCGGGGTCACCACCTTCATGGGTGGCACGCTGCCACCGCCACTCTGTGGGAAGAGAAACAGAGTTGGGGTTGGAAATGGGATCATATAGGACTCCTAGATACCAAGTGGAGCCTCTGGGGCTGGGACCTCCTTGGTGGGCCCTTTGAGACCTGGAAACCGTTCCCTGGCTCCACATCCCTGTCCAGGACTCCCTGGACCTCCACACTCTGAGGCCATGTTTAAGGCCCCTCTGCAGGAGAGGGGACAGGGGCCCCCAGCCAGGTTCCCAACAGCTCCTGAGTGAGAATTCTTTGGTAATTTCCTTGAATAGCCCAGGGACAGCTGGTGACCTCCTGGGGGAGCCACTTCTAAAGCAAGTGTCCCTGGTAGCACTCCTACTCCTGGCCAGGGGCACCATCCTGGGCCCAGGAGAACATGTCTGAGATTTGGGGGATGGAGGGTGTCTTAATAACGGCAGACAGACCAGGACTGGCAGCACCAGGCCCATGTCTTCCTCCAAATGGGAGGACAAGGGTGAAGTCTCCCTAGGGATGGACAAGTCCGGCCCCTTGAACCACCCCAGGTACCACGCAGGCCCAGAGGAGCCCTAGGATCCAGAGGCGCAGGCAGAGAAACAAAAGAGACAGAGAGAGTCAGACAGGAGAGGGGGAGGGGAGCGCAGGGATGGAAAAGGGGGAGAGAACTTTATTTGTTGGTTTACAGATACAGAGCAGAGGGGAGAGGCCCTGGTCCCTGCCTGGGCTGGCTGGGCTGATCCCTGAGTAGGCCAGCTTCCCAGCCTCCCTCAGGATCTGCCTGCAAACTCCACCCTGGCGCCAGGCTCCCAGGAGGGTGGCAGGAGCTGAGAGGAGGCCAGTGGGAGGAGGGGGCTGGCATAGTGGTCCTGCAGAGCCCTCTCCCCCCTCAAGCTCTGAAGACCAAGAGACTGGAGCATGAAGGCAGGAGGGGAGGACAGGGGAGGAGGCAGCCACCTGGGGACCAGGGGGCAGGGGTAGAGGGCTGCCAGGGGGGCCCGTGGCAGGAGCCGTGCCCATCTGGCTCAGGGTGGCTTCCAGCTCCCGGAGAGTTTCCTCTAGGCTGTCCATCCGCTGGGTGGTGGCACCCCTCACTGTGCAGCCCAGGCCAGCAGCAGGCTGGCCACTGCAGGATTGGGCATCATGTCCAGAGTCACTGTGGGTCTCCTCTGGGTGGGTCTCAACAGTGGAGGGCTCCTGAGCCCCGTCGGGGGCTGGTCCCTGAGGACAGGGAACCCCGGCTCCTCCCTCCTCTGGGCAGCAGCCCCCTATCCCCAGTCCCTTGAGAGCTGCCCCTTCCTTCTTGGGCATCAAGCTGCTCCTGGGCTGGGAAGCCTCGGCCACCATCCCTGGCGGGGCCCATAGGCCATCCCAGCCCCTCCCGCTGCCAGCCAGGGTCCGAGGTCGTGGGGTGGGGGGCGTCCTGGAACCGGGTTCCTCAAGCCTGGCCTCCAGTGGGGAGGGAGGGTTGGGGGCACACTCCGTCAAGATGATCCGGGGAACACAGAAGGTCCTGGGGCCTGGGGCAGCCTGGGGGGGAGAAGAAAGACAAGGGAGAATGTGATCCATGCAAACCAAAACGCTCCAAGCCGGGATGGGGGTTGGACATGGATGAGCCTGGCCCCTTCTTTTCATACATGGGGAAACTGAGGCAGGGGAGGGTCCTGACTGAATTTACCCAGCAAGTTAGGGGCAAAGCTGAGAGTAGAAGTCAGGCCTCTTTCCACCACACCCTATGGTCTCCCACTGTCCAGAGGAGACGGCAGTTTCCCCAGAAGCACAGACACGTGTGTACTTCTCATCACTCGTGTTAAGTCCGGAAGCAGGTCTCACGGGTGCTCCCACGAGTGTGCCCATCTGTACGATGGGGTGATGTGAGGCTGGTAGAGAACCAAGTGAGCTCACGTGGGCGTCTGCTTAGAACAGTGCCCGGCACGTGGTAAGTGCTCAATAAATAGTAGCTCTTTGTTGAGTTGGACTGAGTGACTGAGACGGGCAGCCCTGTGCGGGTGGAGACCGGTGTGGGTCTCTGGCCTCTGATGATGGGGCTGTCATCCTCATCTCAGGCCAGAGATCCTGGGCCCCCACCCCCTGCTTTCAGAGCTTTCTCCAAGGGCTTCACAGCCACAAGGGGAGGGGCTCAGCCAAGGCCCTCTGCTGCACACAGGCTCCGCAAAGCTGGAGCGTTTGCTTCTGTGTGAGCGTCCCCAGCTCTGGCTTTGGTAGGGGCACAGAGAGAGACCCCCAAACCCCCAGCTACCTCCAGTGAATTCTGGTCTAATTCTGAGCAGTCTCGTGCTGGCAGGATCACATATGTCTTCATCTTTAATCCTCACTACAACCCACAAAATGGCTACTACTCTTATTGTCCCCACTTTACAGATGAGGAAGTCAAGGGTAGGGGTCACGTGATTCACCCAGGGTCACTTACTCACAGCTAGCTAGTGGCAGAGCCAGGATTTGAACCCAGGCAGTCTGACTCCAAGTCCAGTGCTCTTTCCACTAAAAGGAGCCATGGGGAGATGTGTGGAGGCCAGCAGGGACCCCAAGCCCCCTCCCAAGACAGCCCGCCCAGCCCTGCCACCTGCTTACCTGGAGGTGGGGGTGCAGACTGGGAAGGCAGAGAAGTGACCCATGCCCGCTGGCTCCACTGCCTGATGGCACCTCAGGACGCAGAGGGTCAGCCAGCCCAAAAGGCCAGCAGAAGGGCTTGGCCCACTGGACCCCTTCAGGATTGGTTCCCAGGGCCAGAAAGGGGCAGGGCCTGGGCGCAGCAGGCCAAGGCGTTGAGGGCACAGCCAGCTGGGGGGGCACCCTTCCACACTGCTCTGTGCCCCCCTCTGCCCAGCAGACAGCACTGTCCACCTGTCTGGTGCCTGTCTGCTCCCCCTAGCCAGGGAGCCAAAGTGCCACCAGGCCTCAAGCCAGCCCAGAAATCAGGTGGCGGCCAGCATGGATGCCTCTGTGGGCCAAGGAGAACCAGACAAGGCAGGTGACATGTGTGTGCATGGGAAGCTATCCTCCTCAGAGCAGAGGCCCTCCTGCCCCATCCTGACTGGGCAGAGGGAGAGATTCCCAGACCACCATCCCCCAAGCACAGTCCCCTGGGGGTACAGAGAGCAGGCCCACCCCCAAATTCCCAAGAAAGAATAAAGAGGAAATAAGTGCAGCAGGACAGCAGCAAGGACTGAAGTTAGAGAGAGGAAGAACTTTCCAACACTGTGAGAGAGAACCAGCAGCCAAGGAAGGGTGTGGGTTTCTTCCATACCAAGCTCCCTGACCAGGTGGGGCCATGGGCTGGAGGGAGGCCGTCAGTGAGCCTTCCTCCTGGCGTATCCTGGCCCCCAGTGAAAGGCATAGATTCCAGTGGGAGAAACGGAGCCCCCACCTGGCACAGGCAGAGAGTAAGGGGACCAGGCAGAGACTAGGCAAGGGTTCAGGCCAAAGTCAGGTTTGGAGCTGGACCTAAAGTCATGTAGTGAGCAACACCCAAACTCTAATCTTAGACCAAGACAAAACCCAGGCTTCGGGCCAGACCAAACTCGGGCTGCAGATTGGAACAAAATATCCAGGCCACCAAGGGCCAGACTCGGAATCAAGCCTGTAAGAAAACACAGACCCATGGGGCCACCAGATACCAGGCTGCAGGGTCTCCAGGAGGGAAGGGAGGGTTACACCTGTCCTTGAAGCTGGGGAGGGGGAGTCTGCGTGGTAAGGCTGTGGCTGTGGCAGTGGCGGGACTGGAGAGGTGAGTAAGCGTGAGAGGTGAGGAGAGGAAGCTGTGGAGGCACAGGCAGAGAGAGCGCCGTGAGAGGTGGGGGCAGCCCGTTACCTTCCATGGGGGGCCCGGGGCTGAGCCCCTGGGGGGCCCCAGGTCCTGGGGGGACAGCAAGGTGGGGATCGGCTGGCGGCGGGGCGTGGGGGGGAGGGAAGACACTGAGCTTCTCTCAAACACCTGGGGAGCAGAAGGTGGGGGCAGGTTTGGAGGAGAGGGCACAGAGAGGATGGGGGTGCTGGCCCACGGCCCTGGTGACCATGGGAAGGGGTGGCCTGGGCTGGCACTGGGACCCCAGCCTCACTCCTTGGACCCTTCCCATGGCCACTGGCCACTCTGCCCCCTAGAGGCAGAGTGTCCAAGGTCTCCAGCCACTTGGGGAGGGAGGCTGAGAACACTTGGTATGGGTGACCTAAGTACTCGCAGGGGCTCGAGGCACTTGGGTATGACGGGTTAAAGTACTCTGTTCTCAGAACACTCAGCGATGGGGCTCTCAGAGCACAGGGGTCTCAGGGCAGCTGGAGGGTCTCAGGGACTACAATAAAGAAACTCAAATCTGCAAGGAGGGACTCTAGACCCCCTCCCCCATTTTACAGTGGAGAAGAAATTGAGGCAAGAAGGCTGGGGTCCTGAACAGGCCAGCCTCAGCAGGTAGCCCGAGAGGCCATCCACCTGTCCTAGTCCAGCCACCTTGCCCTGGGGTCAGCTTGTCAGGAAAAGGGAGCCGGCCTGGTTGATGACTCAGGGCCAGGAGGGCCCCTGACCCACCTCCAGCTCTGCGATGATGCGGTCCTCATCGTCCTCATCCTTGATAGCAGAGGCCATGATGGGCGGCGTGGAGGCTGGGCGGGCCACCTCCGACACCGTCCGGCGCAGCTTCACTTGGGGCTTCTGCACCTCCAGCTCCTCAGACTCGGCCTTCTGCAAGGTGCAGGTCCCCGTCAAGACGAGGCTCTGTGCCCCCTCCTGCACCAGCTCACCTCCTAGGCCCCATCAGTTCCAGACCACCTCCCACCTGCCCCAGCTCCTCATCTGCTACTTCCTCTGTCCCCTGCCAGGATGGCCCCCAATAGGCAGGGGCCTGGGTTGCGAGCAGGACAAATACACAGGGATCTCAAGCCAGAAGTGGTCACCATTGGCCAGCCCCCTTCTTTCCTTCCACTTCCCCTGAGAGAGGCCACCCCAGAGAGTCTCCAGAGGTCATCTCAGGCATGGCCCCCACTCAGCTCCTCTTGTCCCCAGCCCAAGATGGGGGTGGTACCTTGATGAAGGCTGAGTCCTTCTTGCTGGTGACCACAACCTCTCCTGTGCGTGTGGTGGTCAGGCCATGGGAAGAGGGAAAGCTCCGGCGGGGAGGGGGCGGTGGGGGCGACTTGGAGGGCTTCTCCGTGCGGTACCGGGGCACCGTCAGCTCATCTGTGGGCAGCCAAGGGCCTCACGTCAGAGACCTGTAACCCTGCAGTCTGCGCGCCACATCTGACTCCAAGGGGATAAACCTCGCTCCTTCTTCCCGGGAGGAGGGGAGAGGAGAGCTCAGGGGAAAGGACACAGGCTCCATCCTCCTTCTCCCCCACCTCCCCTGCAATTCAGCCCCGAGCGAGCACTGTCACTCCTCCTCTTCCAGCACTCCCACCCCTTGTTAGCCAAAGTGTGGCCCATGGACCAGCAGCACCAGCAGCACCTGGGAGCTTGTTAGAAGTGCAGAAGCTCAGGCCCACCCAGAGCTACTGAATCAGAATCCACATTTTTGCAGCTCCCTGGGTGACTTGACGCCCACATTCAAGTCTGAGAAGTGCTGCCATAATCCATCTCTTTCCCACCGCCCCCCAGCCCCCGCCCTGGCACAGATCTTCATCCTTTCTCCATGAAGCGAGAGCAGTTACTAATTGCAAGAGCCTGGCCCTGCACACCAGGCTCTCCCTTCCCCCAGTTCTTTTGGGGGTGGGGGCTGTTTCCAGGGCAACCTGCAGAGAAGTCCTCACACTTGACACTCCTCAGCCTTTGATCCCCCAGTGGCTCCCCATTACCCCAAACCACATCCAAGCCCCTTGGCCCAGCACCCTCCATGCCTGCCAATCTTTCAGCCTCAGCTCTACTCACTACGCCTGGCCTGAACCCTTCTCGCCAACAGCACACACCTCTGGGCATTTGCTCTCAATGTTCCTCTCCCTGGAATGCCTTCTCTCACTGGCCTACTTGTTCTCAAGACTCCAGCGCAAAGACCCCTCCTCCAGGAAGCCCTTCCTGCCCTCCCAGGGCCTCCTCTAGGACTGCACAGCATAGAGCTCCTCTCTGCTGCTGCTTTTAGCACCTGCGTCCTATTCCTGGTTCACACACTAGGTATGGCCTGGGGCAGACGACTTAGCCACATTGAGCCTTAGTGTCCTCATTTGTAAAATGGGAATGATTCCTGTATCTGCCTCCTGGGGTTGTTGTGAAATTATAAGGATTAACATATAGAAAGTGTTTGGAGCAGTTCTTGTCACACAGTAAGCGCTTGATAAGCATAAATGGTGGTATTATTCCCCCACTAGATTTTAAGCTTCCGGAAAGTGAGCAGCGTCTTCTCTCCTTATCCCCAGCACCGAGCATGCAGTAGGTGCTTAGCAAATATGTGTGGTAGGAATTAATAAATGAATGATGACTGCCGTTTCTGGTCTGGATTTCTGCCCTCCCTGTGAGCTCACAGGCTCCAAGAGCACAGGAGCCACATGCGTATGGATCAGCACTGCCTGTCTGTATGAATGCAGACCCTGTCTGGACTCACTCATCCTCCCTATGTGGTCCTCTCAGTAGCAGTCAGGGCAGCGGAAAGACCCTGGATAGAATCCAGTTCTACCTTATCCTTCTGGGTCTACCTTTAGTGGCTGAGGGTTGGGCTGCTGACGGCCCGGCACCTCCCTGCTCTGGCAGCCTGATCACAAAGATTCTTACCCCCTGTGCCTCCCCCATCAACCTGACAGCTCCTGGGATGGGGCTCCCCTCCTCTGGGCTCTTCACCAGCCCCCTCCCAGCCCCCATACCTGAGCCCCTCCTCCCACTGGGTTCCGTTCGGGGGGCTGCCTTCTGGCCATGGGGGACCTTGGGGGGCTTGTGGTCAGGGGTGGGGGCCGGGCCTGGGTGGGCCTTGCTCGCACAGTCCAGGTCAGGGATGGCCTTCAGCAGCTCTGCCTGTGTCTCTTCCAGCAGCCGGTTGATGTCCTTGGCGCTGTACTGAGTCAGGGCTGCCCGCTTCTCCTCCCAGTCCCGCTCGGCAGCCTTGAGAGGAGGGGGCAAGAGTCAGGACCAGAGCAGGTGCCTGCTGCTGGGCCTCTGCGGCCCCAGTCCCCCACCAGCCACACATGCAAGGAAGGGAAAAGGAAGCCTCACATCTGGTCTGGCCCCTGGACGACCCTCAAACTTATCCTTGGGTATTACATGCTTTCCCCAGGAGTATAGAATGTCACCTTCATTATATACCACTCTCTTGATATACTTGGACCTGTTTGGGGACATTGTATTCTGTTTCATTGACTACAGAGTCTATTCTTATGCAAACACCACACTGCCTTAATTATTATAGCTTTATGATATGCTTTTCTGTCTAGCAGGACTAATGCTGCCCTCAATATGCTTCTCAGACTTCCTTCTCCCCCAGAAAAAGCACCCATGCGTTGGCACTTCTCAACTTAGGATGGTGTAAGAAAGCATGGGCCTAGCTCATGCCCCCCGTCCCAGGCCCAGCACCTCAACAGACACAGCCTTGTCCACGCTTCTCTTGCCAGGAGTGTCCAGGCCTTTGGTGGGGTTGCCCCCCTTGGGGGTGGGAGCGGCTCCCTCAGTCGGCCCACTCAGCTCATGGATATTCAGCGGCGGGCTGGGCGGCGGCATTTCGAAGTCCAAGCTCTTGTTGAAGTCAGTTTCGGCCGTCACCTTCTTGGGGGACTGACTCAGGAGGTTGTTGGGGGGTGGCCACACACCCTCGTCCACTTGCCTGGGGTTGGGAGATTTAGGAGCAGCTGTGAGGCCAGTAAGGTGCTGGCCCCATGGGAGGAAACCAGGCCTGAGGGAGGCAGGGTGTGAGGAAGGCTCTGGGATGTGGCAGGACAGGTGGAAGGGCCCGGGAGGAGTGACTGCATCCAGCATAAGGGATAGCCAAGAGTACAACACGCGAGGGGTCACAGGTCAGAGTTGAGGTGCAGATCCAGTCGGCACATCAGTGACCTTTGGGGAGTCAGGCTAAGGAGTCAGGCCCATCTATGGATCTGGGCCCAGTGTGTGACCCCATGGGAAATCGGAGGTCAGAGATAAGAGGTCAGGGATAGAATGACCTTCGGATCTGGGCCAGCGTGTCTGTGACCCCACGGCAGCGCTTGAGCAGCCCGTCCAGGCGCTGTGGCTCCTCCTTCAGGAACTTCACGGCCTCCACCTCCACGCGCAGCACCACCCTCATCTTGCTCTGAAGACCTGGGAAGTGAGCTGAGGGGACAGAAGGAGTGAGCTGGGGAGGGGGCAGCTCCGAGGACTGGGAGGCTGGGCAGCAGGGAGGGTAGTGCCTGGGGCTGGGGGTTGGGGTGCAGCAGGGACTCCCGCCCGGGACCACGTGCCACACTCGCTGGTCCCCCGGCTCACCCTTGAGCTCAGTCAGCGTCTCCCCAAGCTGCTTCAGCACCAGTGCCTTCTCCTCCAGCTCGGGCCCGGGCACCAGCCGGTGGTTGTGGGACATGTCCCTCTGGATCTTCTCTACCGACTTCTCCAGGTCACTGCAGCCACAGAGAGACCCTCTCAGCCCCTCTGGCCCCAGCCCAGCCCCCTGAAATTGGGCAGCTAGAAAGAAATCAGGCCACCAGTCAGATCAATGTTAGAAGTTATCCACTAGGCCAATGGCCAAGTGAAATCAGAAATGCCAAACCTCTGAGATGAGACCTCAGAAGAGCAGCCTAACAGGGCCCTGGGTCCCCTCTTTGAAGTTCTGACCTCAGCAACATCAGTACAAATTTCTCTCCCTATAACTTGCATCCTCTGATTCTCCTTCTGCCAAGAAAGCAGCAGAGAACTTGGCAGCCTTTCAGAGAACAGAAGGCAGCTGTGTGTGCCCCTAAGAGGTCTCTTCTCTTGTGCAGTGGCACTGCCATGTCCATCTACCTTTTCTCAAACACTCCAGACACTCAGCCTCTTTCCTTGAGGACAAAACTGCTCTCAATTTTCAGCTGGTTTACGATGAGCTTGTTTAAAATCCCACATCTTTCTAAAATGTAAATCGGAACAAGTCACCACCCTCTGTGTTGAACCCTAAATGGATCCCATCATTTGGAGGCTAAAATCCAAACTCTTCAATGCAGCCAAGAAGGGCAGGAGAGTAGGAGTTGAAAATTTGGCTCTAGAGTCAGACAGATCCCAATTCCAATCCCAGCTCTGCCTGTTCCGGTGGAGAGATCTTGGACAAATTACTACTATCTCCAGGCCTCAATTTCCTCATCTAGAAAATGGGGGTGGTAAGAGTTCTTCCCTCCTGGGGCCACAGTGAGGATTAAATGAGGCTATGCAGATGAGGAAGGGGTCAGGCCCTGTGGGCTGCTTGGATTTTCCCTCCAGCCACATCCCCTGTTCTCATCTGGCTTGCTTGTTTAGAACCATCCAGAACTTCTCTGAGGTCCTTGCATGTGCTGCCCTCTCTAGGCCTTTATAATACCATTTCTTCTGCCTAGAACACTCCATTCACCCATACACATGCACACATGTATGCACACACACATGCACACGTGTGACTAATTCCCACTCATGCTCAGGTCTCAATGGGAACCTCTCCCCAACTCCCTACACTGGGGTCGGGGGTCTGCTTCCAGCTCCCCAAACCCCTGGAGCTCCTGTTTGCTGGGCTGTGCAGCTCCAGGCAGGCAGGGACCACATCCTCCGGATTCATCTCCGATTCCCAGCACCTGGCCTGGTGCCTGGAGCAGAAGAGATGTCTGGTAAATAATTGTGGAATGAGTGAATAAGCGAAAGAAATGAACTGCTGCCCAGGTAGGTCATCTCAGTTCTGTGCCGGAGTCACCGACATCCCTGACCCACATGCCGGACTTTACATCCGTTCCTGTCAAATCTCATCTGTGGGATTTCAGTTCAACAATCCAGGTGGGAACGACTTCCAAATCTCAGCCCTACTATCCAACAGATTTGTTCCCCATCAAAGCTCTGTGTCATCAGCAAATCTTATCAGCATGCCTTACACATCTTCATCCAACTGGCAGGGGAAGACAGACGATGTTGGAGCCAAAGACAAACTCCTATGACTCAACACCACCAGTTCAAGAACGATCTTTTACCGAGCATTTGCTGCCTCCCAGGCGCCACATCCAGCCCTTCATTGCTATTACCTTATTTAATCCTCACAACAAATCCTGTGAGTGGGAACCATTTTTACTTCCAGTTTACACATTGACAAACAGTAGCTCAGACACTAAACTACATTTCCCAGCCTCCCTTGCAGTTTGAAGAGGCCATTCGAATCAGGTCTAGCCAACGGAATATGAGTAGAAGGAGGACCTGCTGCTTCCAGGCCTGGCCCATAAAAACCTCCCTGGAAGCCCCTCCATGCTCTTTTCCCCTTCTTGTTGATTGAAAGGCAATGATCTCGTGGGTGATCTTGGAAGGCACATATTGAAGATGGCAAAGCCGCCATTAGCCTGGGTCCCAGAATGACTGCATGGAGGAGGGCCACTCCACTAACCCACCCAATACTGTGCCACGAGAAAAAAAGATCTGTCTATTACTTTTGAACTATTACACAATTTGTTATAGCAGCTACCCCAACTAATTAATTAGCTACCCGAACTAATACAACAGGCTTTGGCATTAAGGAAAAAAAAAGAGGCTCAGGGAGATTAAGTAACTTGTCCAAGGTCATATACCTATTTTGTGGCAAAGCAGTATCTACTCACGTCTGACTTCAGCCATTGGGTTCAGCTGCATCTCCTTCCACACTGGACTAACATCACCCCACACCCACCCACGGTCCCACCCAGCCCTCACTCCGCCACATGGGAAAGAACTCTCCTCTGCTGTGTGTGACACCTGACTGGCTCAAAGCGTGCCTGTGTGTAAAAAGGTCACTCCCAAACGTCACTTTGAGGGAGAAAGGACCCTCATTTGAAGGAGGACTCAGGTAGGCCTTCAGGAGGAGACAACACTGCAATTCTCAGGCCAAAGGGACGAGGCCTCCCTTAAGCTCAGTCAGCACCTGGATTTTCTGACCGTGCAATCTGCTAAAGTTTTAGAGCCCCTAACTCGGGCAGGCTCTGCAAATGAGTCCCAGACCAGCCCAAGTCTAGACACTGGGATCAGAAAGTGTCCTGGAAGGGCCGAAATGGGAGGGTCAGGACAGAACCAGCTATATAATTCGAAGAAGATTCAAATGAAGATTTTGCCCCTAATTGAAAAATTATTAAATTATTAAGAATTTCAAGACTGCAATAGCAGAGCATTAAACCAAGCCATGGGGCCCTTACGAACTTACGGACTGTGTGGGGCCCTGCGTGACTGTGCAGGTCGCATGCCTACAAAGCTGGCCGTGGCTTAGGCCAAGTTAGGCTCCAGAGGCCAAAAGGTCTCAATCAGCAGAGGCTGCCTCTAGGGGCAATGTCTAGACAGAGCTCAAGCGCTTGGCTAAAAGGACAGGTGAGTGAGCTAAGCTGAATAAAGCACAGAATCAGCCTTAACTTACAGCAGGATGCCAGGGCAGGAGGAAGGGGCAGACTGTAGCGAGCAAGAGCAAGCACACAGAGCAGGGGTAAAGATAGGCCTGCTGGTCGACCTAACTCCTGGGGAGGCTATGAGGGCTGGGCAGGGAGGGCCCTCATGGCCAAGCCGGCGCCACTGCAGGGCTGGTGTGCAGCCAAGCGCAGACCCCACCCCAAAAAGGCAGGAGCCCCCTTCAAAGTGGATGCAGAATCCTGCCAGAAGCAGCATATCAGCACCAAGCTCTCTCAAGTGAGCATTCTGAGTAACAGGTTTGATAACAGGGCAGGGGTGACGACTACGCGTTCCTGAAGAACTGAGGTCCCCAGGAAGCTGAGGACCAGACACTCATATGACAGAGCACAAATCCGTCCTTTCATCTCTTCTGCCTCTGTGCTTTTATATTTCCTTTTATTTTCCTTTAATGTCTCAGGAAAGTTCCTTTTGAAAATTCCAACCCAGCTCTTCTGCACTGAGTGAAAAGGGGCAAGGAAAGGACAGGAAAGTTGGGTAAATGGAATTCCCTGGGGGAGGAGGATGGCAGCTGCCAGTCTACTTGGAGATGTGACTGGAGTTGTCACCAAGCTTTCACACCTGGAGTGATAGGGTGGCTGCTGCTGGCTTATTTCCAAGTGGGATGGGCCCTTATTTTATCTCAGCCACAAGGGGTCATGTGAATCCTTGCCTTGTGCCTCCCTGAAATGCACATGTACCACCAGGCTGTGTGGGCCCCAGGCTGAGGAACAGGGACCTTTCTCAAGAAGCCTCTTTCAAGAGGTACAACCCAATATGACTTGGTGAGGAAGGTGGGCTCCTCTGAGCAGCCTCTCCTGGCTCCCCTAGTCTCTGGCCAGTAGAACCCCAGCTCTCTCTGGAAGGAACTGCAAAAATCCTAATACTGGGCACAAATGATAAAGCCAACGAGCAGGAAGGGCAGAAACTGCCCTGATCGTACAGCCTCTCAGTGCTGGAGATGGACCTCGGGTCCCCTTGTGCCCTGTGCCACCAAGAGAGAAGCCAGAGGAAGGAGCAGACCTCTGTCTCAGACCCCAATGACTGACAAGGCAAGGCTGCAGCAGGGTGGGGGCACTCACTCCGAGGAAGGACAGTGAAAGGCAGCTTCTCCCTTCAATGGTGCCAGACAATCGAATCTTGGCCAGACAGCCGCTTGCTAAATTTGGATCAGAAGACTGTCTTCTGTTAACCCTTCCATGTCTAAGCATTTGGGGGCTGGCTGTTCTCTGAAAAAGCTAGAGCCCTGTTTGAGCTGCACCAGGATGGGAGGAGGATTTTCCTTGGTTATACCTGGTCTCAGAGCTCAGGGAATTGGAGCGTGGTAACTGTGGCTGGTCAGCACCAAGCTGACCAAGCTGGCAACACCTAAATGCTCCACCCAAGGGTCAGTTTGCACAGATCACAGGCCACAATGAAAGCAGGCAGAGGGCAGAGTGAAATCCGGCAGCTGGCCACCTGAGAGTAAGGCTGCAAGCCACGAGGAAGCCAGACTGTGGACCACTAGAAAGCAAGATCATAGCACAAGCAGGCATCAAGCCAGAAAAAAGAACTCAGGAATTGTGCCAGATGGTCAAAGGTTTGTGGGTCACAGAGAAATCAGGCCACAGAGAGAGAAATCAGGCTTCAGAACAGACCCTTTGGTCAGCTGTGATTCAGAAGGGAGGGAGCTTCGCCTTCCAGTGAAACCAGGCTGCAGGCCCCCCGGGCCGCACCCCTAGCCCTCCCTCCGCAGCCGAGCCCAGCCTCACTTGAGCTGCTGGGTAATGAGCTCCTCGTCGTTGAGGTAGCGCAGCCGCTCCTCCTCCACCAGGGTGCGCTGCCGCTGCAGCGGGTCCTCCTGCCGCCGCGCCGCCTCCGACACGCGCATGCTCAGCTCCGCCTCCGTGCCCTTCAGCAGCGCGCGCAGCGACTCCAGGTTCTGGAGCTGCGGGACGCAGATGGACGGATGGACTGGGGTGGCAGGGAATGGGGGCGCGCAGCAGGGACAGGGCCGGGAAGGGAGGAGGAGCGCAGAGGACAGCCCGGTGCCGGGCGGGCTCCACAGAAGATGCAGCTGCTCGGCTGTGGCCATGAGCAGCAGCGCAGGGCTGGGATGGTGGGGGGCGGAGGACAAAGTTACGTTCTGGGAAAATATAGAGGCCGGAGAAGGGGATGGGAATATTTGGGGGGCAAAGCGTCGCCCTATGTAGGGCTCTGCCGATCATGCGGTTGCATGGCTGTGGCTTCGATGATGGACTCAAGCACTGGGGTTTGATAGGGTTTCCGTGGCTGGGACGGGAAGACTAACAACGCTTGAACTCAGTTCTAAGGCCGAGTTGGGGCAATGGGTGGGGTGGGGGGAGCGAGATCTTACCCGCTGCCCAGATGGCAACTCTCTGCCTCCTCTCCAACCTGTCTCTGCTCATTATTCTCACCTGACGGACCTTGGGGCCCTCTTGAGGAGCGGGCATAGCGATGCCAGGCTCCTGACTGGTGGGACCATCTGCCAGGAGGGGCAGGGCGGGGAAGACTGTGCGGGCTCAGGAAGGGGGAGCCGAGGGGATCTGGGAAGGGCTTCCGCCCAAGGGACGGGGAAGGGGAGAGCAAGGCGGGGCAGGAGGGAACTGGGACTGCCCTGAGGGATACTGACGCGCGGGGGGGGGGGGGGGGGGGGGGGGGGGGGGGCGCTCAGAGGGATGGACTGGGGCTCCAGGAGAGGAGGATTCAGGGAAGGGGAAGGAGGGCTCAGTGAGGGGGATATGAGCGAGGGATGGGGGCTTGGTTAGGGAGCAAAGATTCAGCGAGGGGGTGGGAACTCAAGGAAGGGAAAGAGGAGGGAGAGAAAGGGTTCGGAGAGAGGTAAGAGGGAGCAAGGGATGGGGCGGGACTTGTGGGAAGGGGTGTTGGCCCGAGTGGGTGGGTTCTGGCGGGGCCAGATTTGCGGAGGGGCTGGGCATGGGGAGAGGGCCCAGAGCGGGCAGTACCTGGAGCTTCCGCAATTGCTGCAGCTGGCTGCGCAGGTCACTGGTGCTGTTTTGCAGGCCACGCAGGTGTAGTTGCATCTGCAAACGGCTGATGGCAGTGGGCTGCCCCGCAGGGGTGCTGCTAGCCGAAGGTGGGGGAGGGCCGGACACTGGGGTGGCCCCGCTGCTCCTGCCGCCTGACCCGCAGGCTGCAGAGAGGGGCCACAGGGATGGAAGAAAGGGAACAAATCCTGAAGGGCCGCGGCAAGACCCTCCCCACTCCCAACCCCATACAGTAGCCAGAGAGGCATGTGGCTCTGCTCCCCTCCCCAACTGGTGGTCAGCCCTTCTGTGGGAGCAAAGCACCAGGGCTAAGGTGATCACTCTTATCCACTGAAGCCCAGTCACGTAGCTATTGTTCAGTCCCCATTTTACAGATTAGGAAACTGAGGCTTGGAGAAGGAAGGACCTGTGGGGGGTGGGGGAAAGGGTCACTCACGTGCTGAGGGGGTGGCTGCTCCATTGGAGCCTTCAATCTTCTCACTGTAAAAGATGGCCATCAGGGGGCCAGGCTAGCCCCAGACCCTCAAAGCTGGGTGAGACCTAACATAATCTCCCAGTCCTCTGTTCTCAGGATGGAGTCCCAGAGAAGGGAAAGGGCTCACCCAGGGTCACAGGGCAAGATATTGTCAGAGCTGAGCCCGGGGCTCCTGCTGCCCACTTCCCCTTCCTCTTGCCTCAACCACAAGCCCTGGCAGTGGTGTTGGGAGAACAGCCTCACCTGGGGGTCTCAGGCTCTGAGCCTCGCAGTAGGGCACTCTGCACCAGGCCTGTGAGGCTGGCAATCTGCTTCTCCATGGCCTCCATGCGTTCCCTGGGGAGGATGGGGGCTTTGAGCAACCCCTGCTCTGGGCATGGGGTCCCTCCTGCCCAGCCCCCACCATTCCTAAGATTGGCAATTAGATGAGATACCATTCCCTCCCCAGCGCCAGCACACAGACAGTTCAAAGGATCCCAATGCCTAAAGGTCAAGCTCACAGCCCCGGACCCAACATTGGTAAGGCCCTTCTCCACCTGACAGTCGCCCTCTCCCTCTCCAGTCTCATCTCTCACCAGTGGCTCCCCATTGGGCCCCACTCAAGCCTCTCTGTACCTCTGCACATGTTTTCCCCTTGCCTGACATGCCCTCCTCCCTACCTTCTCTTTGAGGCCATCCCAGAGTCCCAACAGCCTTGAGGAGTCCCTCCTCCCACAGCACTTGTACACCCTCTCAAGGGAAGTGCAAGTATTTCTTAATGTGTCTCTCCCACTACACAGGGCAGGAACAGGGTCTGCCCAACTTGGCATCGACAGTGCCCAGTGCAGGGCCTGGCACACAGGCCACAAGACAGCTGTGTGAATGCAAATGGCTTCTCCTCAGCAGCGCTGCCTGAGGGCAGAGGAGGACAAGTCAGTGCCCTGGTTACTTCCTCCGGCCCTGACCCTTAGGAGAGAGCTGAATGATGGGCAGGAGTCCCCCAGCTGGGAGGCTACCTAATGGAATGTGTTTCTCTGCCCATCCCTGTTTCTTACCAGTACCGCCCCCCCCACCCCCACCCATCAACTTCAGCCGGCCCTGTGCTGGACAGCTCTCATGGCTGCAAACTGAGCAGAACGGCACTACAGAGTGCTAGTTCGGCCTCAACTTTAGTTGGGGAAACTGAGGGTCAGGGAACGGATGCAAACCCAGGTGCCCAGAGTGCTTGACTGGGGCCCTCTTGTCCACCCTTCAGGACTTGTAGACGGAGGGAAAATGGCATATTCGTCTCTCCAATGCCTTCCCCGCCACATCCAAGATACAGTACTCTGGCGACCCCTCAAGACTACTCCGGGTCTACAAAGGACTCCGGGGTCTCAGAGTCCGGGACACAATCCTGCCACAGACTCCAGAGCCCCCTTTGCCTCCCCCATCGCGAGCGTCCCTCACCTGGTCTCCGTGTCCTTGGCTGGCACAGGCGGCCCGAACCCGACGAGCGGGCGCTCCCCAGGTCCGGGGAAGAGCTCGGAGGGCGGGGCTCCGGCCGTCGAGGAGCCCCCAGCGCTGCGGCTCTTGCCTCCGGGGCTCTCGGCGAAGACCGACGAGGAGCCCGAATCTTTGCGGAAGGACTGGCGCACCGGCGAGCCGCGGCTGGGCGGCCCCGAGTAGGGGCTGTGCGGCGGCTGGGGGCCCCCGGGGGGTGCCGCCACGTCGGCCAGCTTCTGCGGCGACGAGGGCGGCAGGCGGAAGCCGTAGCCGTCGCCGTAGAGCGGGCCACCGCCCGCCGCCTTGTACAGCGAGTCCTCCAGGTCGGACTGCAGCGCGGCGGCCGAATAGGTGCTGAGCGAGCGCACCGAGCCGCGCTTGTAGAGGCCGCCGGCGCCCGGGTAGGCGAACGGGTCGCCGGCGGCCGCGGCCAGGCTCAGGCGGCCCTCGTGGAGCAGCCCGTAGGGGTCGGCGTAGAGGCCCTCGCCCTTCACCAGCACCATGCCGCCCGCCTTGCCCGCCAGGTCCTCGTCCGGCTTCACGTCGCGCCGCTCCAGGATGGCACTGGGGCTGGGGCTGACGCCCGGGGCGGCGGGGGCTCCCCCCAGCCTCTCGGCCGCGTGGTGCACCGGGCTGCCGGCGTAGGACGGCGGGCGCCCCCCGGCGTACGAGAGGCGCGAGCGCGACGGCGAGCCCGATGGCAGCCCCGACGGCAGCCCCGACGGCAGCCCGGACGGTAGCCCCGGCGGCGGCGAGCCGGAGGCCAGGTGCGGCGCTGGCGACAGGTTGTTGAGGCGCCGCGTAGGCGACGACTCCCGCGACGCATACACCATCTCTCTCTGCAGAAGACATCCCCAGAACCCCATAGGGCTGGTCACAAAGGGGATCCCTTGCTCCTTGCTTGAGGAGCCAGCATCATCTCCCCCCTGACGCTTAGGAAGTCCCTTCTGTTTTCTGCCTTCCCTCGCTCCTGCTGCATCTTGGGCCCCTTTCTCATTAGAGTTCCCAGCAGGAGGAAGAAGTGGCAGATGGAGACGCAGCAGAGCGGCAAACCGCGGCCCATCTTATGGTGAGGAGTGGGAAACAAAAGGGGAAAGGGGTGGTTCCTGAGCCAGGCTGTCTAGAGTATCTAGAGGCTGTTAGAGAAATTCTGGGCGAACAAGAGGGGAAAGTGGCAGGTGAGGGGAGGGACTCCATGACCCCACAATTAATGGAGGCCCCCCTCTGCTTCAGCCTCTATGTTCCCTTCTCCAGAGCTGGCCCTGGTCCCTGGTGACAAGTGACTAGACTGCTCCTGGACCCCATCTGCCCAGCCTCCCCAGTGCCCTGGGCATGCCCAGCCATACCCGGAGGTCCCCGTTGGTGAGGTGTGAGCCAGGGAAAGCGGCGTAGAGCGGCTCCTTCCTATAGATCTTGATAATACTGCGGTCCTGGATGTCCCTGGGGGGAGGGAGGAGGTACAGAGGGTCACCATCCCCCAGCCCTGCGATGAGGAGGGGCAGCTAAAACAGGCAGAGGGGAGGAGGGGTGGTAAGGGGCCAGGAGCCTCAACCCCTTCCTAACTACTTGCTCGGTGGATCTCGTGGCTCAGGCTGCCTGTCACCAACACACACACACCTAGCAACCTCCACCCTGTCCATCTCCCCCTCACGCACCATTCTCAGGTTAGCTCAAGCCAACGTGAACCAATAGAGGTGGATGCTCTGGAGGGGAGGAGGTGGGGCTGGGACGATCGGGGGGAAGAGGGCGGGGCGGTGGGGCTGTGGGAGGAGAGGGTGAGGGGGTCAGTACAGGGCTGGGGAACGGCCCCGCGGACTCCAGCCGGTTCAGAGTAGTAGTATGGGAAGCCCGCCCCAAGCCCCCGGGGTCACGCCCACCGGACGTCCTCCAACTCGTAGAAGACGTTGCGAGCCTCGTCTTTGATGAGGATGGCGGTGTTGGGCGACTTAAGCATGCCCATGGTGAGCTTCTGCGGGAACATGTGCGCGATGAGTGCGTGCAGCGTGTCCAGGCTGCTGACCTCGTGCGTGATGTGCACGCGCCGAGTCTCCTCCCCGAACTGCAGGAACAGCACCCCTGCGAAGGAGATGCCGCCCTCGCTGCCAGTGCCACCACCACGTCGCCAGCCGGGGGAGCGAGGGGGGCTTTCAGGAGCCCCGCTGGCCGCGCAGAGGCAGGGTCTGAGGCCGGATGCTGTCCCGGAGTGCAGGTGCACCCAGGCACTCCTCATGCTGCCGGCCTCTCAAGGTACCTCCTTGACCCCAGACAGGTTGGAGCCTGGATGAGGAAATGGAATTGGGGGCAGGAGCAGGTGGGGCAGAAACTCAGAGGGAGTCGTTGCGTTGCCGAGGGGAGAGAGGTGAGAGGAGGGGATGAAGGAAAAGGGGCTGAGGAAGGGGGTGAGAGAGGCCTAAGGGAGAGAGGAGGCTTGGAAAGAAAGGGGATGCTGAGGGAGAGAGAGGGGTGGGAGAGATGATGGAGAGAGGTGAGGGGAGAGAGAGATGGAGGAGGGCTGGGAAGAGAGAAGCTAAGGAGGGAGAGGAGATTGCTGGGGGTGGGGAGATGGGGAGATGGGGAAGAGAGCCAGAGGCTTCGAAAAGACGGTGGAGGAGAGATAGAATGGTGAAGGGGATGAAGAGGGTTCCAGGGGAGCAGAGCAAAGGGAGGAGCCAGGGGCCAGGAGGAGGATGGACCGGGTGGGCAGTACCTGGCGAGCGCAGCTTGGTCTGGCTGGCGGAGCGGGAGAGGGGCAGGCTTTGTCGGAAGCGATTCATCCTACTGAAGCCCAGGGGCAGCTCGGCCTCCGACATGGTCTCCAGCGATTCCGCAGAGGCGTATGACAGCTTGGCAGCCTGGTCTGCCAGCCCGGGCTGGGCTCCCTGAGTGTGGCGCGAGCTGCGGGTCTGCAGGGGCAGGGCGGGCCAAGAGGAACCAAGCATGAGCCCCTTGGCTCTGCCCGCTGCCCCCATCCAGGCCCGGGGAGCCTCTGCCAGCCAGTGACACACACACACAGGAGGGTCTCCTGGGTTCCAGACTCGCTGTGAGGCTGCACGAGCGTTCCCCAACCTCTTGGGGCCTTGGCCTGGCTGGGACACCCAGCAGGTAAGGAGTGGTCAGAGGACTCAGGCACCCTGGGAAGCCAGACAAGAAACCATCTGAGCAGGAGCCATGGGCACGCCTGCTATTTTAAGCTTCCAAAGAACAACAACAACACAAATTTGTCACCGAGGTGAGCAGCAGAATCGTTGAGCAAATTGGGGCATTAGTTCCAGACATTAATTAAGCGGCGGGTTTGTGAGCAGCGAATTTATCCTTCGTGGAGTTCAGAGAGTTGGGGTGGGGGCGGGAAGCAGGGCCCAGGGAGAAAGCAGAGAGAGCTAGGGACCCCAGGATCCCTCACAGGGCTGGGCACAATGTCCTTGACTTAGAGTGACTGGGAGAACCATCCCTAACCCCCCAAAGCCAGCTGGACCCCAGTTTGAAAGAGACTACCTGCCTAGTACATGCAGTGCACATGCTAAGCCCGGTGTGATCCACACGCGCACATGGTGTTAAGTGCCAGGCCTACCCCACCCTGCAAGACACATGCTGCCACACAGCCATCGGGCCTGGCTAGCCTCCCGGAAGGCCTCCCCAGGGACCCAGCGGGGCAGCCCCTCGCTGAGAGCTACAGCTGAGGGCGGTAGCTGCTGGGGCTAGGGGAGGGTGTCACCCAGGGACAGTCCCTGCCCCAGGAACAGCTTGATTACCCTCCGTGGGGGAGGGCTCACCATGATTTCAATTGCACTTTAAGAGCCTACTTTTGGCTGAAGGCTGGGACTGTCACTCAGGGCTACAGTTCCTGCCATTCTGCCCCAGCCCCGCCCCTCACGCCTGGTTGCTGTCAGAAACTCATTTTTTTAAGGGAGTAAGATAATGAATCAGATTTACATCATTCCATGTTATGTACATTATATACATACATGTATTATATATACATATATTATCAGGAAAAAAATCACATTTCCCAATTGTATTTTTCTATAAAGTAAGTTGCCTGTTTTTGACAACAAATCACTCAAAACCATTAACATGGGTTATCTAGGGGCTAGGAGTGAGCTTTCTCTCTTTGCTTTATACATTTCTCTGCTGGGTAAATTTTGCACAATTAGAATATATCATTTTCATAATTTTTTTAAAAACAGTAAAAATATCTCTGAAAAGGAATCATTTATTCTCCTCCTCAGCTCCCTCCTTCCCCAAATCCTGGTTAACCCCAAATTAATCTCTATCTTCTGTATTAACTCAATTTACTGTTCCAATCGGATTAGTACTCTTGAAAAGACACAGCATCTTCCTCTATCGGGCGATGTGCCCAGCTGTCCCCAAAGTGGCCTCGAGGGCTTGGGGATGTAGAAGGTCATATTTGGGGACCTCAGAGGGCATCCAGCCTCAAGCACAGTGCCTTGAGCTGTGGGTGGGCATGGGTGAGTGAGGAGGGAGGCAGTGTCAGACTGGGCGCACCTGGGGACACCTGTGCCCAGACTTTGGACCCTTTGGCTCAGATCTAGGCTGATCACCAGTACCAACCTGTGCCCCTCTCTCTCACCTCAGCCCCGTGGCAGTGTCAGGAGCCAGGTCTGAGCTGGTGGTCATGGGGGTGCCAAGCAACTGGAAGGTCAGTGGTTGCCAGGCTGGTGTGGATGAGGGGCTACAGAATTCAGGCAGAATGAGCCAGCCAGCAGGGATGAGAAGGAGTGGCCACAGTGCTGGGGGGCACAAGGGAGATGCCAGTAAGAAGATGGAACAGGGGCCAGAATGATGGGGGACGGGGATGCCAGGGGCTGCTGACGGCAGAGAAGGCAGGAACCTGCCCAGGGAACCCTGGGAGAAGAGCTGCCCACACTCCCTGATCCGCCAGTTCCTGTCTCCATCCTGGTCCTGTGGGCACCTTCCCCTCCTCACAACCTTTGTGGAAAACCCTCTTGAGAAGAGAGAAAGCACCTTAGTGTTCTCTCCAGCCCTGGGCTGAGACAACAGGGCAGAGAAAAGTGAGACATCCAGAAGGACTTCCTGACTACGAGGGAGATGGCAAGAGAACAAAACAGTAATTCAAGCGGAGCTCGCCAAAGACAGGAAAGGGGCTCCCGGGCGAGGCAGTGAGCCCCTATCCTTGGAGATGTTCCACAGAGGAGCTGATGACTCCTGGTCAGAGATCAGGCAGAGGGAACCTTGAGCGGGGCCGTCAGGCTAGTTGCTGAGGTTCCCCGTGGCTGTCCACAGACTGGGGCCGAATCACGTGGGAGCTTTTACAAACATTCTTTCCAGGACCCCACATTCACTGAATCTGAATCTCTGGGGTCTGGGGCCTGAGGCTTGAAACTTTTGCCAGCTTTGCAAGGTGATTCTGATTTGGGAATCAAGTCAGAGCCTGTAATTCTAAAAGCTAACGAGGTAAGCTACCACGGAGGGTTTGCTAGGAGCCAGGCACTGTGCTCAGGACACGCAGTATCTCATTCCATTCTTTACAACAACTCTACGATACAGATATCGTCGTTCCATTTTACAGAGGAGAAACCGAGGCCCCGGGGATTATGTAACTTGCCCCAGGTCACCGAGCTAGTTAGTTAATAGCAGGCTGGAATTCACCACGGGCAGCCTGGCCCTTGGCCGGCTGTGCATTGAACTGCTTCCTCCGCAAAGGCCATCTGCCCGACGCCATGATTCTGTGATTCCCCAAGTCCCTGATTCAGGGACTTCTCTGTGGAAGAATGCATGCAAAGGAGATGCTTGGGGTGAGCTGACGCCCAGGTTGTCTGGGATGAATGCCTCCCACCCTGTCATCATGCCTGGGACTTGAGGGACCGAAGACTCCAGGACACAAGCAGTAGTCTGACTTGGTTCAGTTCTAGGCCCGGGTGCCAGAGAAGATGGAGGAGGCACCCGAGGGTGCTCCCCCAGGGGTCAGCAGGATATCCGCCCTAGACAGCTCTCCAGCTGTGGAAAGTCCAGACTCTCCCAGGAGGCATGAAGGCACCCCTCCCTCAGCTTAGCCCTCCACTTGGGCAACAGGTTTGGGGGTGCAGGGCTATGAGTCTTGCCTGGCACTCACCAGCTCCCCATAGTGGAAAGTAAGGAAGGGATGAGGGACCCATCATAGTCACAGGGCCTCCCTGGAAGATGACATCTGAGTTCAGAGAACAGGGCCCTCAACAAGATCATGGGGTCTAGGTCCCTGCCTCAGAGCCAGCAGTCTCTCCAGGCTGGCGGAAATGTCAGGCAGCCTCTCATTCCCAAATGCCCCTCACGGCCTGGGGAAGCCTGAGCATTCCCAGCCCAGATTCCCAGCAGAGGCAGCCGCAGCTCCTGCACTGGATCCACAAGCCCCTGGCAGGCCCACCCAGACTCTCTCAAAGCAGCAGCCACAGCCTGCAGCCCCAGGCCCACCGCCCGCACCAGAAGGTCCCGTGCAGACGCACACCCTGTGCAAAGCATGTGCAGGGAGGGGTAGGGGCAGGGATGGGAGAGCACATGCAGCTGTCACGGAAGCAGAAGCACCACGCACTGACCTTGAAACTCCAGTAGTTTGGCTGCTGATGGAAATAAGAGAAGAGATGGTTATACGGGGCTGGGAGGAGAGCGTAGGGGCAGGGGCAGGTTAGAGACCCTTGGAGCTCAGCACTCAACCCTGGGACATGGGCGCTCCACCCTCCCAAGAGCAGGAAGGAAACGATGCCTGGTACATGCCATTCTCTACTGAGGCCCAGGACGGCCCTGAGCCGGCGCCAGGCCGGCTGGTGGGGGCTGGGAAGAACCATTCCAGATGTTTACAAGCCATGCATTCTAGTCATGGTAACTGTCCTTAGAGAGTCACAGGTAGGAAAAGGCAAAGATGACTGTGATATGGGGAACCCACAAGACACTGGCAGAGATGAAGAAGAGCTGCAGGGTCAGAGAAATGGTATCTGGTTGTGGCAGGCCAGGAAAAACTTCCTGGAAGAGGTGGCATTTCAGCTGGATCTTGAAAAATGAGCAGCTGGAGACTAGGAGGAAAGGCATGCTGAGCAGAGGGGACAGCATGGGCAAGTGCTCAGGGGCCGGCAAGCCAAGAGTGTGTTGAGGGAATAGTCGATCGTCCAATTTGGCTGGGTTGCAGGGCCTGGAAAAATAGCAGATTAGGCTGCAAAGAGGGGCTGGGGCCAGAGGAATGGGCTTAAATGCCAAGTGAAAGTATTTAGACTTAACTGGGTAGATGAGCAGAAAGCATCAGAGTGAAGCAGAGTGGGATCGGAAGTGGACCCCGAAAGGGTTGATGGGGTGGGGAGTGGAAGAGGGAGGCTGGGGCCAAGGCCAGGGCAGGGACGCCTATGAACATGATGGACCTGGATTACAGAGAAGGGTAAACAGACGCTGTTACCTCACCGCACTGGGCAATAGATGGGGAGCCGTGGGCAGCAAGGGGAATTGGGGAGATTGGGAGCATGGGCAACATCCTATGGCCGGAGAGATGAAAGGGGAGGTCCCCTTGCACCCCTAGAATGGGGGCCTCAGGTTCCTCCTCATTCACAATAACCTAAGGTCACCCTGCTTCCCCTGGAGACCAGAAGGCCTTTCCAGATGGCTAAGGACAAGGAAGGAGTGGCCTGGAGGCTGGGTTGGTTCTTGGCAAAGCTGAGGGCACCCTGCTGACCGGTGCCAGCCTCAGCAGGAAGACAGAGGCAGCAGATGGCCTGGCCCTGGGGTGCCTGGCACCAGCAGACAAGATTCCCCAGGCCTCAGAGCCACTATCAGAGGGGAGAGACATTGAGGGTCTTCGATGGGAGAAGGTCACCATGCCAGGGTGTCCTGTGCCACCTGAATGCTTTAATGGCAGAGAGGAGTCAAGCGCAGTGGCTGAGTGGAGGGGCACTGCTGGGACAGAGGCCTTACGTGAGTGAGACCTGAGGGTCGGGGTGATGCCAGGCTAGGGCTCAGATGAAGAGGTTCTCTCGCCAGGGCTATCTCCATCTGAGCCACAATCCCCACCTCTACCCCCAGCACTGGCTCCAAGAGACGCAAAAAACAGTCACATGCTAGCAGGGGAAGGGAACAGCAAAGTCTGTGCCCTAGCCAATGCCTAGAACAATCTATGGATACATGCCACCCCCATGGGTGCCAGGGGATGCCCACAGGTGCTGAGGGGAGGGGAGGGGCTAGAGTAACAGGCTCTAGCCACAGCTGCCTGTGACGGTGGGGGGGGGGGGGGGCAGAGGGAGTGGACACATGAGGGGCCGGCAGAGGCAGGCAGAGGGCACGGGAGAATTTATGATGAGAGCCATGTCTGCAGCCCTGGTGGTGATGGACAGCTCTGCAGAGCAGGCCGCGGTCCCTCATCCACCACCACCATTACACCATGTACACATGGGCTACCCACAGTGCCCAGCAACACGTGGGTCCCACACCACCACGCACAGACTCTCAGACATCCTCCGATAAGGACATCACCACAAACACACCCAGGGCAACAAAAACACACCCACAAAGGGACACAGCACTTGGAGAGAAGCCCTCCATGATCAGAAACAACCCAGAAACAAAGAGAAACTCAGAGACAGAGATATTCATACGTACACCAACCCCACTCATACACAAACAGGGCGCCCACAGGGCCCTGACTTGCTCACACACACTCCCACAAGCTCCACTCCAGTCACAGAAACACAGAGACACTGGCACCATTCACACACACCTTCTCCAACATCCCCCCCCAGAGTCACAGAAACACACAGAGACATGGATACCCATTCACAAGTATATACATGTACACACACACTCAGTTGCAGAAACACAAAGCAGTACACAGACACACAAAGAGAAAATCTCATCCCTCTTTCCCCCTACTAGCCAGATCATGGTGCCTCTGGCCACTTCAGCCACTGTCCCATGCGTATGATGTCCTAGACATCATGTGTCAGGTAGGGGAACTCCTGATTGAAAAGAGGCAAAGATGCCTCACCCCCACCCGGCCCCCAGTGTCAACACAGTGGACCGGATATGCGCAGATGCACCTCTCGTCTGAGAGAGGGAGACAGGGATGGGGCCCGGCTACAGCCACATTGGCTATGCCCTCAACATGGGCCTGCCTCAGGGCCCCAAGATTGGGCACATCCACGGGGCAGTCAGACCTGGAAGGGAGGAGTCCCTAGCTGGGGCCAGGGGAGAGGACTGGGTAGCATGAGTGCCCCAGGAAAGGCCAGCCGAACCCCATTAGAGGGTCAAGATGGAAGAGTCACTGCGTCTGTGCCTGGTGAACTTGGAGAGACTGAGAGCAGAGTCCTGGGACTTTTGGCTGTGGCCTGTAGAGCACACGGAGTGAATCCAGCCCCTCCGTCCTCTCTGGAAAGTGGCAAGAATGATCCTCTCTCATGTGGGCCCCACCAGGAATGAGACACATAGTCTCCTGGCAACTCAGTGTCCTGGGAGGGGGAAACGGTAATGGGAAGAGGTCCTTGGGGACCACCCCCTGTCTCTGCCTCCTTCCAGGGTGTCAAACCCATGAGACAGCCTTGGGTGACTGAGAGCAGAGGGCTCCTCCCCTGTTTGCTAAGGTGGGGCTCTCCCCTTCCAACCTCCAGTGCCCTTTACCTCCTCATCCTCTTCCCGGTTGTCTGTTCCCCCTGCCGTGCGCAACACAGCGCCTGATATATAGCAGGCCCTCAACAAATATTTGACCATGAATGAATGCCAAGAAAATTGGACCAGCCCACGGGAGGAAGGGGATGCCTCTGGATACTCTTGTCTGGCACCACTCCCTCCATCTCCTGGCACCTAGCACTGCTCAGCCTTCTGGGCCTTTTCCCTGGGTATTTCCCAGCACCAGAAACCCCCTGGAAGAAGCCCAGCGGGCAGGAAGGGCCCAAGAGAGGTGCGGCTCCCCACCCCAAGCGAAAACCTCAACAGCAGTGCCAAGCTGTCTCCCTCCCCCATACTCAGGGAGGAGTCTCACCTTCCCAGAGGGCAGTGAGAAGGCAAAAATAAAGAAAAGATTGAGTAGCCCCTGCCAGGGGTAATCACTTGTAAGGAAGAATCCTACAGGAGCGGGGGCAAAATGAGAGGTGATCTGAGAGGGTAAGATGGAAGCCAACCAGCCAACCTCTAGGGACAAGGCTTTCAGAAATGGGGGAGGGAGGGCTTCTCCGGAGACCCAAGGAAGCCAGGCCAGGGAGTCCTCAAACTCCCTGGTGAGAAAAGGAAGCAGCTTCTTCCCTCTGGGAGCTGAGAAATTAACTCAGTCCCTCCTCCACCCTAGGCGCCCTCAGTAGGTTCTTCCGTCCCCCTGCACCTGGTTCTTCCTCCCCCCAACGCCTCGCCCCGGGAGGGGCGGGGCCATGCCCCCTAGGATTCTAAGTCCCGCTGGCTGAGGTCTCTCCGCTCCTCTGGGCAGACGTCCCCTGTGGGCTACTTGGGTGCGTGACCCCTCCTTGACCTCGAGCCTCGACGATGCATCCTCCAGGGAGGGAGGACAGCCAATGGGTCGCACCCCGACTCCTTAATCCCCTGGCTCCTCGTGCACCGGCGCACACGCCCACCTCTCAACTCTAGTGAACACGCGTCCACGTAAACACCCGGCCCCCAGGCTGAGGCTGCGTAACGTGCCCCCGGGGGCACCAGCCTCCCCCCGCGGCGCACATGCCCGACCCCCCCACCCCCAGCTTGTGCTCCACCTCCTACCCCTTCCCGATGCAGAGTGCGTGTGTGGTGGGGGGTGCTGTGGGACCTGCGCTGCGCCGGGGGCGAGGGCGCACCCCGGGAAGGTCATGACTTTCCGAGGTTGGAGGTGGGGGCGCCAGCCGCATTTTGGGGTGGGGGCCTGGCCCACGCGGAAGGCTGCGAGCGCTGTGGGGGAGGGGAGGGGGTGTCTCTCAGGCATCCCAAACCGCAATGGCCTGCGCGCCCCCCAATCCGGGACGGCCCCTGGGAGCCGCGGAGCAAGGCTCCCCATCTCGGGGTCCCCGCCCTCCGCGGACCCCAAGGCGGCGACCCCGGCCCCCGCGGCCGCTCCTCCTTACCTGCGGCCACAGGTGTATGTGCGGGGCCCCCAGCCCCAGGTCCCACGTCGGGCGGGGGAGGGAGGGCGGCCCCTTACTCCCACCCGCCCGGGATCTCCCCTCCCCCGGCCGCCTCCGCAGCCGCCGCCGCCGCCGGTGCCCTTTGCTGCAATGCGAGAGCCGCCGCCGCTGCCGAGCCGGCCCGGGCCCCGGTCGCCCCGGTAACCGCGACTCCACCTGGCGCGGCGCGGCGCGCCGCCGTGCACATCCTCTCCGGCCCCCTCCCCGGCGCGGCCCCGCCGGCGCAGCCACGCCAAGGAGCGGCGGAGGCTGGTGGCTGCGTCGCCGCGGTCACCCGATACGCCTGCCCGCCCGCCCGGGACTCGGGTTGCAGGAGGGAGGGAGGTTAGACAGCCTAGTGGAAGCGGGGGAGGGGCTGCGGCTTGGAGTCTGGCCTCTGGTCCCTTCCCAGAGTCCTCTTCAGGTCCCTGCCCCCAAAGAGTGTCCTGCCTCCTGACAAGTCACCCTGGGAGCTCACAGCCTCTCCCCACCAAGGTCTCAGCTGTGCACCATTGCCCTCTTGGCTCTCCCATGACTCAATTCCCAGCCAAGTCTGGGAAGCCTAGGATGCCTGACTTTCCTTGATGGCCTCTGATCCTAATCTGCTGTGTGACTCTAGCATTTGCTCAACGTCTCTGGTCTTGCACTTTGCAAAAAGAAGCCTCAGACTCAGCCATGGGGAATGGAAAGTGTGATAAGCACTAAGTATCAAGCGCTGACAAGATCCTGTGCACAGCCACTTTTCTCCATAATTACCAAGCCCTGGGTGAGGGTCCCTTCAAGCTCTCCCCCTTTCTCCACCAGAGCAGATTCCAGATGTGGACAGGCCTAGAACCCCATGACCTGGGACAACTGAGCTCACCAGGTCCAGCCTCACTCCTCTCTATCACCCCAACCATAGGTAGCCCCAAGACACTCCATCCGGGGAGGGCCTCTGTACCCCCCAGGCACAGCACGCCTCTCCTCTTCCCTATCACCATCCCCGTCCCAGCCCCATTTTCACCTCCACACGCACTTGGCCACTCAGGACAAGTCTGTCCCACTTGCCGTCCAGCCTTGGGGGCAGACACATCTTTGTTCCCCGAAGTTCAGTCAAGATGAGGCAGAGGGCCGAGAAAGGAAATGGGCTGAATGCCTTGTGCATGATGCCAAGTGTGCCAGTCTGTTGCTAGACATGCATTACACTCAGTTAAAAGGTCTGTACTCTGGAGCCTTGTCCTTTCCCAGCCTGTCATATTTTTCCTTCTTCTAACTCTCCTTGAAAAAGTCCAGCCTTGCTACCCCTCTCCAGGGAGCAGGGTGTGTGAGGAAGTGAAGCTGGCACCCACGTTACCCACTGGGCTCCCTGCCCCTACAACTCCTCTGCCTCCTACAGCTGCCTCCCCACCATTTGGGCCTCAAATGCCTGTTTTTCTCCCATGGCAATGTCCAGGCCTCAGCAGGGAGCCCAAGCCTGTCTAAGTGTGCCCCTGTCTAAGCTGAGATCCATCTTCCTATTAGGGAAACTGAGGCTTGATGAAGAATCAGGAACAAGTTCAGAACAAATGGCTAGATGCCAAAGTCCTCTGAAAAATTGGAAACTAAGCCTTGAGCATAGCAAGGAGGGTGGAAGAGAGATATCATGAAGAACTTCCCGATGGTAAGACATCAGGGGAAGGCTGGGTCTGCTCAGAGATGGAAGGGTAGGGTGCGGATGGGGGAATGAGGTGGTCTGCAGTGGGGGTGGGAATAGGGTACGGGGCATAAGAGACTCCTGAAAACCGATGTGGTGAGGGTGGGGGAGGTACTCCTGTTTACAGGAGAAAAGAATACAAAAACTTTTTTCAAAACCTGAGTATTCCTCCTCAAAAAGTTCCTTCTCCAAAGCCAAGCTTTGCCACAGGTTTGGGGAGGTAGTGAAAGGAATTAGACAATCAGGGGGAGAGCACAGGGCGTAAGAGTCTCCTGAAAATGGGGGGCTCCTACATAAGAGCAAGGGGTGCAAAATAAAAATCCTGGATATCCCCCCTCCAAAAAAATCCTCCCCAAAGCCAAACTCCGCCATGGGCTTGGGGGGTGGGGCGGAGGTGGGTGACTCACCTGGGCCGGCTGGCCAGCCCCGGAGGGGGCGGAGTCGCCATGGAGGTGGGAGCAGAGGGAGCTGAGGAGGCACACGGGGTCCACGGTCCAGCCGCCAACCTGTGTGTGCGAAGGGGGGGACACCCCATTAGGGGGAGCGGGCAGGAGCCGCTGGGGGGCTGTGATGGGGCGGAGAGGGGCACTCCTGAGGCAATCTTTGGCACAGAACTCACATCGCAGAGGGACCCTGCAATGCTGGCTAGTCCCTTACGAGGCTGGGTCTCTAACTAGAGCCCTTGGTTTGTTTCTGGATGTTTCTCTCCTGTCAGACTTGGGGCTCCCTGAGCCCAGGGACGGGCCTTCCCCATCAGATACTCCTGCAGCCCTTTCTTCAATCTTGAACACCTCCCTGCGCACTCTGCCAGGGAGCTGTTCCTCACCTCTCCCCTCCTCACTGAAGATGTCACCTCCCACCTCACAGAGATGGGAACCATCGCAGGGGTCCTCACCCCAGTGTGCCTCTGTCCCCACCTCTTTCTTCCCTGCCACCTCAGAGGAAGCGACGTTCTCCTGCCACCCCAAGGCCGCACCACACCTAAGGCTCGAAGCCCCTCCCTTCCTAATGCCTCCAGGACCCTCTCCCGATGGCCCCTTCCCCCTCAGCATCCTCAGATTCATCCTCTTCATTCATTCCATACACATTTCCTGAGCCAGCACTCTGCTCAGGCGCCGAGCATTCCACGGCCAGTGAGCCGGCCGGTGGTCCTATCCTCTTACATGCTAAGGGAGGGAATGAATGAGTGAAGGAAGGAAGCAATTTGAGTGAGTGGCTGTGCTTTGATTCATTTCCTAAGCATTTGCCGAGTGCCTACTCTGCGCCAGCAAACATGCCAGACGCGTCTGAGGCCCTCAAACACGCCCACATCATCTCTCACAGCCCTGCTGCCCCTTGAGGCCGCCATTCCGTCTTTACCTTTTTCTGGCCAAACTTCCCCAGACAGGTCTGCAGCCAGGGGTCCTGTTCCTTCACCACCTCCAATCTCCTCAGCCCTTGAAAGTGGCCATACCTCACCACACCACGAGAAGTGAGCTCTCCGTCCCCTCTGGACCTCCAGATCCTGGCCAGCCCCCATGGCTGTTTCTCTCTCCTGTCCCTCCTGATTTCTGAGGTGTGGGTGGCCCTCCTGCTGGGCCTTTCTCCTCTTCCTCACATTACTGGTCCCCCCCCCCGCCCCTTCATGGTCATGGGCCCTCTCCCCTTGCAGACTCCATTCTGCCTTGGTGACCATGCTTATACCCCGGCTCCCACTTCCATTCTGCCCTGATCATGCTCAAGCCTCCTCCTGAAGCTGAGGTCCCTTCAGAGTCTTGAGCTGAGCATACGGTGCCTCCTGGACATCCCGTGACTGCCCTACCCACTCCTCAGACCCATCTCCCATATTCCTGACCCCCAAACGTTTCCCTCCCAATCCTCTTATTTCTCCCCAAGGCACCAACATCTTCCTGTCACCCAGGTTTTTCTGTCTGCCTCCTAGGTCCAGGCAGCAAACAAGCCTCACTGAGTCTTCCCTCCAACCCCCCATCCTTTTCCCTTCGTTCTCCCTGATGCTCTCTTCCTCCCCTCCTCCTGCCTCCAGCCCCGCTTTTGTGCCCTCCTATTCACCATCCAAAACCAACCAGAGCCCTCTTAGCCACCAGCATCTGGCCCCACTTTTCCAGTCTGCCCCCACACCTTCCACTGCCCCCCACCCTGAGCCTTCTGCACAAGCCAGGTGGATCTCTGTGCCGGTCCCCAAACCAACTCAGGGCTCTGCTCACCTTCCCTCCCCACCTCCTCAAACAACATTCTCTTCCTCCATGCCTATTCAGATCTTTTTATCCTTCTAAGCCTAGTTTAGCTCCTCCTCCTCCAGGAAGCCTTCCTGATCAGGCCTGTCCACCTGATCTCCCCTCCTCCAAACCCTCTCCCAACTGACTGTGCCCCTCGTACTTAAGTTTAACCATCATTTTATCCCTTCTAGATCACAAATGTCCCTTCCCCCTCCTCCCAAGCCAGAACACACAGAGGGAACCCACTGAGAGGGAATCCCTGAGGGTGGGGCCGTATCTCCTCCACCTGTGACTCTCCCTTATCCCAATGGCAACTCTGCTCCCAGGAGGACTCTGGAGCTCAGAAAATGCAAAAGCCAGATGGTGCAAATAAGGTATCACGGGGCAAATAAGGTATCAGAAATGTGCCAGTGTGTCCTTGTTCCCTGCCCTGAGGATGGAGTAGGAACACTCCTCCCTTTCCCAGCCATTCCCAGCAGTACCTGGGAAGGGGGAAGAGAACAAGGCAGGTGTGGGAGCAGGGACTGACATCCCAAGGCTCCATTGAAAGGATGTGGATGGGATGTACCACCCTCCCCTCGGTCCCTTCTCCCAGAGCGGATAATGCCTGAGTCTTAGCAGCCTGCAAGGTACCTCACCAATGTGAGACTGGAAGCAGAAAGCTAGTCCCAAGAAAGAACTTTCCTACAGACAAGAAGGTCATACGTGGATGGAGAGATGCATCCAGGAACCCAAGGCTCTGGGAGAGATTTAAAAGGGAAGCATCCCACTCCACACAGAAGGAGACAGGTCCTGGTCCAGAGGCAGGAGCCCTGACTCCCCTCTAAGCCTTACTGATAGCAGGAGAGAAACCAAGGCACAGAGAGAGGAGGCCTGTAGCTCAGAGTCACACAGAGAGTCTTGGGGGAAGGAACAGGAGAAGGAGGAGAAAGGCCCAGGAGTCCTGGACTCTGTTCTTGCCAGGGCTGGGACACATCAGACCCAGCTCTCTGAGCTCCCAAGGCCTCACCTTCCCTCAGGGGCCACATCACAGAGGTGCCGACCCCAAGGTCTCAACTCCACGCCTGGAGGGACCCTCAGACTCCGAACAGTCAGTTCTCAAGCTTGTCCCCTCTTCCTTCTACCCCTCCCTTGGCCTCCAGGATACACCTTCCTGCGCTCTGCCCAGTCAAACAGCCAGAAGGTGGAGGCTGGGCTCTCTGCCCAGTCTCCTGCTCCACATTCCAGGGCTGCAGGCAGAGGTCAGGAGGCTGGTCCTCCACCCTCTTCCTCACCAGGCTCCAGAAAGGCCAACCAACCGGGTAAATCCCCACTTCCCCCATACTCCCTCTCGGCCCCAGACGGCTCTCAGAACCGGGATGAGCTTGGGGGCAGGGGAGCACAGGGTCAGACCCCCTCCCTGCCCGCAGCCAGGCCCCCACTCACCTGCTCTCGCATCCTGTCCTGCTGACCCCGCAGGGCCAGGGCGTGCTGCGGGTACTTGCTCTTTAGGTGGTCCATGAAGGCATCGCGCTTGCGGTCGGCATCCGCCTTCTGGAGCCCGCTGAGCGCCTCCAGGCTCTGGGCGGCGATCACCGTGTGCCGTCGCTCGGACGTGTGCACGAGCCCCACGTTGGAGAAGCGCCGTCCCCCGCTGCCCGCGCCGCCCCCGCCCCCCAGGGTCCGGTACTCCCGCGGGTATTCAGCATCATCCGCAGACAGCATGGGGGGGCTGCTCCGCTCTGGATCTGCGAGAGGGGAGAGGGGGCACGGCGGGGGGTCACGATGCGTCTGCCCGGGCTGCCCATCCCTCAATGGGGGTCACTGCCGGGAGGGGAACCTGGGTGAGGCAGGACTGCCCACCCCTCACTAGGGGACAGAAGGAGCAGAAGGGGCGATGAGGTGGAAAGCGAGCCTAGAGCTCCAAGGAGGGTGGGGAACAAGGGCAGGGTCCAGCTTCTTGCTCTCCTGTGGGTGGGTTTGGAGAGACTGACTGTGCAGTGAGGTGCTGTCCTTTGAGGCCAAGGAGGGGGTGGAAACAGGGGTCCTGGACACCTCTTTAGCCACACTCCCCCCCATCCTCCTTCCTAAAGCTAGTGTGACCAGGTGAGGGAAGGAGAGTCTTCTTTCGGATGCTCCCTGAAATATGCGGAAAGGAGCCTGCACTGTCTTCCTTTCAAGAGCATCTGCTAAGGGGGGTGGGGTGGGGCAGCTAGCCTCCTCCCTCAGACTAGCATGTCCAGGATACACTTGTCCTAAAGGCTAGGGGGTGGCTTAGAAAGGGGCCAGGACTAGGATACGTTGTGGGGGGCAGGGCATGAGGGCAAAGATCACACTCCAGGCTTCCCTAGGAGATGGAGGCCTAGGGTGTGGGGCATGGGACCCCCTTCCCCCTCCCTCCCCAGAGACAGACAGATGGACAGACAGGAGAGGCTGGGCACAGAGAGGACAGTGGGAGATGGATTTGGGACAAACTCAAAGGAAAAAGAAAGCAACAGAGCAGCTCAAGCCCCCCCCCACCGGGACCCTCCTCTGACCTCTCCCCTCCCCTTCTTCCTTACCCCTCCCAACACACACACAAGTTCAAGACCTGTAAGTAACACACAGGGGACAAAGGACAGTACAGAAGCAAAAAAAAGAGAAGGCCGGGGGTTGAGGTCCCTTCCCCACATGCCCACCAGCCCTGAGCTCCTGGCGTCCCCAGGCCCATCCCTGCTGTCTCCCACCCTCCAGCCTCAGAGTTGACCTTCCTCCAGCCCAGCAAGGGACAGTGGTTCCAGAGTGTCACCCATGCCAGCGGCAGGAGGAGTTGCTGGGGCTTGCCTCAGCCATATTCCTGGGCATAAAACAGATTTGCCCTCCCTTGTCCCCAGAAGTCACTCTCACTGGGAGATAAACACATTCTCCCTGGCACACCCCCAGCCCCACCACCCTCAAAGCAGCCCCCCGCCCTGAGTGGAGCCTAGGTCTGGGGGCATCAGGCCCTGAAGCAGACACACGCACCCCAATGCCAGGTTGACTCCCAGGGCTGACTGAGGCCAAGGAGGAGGAGGCTGGGGATCCTGGGACCCAGCCAGGTTCCACCCAGCCCAGCCCCTCGTTGGCCCCTCCCCCCATACATCCACTGCTCATCAGGCCCGCTGCCAGGCCTCAGCTACGGCCTGTTCAACCACAGGAGGAAAGACGAGATTGAGCCACATTTCAGGAAAAGCCACTCCTCGCCCAACACACACACACACACACACACACCCTGACACCCACACACCTGTCCCTGGGCTATGGCCAAGCCACATGGACCCGGGTGGCAGAACCCTAGAGGACCCAGCACCTTCCACTAAAACCAAGGGAAGAACGGCTCAGAGTCCACAGCTTCCAAGGGCCTGACTGACGGCCGTCATCACGGCCTGGAACCTCCCAACACCCTGCTGGGGAGTGTTACTGTAGCCCCATTTCAGAGATGGGGCCACTGAGGTCAGAGAAGTCCAGTGACATGCCCAAAGCCTCAGTGAGTGGGAGAGGCCAGATGTGACCCCAATACCCATTAGGTTTGTGTCGCCCGCTCCCACCGCACTTTCCTCACCAGATGACAATTGTATATTGACGAAACAATGACAATACCACATTGCACTGGGTGCTCTTCCTTGTCTACCTGCTGTCTGCCCACCTTGGCGCTGGGCCTGGGGTCCCTCCCTCTCCCTCCCGCAGGCATCTGTCCCCCTCATCATCACATCAGGCATCATCACAGTCACCACCCTCTGTTCTGCTCCTCAAAGTGAGGTCCAGACACACAAGAGATGACTTGGGAGGAACAGCATTTCACAGTTTTGTAGTTGTATCTTTACTTTCACAAGGATTAGAAGAAACCCACTAGAAGGTCCAAGCACTGACTTCACGGGTCTTGTTCCTCGGGCTGGGAGAGAGAAGGTTTCCTTTTAAGAAAATTTATTTAAGTTCAAAGTGAGTTAATGAAACATATTGAGTTCACACAGCGCCAAGGTTCCCCGAGAGGGAGGAGATCTGTGAAGGTGGCCCCTGACTGAGTGAGGCCGGGAACTTGGCGCCATCTTCACAAGGGCCCAGTCCCTGCCCTTGAGGAGCTGATGGCAACCCAGGGTGGCAAGTGAATGTGGCCAGAAGGGAGTGACCTGAACAATCATCCAGGACAGGATGATGGGCTGGGATAGGGGTGCTCCAGGCGCTGGAGAAATAGCCCCAACCAGAGTCAGGGGGCTGCCTCCCGTGACCCTTGACCTCCCTCCTCCACTCACCCTCACCACCAGCTACAGGTTTGCAACCTCATCGGGTACAGCCGAGCAGGAGAAGACCCTCCACCAAGGGCCAAGGGCCCTGACTCTCTGTAGTCCTCTCTTCGCCCAGGTGGGAGAGATTCTGCCCAGGGCCTTGCTGCTGGAAGCCCAGCTCTAGAGTTCAGCCCTGAGCCTGCCTGAGCCCGAGGGACCTCTCCCCTTGTGCCAGACAGCCAGGCTTATCACCCTCCTAGGGCTCTGCACACGCACAGGTGCATGGGGTCGGGTCTCCAATTCTTACCTCCCCCCCGGCCCCAGAAGAGCTGCTCATCTCCATCCCCACCCTCCCTGCCAGCACTTCCCTCCGCGGCTCCTAGGGAGACCTCAGTCCCATGTCAGGGGTGGGGCACACGGTATACCAGCCTGAGAGAGGCAGGGACTCTGGGGTCACCCAGGCTCTCCCAGGTCCATTAAAGGGGCTGAGGAGGGACTGGCAGGAGGCGTGCCGGCTACTAGAGCAGACATGGGGAGGGCGGAGTGGGAGCAGCTGTGGACGGTGGCCGTGTGCTCGCGCCCTATTTAGGACTGCAGTCCCATAAATCTCACACGGGTGGGCGGGGGTGGGGAGAGGGCTGCTGAGCAGGTCTGAACAGAGTGGAACAAGGGCTCACTCCTCCCTGCCTCCCTGAGGAGTCTCGGACTCACCCCTCAGGTGCCCAGACATGGTTGGAGGGAGGGGTCAGGGGTGAGGCGGGAGCCGGATTCTAGGGGATGGCAGAGAGAGGAGGGGGCGGGAGAGAGAATCTGCCATCTCTGAGGGGCAGTGGGAAGGAGGGGCTTTGATTTGAAAAGCTTTAGCATCTGTTTAAGAACCTTCCAGATTCTTAGCTTTATTTCACAAAGGCAGAAACTAGGCTGGGGAAGAGGCGAGGCGTCTGCGTGACCCAGGTGTCCTAGCTCCCTGCTCTGTGCATTTCACTCCTTCCTGCGGCCCCCGGGGGGCCCGGGAGGATTCACCTGGGCTTCTGGGTTGGGGGGCCATGGGGCTACCCTGAGGGCTCACACAGGAATTTCTCTCTCTGAGCCGCCCAGCCCCGGCACTGAGGTCAGAGCACTGGGAGAAAAGCCCCCAGACCAGAGACCCCTTGGGTTTAGAGTCAGCTTCTTCCCTGAGGGAGCTGGGGTTAGCCATTCATATCAGTCAACAAGTCTGTCCCTCTCCAGCCCGAGGGCACTAATCTGTAAAATGGGGGTGTTAACCTCTAAACCCTGCCCCTGGGCACTGAGTGAGAGGCTGGCAAGACAATGGAGGAGAAAGTACATTGTTCTTTGTTTTGTTTTTGAGGAAGATTAGCCCTGAGCTAACTCCTGCCAATCCTCCTCTTTTTGCCGAGGAAGACTGGCCCTGAGCTAACATCCATGCCCATCTTCCTCCTTCCTCTACTTTATATGTGGGATGCCTACCACAGCGTGGTTTTTGCCAAGCAGTGCCATGTCTGCACCTGGCATCCGAACCGGGGAACCCCGGGTCGCCAGAAGCAGAACGTGCGCGCTTAACCGCTGCGCCACCAGGCCGGCCCCCAGCATTGTTTTGAATTAAAGACTTTCCTGGCACACCGGCTGGTGGGCCCTCGCAGGGCAGCCTTCCCATTGCTCCTGCCCCTGCTCCAGCCGCCACCAAGTCCTCGAGTGGCCCTGACCCAGGAGACCAGTTCCAATCTAGTGCACAGCCTGCGCTGGGCACCGCGGCCCGGAGCAGATCAATGCTTCCTGCTCAATAGCAGGGGGCGGTGAGGGATCCATCTGGGCAGGGGTCTGGGGGAGGGGGAACGAGATGGGACAGGGAGGCCTTGAGGGTGTAAGCAGGACTGGGTTTTACTGGGGCAAGGACGTGGGAATTGAAGGACTCTGCGGTGGAGAGGCAGACGCAGGGCGCCATGGGGGAAGGGGAAAGGTGGGGAGGCCCTGGAAGGGGCAGCAGAGCTGGGGTACTGGCGAAGGGGCATAGGGGATGGGGGTTGGGGGAGGCGGAGAGATAAGCTGGAGGGTTTGCCATCTCTCCAAGGACCCTCAGTGTGCAAGGCCCACCATAATTTCCAAGTCGGAGGTGAAAGGGCCCCGGACTGGTGCAATCCAGCTCAGAAGGAGGGGAGGGGAACGCGCCCCAGGCTGGGGAGACCGGGAGGAGGTGGGCGCCCCCGAGTGGCCAGCGGAGGACAAAGGCGCAGGTGCTTGGGAAGAGAGCCACATAGTTATTTGTTCCACCAATTCTAAATTCCACGTTTATTTATGAGCCTGATTTATTTTTATCCTCCCCTGCATTCTTTTACATGAGATCACTGTAACTCATGATGAGAATTAAGATCCCCAAGTTTTAGCGACACCATCTCGTAAGCCATCAGCCCATCCCCACCTGGCATCTTTACCCCAGATGTCACCATCTACTCTGTCCTCTGGCTGAGGCTGGGCAACATTTACACATGACATCATCTTCAGAGGAAGAGAATGTGGAGGAGAGGAGGAGGGAGAGGGAAGGAAGGGGAGAAAGTAGAGGGAAGAAAAGAGAGGTCTCTTTCTGGGGCTCCTGCTGTGAGGACCCCCAGCTCAGGACCTGGAGTTCAGGTCCTTGTCTCCAGGAAACTGAGAGGCTGAAAAAGGTCCCTCCCTTAGGGACCTGAGAGACCTCACAAGTGTGCCCCCATCCATTGCGTGGGCAGAGCTGCGAGCTGGGTACCAGCTCAGAGAGCCCATAGGCCCTGGGCTGGATCTCAGTGAGGCCGGCAGGCAGGGCAAGGGGAGGGGTGCATGGAGATCACTGGAAGGGTGGGGGGCCTGGCTCAGACCCCAGAGTGCCTTGCCCACACACTCACACTTGAACGCATGCAGCTCGATGCTCCCCAAGTCCCACCGTCTGCAGCCAAACCAAGAGGAGCCCGAGTCACCCAGGAGGAGCCCCGAGGCGACTGCCACCATCAATTGTGCCTGACAACTCCATCCTGCTGGGCGCCTGCCCACTGTAGTCAGGAGGCACACTGTGCTGGGAGGTCAGAGATCAGAGGACAAGGTCAAGCTTGGCAGAGGCTGTGGGACTCTGGATCAGGTGAGGGGATCATCCCTTACCCCACTCCCCATGAAGGGTGTGTCCGTCTTTGGGTGCCCCTGGCTCTGCATTCCTTGTGTGCCCGTGCCCCTCCATCCCTGCTGTCTGTCTGTGGGTCCTTGGAGCAGAAGCCCATCTGTGTCTGTTTTCTAAAACCATCTTTTCCGCCCCATACCACAACAACCAAAGTCATTTTCCGGGCAATTGCCTTTCTGTAAACATTCCTGTGTAATATCCCCCCAAATTGCTAATGCCCAGCGCCCTGTTGAGTGTCCCTGTCACTCCAACCACAGCCTGAGAGGTGGGGCGGGTGGTGGGAGAAAAGGCAATCGGAGGGGAGGAGGCAGCTGGACTGAGAGTTAGGGACAGGGACTCATGTCCAGTTCCCGGCACAGAGTGGGGCCCCACACCTGCCCCCATGCCTCCCCATTTCCCATCAGGCCAGCACCACCACACAGCACCCTCAGGAGAGCCTGTTTGGGCAGAGGGAAGACAGAGAGGAAGGCAGAGGGGAACCCATGGGAGGGAGGCGTCGGGGTGGGGGGAAGGGAGCTGACTTCAAAGCATGGGGAGATGGTTAGACAATAAAGGTGACTTCCCGGTGACTGGGAGCAGGGATACTAGGAGACAAGGGCAAGGCCAGGCAAGCTGTCATCACTGGGCCCCAGGGAAGGCCAGCTCCCCTCCCTCCTAGGTGTGAGAGGGCAAATAGAGAAGTGGGAAGATGCCAGGTAGAGCCCATCCCCCCCGGATGGACCACTACCTGGGCCCTGCAGTGGTGGGGCAAGGTGGGCAAGGCAAGAGGGTGTCAGAGGCAGTGTGGTCCTTGGCTGCTGACACAGCCGATGCCCCTTCCCAGCCCCCAGCACTGATCTACAGAACCACTGTGGAGAAGGGCCTGGGGCAGGTTGATTCTCCTGGAAGTACAACAAGGGAAACCGAGGACCAGGGAAGTCGAGTGATTTAACAAGAGTCACCGTGTGGACTCCCTCCCCTGGGGCTGGGGGGGAAGATGGGGGGGGAATACGATTGTGGCCCATGACCCCCTGGTCTCTTCCACCCCCAGCCCCCAGGAAGCTGGGCATCTAGACTCAGGTGGGGTGTGGGGCAGGGAGGCCCGAGCCCCGAGGGAGCCAGGAGGCAGGGGTGGGTGCAGGGCACTGCCAGTCACAGCTTCATGCAGGCAGAAAACACAAACCAATTTACGCAGATTTAAAACCCACCAAAGGCCACTTAGTTGGTAAACGAGTCGGATTCTAATTAAAAGACCTCGTCAGAGCTGGGGGAGGGAGAGCTCACCTGCCTAGGAGGGGCTTCGGGGCGCAGGGGGGGACCTGGGTCCCAGTAGAGCTTCTGGAGTTCTCCCCAGGGAGAGAGAATTTGAGAGAGAGAGGCTGTGGGGCTCCCTCGGGTGGGCAGGCATTGCCCCAGCCAGATGCTTCCTCCGCCAGCCCTTCCTTCACCCATCCCTAGGCCAACTCTATCCTGCTGATGCCGACCACTCACTCAGACTGGGAGCACCCCCAGGGCAGGGCCCATGTCTCCTCCCTCAGACTCGGGGCCTCCTTGATGGCAGAGGTACCACTCCGTCCAGATTGGGTGGTCTTGCAGGACAGAACTGGGTGGGATGAGGAGACCCACAAGCCACCTGAGCAGCAGAGTTGGGGCCCAGGGACAGTCAAAGATGCCAGGCTTGGCCTGGGTGCCATCTCCACTAGCCGCCCTGGCTGTGCGTGGCTGTGGACTCCTTGCTTCCTTCTATTGGCTGCCCTTTCCTCCCACCCCCCAACGTCCACAGGCCACGCAGCGGAGCAGCCCTCTGACCCCAGTGGGGAGGCCTCCCTCCCCTCAGCTCTTATCTCTGAGGCAGGCAGGACTGATGTCTCAAAACTCTTCTGCTCAGCCCTGCCCGCATCTCAAAAACATGTCTGCTCTCCCTCCCGCCGAACGCCTTTCACAGGAAGGAAACAGAGGCCCAGAGAGTGAACCTGACCCAGTCATACAGGAGCTGGAGGCAGAGCGAGAAGTGGAGCCCAGATGTCCTGGCCCCCAGGGACAAGGATTTTCCATTCCATTATGCCACTTCTCAGAAAGCAATCGCCAGGGGAGCCCCTCTCCAGGCTGCCAGCCCCAGGAGGGCACAGACTAACAACCTCCTTAGGAGGAATCGGCAGCGAGGTGGAAAACATGCCGCAGCACCCTGGGCCCAAAGCAGAGAAGAGCCGTGGGCCACGGCCCAACCACACCCCTGGTCCCCTCCCAGCCCAGTGGATGCTCACCACATGGTCATCAGGGTCCCCGTGCAGCGTCCTGACCACACTCCTCAGACGAAACCCCCCCAACCCCACTCCTTGCAAAAGGGCCAACAAGCCAGCCCCTGCCCTCCTTCTCCTCGCACCCCACCCTCCAAGCAGGCAAAGCCATGGCATTACCAAGAATCACTGACTTTGGGGGTGAGAAAGTTCTGTTCAAACCCAGCCCTGCCACTGACAAGTTGTGTGACCTTGAGCAGGTCAGCAGCCTCTCTGAGCCTCAGTCCTCTCATTTGTTTTTTTCAAAATAAGCTAATAACGCTCAGACAGGCGTGCAGGTTGTGCACTGCACAAAGGCACTGGCCTAGGGAGCAAGTGGGGGAAAGTTTCTTCCTGATCTGCCCAATCGCCTGATTTCCTTTCACTCCACTGTCAGAGTTTTATCAGATCTAGGACTGTAGGGTTTTGATTTTTAGCTACTAATGAAGATCTGCCTAATTGGCTTTCTCAGGAAGGAGGGCGGACATGTGGAGGGGAGCACGTCACCCCCAGTCTGAAGTTGTTGTTGGAAAAGCTGGGAACAGCCCTGGCGTGTGCCCACACAGTGTTGCATTAACAAGCCAACTCCTGAGTGGCATCTCCACCGTCACGCACCCAGGGAAAGTGTCCTGTTGGCTCTACATCTCCTTGGAGAGGCAGCGGAGAGGAACACAGGCTGTGAGGACCGGAAGGAGCGAAGACACGACAGTGGGAAGGGAGGGAGGCAGAGGCTGTCCTGCCAGCTCTGCCACCACCCCGAGAAGCCGCCAGAGCTCCTTCTATCTCAGGGGGCACTGGAGCCTCAGCGTGCTGCTGCCGGGGCAGTGGATGTGGGCAGAGGGACCTTTACCATGCCCCCCCAAGCTGCCTCAGGCTGAAAACATGAAATCAGAGGGAGATATCCTGTTCCCAGGGGGAGAGACCCCAATCTGTTGGAAGTGAGGGGTGGAAGCCCCACCCATCACCCTGTCTCACCACAGAGAAATGTTGTCAATCCCCAGTGTTCATCGAGGGCCTCATAAATGCCGGGCAGGAGCCTCGGCCTTGCTGGACCCCTCCAGAGCCTCCTCAGACACCACCCTTCCTGGGTCAGGCTCTCTCTAGGAGGCCTCTTCCCTGCCAACCCCGACAGCTCAGCCATCAGAATCACCAGGGTCCTTGGGCCTCCAGACTCCATGACACACTCGATTGCTTTAGCTCACTCACACTTCTGTCATCATACCTGTGCACCATGGTGCACACCCACGTGCCGAGCACATGTTCACCAACACACATCCTGTCACAGACTGCCTCTCCTTCACCCACCACAGGCATTTACATGCAGAGGGGCACACCCAGGCCCAGCCAGGACTGAGGTCACCACACAGATGCCACCCTGACTCTCCACTCTGCCATCTTAGATGCCATGTGGACAGGGCGTTGTGCCCATGCACACACACCAAGTGCATTTCAGACCGCCTGAGAGACTGCAGTGCATCTGAAGGCTCCCTGAAGCGCCAGGTTGAGGCGCCTTCAGCCTGGGGTGCAAGACAGCGGGGACCCCATTCGCCCATCCTGAGTCCAGATACACCTTCTCAGGGAGGCAGCTTCCTTGCCCCTCTCCTACTTTGCCAAGTTCAGGGTTTCCTTGCTGAAGTGTTTACATTCTGTCTTGAAATAGAGGGATGGGCCCAATGACCTCAAGGCCGCTCCTCTCTGACCAATATTTACCCAGCAAGGCGATGCCAAGGACTGAGATGCTCCTCTCGGACCTGTGCATCCCCAGCCCTTGTTCTGCCTCTGCAGGGGTGAGGGGCTGGTGGGCCTTTGACCCGCTTCCACCTGGTGCTGTAGGTCAAAGGCCAGGGCTGCTGGGCTCCAAGACCCAGCCCCCACCTCCCAGGTTAATCACACTACTGCCTGCAAGCCAATGAGAACCAACAGTCAAATTGGCACCCCTTATTTTCCCTCCCTAGGGAGGCCAAGGTTAGTACCACTAGAGACTGGGGGGGGGGGGGGGTGGGGCAGGGGATGGAGGAGGAGGGAGCCTGCAGAAGGCAGGAGGAGACTCAGCGAGTTTCCTGCCTGACAGCTGGGTCCAGGCTGACCTGGGAAGCCTGACCAGATACCAGGGGCATCTTTTGGAAGTTCTCTCTGTTGTCTAACCTGAACCCTTCCACCAGAGCAGGATCCGGGAAGGTGGAGCACAGCTGGAAGGCAGGGAGAAGAGTGGAACCTTCCCCTCCATCTGGGGTGCTGAGGTTTAAACTCCGCACCAGGCTTGCTTGATGTCGTGGGAAACACGGACCAGCCATGAACGATAAGCCCCCTACATGACACTCTACGAGGGCTCTTAGAACCAGTACTCATTTGACTCTCAGAGTCACCTGGTGAGAGATACAGGTGAGGAAGCGGAGGTTCAGGAAGGGGTGACATGTCTGAGGTCAGAATTAATAAGTTGAGGAGGCTGATCCCAACTGTGGGGGTTCCAAGCCCAGATCCCCCTCCTTCCCCCCACACCCAGCTGCCCCTGAGGAAGATGCTCATTCCGCCACCGAGGCATCCCTGAGTCTTTGCCCAAGCCATGGGGCCAGAGCCCCTCGCAGCCCCAGTCTGTCCCACTCCCTGAGAAGGGAGCATTCAAACGACCCTCCTCCCCAGGGAAGCACAGAGACCCTCAACCCCATCCTCTTGGGGAAGGCCTCCAACTGGAAGAGCAAAGGGACCCCTCCCCAGGGCGGGGCTGAGGAGGATGGAGGAGGGGCAGGGAGCAGAGCTGCCCCAGGGCCACAGAAGCCCAGGCCGGGAAGGGGGTCCCACAGTCCTGAAAGAACCTCCAGGGCACCTACCTTTCCACAGCCCTCTTCTCACCCTTAGCTGGGTGCAGAGTGCCCCCAGCCCCTGCCCCAGGCTGTGCCGAGACAGGAGAGCGAGAAGCCCTCCCTATCTCAGGATCGCCCCCCAGCCAGGGCTTGGATACTCCAGGAACGGGGAACTCATTACATCCAAGGCATCCATCATTTTGTGGGGCTCCTCTTTCCTTAAAATGAGCCAGAGTCTGTGCCCATGACCCTTAGCGGGGCCCAGGAGCAGGTCATGACCTCTTCCTTTGGAGCAAGATGGAGGCTCCTAAACCCAAATCTTCTTTCCTGAGCCCAAAACCTCAGGTCCTTCCTTCCGTGGCCTGGCTTCAGCCCCCCAGCCATCTGCACTGCCCTTTGTTGGGTGAGCCCCATGTTGTCGCCACCCTTCTTAGTTGGTGGCCTCCAAAACAGCTCCAATGGTCGAGATGAGGTCTGAGCAGCCAGGTGACCTCACTCTGCTTCAGCCCTCGCGGCCCTCCTGCCTGCAGCACGGATACCAGGGGAGGCAAAGGCCCAGGGCATGCCCAGCCCTGCTCTGGGACCAGAACGGACATTCCTTGCCTCCTGCTCTGAACTCTCAGGCCTCCCCTGACCTCGGGCCTGGGGGGCCACCTGGACTCCTGCCTGGGATGGATAACTCTCCTGGCAAAGTCAGCTGAACCTGCCTGCTCCTTCCAGGCACTTCCATCTCCCTCTGGTGCCTGGCCTTGCTAACGTCATTCAAGGAGTCTGCTCCGGGTCTTAGTCCCTTCCCAGCAACTGTGTCCCTCGCAGCCCCAGCAAGGCAGATCGAAGCTCCGGGCACGAAGGACTGTGTCCAGGAGTCTAAATGGGCAGCCTGCTCTGACTGTCACTCTCTGGTTAGTGGCCTGAGGCCCTTGATGTCCTGTCCGGCAGCCAGCCATCTCAGAGGTATGCCCAGCCACTTTGAGGACTGAAAAACCACAGCCCACATAATAATCACTGATGCATATTAACCACACAGTGCTTCCTCCTTGATAACCTACTTCCTCCTCCCCAGTGTTGACCCTGCCCTGCGGCCAGAGGGGCTCCAGGCTTGGAAGAAGAGGCCCTGTCACCCATCAGCTGCTTCTCCACACTGTGCCCCGTATCTGCATCCCAGGCTCGCGTGGCGGCTAATTCTGGCATCTCATCAGACAGTAATTGTGGGGGAATCAGCAGGACTGTCATCTCTGCAGCTCAGCACCTGTCACCACGCCACCATCCCCAGGCTGCTGGGCTGGGACCGGAAGCTGAGGGAGGAGGAGTGCACTGGGGTGAGGGGCATAGTTGCAGCCTTTACTTCCTTCAACCCTACCTCTCCACAGGGCTGTGATGCACGTCTACCAGGTGGCCACTAGCCACACAAGTGCTCCCTGTCACCCAGGGCAGGTACTGGCTGCATGTGTCACGTGTCACATGTATGCATGGCCATGACCAAACAGAGCAGGAAGGACACAACAAGCCAAGGCTCAAATCTTGCCTCGTCCCCTTCCCATACGTGTGACCTTGAACAAGTTCTTTTACTTCTCTGGACATCAGTTTCTCCAATGGCAAAATGGGGAAAACAGTGCCTACCTTGGGAAGATGGGAAGAAATAAAAATGTAAAGTCTCTAGCCCAGTGCCAGGCACATGTATGATCATGTATTCACTTAAACAATTAGTATACACCTACTATGTGCTATGCAATGTGGGGACGCCATGACAAACGAATCCTGGTTTAGTAAGGATCACATTGGGGCCACACTGGGCCACAGGCATTTTGTTTGGCTGGTGGTGTTTTGTTTTGCTTTGTTTCTCTGAATTTTAATGTCTTTAAGGAGCATATGTACCCTTCTCCTCACCACAGTCCCCACCCTTCCCTATTGTCCTCATCCACTGCTTCACTCATTTCCTGCCCCTGAAGGCACTGAGTTTGCTGCCCCCAAAAGCAAAAGTGGACTAGTAGGTTCAGTTGTGTCCAGAACCACTGGCCATGAGAGATTTGACAGTACCATGGGAGCTCAGAGGGGCACTTCAGGGAGGAGCAGAGAGGGGAGGTGACAAAGGGAAGGTGTCTGTTTCGTGGAAGAGGAGTCACAGAAGCCAAGGTTCACAGAGGGGGGAGGCCAGGCCCAATGGGAGCTGATGGAGACAAAGAGAGCTCAGGAGGTCCTTCCCGGTGTTGGATCTCCAGGCCCCAGGCACCTCCCGCTCCTCCAGAACTGCTTCCTAGGTGGGCCTTATTGACAGAGCTACCCTGTAAGACCACCTCCCTTACCTCACAGCCAAGCAGCATCTGCTGTCACAACCAAGTCATTGAGTCACTTCCCTGTCCCCATGCTCTTTTCCCAGGTTGAGAGGAACTCTGCCAGAACCGAAAGGAAGTCTGAAAATGGGAACTCTCTAACCTCCAGCCCCCCACTCCGCCCCCCCACTCCAGGGTCTGCGGGCCCCTGAGACTCCCCAGGGGGAACCAGGAACTGGGGTGGAGGAGGAAAGTGGAGATGAATCTCAGTCAATTCTCAGTGGCACAAACCATGAAGGAACCCTGCCTATAGGAGCACAGAAAGTGGGGCGAAGGCGTACCACTCAACACACAGCCTGAGGGATTGAGGCTGGACCTAGGATAGGCTCCAGGTGGAAGGCAAAATGGAAAGAGGGGCAGTAAGGCTGAGGCTGCCATGATGGATTATCTGTGTGGCCCTGGGCATGTCACTTAATCCCTCCGGTCTGCCACCTCCGCCGGAAAACAGAGACAACAGCATCGAGCTCACAGGACGCTTGGGAGGATGAAATGAACTAACACATGTACCGAGCCTAACCCAGCCTATGGCTCATACATTATTGAAGAAACAGTCAATAAATATTCGTCACTAGTATTTTCATTATTACCACGGACGATTTTTTTTCAAAACTCAGCAACGATGAAATGACAGCCCCCTTTGCCAGCCCTCCACTCCCTCGCTCTCTCTGAGCCCACAGAGGAGCACAAAGATCTCTTCTAACAGAAACCAGAGTCAACAGTGAGAGGCTGGTCCCACTGAGCCCACCTCCATGGAGCCTCTGGCCCCTCGCGATACCTCCCCCACCCCTACCGCAACCCCAGGCAGTCTAATAATCCTTCACAGCACTTTTCCAAAGCCCACCCACATCTGACTCCACTCTGGGGGGTCAAGCAGGAACGTGGCCGTTCCTCCTCCTTACAGACGTGGAAAGTAAGTCTTGGAAGGGATGGAGCTCCCTGCCTCTGGGAGTATTCCAGAAAAGGGTGGATGAAAGAGGACAGCATTCAGGACCCCTCCCTGGTTCCCCACCCCGAACTCACCCGGAGGGTGAGGGCCGCTCTGCTGTTTGTGTGGGGAAGGGGCTGGTGGCCTGGGTGACAAGGACAGGGGCGGAGGGAAAGGGCCGCAGTCCCCAGTGGCTCCTGCCTCCTCCCGGCAGCAGCCGCGGAGCGGGGAGCGAGGGGAGCAGCATCGTTGCTCTTTTAGGAAAACGGTAATTTTAATTAAGAGGCAGACAAACGAGCGCTCTGCAGATTGTCTCCGAGCAAAGTTATTAAAAAGCCATCAAGGCGGCAGCAGCCACAGTGGCAAGGAGGGCTGCCTCCCTGAGCTGCCCGCCGGATTGGGGCTGAAGCACCTTCAGACAGCTGGAGAAGGCTGGAGGACGTGGAGCCTCCAGCCAATGCCAACACAGGATCCTGCAGCCCCTCTCCCAAGGTGGGGCAGGGGCCGCACCTAAGACAGTGCCCAGGGCACAGCCTGGCCAACCCAGGGCGGGGACAGAAAGAAAGCCAGCAATCAGGCAGCCCCCGCGGTGGGCCAGGCTCTGTACCAGCTGCTGCTTCTCCTTTATTCTTCTAAGCAATCCTGCCATTTTACAGGCAAGAACACTGAGGCTCAGAGAGGGAAAGTGGCTTGTCCAAAGCCACACCACCGGGAAATGACTTAAGTGACGATTTGAACCCAGGTCAGGATGACTCTCAAGTCCAGTGCTCCAGGCCGCTAGTCCTGGGCACAGAAGAGAGGGTGGCCTCCCAGCCTGGGCTCCCTGAGGCCCTCTGAAGGGGCCTCAGCACTGGACCAAAAATGCTACTCACAATCCCAGGGTTGCCAGGGACTTGGGGCCTCAGTCCCTGCCTGCTTGGCAGGGGCACACTAGGAGAGGGGCGCCATCAGGTCAGGGGACACTCTTCAGGGACATAAAGTACAGAGCAGCTGCCAGCAGGGGGAGCAGGGGCGGATGGGTGCATCAGTGGGCACAGTCACAGCCCTGGGGTGAGGCCAGGTACTCGATGGCCCGCTGGCCAGGCCACATCTGGTGAAGCCCCACAGCTGGTGAATTCAGCCAACCCCTTAGCCTCTATTTGCTGACCAATGAAAGAACCTCTCTGTCTAGGTCACTGCTGGACTCTGAGCCCAGCCCAGTGCCTGGCACAGAGGTGTTCAATAAATGTTCACTGAATGACTGAATGAATGTACGAGTAAATGATTGAATAAATGAAATGAGATCACAGGTTTGCAAGTGCCTATAAACTAAACAAAGCTGAGCTTGGATGCAGTCCCATCTTCTCCCATCCCCCACCCTCTGGCCACGATGGAATACTGGCTCCCTGCCCCCCCCCGCCCCCCCCCAACCCGGGGAGGAGGGCCCCTTGCCTCTGACTCCCTCCCCAGGCCCCCAAGTCCCTCAGCAGAGGGTTCCTGCCTCCTCCCCCTCCCCAGCCCCAATTACATGACAGCCTTGCAGCCAGCACACACATATACATGCACACGTGCTTGTACACGCACACTAACTCACATGCACACACGTGCACACACAGACACATTCTCTGCCAGGCCAGGTGCCCTCCCCGGAGTCAGGTCTCTGCTGCCTCCTCCCCTGGCACAGGCCTGGGCCCCCCAGGGATTACCCCCTCCCCCATTTCCAGCCCTCTAGGCTGGGAAGGGGCCTCTGGCTAAGGAGCAGGGGCTGCGGGATGGTGGGGGAGGCCTCCCTCCTGGCTTACTAACCTGGAGACTTTAAACAGAGGGAACAGAGTCCTGGAGGCTTCCCTCCCGCCGCTCGCTGGAGCCCTGGGTGAGGGACAGGAAAGGAGGAAAGTCGTGAATGAACGCCCCAGGCCTGAGCGGAAGGGGCCGGGGCAGGGGATCCCAGAGTGGGAGGACCGCGGGCCATGGGCCACGGGGAAGAGGGAGCAGGGACAGAGCAAGGCAGAGCCTCAGGAGCTGTCCGTCTGGGGGTCACTGGGGGCTGGGCGCAGGCAAGATACAGACTGGGTGCCAGAGGAAGTGCAGGGGCTCAGGGGGTAACAACACTAGTGGGAGACAGACAGGAGGACAGACAGCAGGACAACATAGAAAACACGGGGTCCCCAGGTTGGGGTCCCTGGGACAGCCAACAGGCCAGGCCTGGTTCTCCTCCCAGAAACCGGGGCAGACTCTTTTCTAGGGTGCCCACACAAGATCCCAAATGACAGCACCTGGGAGAGCCCATCTGCCTCCCTCAGCCAAAGTCACCCCATTCTGGAAAGGCAGGTGGATCTGGAGTCAGAGGGCCGGCCATCAGTGCTCTGCTGACAACCCTCTCCCAGCCCAAGGGACCCCATCTGCTCACTCACCCCCTCAGCCTGGGGAAGGCCCCTCCTCTGCCTGCGACAGAGGAAACGGGTACTTCACACGCAGCAAGCACTCGCTCACCCACCGCAGTGGGGCTGTGCCTGGAGTCCTGCACCCAGCTCCTGCCTCCACACCCAGCCGACCCTCTAACCACCAGGGCAGGGCCTCCCTGCGCTGTCCATCGTGGCTGCCTCCCTCTCACCTGCAGGAAGTCCTTCCACCTGTGCTCTGTCTCCCTCATGCTGCCATATCTGTCTGTCGCCTCTCATCCTGGGGCACGCAGCATAAGACCCTTCCTGCCCAGAGACACTGTGGCCCAGGCACCCTCTCGGGCACAGCCCTCCCTCAGCTGGCTCAGACCCATCCATACCCACATCACGTCTGGCTGCAATCGTTCTCAGAGCCCCCTGCCAATCTCATGGTTCCAATTTTCCCACCGATTACCCCAGACGCAGGCACCCCAGGGAGAAGCAGCTGTTGTTCCCAGATGTTGGGACATTGACTGGGGGAAGAAATCAAGAATGTTCACTAACGAATCCAGCCCCAGAGGGCTTCCTGGACAAGGTGGGGGGGGTGGGCGGGGAAGGGGCAGATGGATAGAGGGGCACAGGGTGTGGGCGGAAGACTCAGGAGACCTGGCTTCCTTCTCACCAGCGGCCTTAAGCGGTAGCTCCAGGGGCCCAGCCCCAGAGAGGCTGGGGTGCCAATCTGGGTTTCAGAGTAGACTAAGAGGGTTTCCCACACATGCCCCTTCCTCCGGGGAGAGCGGTCCCGTCCCATCATTTAGTTGGAGGAGGAGGACGAAGACGAAGAAATTACTGTTTATTGAAGGTTGACAATGTGCCGGAAACTCTGCCTAAATTACCTCATTTATTCTTGGTACCCACCCTGTGAGGGAACCACTGTTGTCAGCCCCAATTTACAGATGAGGCAAAGTGACTTGCCCAAAACCACAGAGCAAGCAAGTATCTTGACCCCTGAGCTAAACTGCCTCCCATCCATCCTCCCTAGTCTCGGCTGTCTCCATTCAGTGCCCTCTGGGAAGTTCTGCTTAACGTCTAACCTCTTTCAGTCCCATGCTCCATCATAAACTATTTCTTAAGGACAATGAGTGGAAGAGAAGGCTTTGCTTCAGTCTCTTTCTGTCTCATCCTAGGAGTGGGAGGCAGATGATTCTAACGCTGGGCTGCAGATGGACCAGGGACCAGGGAAGGGGGTGAGCTGTGGGGTCAGGAGAGGTGAGTCCAGGATTTCCAGAGCTTCACCTCTAAGAGACTTCTGGCTCTCCCACCTCCCTCACCGAAGAGGCTCCAGGAAGCCCATCAAAAGCCTTCTTGTTTCACCATCCAGAATTTCCCCCAGCCCCAGGCTAGGGAGAGCCTAAAAAGTCTGGAGCCGGTCAGTAGAAGGAGGCTGGGACAAGAACGGGGACTTCTCAGGCCAGCCTGGCCACTGCGTGGGGCACAGTAGGCAGGGGACAGCCCAGGAGAGCAGTCAGAGGCCTGGATGTCTGCAAGGGCTTCAGCGAGCCATGGAATGCATTCCCAACGAGCTGGGATCATTAATTCTTTCCCAATGAGGCAGATGCTGGTGCCTGGGGTGACGCCACAGATGCCTACTGTGTCTGCAATTATCACACGCCCTCGGGCAGGTGGGAGCCAGCAGGACACACCCCTCCACCTCCTATGCTCTGCACAAATATCTCTAGCTAGGGCCTCTCCATGGGGGTCTCTGGGTCTGGGGGCCCCCCTGTGGGCCTGGGGTCTCCAGCATGCTCTGTGGCTGGAGTGGAAAAGAAGCCAGTGTCCTGGGATAAGGTTGTTTGCAGAAGTGAGGAAGGTAGGCCTGTGAAAACCCAATTCCTTCCCAGTCTTTCTCTACTCCATGCCGGGACATGCAGGCAACTGGACCAGGTGGCTGAGGCTACCGGGAACCAGGAAAAGGTTGTGCAGGAGCTGAGCCTGCGGCTGGAAGTGCCTCGGCAGAAAACACGGACTGGATTATAGTCCCTGGCTGGAATGGAGGGTGGCAAAGTCCGTTCTGCCTGGTGGGAGGAAAGCAGTGTTTGAGTCAGACACAGCTGAATCCTCGGGCCACTCCTTTATCCATCCTCCAGGCTGAGAGGGCAGATTTAGGCAAGGTGCGCCTTCGGAGCAGGAGGGACTGTTTGTAAGGGGTGTGTGTGTAAACGTGTGTGCGCCAACATTCTCTTTGGCCAAATCTCCATTTTTCTTGGTTTAGCTGGAGCTGGGAAATAGTCTTCCCACATTCCACGTGGCGAGGCATGTATAATCTCAGGGGACAGGAGGTAGGCAGAACCTGTGACAGCTGGAAGAAACCTTAGAGATTGTCTAGTTCCACCCTCCCCTCTCACACCAAGAACACTGAGGACCAGAGGGAGCAACTAACTTGCCCAAGGTCACACAGCAGCAGAGGAGGCAGGCAACCTGACACCGGTCCAATGCTTGCTCTGCCCTGGGGGATCAAAGAGCCACTTCCCTGTCCCCTTCTCTTCCCCAGCAGCTCTGGACCGCTCTCTATCATGGCCCCCTGCAGTCTACCAACACAACAGCCATAAGAGGTTAAGCTGGATCTGTCAAGCTCCTCAGAATGGCCCAGGTCATCTCAAAGGTCATGCCAACCAGTCCCCTGCCCCGAAGTACAACACCAGCCTCCTCATGCTCAAACACACCTATCATTGAGGTAAAAGATGCAAAAACATGGCTGGAGCTCCCACCTTGGCGTGGCCACCCTTCCCACACAGGGAGGTTTTCCTTCCATCTAACCTCGATTCCTGCTACCACAGCGTGGGCCTGTTTCCTCTCCAGCTGTCCTGCGCAGAGATGGAGGAGGGGCAGAACAGGTTTCCTGGCCTCCAAACCCTTCTGTTTGCCCATCCGCAGCAGAGAGGACGAAGGCGGCATGTTCCAGGCCGCTGGGCCCTGAGCCCAGTGCATGCGTGGGGGGGGGGGGGGGGGGGGGCGGGGGCAGCAGTCTGGGTGTGAGCAGCCCGGGGGTGGGTGAAACAGTTCTTCAGGGAATTGTCCCTCCAACTCCTCACTCCCTGCAAAACTCAAAATCTCAGGGTTTTGGAGGGTCTTCTCTGGGCTCAGAGACATCTGTTCCCTCCCCACACCATTTATTAAGTGTTCATTATGTGTCAGGCACCATGCGGGACATTTTCATCTATTGTTTCATTTAATCTTCACAATAATTCCAGTCTCAAACTAATCTGCCCCCTGGGACAGTCCCTCCCTGAGACTAAATCTGACCTTCACCCCTCTTGCTGCATTTCCTCTGGCCCAGTCCTCCTTGGTTGGCAGTGGAGGGGATTTTGGCTTCTGTCTTCAGAAATTCTCACTGCGACTTAGTGGCCTCACATTATCCTCTCCAGGCCGCCAACCTTTACCCCAGTCTTGCCCGTGTGATGGGCATCCTGGGGGTGAAAGGAATGGAGGCGGGACTGAGGCTAGGATCCAGGGTACTGGCCTGTGCTCCACATACATAGAACACATAGTAGGTGGCAGGGGAGGAGGCCCTGGGGACAGTCCCCATGAGATCAGGCTGGGCTGACAGAGGTGGGGGCAGAGCTCAGGGCAGCAGGTTCTGTGATGTCTGCGACCCTGGCAGGGAGCATTGGGCCTCATCTTTGGTGTGGTGACTAGGCAGGGCCCAGAGATGCAGTGCTCTAGTTCTCTCTCAGTGACCTTCACTCAGGTCCAAGTTCCAACCCCACAGACCCAGAGCCCAGGGGCCTGAGCAGAAGCAGGCAGGGGCACAAGACAGCAGGACTTGCCCTGGGCTATGGGCAGGAGCTGAAACCAGAGGAGGAGCGCTGACACGTGGCTAAGCTCCTGGCATACAGGTAGGCCCTGGGAGTGGAGCAGGGAGACCCCCAAGCCCCTCCCCGCCAGCCTCAGTGGGGCTTCACACCCTCATAGTAGCCACTGGCAACTTCAGTGAATTCACACAACACTTGTTTGGACCTTTCGGAACAGGAGCGATTAGGGCAGGGACCCCCTCCCCCAGGGCTGTCCGTCCCCCCCCCCCCATCCTGCTTCCAGCATGGCTGGAACACAGGGGCCAGCCTTACCTCCCCAGGGGCTGTGCAGGCCTCAGCTTCCGCCTCTCTGGGAGATTGGAGCAGTGAAAAGATGGGCCAATGGGCAAGGGGAGTCGCAATGGTGGGTGGGGCTCTGGTCCCTGTGGGTGGCACCCTCCCCCTTCAAGCAGGCACCATTAATATATGCAAAGCATATGCAAATCACCCAGAAGAGAGACACAACATCGGTGGAATGTCAGAAGAGACCTTGGAGATGATCCAGCCCACGCCCCCTCATTTCACAGGTGAGGAAAGAGGCTCCCCTGGGAAGGGACTTGCTCAAGGTCACTCGGACATTTGGGCACTGAGGAAGGGGCCTAACAAAGTCTCTTTACTCAGTCCAGCGCTTTTTGCGCAACAGTGTTGTCCTTCATATGGGGGGTTTACAAGATGGCAAAGGGGGCGCAGGGCCTGGATGGTGCTCCAGGCAGACCTACCAGAGACCCTCAGGGTGTCGGGGAGAGATGGGGCCAAGAGGCTCCCCGGATCCCTCCCTTCCCACCTCTGAGCCTGGAGACAGGTGTGGTGGGTGCGTGGGGAACAGGGGCAGGGGCAGCTGTGCTGCCCAGGACAGTGGGTGACGGGGTTGGGGGGGGGGGGTGGAGGGCCAGAGGCTGGAGGCACTGGTTTCCGGCAGTCAAGCAGCAGTAGAAGGCAGCAGGGAAACTGGAGTGTCTGAAGCCCAATGTCAGGGCAAGGTGCCCGCTGTGGTGCCGGGAGGGGGACGGCGCCCTCACAACACACACACACACACACACAACTCTCAGTGCTCAGCAATCCCCTTCCGCCTGGACTCTGATAACTATGGCACCTGACAGACCATAATAGTCAACCCAGGCCCATCCCTTCAGTGACTACAGCTGCCCCCACAGCCCCCAATTTGGCTTCTCAACCTTCCAGACAGTCCTAGAAAGCAGGATGGGGAAAGGAAGACAGACAGATGGGAAGGGGCAGACAGAGAGAGAACAGGGGACAGTAAGGAGCAGAGAAGGGGAGACAAAGGGGAAAGAGAGAGAGATACGATGAAGGGCAGAAAGAGGGGAGAGCAGGGGGAAGAAAGTGGGGGAGACCGGGGGTGCTGAGAGGTGGCTGTGGGAGCAGTGGAGTGGTGGGGCGGGGGGCAGGGGAGTCCCGGCCTCCAGAACCAAAGGACAAAGCTAGAGCCTGGGCATGGGGCATAGGAGCCCCCTCGGGGCTGAGGCTGTCTGGTGGCAGTTGGGGGCCATGCCCCTGCCCCTCTGCCCACCTCCCCAGCAACTCCTCCCGCTGCCAGGAAATCAGTCGTCCCTCCTCTGCCGGCCGCCCTCCCTCCCTCCCTCGGGGCAGGCAGCGCTGCTTCCCAGCCAAATCCAAAGGCTTCATCTAGGCTTTTCAGAGCGGGGAATGAAAGACGGGGAGGCGAGTGCAGCCCTCAAACCCGCTGACGGCCAGATTTTTATTATCTTTGCTCGAATGGGCCCTAGGAAGCCAACAAGGGATTCTTCAAAGAGCATCTGAGTGGCTCATTGAAGCCTGCGCCTGCACCTGCACTGGCCCACCCACGGCAGGCAGCCGGGGCCTGGGGGACAAAACCTGTCCCCCACCTCCCACCAAGCCCAGAGACCAGATCCAAGACTGCCGGGAGCCTCGCCCTCAGCTCCCTGTGCCTAGGCAAGGGCCACTAGGTCAGGCAGCCAAGCTTGAAGCCGAGGCCCAGGCCCGCTGGGCCTCTGGGGCAGTCTCTGCCCCTCTCTGGGCCTCAGAGGACACAAATGAAGGAAGAAATTGGATCTCCTTGCCAGGGCTTGGAGGAGATAAGTGCTTGGGATTCCTCGAAAGAGAAGTTTTTATGGCAAGCCCTAGATCCTGCCCCTGAACTATCTGCCTGCCCCACACCCACAGGCCCCCTCACTTGTCTCCAGACTCCCCTTCAGAGGACCCCTCCCAACCACAGCTGCCCCCTCATTCCCACTACTCAGGATGATCCTCAAACCCCAAATCCAGCTCCCTAGCTTCAAATCCTCAACCCCATCTCCCTTCTTTCCCCAAGACCTAACCTGGGGTGGGGGTAGGGCTAAAACAGACCTGGTACTTCAAAGAGCCCAGCCCCTCCCTCCCTGCTTGGGTTTTGTCAGAGAAAGCCAAAGTTGGCACTACACAGACGGCAGCCGTGCCACCTCCGCCCCTCAGCTCTGACCACACCATTGAGACCGATGCCCAAAGCCAAAGAAGGAATCAATGGTCCTAATTAAACCCTTTTTCCAGGGTGGGTCCCTGGCCAGAGAGAGAGAAAGAGAGAGTGCATCTGAGGGCTCTGCATCCCAGCACCAACGCCGTACCCTGTACATCTTTAAGAAACCTGGAGCCCAGCAGGAACCGGGCCATGATGACCCCAGATCCCGCGCCCCCATTGGGCAAGGAGGACAGCAGGAAGCCTGGAGGGGGGCAGGCCTCCCAGTGGCTCATTCCCAGGGACCCTTCCCCAGGAGAGTTCCCCGTCTCCACTCAGCACTGCCTGAGGACCGCAGTTGCTTCTTCCAGATCCCCAGAGCACGTGGGGGACCCACGTCTCCATCCCAGCCCTGAGGGTCATCACAGAGAACAAGCCATCACGGTAAGGGCGGAAGGGGCAGGGCTGGGGGGGGGACTGGACAAAGACCCTCTTGTCCCCAAGGCGGGGTGGCAGGAAGCCAGGGCAAAGTCTTTGCACTCGCTGCCAATGGTGCCTGGGTGCCAGGCAGTCTGGGTGGAGGGGGTATCTTATTCTTGGAACCCCCTCCCCTTATGCCAGAGCCCCCACCCCCATCCCTTGCTTCTACACCAGGCCACCAGCTAAGCTAAGTCTCTACCCCAACAACTCTCAGCTTGCCTGGAGCCCTCCTTCCTGTGTGAATGCCCAGCGCCGACACTTGTCCACCCACGGTGGCCCCAATACCAACCAGAACCAGCAAAAACCCTCACACATAAACCATAATTGCCCCCCACATGCATACACACATATATGCACAACCATGCCAGAAACCACCACCATCATAGCTGCCACCAACAATGACAGAGCCTCGCATTTTCACAGTGACAGGCTCCATCTAATGCATCATCAATTCTTTAAGACCAGCAAGAAGGCTAAGGAAGCATGAGAGAAACTGAGGCATGGAGTTAGACGGCAAAGCAGTTGGCTCAAGGTCACCCAGACCAAGATGTCCAGAGTCGGGAAGGAGGTATTTCCCGCCACCCCACCCCTCACCCCCCACCCCCCACCCGCCGCAAAGTGCTGAAACCCCAGCCAAGGAAGGTTCAGACCCAGAAGCCTGGAACTCTGGGCAGCCACTCCCCACTCCCAGCCCTCATCTGTTTCCCCTTCCTCAAAACGACAGTAGCTCCAACATCTTCCAAAAGGCTTCGGCCAGGACCCCTGTTCGCTCGCGGAACCCACTTCCCTTAAAGTTGGGGGCTGCAGGACCTCCTGGTTCCACAGTACCTATTTTGTGAGAGGGAAAGACCGACCAGGATCTCATGGCACAATCCCTGTTCCTGCTCACCTGGCTCCCCTCGGCCCCCGGGGTCCCTCGGTGCAGCCTCCTCCCTGGAAGAGCGAGCCCTGCCCTCGGCTGTCCTCTCCCACCAGGCCAGGGCAAAGCGCCGGAGGCACTGCCAGGGCTGCATGGGGAGGGGTGGGGCGGGGGGGCTCGCACTAGCAGCCGCACACGCCCCGCCGGGCCCTGCCAGCCGAGCTGCGGAGGCACCCGGCCGGCCCCCTCTGCTTCCACCAGCATCCTGCTGCCCCCACCGACAGGACTCGGAGCTGGTCCGGGAGCTTCTGACGTAGCAGGGGGGTGCGTGGGAGGGGAGGGGGGGCCACGGCGCGTCCCCTCCCCAGCCCCGCCCTCTGCCCCTCAGCCTCCCGCGGTCCCTTCCTCCTCACTCACCCTAGACGCTCTTCCCAGCTGGGGGCGCCCTCCCCTGCCCTGTGGCCTCTGTAGGGGGAGGGCTTAAGATCAAATAGCCCCTCCCCCTTGTGGCCCCTCCCTACCCCCCAGCCGATCAGGGAGCGGGTCCCCAGTTTCTGCAACTGCTGCCTAGGCTCCGAGGTCTCCAGGGCTAGGGCCTCGAGGTGAGGTCGGGGGGGGGGGCGGGGGGCGGGAATACAGGCTTGTATCCCGGCAACACAGCCAACCGCAGAATGCATTCATCCCCTTCCTTCCCTGGGGGGGGCTGGCGCAAAGCGCCTACTACATGCAAGTGCCCGCACCCCATTCTGGGATCTGGGGAAAAGAGAAGACTTTGATGCTGCCCCCACTTCTCCATCCCCCTAGCCTCCCCCTGCATCCTTCTCTTCCTCCTCCTCGGATGGACCACTCCCCTCCCCCACTCTCCTCACCAACCATCCTCCTTCCTCTTCTCCCCACCCCTCCCCCCTCTATACATACCCCTTTAAATTTTAGCCCCTCGGGCCCCCTCCCCCGGAAATCGCGAGGCCCTCCCCACCTGGTTTCCAGCCTCGCCAATCCCTGACCCCCTCTCTGGTCCCAGCACTCCTCTCGCCCCGGTCCTTCTCTCAAACCCAGCGCGCCGCTGTCCCCTACCCCCCACACACCTGCGCCCCGAGCATCCCTCGCCCCGCCGGCCGCCGCCTCCCTGGCCCGGCCGCCGCCCCCGCCCCCGGCCGAGGGGAAAACACACAAAGAAAACAGAAATACCTTCCACTTAAGCATGGAGGCACATTAGGGAGGAGAGAGACAGGGACATGCCTTGGGACGGAGCGTTCCCCATCGGGCGGGGGCGCGGGGGGCGGGGGCCCCGGGCCGGCCTGCCAGGCGCTCGCCCTCTCGCCGCCTCGCGGGCTCCTCGCTCGGCCCCAGCCCTGGGGCGCGGTGCCAGGCGGGCGGGCCGGGGGCGCGGGCCCCGCCGGGGTGGACCAGCTGGGAGGGCGCCGGCGGCCGGGCGTGTGGGTGCGCGCGCGCGCGGGCGTGTCACCGAGTGTGCGAGAGCGTATGTGTGTGTGTGTGTGCGTGTGTGTGTGTGTGTGTGTGTGTATGTGTGAGCGCGCGCGCGGGCTGGCGCGGGTGTGTCACTGCGGGCGGGAACGCGCGCGGCGCGGGAACGCGCGTATGGCCGGAACGTACAAAGGGCCGCCCGGGGTGGCGGGGAGCGGGGGGAGGGGAGGGGAGGGGAGGGGAGGGGAAGGGAGGGGGCGCTGCGCCTTCTCTCGCCCTCCACCCGCCCTGCTGGATCCCGCGGCGCGCAGGCGGGCCAGGGGTGCAGGGCGCGCTCACGCTCCCCTTCCCAGTCTACCTGCTTCTCCCACCCCAAGCAATCCTCGTGCAACGATAGAGACAAATCCATAAGGCCCTGGACCGCCCTCAGAGGAGGGTGGTGCACCTCGAGTGGGGGACTTCTCGTCTCCAAGCCCTGGTGTTCCTGGGGATGGAGAAGCATTCGGGGAGAGACCGGGCAGGGAAGCAAGGGGGGGCGGCGGGACTGGGGGGCCACTCTTCAGCCAAGGTGACCTCCGAAAGCCACAGCTGCTCTATGCGGGGAGAGTCTAGACCCCCTCCCCCATTCTTGGACACGGCTCAGCCTCGGGGCCTCGGCCCCCAGGTGCCCCCTGCTGGGCTGTCTCCTTGCCCCCAGCTGGGGTTGCTGCCCCTCCTGCAGGCGTCTCCTGGAACTGCAGGGGCCGGTGCTGGGAGTGACGGGGGGGTCTATGCTCCTCTGTCAAGTAGAACCCCAAAGGAGGGCGCTCAGGCTCCTGCCCCTTCTCACACCTCGCTTGGCGACGACTTTGACTCCTCCACCGCAACCTGCAGAGCGCTAGCTCTGCCCGACCCCCGCCTTACTCCCACCCTCTCCCTGTCCCACCTTGGCCTACCTGTTGGCTCCACAGACTTCTCCAGGTCCACCCGGCACTGACTCTGACCCCTCCTCCTGTCCTGGTGGCTTGCTCCCTCCCTCCCTCTGGTTCCCTGTCCTGTCCCTTCTCTCCCAAGCTTCTCTTGGGGAGGGGAAGGTGGGCTGAGTCTCCTGCCCCTTTTATTCACTCCCGGCATTCCCAAAGCCACTTTAGATGAGCAAGAAAGGGGCACAGTACATCTCCTCACTATAGGCACCAGGCAGAGTGGCAGGCAGGAGAGGAGACCCCACCCCAAGTGACCCAAATGCCAAACCGGTTTCCCCACTTCCTGGTCTACTCAGTTGCAAGCCTTAAATTTAGGCTCTCCCACGTCCCTGCCCGCCCCTATGCCTGCCCCTGAGCCAGCCACATGCCTGGCTAGGGGCAAGTCCCAGATGCCCCTTAGAGATTAATCTCCAGTTGCAGTAGCTTAGGTGGCAGGGCCAGGGCAGAAGAAGAAGGGGGCCCTTTCCAGCTCCAGCCGGACAGCTCAGGAGGGCAGCCAAGAGCCATGTCCCAGACACACCGTCTGGGCACATGCCCCCAGCAGTCGGCACCCTGACTTCTCCCCTCCTGGGCCAGCTGCCTCTCCCTCTGCCAACTGGACGGTGCCCATCTTTTGGCCTCTGAGCACACTGTGGGCACTTGTCCAGCTCCCTGCCTGGCTGTCTGCCCAGGATGGGCAGGGGAGGGGAAGGGTCGGCCAGGGGAGGGGTGGCTTCCCCTCAGCTGCATGGACACCTCCCAAGTCTCTCAGCACCCAGAGACTAGGGACTCGCCCTGCTGCTCCTCCATTCAGGCGCCCCACTCAAACTACACAGGTCTCTGCCTCCCCCTCAGACTCCCCCGTGAAACAAGGTCTCTTCCTTGTCCCACTTTGTGCCCACCTAAGAGGAAGGGAAGCAGCAGGTGCTCTGCCCATACAGTCATCCCTCCATGTCTGCAGGGGATTGATTTCAGGACGCCCCCCCATACCAAAATCCGCGCATGTTCAAGTCCCTTATATAAAATGGCGTAGTATTTGCACATAACCTATGCTCATCCTCCCATATACTTTAAATCATCTCTAGATTACTTATAATGCCTAATACAATGGAAACGCTGTGTAAATAGTTGTTTTACTGTATTGTTTAGGGAATAATGACAAGAAAGAAAAGACTACATGTTCAGTGCTGAGGCAACCATTGTAGGCCTTTCGATCCGCGGTTATTAGAATCCGCGGATGCAGAACCACAGATATGGAGGGCCGACTTTATCCCCTAATTTAACCCTCTCAACGACCCTGCGGAAGTGAGCATTTTCAGCCCCATTTCAGAGATAAAGGAGTTGAGGCTCAGAGAGGTAGAGCCACTTGTCCAATCTAAGAGTAGCAAAGGTGAAATTCAAACCCAGAGCTGCCTGACTGCAGAGCTCGCAGCCTGTTTTCTATCACTGCCACCATCTCCTGACCGTGTTAGGGCTGCCAGAAGTAGGCACACATTTCATGACCATACAGTGGATGGGAGAGAACGGGGCTCGGGAATGTGGCTGAGGGTGAAGACATACAGTGACATCAAGGTTAAAGAACTGGGCATTGTCCCCTGGATGAAGACTGGAGAGATGTTGTCCTGTCACATGGAGATTTTCCTGCCCTTACACTAGATGCCAAAAGCCATTGGCTTCGGGTACTGGGCAAGGGGGAGGCTCTGTGAATCAGCCCCCAGAGATTGGGAACAGTTCCAAATGTGTTAGCAGGACGATGCATCCGTCCTTCTCACCTTAAGGTGACCTCCCACATCATGGAGTCCCCTCCATAGAGAGGAGCTTAAATCAGATGCAGGTAATATTTTTTATTTGTATGGCTCACTTTTGAAAAACGAATCCTTAACATTTCTGATCATCTTCATAGCTGTGAGCTCCTTTGACTTCTTCCTCCCGTCAACCACTTCACCCACACCCACCCAACCCAGGACAGCTGCCTCCATGGGTCCCACAGAAGGGTGAGAAAGGATACAGCTCCTGAATGGGAACAAAGATCTCGAGGCCCAAGTTGAGCCCAAGGGCTGATGGCCTGGCACCATCGCTCCTCATCAACCCCACTCTGTCCTCTGCCTCACCCCACAGGGAAGATACATGCCTCCTTCCATCCCATCAGATCTTGAAAGCAGAGGCTCCTGGGGTAGGGAGAAGGCTGGGGAAGCCATCTCCATTGATCAGGGCGAGAGCAACCCAGGTATTATTTCTCCAGCCAAGAGACGAGAATTGCTCCTGTAAGTCGGCATGGTGCCCGGGCACAACCAATGTGCCAGCTGCCTCCACCTGAGACGCCTCAGGTGCCACCCCGCCCCCACTCATTCCTCAACAGGTAACTTCCCTCTGGTCTTCCTCCCCCGCCCCTGGCGTGGCTCTCAGTTGGGAGGGGGCAGCTAGCGTGTTTGAAGGATTGGAACAGCAGATCTTAACCACCCGACTTTGCCCTTCTCAAACACTCCACCCGGCCGCCTCGACTGTTCCTGGAAGCCTGCAGGTGGGAGGTCATGGGGGAACACCCTGGAGGTGAGAATTCTCAGCCTCGCTCTCCTTCCCTGAGGTGTTGGGGGAACAGAGTTGCATCTGGACAAACATCTGGGCAGGAAGAGGGAGGTGGGGCGTGGGGTGGGCAGAGAGGGGCCCACGGGCCTCAGGGGGAAGGCACAGAGAAAAGGGTGATGTGGAAATTATGGCTGAGACACCCCAAACTGCTCACTCTGCCACCTTGGGGCCCCCATCCCAGATCCTCGAGAAGGCCCCTACCAACGGGGCTATTGTCTGGCCAGCGCAATTCATGAGCACCCTTTGGACCATCCAAACTCCACCAAGAGTGGCCCTGAAGGCAGGGAGGGGCCCGGGATCTGGCCCTGTTCTGGGGAGAGAGTGACCAGGGACAGAGACCTGGCATCGGGGGCAGAAGCTGGGGGTGCGGTGAGGGAGCTAAGGGGGAGGAGGGTCCTCCCTTTGCCCAGGCCGGCAGCCTGCTGACCACAGCCTTGTCTCCAAGAGCCTTTAAGAGTCCCCTCCTGTGCTTCTCTCCATTCCCTACCCCCTACAGGAGAGGAGTACAGGGCAGTAAATTTCAAAAGACCCTCCTTCGTTCCCTGTGGTCCCACCTCCCCTGCTTGTTATTGTAATGAATGCTAATGATGTTCAATAATTGTGCCCTCATTAGCACATCAAACCCCCTTTCTGAAGAATGGAGAGAGAAAGTGGGGGGGGGGGCAGTTCTCTGGGGTCCTAACTGTAGCGAGCTCCCTGCAAAGAAACTCATCCTGGTGCTTCCAGTAGGGAGGGACCCCACCCCCACCCCCCCGATAGAGGGACTTGCAGCAAGAAGCCTAGATGTCCCGCTCTGATTGGGAAATTTCTGAGCACAAGCCTCTGTCTTCCTGTCAGATGGCTAGCAAGGTCCTGTCTCTCCCATTGGACAGAGCAACTACGACTCCCCCCTCTGGGCAGGACAGTGGTTCTTAAAGTGAGAATCAGAATCACCTGGAGGGCTTGTTAAACCGAGGATTGCTGGGCCCCACCCCCAGAGTTTCTGATTCAATAAGTTTGAGGAGGGGCCTGAGAATTTGCATTTCTAAGTTCCCAAATGCTGCTGCTGCTGCTGCCGCCGGTTGGGGACCACACTTTGAGAACCACTGGAGTAGGGACTTCTTGCTTTCCCAGTTTAGCGTTTTGCCTGCTAATGCGGCTCAGCTGGCAAGTCACTGGAGGGCTTGGGACACAGGGAGCGCCCAGGAGAACTTTGTGGCACCAAAGAATGTGCGTCTCCTCTCCTTTCCTCAAACTACCACCAAGGCCGTTCCTGCCACCATAAGCGCCTCTGGCAACTCCTTCCTCCCCCAAACCTTGGTGTTTGATACTGAGGGATGGCGATGACCAGCACTGGATCTCCTGATGGGCAGCTGTGTGCCACCATGCTTGGTGCTGCGAATGCCAGTGGGTTGCCTCTCCTGGGAGGAGGAGGGAATAAAAGAGGCTTTCCAACCCCCCACCTCACTTGGGGGTGACGTCCCGGAACCTAAGTGGGGAGAGGGGCTCCCAGATACATGAACTCATCCATGAACATGCATGCAGCTCCCGCCTTCTTCCTTCCCATTCAGTCCCCTAGGCATAAGAATTGCCTTGGTGAGCAGACTGCAGCCTCAGTGCTCTAGTGAGGCGTGGGGCCGGGGGATAGGAGGGAGAGAGGGGGAAATTGGAGCAGGAATGACGAGATGGAAGGGGAAGGGAGAGGAAGGCAGCAGAGTGGGATGAAGAGAAGATGAGAAGTGGAGAAAAGAAGAGAAGAGGAGATGGGAGAGAGGAGGGAGGTGGGAGGGCGAGAGGGAGGCCAGAGGCCCAGGAAAGGGAAAAGAAAGAGAAAAAAGATGAGGAGAGGGTACCAGAGCAGGGAGGAGGAAAAGGAAGGAAGTCTGTATCTATCCTTGAGAGGAGATATCATGAGCCACTGGGGCCCAGGTGGACCACAAGCCCAACTCCTGAAGGACCACGCTCCCTTTGGCTTTGAGACTCTAGATTTTACCATCTGTCCACGTGCCTTGGTGAAAAAGGGAAAGACACCCCTGCCCCCAACTTCCTCCAGCCTTCCTGGGCCTGCCAACCAGCCTTATAAGCCTATGGTGGGCAGTGGGAGAACAGAGCAGGTCTCACCCTGACCTATTTTATCCATGCTAGTGCATGGTAACCATCTCCTTTCCTTCCAAGGTCACAGCAGTCACCTGTTTAATAATGAAAGTAGGTGGAACCTTCATACATTTGCTGGTGGGAATGTAAAATGGTTCAGCAACTATGGGAAACAGTTCGGCAGTTCTTCAAAAAATTAAACACAGAATTACCATATGACCCAATAGCCTAAATGTCCTTCAGTGGATGAATGGATGAACAATTGGTGGTACATCCATACAATGGAATATTATTCATCCATAAAAAGGAATGGAGTACAGACACATGCTTCAACACGGATGAGCCTGGAAAACAGTGCTGAGCGAAAGAAGCCAGACACCAAAGGCCACATATTGTTTGATTCCATTTGTATGAAATATTTAGAATAGGTAAAGCCATAAAGATTTGTCTGGGGGGAGCGGGGAATGGGGAGCAACTGCATAATGGGTACTGGGTTTCCTTTGGGGGTGACGAAAATGTTTTGGAACTAGATAGAGGGGGTGGTTGCTCGACATGGTGAATGCACTAAATGCCACTGAGTTGTTAATTAACTTTATGTGATGTCAGTTTCACCTCAATAAAAAAGATAATGAAACTAGGAGTTTTCCAGGAAGGTCATTAAGCCAACCCATCTGCAGATTCCAGAGTCTACCTTCCTTGGAAACGAGAGCTTGTGCCCACATGAGTCATGGCCTTTCCCAGTGCCCTGGGGCACCAGGCATGTGCTCTGAAGACTCAGAAGATGCTTACAGGACCCTAGGATGCTGTTCTGGACCCAGACTGCATCCCCAAAGCCTCCCCCTCTGCCTGGTGCCCACCCAAGGATGCTTCCTTTCAGGTTCCTGCTCCCCAAGCCTTATCTGGCGCTGAGGATCTTCCCACCTTCAGCTCACATTGTGCCATCTGTCCCAGCGGCAGGCCACCCTCCCTGATCTTGCTCCAAACATAGCTTTAAAAAGCCCTCTGGTGTGCCTTCCCACAGATTACTTTAATCACCCCCTAAGTGGGCCCCCTGCTCTCTGGAATATCATACTCCCTCTCGTCCCTTCTCCATTGCTAGACTGCGGACTGGCTGCTCTGGGCGCGGAGGAGGGTGGGTCCCAGGATGAATCGGGCACATTTGCCGCTCTAAAGCCCCACTTCCATTCAAAGACTACTCCCTGCAAGAGGGGACTGTGTCCTTTGGAGCCCCTTAACCCTTTGAGGTCCTGACAAAAGCTTTGTACCCTCTCCCTAGGCAAAAGAATATATATACCCAAGCACAAGAAATCTGTGGACCTCCCTGACGTCTGCAGCCCCTCTGCAGCCCCCTAGGGCAGGGCTACTCAAAGTGTGCTCCACAGACCAGAGCTAGCCACTGGTTCACAAGATGAGTACAGAAAGAGACGGTAAACGGGGAGAAACCTTTACAGGGATTTGCCATTGCCACAACATCCATGCACACGATCATTTTTATCGTATTTTACAAAAACATGAATCACAACCAACTGGAAATTTAACAACAGAAAGGCCCTTCACCTCGTTGAGTCTGAGAAGCACCACCCTTGGGATCCATGCACCGCAGGGGAGAATGCCTCACCTACTCAATGAACTTCTTAGCCCGGCACTAGAGGCCCTCCCAGGTCTGCTCCCCTAATCTTCCCAGTCTTACCTCTGGCTACCTCCCACAACACCACACACACGCAGGCACACATGCACGCCCGCACATGCGCACATGCTCTGTATCTTCGCCTCACACTCCACGCCTTTGCCCACACTGTTCCCCACCATGGGATTGTTCTTTCCTTCCTCTGCACCTGTTGACACTTGACTCCCACACCCAGGCCCAGCTCCAATTCCGTTTCCTCAATAAGGCCTTCCCAAACTCCACCCCTGCCCTCACACACACAAACACCTTCTAGCTGAAATTCCCTCTCCCCTGGGCTTTCATAGCACCCACTTAGCTTTACTGTGGCCACCTGTCTCCTCCCTCAGGGCAGAGCTTGGCTCTGCTGGGTCCCCTGACTCCACCCTCCAGAGCACCCCTGCTGCACAGATCCTGGGCACTCTGCTGTCCTGCTTCTCCTGGGCCTTTATGTGGCTGCTCCTCTGTGTCCACCTCCTCCATGCTGGACCTTCTGAGCTTTGAGCTCCTCTCCAAGATAAGACCACTTCCTGCCTCACCCCTGGCTTCACCTTTCTTCTCCAGAGTCCAACCTTCTCTGTAATAACCGCTGGTAGACGACTGGGCCAAAAATTAGTGACACGCAAGATTTTAAGGACCAGAAAAATTAATTTAACTTATTTTTTGAATAGGAAATCCTATTTGCACGTGACGCAAAATGCAAAAGAGAATATAGCGGAAAGTCAGTTTCCCCATCACTGCCTCTGTCCCCAGCCACCCAGAGCTGGCCCAGGAAGCAAACAGCAGGTGCTTTGGTCTTTCAGGTCTTGCCTGTGTGTTCATGCGCATTTTCTTCCCCAAGTGGCAGTGTACAACACACGCTCAACAACATACACCGGAGACTGTTCCGCATCGGCACCTATAAAGGTGCCCCGTTGACGGATATTCAGGATGTGTCCAGTCAAGAGCTAGCCTGGCAGTTACTTTATTTCACACAATATGGGCATATCTGTAGAATAAATTCCTAGGGGTGGAATCGCTGAATAAAGGGTATGTGCGTAATAAGTGTTTTAAATATAAACCATTATTTCTGATTTTGCCCTGATTAGTGGATCCATAGCGACCAAGCTTTCCCAGTGTGGCCACTTATTTCTCTAGTTGTGTGCCAGCTGGGGAAACTGAGGTAGAGAAGAGCCTCCGTAGAATTCAGAGGAACCTGAATTGGATGAGGAACCTGAAAATAGGAAGAAGCCCTGCTTCATCAGAATTAGAAAAATGCCCCAAGGACCCTGCCCACCTTGAGAAACAGAGGGAAAGAGGGGATTGTTAGCCTGTAAAGGGAGAAACTGAAATAATGAGCACCTCATATGTGGGAGGAGACAAGCCAGGGAACACCCAATGGGTTTCACAGCAGCAAGAGAGACTGAAGTTAGCTCTGAGTGTGAACTTCCTGCCAGTGCAGGAGGGAGGATGACGGCCTGGCTTGAGGGAAGGACTGTGGGTGACTCCCTCCTCAGAGATCATTAAGCCAGGTTTAAGGGTGGAGGCCCCACCAGACCTGCTGGGAGGCAGAGGGCTGGAGCAGTTGACCACGTAAGCTACCGTGCAAGGACACAGCCTAGCCAAAGTGAAAATGCTGAAAACTGGATTAATTAGGCAAGGCCCAGAGCTTTATAGTCTTCAAAGCAATCCCATAACCAAACCTTCAAGGAAGGCAAGCAGGATTATGAGTAGCCCATTTTGTTGATGAGAAAACCAAAGCACAGAAAAGTTAAGGAACTTGTCTGAGGCTCCACAGGTGAACCAGGACTTGAACCCAAGCCTTCAGGTCCCAAGTCCAGTGAGATGACCCCCACTGCCCTGCCTCCTGGGGCTGCAAGTTTCCCAAGCTAGGACCCAGGTCTCCATCGTTGGTTCCTGCACCATCTTCCCCAAGCCCGGTGCACTCCACCCCTCCATGCAACCATCCACACCAACACCCCAACCACACAGCCCCAAACAGGGTGGGGACCGCTGGGAGAGGATGCAAATCCCTCTCCTGTCTAACAGCGGAGCTGAGGGAGGAGGAAGGAGGTGGGAACAGGTCCCAAACTCCCATCTCACTTGTCCTCGCCCGTCTCAGTCTCAGGCTCTCTCGTGATAGGAAAGTAGGCCAATTTGGAATATGTCATGGATATTTTCGACATCCCCATCTGTACTATGCAGCTTTGCACACAGCCAAGAGGGTGGAGCTAGAACCTTCTTGCCGGATGAGGGATACACCTGCCACCTCTGGGGCGCAAAGCCCAGATGGAGGCTGGGCACACACACAGGGGACCCTGGAAGGCCCTGGGCAAGTGCTCAGCAGGCTGGGCAGGGCAGGACAGGAGACCAGACATGTCTGCCTGCTTCCCAGAGGAGTGGGAGCAGAACAGCTGTGACCTGTGGACACCATCCCACTGCCCCCGTGAGCAGGGTGCCCCGCTAGCCTGGGGGTGGAGTGCTGAGGAAGGAGCAATCAGTCCTGTGGGGAAGGGGTCTGGAAAAGCTTTACGGGAGAGGTGACTGATACCTGAGTTGGGCCTTGGAAGGGGAGCAGGACTTTCCTGTGTGGAGAAGATGGAGAAGGGTGTTCCTGGCCAACGGATGTGCTTGGGGTGTGCTATGGCCACTGTGGTGGGGGGTGGGGTGGGGTAGAGGGCTGACCAGGGACGGGCAGCAAGCGAGACTGGGTAGGGGTGGGCTAGCCTTGGAGAAGGAGCTGTTAATGGCGAATGTCCAGCTGAGAAGCTTGGGGTGCGCCCTGCAGGTGCCCACGGAGGCGTTTAAGTGACATGACTCAGAAAGACCATGTAGCTGTGGGCAGGGAGGAGTCACCCAGGGAAGGGCAGAGGTGCAGGGGCTGAGTGAGAGTTCTCTTGGAGCCACCAGCCACCCTGACCATGTCCATCTCCAGTTTGCTGGCAGGGGCACCTCTCCTGATTGGGGAGAGGAGACCAACGTAAGAAATGAAGTCCTTGCAGAGGTATTAGAGACTTGCTAGCCTAGAGGGGCCAAGGTCAGAGTGGGGACTGAATTTCAAGGGATTCTCCTGGAAAGGTTGGTAGAGGGGTCACCTGGACACTGTGTTTATGAAGCACCTATTATGGGCATTTGCAAAGTGGCCTCACTTAATCCTTACAGCGAGTCCCAGAGCTAGGCATGCTTTTCCCCTTTTAAGCGATGTGGAAACTGAAGTTTAAGACTCAGTGGGAAAGAAATAAAGGGAAATGTAAGTCCCTTCCCTAAGGTCCCACAGCTTGAAAGTGGGATAAGAATTCAGGTCTGTCTGTCCCTGAAGCCCCTCCCCTTCCTCTCTCACCACCTCCCAGATAAGAGCCAAGGCTCCCGCCCAAAGAATGACTTGGACCCTAACCTTCACCCCTCCCTCACTGTCACCACCCTGGACCAGGCCTCCAGGGCCCCACAGCAACCCCCTGAGATAGCCACTCTCGGATGAGAAAACTGAAGCTCAGAAGAGTTAAGTGACTTGCCCAAGGACACAAACCTAATTAGTGGCAGAAGCAGGATTCAGACCCAGATCCCTTCTCCCTCCTAACCACTCTGCCTTGTTCCTCCCTAAACAGTTAGCTTCTTTGTTCAGAAGTTTCATCATCTGTAAATGGGCCTGGGAGGATTAGTGAGAAAACGCACAGCTATCAGCCACTTGGCACAGTGCCCGACATTCGTCCAACATTCACCAAGTAGTTACTGAGCACCGACTAGGAGCAGGACCCTCTTCTAGACGTTGGGAGGGAACAGGAAACAGAAACCAGTCCCTGCGCTCCCAAAGTGGATACTGAGACAAGGATCGAGAGGAGAATGGGCCACAGGCACGGAGAAAGTGCTCAATAATTGCTCCCACTACGTCCTACCTACCAGCTATGCTTCCTTGAGTAAGTCACCCTGGCGTTCTCTGCTTCTGGATCTGGAAAACAGGAAGAATGCAGAGGGGAGCCACTTTGCACAGAGTAGCTGGCCGTGTATTTCATCACTACCAGCCTCCCAGGTGAGCAGCCCTGCTCCGACCCCCGTGAGACCAGCGAAGCCCCTTCCTCCCCTCCTACGCCTGGCCCAGGCAGCACCAATGACCGGGGGTGGCCGATGATAGGCACATGCTCTGCTTCCTGCTTCCTCTCTTCCCAGGACCTACAGCCTCTATTCCTTGTCCTGTTGCAGGCTGCCAGCCTCCCATCCAAGGCCAGCCCTAACTGTGATGCAAGAATCCCACCCAGGTCCGGTCCTAAATGTTGTGTAAGAATCGTGGAGGTTGTAAGAGCCTGGGGTTCAGGGAACGCCTTTGAGGCCCAGACGCAGCCCTGCAGAGCGGAGCCCCAGCTCTTCCCTTTCGAGGAGTGGGGCAGGTTCAGCCTGAGTCGGGGGTGCGTGGCCTTCCAGTCAAAATCAGGGAGCTGCCGTAGAGGGACAGGGAAATCAGAGTCTAGCCCCAGGAATATAAAATAATCATAGTTGGGGCCATTCTTAAGTACTTAGGACGTTATTTTATTTAATTTAATCCTCGGTGTGTATGAAAATCCCATTTTAGAGTTGATAAAACTGAGGCTCAGAAAAACGAAGTGAGTCACCCAAGCCATCCAAAGGCCCTGCTTTTCTTTCCCTCCAGGCCACTGGCCACACTCGGCCCTGCAGTCCCTGGGCTGTGGGCTGGGGCCGGACTCCGATCCCCAGGTGTAACCAGAGGTCGGGGAGCTGGCACTCAAGAACTGGGGAGAAAGGATCTTGTACCTCCCCTGGGTCATTGCTGCTCCTGTCACCTCTTCTCAGGGCAGCCGCCCACTCTACCTCACCCCAACTTCAGGGTCAGGAAGTGGGCCAGGGCTGGGAGGTAGGGTCATGTCCTTCCTAGCTCTGCATTGCTTCCAGAACATCATTCTGTCACTTTCTTGTGAAAGCCCCTGCTCCATTCCCCTGTGCCACTCTCTACTCACCTCATTAGCGTTGTCCATTGACCTCCTGGCACTGCCTCTCATTTGTTGAAGGCTTTTGGCATTCCAATTCCTAGTGCATCCTGGGTAACTCCATAGTCATAGCTTCCCTGTTCTACAACCTTCACATGTCTAATCACTTTCTCCTTGCCCACACCCTTGTTCCTGTCCCGGACATTATCACCACCTGTAAGTACTCACATTTTCCTCTCTGACCTCAGCTTGTGCTCCTTCTGTTCAACTCTTCCTCAGACAAATGTTCTTCAGTCCCCCATCGACTGATCCTGAGATGTTTTCCCCACCCATCAGCTCCCTTCTGTCTTCATTCTCTTCCCTTTTCAGCCCAGAGCCTCTGCTGTATCAGATCATCTTAACTCCTTACCCTCTGTCTTTTGTGGTTACACTTGCCTGGCAAAACCCTAACACTGGACTCCTCGTTCAAGAAGGCTACCTTAGCACATATGGTTACCACTCCATCCTGGAAAATCCCTGTGAAATGACAGAGAAAAAATATACTGAAGTTTTAAAGCAGATTAGATTGTACTGATGGCAAAACCCAACAGAGGAGTCCAAGACCCCAAAGAGAGAGGCACTGAAAGCGTGAATTTTCCTAAAAGAACCCTAGACTTCCCGCTAACATCAGGAACAAGGCAAGGATGTCGCTCTCAACATCAGCATTCAACATTGTGACGGAGGTTCCAGCCAGCGCGCTAAGGCAAGGAGAGAGGGCATCCAGAATTGAAAGGAAGAAGTAAAACTGTGTTTATTTGAGGACAGAATGGATTTCCATGTAGAAAACCTGATGGCATCTAAAAAAATAGTTATTAGAACTAATAGATGAGTTTAGCAAGATTGTATGATATAAGATCAATATACGAAATCAATTATATTTCTATATATTAGCAATGAACAACTGGAAATCGAAGTTTAAAAAAATAATACCACATACAGTAGCATCCAAAAATATGAAGAACAAACGGATGAGTCTGACGAAGGAGATTCAAGACCTATACACTGGAAACTACAAAACACTGCTTAGAGAAATTAAAGAAGACCTCAGTAAGTGAGGAGATATACTATGCTCATGGATCGGAAGACTCAATAGTGTTAAGATGTCAATTCTCCCCAAATTGATCTATAAATCCTACACAATCCTGGTCAAATTTCCAGCAGCATTTTCTTTGTAGAAATTGAAAAGCTTTTTCTAAAATTCTTATGGAAATGCAATGGACTTAGGGTAGCCAAAACAACTTTGAAAAAGAATGGGAGAAAGAAAGTTGGAGGGCTCCTTCCCCTGGCTGGCAGTGTGGAGGCCACAGGATGCCTGGAGTTACTGCAAAAGATGTGAGCCAGCAGGAGTTTGTCAGCTCTGGCAGCCTTTCTCAAAAAGTCCAGGAAGCTGAAAATCCCTCAATGGGTAGACACTGTGAAGCTGGCCGAGCATAAAGAGCTTACTCCCCTCGATGAACTGGTTCTACACATGAGCTTCTTCCGCATCACAGCGCCTGTTCCTCCCTGGTAGCCCTTGGGTTGGCTCCCTGACCAAGACCTATGGAGGATGTCAGAGAAACAACGTCATAGCAACCACTTCAGCCAAGGCTCCGAGAGCACGGCCCACCAGGTCCTCCAAGCCCTGCAGGGCTGAAAATAGTGGAAAAGGACTAAGATGGAGGCTGCAAACTGACACCTCAGGGACAGAGAGGGCTGGACAGAATTGCCAGACAGGTAGCAGCTGCCAAGAAACTTTGGAACAAATGATGCTGGGTTAATAAGTTGCCTCATTCATAAAAAAAAAAAAAAGTTGAAGGACTTACACTACCTAGCTTCAAGATTATTAGAAAGCTACAGTAATCAAGACGGTGTCGTCTTGGCATCAAGATAGACAAATAAACCAAAGGAAGAGAATAGAAAGTTTATCAATAGACCCACGCATATATGGTCGATTGATTTTCAACAAAGATGCAAAGGCAGTCTAGTGGAAAAAGGATAGTCTTTTCAACAAATGGTCCTGGAACAAATGGATATTCATATACAAAGTAAAGTAAAGTACTTCACACCATACACAAAAATTAACTCAAAGTGGATCTTAGACCTAAACATAAGCCTAAAAGTATAAAATTTCTAGACTTCTAAAAGAAAACACAGGAGAAAATTTTTGTGACTAGGTAAAGATTTCTTAGACACAACATCATAAAAGATAAAATTGAAAAACTGAACTTCATTGAAATTCAGGATTTCTGCTATTTGAAAGATACTGTTAAAAGAATGAAAAGACAGGCCACAGACTGGGAGAGAGTATTTGCAAAGCATATATGTAAAAAAGGACTTTTGTCCAGCATATATAAAGAACTCTCAAGACTCAATAATAAGAAAACAAACCACCCAATTTTAAAAGTGGGCAAAAGATTTTTTTTAAGGAAGATTGTCCCTGAGCTAACATCTGTTGCCAATCTTCCTCTTTTTTTCTTTTTCCTTTTCTTCACAGCCCCAGTACACAGTTGTATTTCCTAGTTGTAAGACATTCTAGTTCTTCTATGTGGGACGACACCACAGCTTGGCCTGATGAGTGGTGCAAGGCTCTCGTCCAGGATCCAAACAGGCGAACCCTAGGCCGCTGAAGCAGAGCAGGTGAACTTAACCACTCAGGCACGGGGCTGGCCCCTAGACAAAAGATTTGAGCAGATACTTCAACAAAGAAGATATACAGATGGCAAATAAGTACATGCAAAAATACTCACTGTCAGTCATTAGGGAAATGTAAATTAAACCACAATGAGATACCACTATTAGAATAGCTTAAAAAAAATTTTAATGACAATACCAAATGTCGGTGAGAATGTGGAGCAAATGTAACTCTCACACATTGTTGGTGGAAATGTAAAGTGGGACAACCGCTTTGGAAATCAGTTTGCCAGTGTCTTAAAATGTTAAATAGGGGCCAGCCCGGTGGCGCAGCAGTTAAGTGCTAACGTTCCGCTTCGGAGGCCTGGGGTTTGCTGGTTCGGATCCTGGGTGCAGACATGGCACTACTTGGCACACCATGCTGTGGTAGGCGTCCCACATATAAAGTAGAGGAAGATGGGCACAGATGTTAGCTCAGGGCCAGTCTTCCTCAGCAAAAAGAGGAGGATTGGTGGAGGATTGGTGGCAGATGTTAGCTCAGGGCTAATCTTCCTCAAAAAGAAAAAAAAAGTTAAATAGACACCTAGCCTATGACCAATGATTCCACTCACAAGTTATTTACCCAAGAGAAATGAAAGCATATAAGCACACAAAGACATGTATGTAAATGTTCCTAGCAGCTTTGTTTGTAATAGTCAAAAACTAGAAACCCAAACATCCATCAACAAGAATGAATAAACAATTCATAGCATATACAATGGAATATTGCTAGCAATAAAAAGCAATGAGCTGTATTGATACACACAACAACATAGATGAATCTCACAATGATTATGCTAAGTGAAAGAAGGCAGACAAAAAAGAGTATACACTGCATGATTGCATATACATACAAAAGGTAGAAAATGCGATCTACAATGACAGATCAGTGGTTGCCTAGAGACGAGGGGAAGGAGTGGGGAGGGGCGGGAGCAAGAGATTAAAAAGTGACACAAGGAAACTTTGGGGTGATGGATATGTTAATTATCTTGACTTAGTGATGGTTTCCTGGGTGTACTCATGTGAAAATTTATCAAACTGTACATTTTAAATATGTGTAGTTTATCGTATTGTCAATTATTCTTCAATAAAGCTATAAAAAGGTAAATAAAAAGAAGCAATAATCAAATAAAACAAAAGAGTTAATCTGCAAAAAAGAAATGAGATATATAAACTGGAAAAAAGAACAAACAAATCATCCCACCATGCAGATTATATTATTACCTACTTAGAAAAGTCCAAGATTCAACTGGAGCCTTGGAGATCTCATCAGCAAGTTCAGTAAAATAGCCAGTTGAAAGAAAAATATAGAAAAATCAATAGCTTTCTTTTTTACCAAGAAAAAATAATTTTAAAATGTTAGAAAAAATGATCTAATTCATAACGGCAATTCAAGCTATGAAACACACAGGAATAAATTTTACCGAGGACATCAAGAAGACCTGAATAAATGGAGAGATGTATGCCATCGTCTCACAATGGAAGAACACTTTGGTAATGCTGTCAATTCTCTCCAAATTACTCTATGAATCCAATGCAACTCCAGTTTACAGTTTTAATGGAATTCTTTAACTGAGTCTAGAAAAGATAATTCTAAAATTCATCTGGAAGAGTAAATGAGTATGAAGAGAAAAAAAATATTTAAAAAAATAAGGATGGGGCCGGCCCGGTGGCCTAGTGGTTAAGTTTGGTGTGCTCCGCTTCAGAGGCCTGGGTTCGGTTCCCGGGTGTGGAGCTACATCACTCGTCAGCCATTCTGTGGCAGCGACCCACACACAAAACAGAGGGAGATTGGCCACAGATTTTAGCTCAGGGCAAATCTCCCTCGGCAAAGAAAAATAATAATAATAAAAGTAATGGGCTGGGAGGGAGTTGCTTGCATCATCACTAATCCAAGTATACCACAAAAGAGTTGGTCTTACAGTAAGAATAGGATTTGCCTTCACACACAGTAGGTCCTTTACAAACATTTGTAGAATGATCAAGTAAATGAATAGGCAAACAGATCAAGAGAACACATAGTCCAAAAGCAGTCTCAAAAACCATTTTTGTATAGTGAATATTTTTTTTTATTTAAAGATTGGCACCTGAGCTAACAACTGTTGCCAATCGGTTTTTTTTTTTTCCTGCTTTTTCTCCCCAGATCCCCCTAGTACATAGTTGTATATTTTAGTTGTGGGTCCTTCTAGTTGTGGCATGTGGGATGCCACCTCAGCATGGCCTGACGAGTGGTGCCATGTCCGCGCCCAGGATCAGAACCGGCAAAACCCTGGGCCGCCAAAGCGGAGCACGCGAACTTAACCACTCGGCCACGGGGCCAGCCCCTGAATATTTTAATATAAAGATTTTCAGGTATTTCTATTAAATATGTCCTTGATGTCCATGAGCAATTCACTCTCAACATGCCCCACACTGACCTAACCATCTCACCCCCCTGTTCTGAACATCCTTCCTATTCATGCTCCTCTCCCCACTTCACAGGTCTGCACAAACACCCAAACGGGAAAAGGGGTCACCCTGGATCCCTCTCTCCCCCTCACTTTCTCATTCAGTTTTCTCTTCTAAGCTCTCTCTCACTCTCCACCTCCCACCGCATGGGAATTCAGCAGATGACAAAAACAGCATTTCAAACTAGCAAGGAAAGGAGACAGTGCTGGAACAAGCTATCTATGGAAAAGAAATAATTAAGTTAAATACATACATAAGAATGAATTCCAGATGGATTAAATATCTAAGTATAAAGAGTTAAACTATAAAAGCACCGGAAAGAAATACACGAGGGTGTTTTTTATAACTTAGGGATGGAAAGGCCTTTTATAAGACATGAAATTCATAAACCGTAAAGAAAAATATCAGCGGATTTCATCACACTGAAAGGCACCACAAAGTTAAAAATTGAATGGTAAACTGGCTGTATTTGCAACAATTAAGACATAGATAAAGTTAATTACTATCCGTAATCTACAGCCATCTCCTACAAATCAGTAAGAAAAAGTTATAAATTCCAATAGAAAAAAAGGACAAAACTAACGGGAAGACAATTTCTAGAATAAACGCAAAAGGCTAATAAACATATGAAAAGTTGCTCACACTCACTAGGGTCGGGGAAATGCAAATTAAAACCATAACGAAGGCTGGCCCAGTGGTATAGCTGTTAAGTTCACAGGCTCTGCTTCGGCAGCCCAGGGCTCACCAGTTTAGTTCCCGGGTGCGGACCTATGCACGCTTATCAAGCCATGCTGTGGCAGGCATCCCACATATAAAATAGAGGAAGATGTTAGCTCAGGGCTAACTTCCTGAAACAAACAAACAAACAAACAATAAGGGGATTTTGTCCACTAAATTGGCAAAGAAATTAATACAATTGATAATGTTCCCTGTTCACACGAGTGTGGATCAAAAAGAACCCTCATCCATCATTGGTGAGAATACAAAATGGTACAACAGTTTTGGATGGAATTGATCAGTACTCCTCAAAATGTTAAACAAACCTTTGGGAAAGCTACTCCACTTTTAATGGAGATCTGTTGTTTCAGCTTGCCCAGCATCCCTTATCCCTTCTTCTACCAACAGCCCTGCCCCAACCCCATCTTGTCTGGAGAGCCACTCCTCTCCTAGTCTCTGGCATGCAGTTCGTTGGGGCTGGCTCCTACTTCCAGTTCCGGGGGTCAGGCATGTGACTTAGGCTTGACCACTGAATATAGTCCATCTTCCCTCAGGCAAATTGATGGCTTTAGGGCAGGCCCTGTGACCTAAATGAGGGTCAAATTAGACATCACCCTGTGACTTTTCCAATTTCCCAGGGAAGAAGAGCAGATGGAGTATGTCTGGAACGTCTACGGCCATCTTGACTTCACATGGAAGAGTCGATCTGAGAATGAAGCTAAAACAAAGAAACTCGAAGCTGTGTCTTGATGAGAGATTTATGAAGACGAAGTTTGGGCACCTGAACCCGACCATGCCTGAAGTCAGCTGCCCTAGGAATTTAGTTACGTGAGCCAATAAAGACCCCCTCCCCACCTTTTCTTTCACTCAAGTCAATTTGAGGTGCCTTTCTGTCACTTGCACACCAAAATAATCCTAAGATTGAATCTACCCATAAAAATATTTACTCAACAGTTGTTGAAAGGAAAAAAATTTCAAAAAACTATGTTATGAATGTTATTCTGTTTTTAATTTTAAAATGTATGTCTATGCATATAAAAAGGTCTGGAAGGACACATATGCACACTACCAGCAGTTGTAATCCCTAAGGGAGTGGCAATGGGAGCCGAGGGAGTTGCAATGGGAGCCGAGGGAGTCCACTTTACCCTCATACACATCTCTGTGATATGAATTTTTCCGAAGAGCATCGAATCATTCATTCAATAAATATTCATTAAGCGCTATTCTGACCAATCGGTGTGCTAGCCTGGGGGCATAGCATTAAACCAAATAGACAAAATCCATGCTTTCATGGTAGGGGGAGGCATCATTATTTTTAAAAAACAATATCTAAAAAAAATGAATGAATTCAACTCTCTGCTTTCATGGTGCCTACATCCAGGCAGCTGAGTGTCGCTAGGGAAAGGCACACAGCTGAGAAGACGAGGACCAAAGAAAATGGTAGTTTCCAGGGTTTTATGGAGCCAGAACATGGCTTGACAATCCTCTTCTGTTTCTGCGGTGAACTCCCTCTCCTGCTCTCTAAAATAACAGCTTCCAACATCTCCCATTCTTCTCCCTTAAACTGCTGAAAAGAGTGATTGCAGTTGTCTTTAGAAGAGGTCATCAGTATTCTACGTCTCTTCCTTCTGGGCACATGGTATGATTCTACTTCTCTGTCCTTTGAAGTTAGGCATGGCCATGTGACTTGCTTTGGCCAATGAAAAACGGACAGAAGCGATGTGTGTTACTTCCACGTGCACACTTTTAAGAACTGGTGCACAATTTGCCATGTTCTATTCTCCCTGCCACAGCCACCATCAGTAATCTACCTGGTGGAGGCTCCATCCAACCTGGGTCCTGAGTGAGGAGGCTATGGAGCAGAGCCTCATGTCAACCCACAATGGCCATGTAGTCTGAGCAAGAAACAAGACACAATTCTGTGATAGTTTGAGTCCTCTGAAAAGCAGAGTTTTAGGTAGAGTTGGATGTGCAAGAGATTCACTGAGGGAAATGCCTATGGAAGACAAAGAGCAGGAGCCAGAGTAGGCATGGAACACCTTCAGACCAGAATGCAAGTCTGACACCTTGAGAGGAGAGGAGGAACGAGGGAGGGTAGGGTAGGAAGAGGCTCAGACTGCAGAGCAGTTCTAAGAAGGTTTCAGACAGGCTGAGCAGATAGCCTCCCAGCCAACATTGTCCACAAGAAGAGTCCAAAGTCCCTCAGGAATGGGCCAGCACTAGCACCCCTGTGGTGCTCAGCCACTGGCTGGGAGCAGCCCTGGGGAAATACCGCCTCCAAACAACACATTGAAAGATTCACAGGGGCGGAGCTGGGGCCGTCCGTCAACTATGCTCCACAGTGGCAGGTTTCCTGGAAGGAAATCTGAGCAGCACATTTCAAAGACCCCCAGAGTTGCTTTAACCCAGGGGTCAGCAAACTGCAGCCCATAGACCAAATCCAGCCTGCTGCCAGCTTTTGTAAATACAGGTTTGCTGGAACACAGCCACACCCTCTTGTTCACGTGTGTCTGTGGCTACTTCCACACTACAATGGCTGAGTTAAGTAGTTGTGACCCAGGCTGTGGTCTGTGACAGTAATTGTGGCCTGGAAAGCCTAGAATAGTTACCAGCTGACCCTTTATAGGGAAAGTTTGCCAGTTCCTGCTTTAACCCACTGTGATTTGAGGGTGGCTTATTGCCATTGCAAAACCTAGTCCATCCTGCCTGGTAGTGGTCTCTTTCTCAGGCTCTGGCACACTGTTTTAGTCCTTATCTAATCTGACCTCTCAGCAGCATACAATGGTTACTCATTTCTTCTTCTTAAAATATATGCTCTTTGGGGCTGGCCCGGTGGTGCAGTGGTTAAGTTCGCACGTTCCGCTTTGGCAGCCAGGGGTTCGCTGGTCCCGATCCCGGGTGCGGACATGGCACCGCTTGGCAAGCCATGCTGTGGTAGGCGTCCCACGTATAAAGTAGAGGAAGATGGGCATGGATGTTAGCTCAGGGCCAGTCTTCCCCAGTAAAAAGAGGAGGATTGGCAGCAGTTAGCTCAGGCCTAATCTTCCTCAAAAAAATATATATATATGTGCTCTTCCCAGCTCTTAGGACATTATATTTTCTTGGGTTTTTTTCTTTTTCCTTCTCTGGCCACTTCCTCTCAATCTCCTTGGCTCAACCCAACTATTAAATGCTCCTCAGATTTTTGTTCCAGGCCTCCTTCTAGTCTCACTCTCTAACCTTCTTACGGCTTTAATTACCACCCATATTTCAGTAGTTCCCAAATTAACATCTCCAGGTCAAATATAAACTCCAGTCCTGTATATTCAATTGCAGACCAGGCCTCTCCCCACGGGGGTGTCAACTGGTCCGAAACGAATCTCATTATCTTTTCCCTTAATCCTGTTTCTCCTCCCAGGTTTTTTAAATAAATGGTAGTTCCATCCACCCAGCTGCTTAAATCTCAGAAATTCGAGTCTTCTTTGATTCTTTACTCTCCTTCACTGCACACTCTAAATCCAATCACTAAGTTCTGTTTTTCCTGCCTCCTAAGTATCTAATTTGTCCACATCTCTCAATCCTCAATGCCGTGAATCTAATCCAATGCCACTTTTGTTCAACTGGACAATCATTGCAATCTCTTGAGTGGCCTTCCTGTTCCTGTGCACGTGTTCCTTCAGTCAAGTCTTCACACTGCAATCAGAGACCTTTGCCATTGGGAATATCGGAACAAACAGGAAACAAATAGAATATGGTAGATTTAAACCCAACTATATTAGTATTTACATGAAATGTAAGTGGGCTAAATGCTCCAATTAAAAGAGAAAGGTGTCAGACTATATTAAATAATCCAATTGTATGCTGTTTACATGACACATATCTTAAATATAAAAACACAGAAAGGTTGGGGCTGGCCCCATGGCCAAGTGGTTAAGTTCGCGCGCTCTGCTGCAGGCGGCCCAGTGTTTCGTTGGTTCGAATCCTGGGCGCGGACATGGCACTGCTCGTCAGACCACGCTGAGGCAGCGTCCCACATGCCACAACTGGAAGGACCCACAACAAAGAATATACAACTATGTACCGGGGGGCTTTGGGGAGAAAAAGGAAAAAAATAAACTCTTTAAAAAAAAAACACACAGAAAGGTTAAAACTAAAGGATGAAAAAAGATACAATGCAACCACTAACCAAAATAAAGTTGGTGTAGCTATATTAATATCAGACAAAGTAAACTTTAAGGTAAGAAGTGACAAATAAAAATGGCAAGTAATAGGATATATCGGAGTATATGAGGAAGGCATTTTGTGTAAACCTAATTCGACCTGACCCTGTCTTTCTAAACGGGCCTGACCGAGGCCATAGAGCATGCACTGTATATCTGCTTTAGATATTCCCTATGGCAAGAGCAAAGGCCCTTGAGATAAAGGTGCAACTTCCCTCCCCCTCCCAACGTTGGCATTTCCTTAAGGATTAAGCATCTTTCCTTAGGCTAGAAACTGATTGCTGTGCTCACCTGTGACCACCCAGCTCAAGACAATAGATTTGCCTCCTGCTACGCCCTCCGAGATAGCAGACCCACTACCTGCTGTGTCCATCAAGCACTGTGCTGACAGGGCGATCTTGTGACTATTGTGGGAGGGACATTTCAATCATATGTGAAACGTCCTGCTTGGGGGTATATAACCACTCTGTGCACCCCACTTCTTTAGTGCCCTTTCTTCCTTCGGGAAGAAAGGCCCCGGGCCATGGTCCTCAGATTTCAGCTCAGAATAAACTCACCCAAATTTTCATTTATAGATTGGTTATGGATTATTTTCATCAACAGAAGTATCACTAAAAACAAATAAAAACATCATTTCATGACGATAAAAGTGTGAGTCTAAAAGGAAGACGTAACAGTCCTAATATGCACCTAATAATATAACCTCAAAATATATAAAGCAAAAACTGACAAAATTAAAGGAGAAATAGACAAATCTCCAATCACAGTTGGATATTTTTAACATAGCTCTCACAGGAACTGATAGAACAAGTAGATTTTTAAAAAATCAGTAGAGAATAGAAGATTTGAACAACACAATTAACAAATTTCCCTAGCTGACATTTATAGACTACTATAAAAAACCAGGAGGAAACCAACAACTACAGAAGGCACGTTTTTCTCAAGTGTCAATTTTGACACTTAACAAAATTGACCATATGCTGGGCCATAAAGCAAGTCTTAACAAATTTCAATTTAAATTATTAAAATCATGCATAGTGTGTTCTCTGGACTCAGTGCAGTTGAGCTAGAAATCAGTAACTAAAAGATAACTAGAAAATCCCCCCAAATGTTTAGAAATTAAGTAATAAGCCTCTAAATAACCCATGGAGCCAAAGAAGAAATCACAATGGAAATTATAAAATATTTTTAACTGAATGATAATGGGATACAGCTAAGAATGAGTAAAGAGAAATTCTTACACTTAAATTCATACATTAGAAAAGAAGAAAGGATACAAATCGATGATTTAAGTATCCATTTAAATAAGCTTTAAAAAGAACAGTAATTAAAAGCCCCTCCCAAAAATAGTAGAAGGAAGAAAACATTATAGACAAGAGTAGAAATCAACAAAATAGAAAACAAACGTTCAATAAAGTCAACAAAGCCAAAAATGGCTTCTTTGGAAAGATGACAAAAATTAAAAACTTAGCAAGAAAGACGAGAATGAGAGAGAATGAACAAACAATTAATATTAAGAATTAAATTGGAAACATTACTACAGATCCTACAGATGTTAAAAAGACAATAAACGGATATTACAAACAACTTCATTTCAACATTTGAAAATCTAGATAACATGGGCAGTTCCTTAAAAAGCTCACACAACTTACCAAAAATGTCACAAGAATATTCTTATTTTTAAGATCACAATAGGCCTATATCTGTTACAGAAACTGAATCCTTAATTTAAAATCTTCCCATAGAGAAAACTCTAGGCCCAGATGGCTTCACTGGAGAATTCTTCAAACATTTAAGGAGGAAATAATACCGTCTTACACAAACTCAGAGAACAGAGAAAAAAAAGAACATTTCCCAACTCATTCTATGAGACTTGAATATTTTTGATACCAAAACCTGACAAGAATATTACAAGAAAGGAAAGTTATGGCCAATATCTCTCATGAACATAGATGCAAAATCCTACACAAAAATACCAAACAAATTCAGTAATATATTTTTTTAAAAGGTAATTCATAATAACAACCAAATGCAGCTTCATCTGGCAATGAAGGCTGGTTTAATAGCCCAAATCAAGCAATGTAACTAATCATATTAATAAAATAAAGTACATAAACTATCTGATCATTTTAATAGGTGGAGAAAAAGCATTTGATAAAATTTAATAACCATTCATGATTTTTTTAACTCTCAGAACACTAGAATAAACGGGAATTTCCTCAATTTGATAAAAGATGTCTAAAAAACCCTACAGTGGACATCATATTTAATGATGTAATATTGAGTGCTTTTCTCCTATATCTGGGACAAGTAAAGATGTCTACTCTCATTTCTTCTATTCAACACTATCCTGGTTGGCTCAATAAAGAAAGAAAACAACTTAAAGGCATAAAGATTGAAAAGGAAGAAGTAAGTCTGTATTTGTATACAACATGATTGTGTACATTTGCCATCCTGAGGAATCTACAAAAATTATTAGAGCTAATGAGCGAACTTAGCAACAATATTGTCTACATACAAAAATCAATTGTCATCCTATAGATTAGCAGCAAACAATAGAAAAATTATAATTTTAAAACACCATTGACAGTCATGTAAAAAAACCAGAAAATACAAATGAAAAATGTCAAGACCTCTACACCAAAAATACAAAACATTGCTTAGAGAAATAAAAGACAACTTAATAAATAGAGAGATGGCCATGGTCACAGAATGGAAGATGGAACGTTGCCATGAGTCTCTACATTGATCTACATATTCAATGCCATCACGGTAAAAATCTCAGCAGGCTTTAAAAACTAGAAACTGACAAGCTGATTCTATCATTCATATGAAAATGCAAAGGACCTATGACAGTCAAAACAATCTTGAAAAGGGGCTGGCCCCGTGGCGGAGTGGTTGAGTTTGCGCGCTCCGCTGCAGGCGGCCCAGTGTTTTGTTGGTTCGAATCCTGGGCGCGGACATGGCACTGCTCATCAGACCACGCTGAGGCAGCGTCCCACATGCCACAGCTAGAAGAACCCACAACGAAGAATACACAGCTATGTACCGGGGGGCCTTGGGGAGAAAAAGGAAAAAAAATAAAAAATAAAAAAAATAAAATAAAATAAAAAATAAAACAATCTTGAAAAAGAACAAACCTGGAAAACTTACACTGTCAGGTTTTAAGACTTACTACACAGCTAATCAAAATAGCGTAGTATGGGTGTGGGATAGACAAACAGATCAATAGACAGCATGCTCATAAACAAATCCACGTGTATAAAGTCAATCAATTTTTGACAAAGGCGTCAAGGTACTTCAATGGGGAAATGAAAGTTTTGGTGCTGGAACAACTAGATGAACCCTAACTCTCATCTCACACCATAAGAAAAGATTAATTCAAGATAGACCATAGACCTAAATGTAAAGAGCTAAAACTATAAAGCTTCTAGAATAAAACATAGGACAACATCTTTGCAGTCTTGAGGTAGGCAAAAATTTCATAGGACAAAAGAGTACTAACCATAAAAGAAAAAAATGGATAAAGGAGACTTCATCAAAAGTAAAAATTTCTGCTCATCAAATGATACCCTTTATAAAATGAAAAAGTAAGCCACCTGAGTGAGAGAAAATAATCAAAATACATATATCTTTTTTTTTTTTTTTTGAGGAAGATTAGCCCTGAGCTAACTACTGCCAATCTTCCTCTTTTTGCTGAGGAAGCCTGGCCCTGAGCTAACATCCATGCCCATCTTCCTCTGTTTTATACATGGGACGCCTACCACAGCATGGCTTTTGCTAAGCGGTACCATGTCCGCACCCAGGATCTGAACCGGTGAACCCCAGGCCACCAAGAAGTGGAAGGTGTGAACTTAACTGCTGCGCCACCAGGCCTGTCCCAGAATACATATATCTGACATGAACTTTATATACAGAATAAGTAAATAACTTCCATAACTCAATAATAGAAAGACAAACAATCCAATTTTTTAAATAGGCAAAAGACTTGAAGAGATACTTCACAAAAGATACTGGAATGGCTAATAAGCAAATAAAAAGATGCTCAACATCATCAGTCACCAGTGAAAGTCAAAGTAAGCCCACAACAGGATACGCATCAGAATGACTCACATTAAAGTCTGAAAATAACTACATATTGGGAAGATGTGGACAACCAGAACTCTCCTACATGTAACATAGTACAACTACTTTGGAAAACAGCTGGGCAATTAAACATCCTCTACCCTATGACCCAGCGCTCCCAGGTCTCCCCAAGAGGAATGAAAACGTGTCCACACAAAGACTTGTACATCCATGTTCATGGCACCTGTATTCATAATAGCCCCAAACTGGAAATAACCCAAATATCCATGAACAGGAGAATGAATGAATAAATTAAGGCCTATTCATACAATGGAAAACTATTCACCATTAAAAAGGAACTAATTACTGATGCATGCAAGAACACGATAAACCTCAAAAATATTATGATTAGTACAAAAAACCAGACACCAAAGAGTACAAATGATTCCATTTATATGAAGTTCTGGAATAGGCAAAATTTAATCTATGTTCACTGGTTGCCTCTGGAAATTAACTGGAAAGGGGCATGAGGGAATTTACTGAGGTGATGGAAATGTTCCATATTTTAATTGTGGGTAGTGGTTATATAGGAATATACTTTTGTCAAAACTGTATATTTGAGGGGCCGGCCCCGTGGCTGAGTGGTTAAGTTGGCGCGCTCTGTCCACTTCAGTGGCCCAGGGTTTCGCCGGTTCGGATCCTGGGCATGGACATGGCACAGCTCGTCAGCCCATGTTGAGGCGGCGTCCCACATGCCACAACTAGAAGGACCCACAACTAAAGTATATAACTATGTACTGGGGGGATTTGGGGAGAAAAAAGCAGAAAAAAAAAGAAGAAGATTGGCAACAGTTGTTAGCTCAGGTACCAATCTTTTAAAAAAACGCAAAACTGTATACTTGAAAATTCATGCATTTCACTATAAATTAGACCTCAGTAAAAATTTAATCGTTTTAAGTAATACATCAATTATATATAAACTGGATGTTTTAAAGAATTAAAACAATTGTTTGGTTAAAAAAATTATGGTTAGCATCGTACTTAATGACAAAATATTGAATGAATGCTCTTCTCTTAGTTTAAGAATAAGACAAGAAAGTCCACATTGCATTGGTTTTAGCCAGTGTAAACAGGCAAGAAAAGGATACAAAGATTGGAGTGGAAAAAGCAAAACTGTAATTATTTGAAAATGATGTGATTTTGTATGTAGAAAGTCCAATAGAATGTGTAGATAACTATTAGAATTAATAAGTAAAATTAGCAAGATCTCTGGATACAAGAAGCTTAGTATCCAGAATTAATTATTTTTCTACACATTAGCAATAAATGATTAGAAAATAAAGTTTAACAAAAATCAGACACCGAGGAATAAATATAACAAAAGATGTGCAAAACTTCTACACTGTAAACTAGAAACCAGTCTGGAAAAAATGAAAGAGGAACTAAAAATTTTTTAATGGATTTAAATAAATAAAGAGCAATACCATGTTAATGAATTAAGAGACTCAATACTGTTAAGATGTCGATTCTTCTCCTAATTTTTTATAAATTGAATGCAATACTAGTCAAAATCCTGCAAGGCTTTTTGGTAGAAACTGACAAATTGATTCTAAAATTTGTATGGAAATGCAAAAGAACTGGATTAGCCAAGACAATCTGGAAGAAGAGCAGAGTGGAAAGACTTATACTACCAAGACGTATTATAGCAAGACTTATTATAAAAGCAACATACACAAGTGCATATAAAGCCACGGTAAGACATTAGCACAAGCACAGGCAAAGAGACCATTAGTACAAAACAGAGTCCAGAAACAGACCTACACATATATCATCACCTAATTTACAATGAAAGGATGACTGCAATTCAGTGGGAAAATGATGGTGCTTTTCAATACGTGGTGCTCGAGTAATTGGATATTCATGTAGAAAAAATGGCATCTTGGCTCCTATCTCAAACATACCCCCACATTAATTTGAGATGGATCATAGGCTTAAGTGTGAAAAATAAAAACAATAAAACTTCTAGAAAAAAATATAGAAGGATATTTTCATGGCCTTGGGGTAAACAAAGATTTCTTAATCAGGACACAATAAGTACTAAACATAAAGTGAAAGATTGATGTGTTTGACTTCATTAAAATTAAAAACCTCTGTTCATCAAAGGATGCCATAAAGAAAGTCCAAAAAGCAAACCATAGAATACACAAACAACTTCTGTTAATTAATAAAAACATAGTCAAGCAATTCAGGTTTTAAAAAATAGGCAGAACACACTTCCCAAAAGACGATATCCAAATATCCAATAAATACATATGAAAAAGTGCTCCAATCATTAGCCATCAGGAAAATGCAAATCACAGCCACAAGGAGATAATGCACATCTACAAGTACGGCTAAAATTTTAAAAACTGAAAATTTATGATGGGAGCATATGTTGGTATAATCACTCTAGACAGCTTCTTTCTTTTTTCGAGGAAGATTAGCCCTGAGCTAACATCTGCCAATCTTCCTCTTTTTCTGAGGAAGACTGGCCCTGAGCTAACATCCGTGCCCATCTTCCTCTGCTTTATATGTAGGACGCCTGCCACAGCATGGCTTGACAAGTGGTACCATACAGCATGGCTTGACAAGTGGTACCATGTCCGGACCTGGGATCTGAACCGGCAAACCCTGGGTCACCAAAGAAGAATGCACACTTAACCCCTGCGCCACCGGGGCAGCCCCTGGACAGCTTCTATGGAAGATAAACACAGTCTGCCTTATGATCTAGCAACTGCACTCCTAGAAACATACACGAGAAATATGAATGTTTATTTCCAGCAAAAAAAAGTACAGCCAAAAAACTAGAAGAAACAGATGTCCATCAATAGTAGAATGGCTAAATTGTGTGATAGTCACACAGTGGAATTCTCTACAACAATGAAAATAAATGGAATACTGCTACTACAGCAATATGGGTGAATCTCACAGGCACAATGTTGAGTGAAAGAAACCAGACACAAAAGAATATGGACCATATAATTCCATTAATATGAAGTCCAATAATAGGCAAAGAGAAAATAAAAAGAACAGACAGAACAAATCTATGGTGAAAAAAGTCAGAAACATGGTTACCTGTGGGGAGGGCATGGGGGGGCTGCCTTCTGGGGATTGAAAATGTTCTGTGTCTTGATCTGGGAGTGGTTACACCATATACCTATGGAAAAACTCACCAAGCTTTAAGATTTCTGCCCTTTACTGCATGCATGTTATACCTCCATTTAAAAGTTTTAAAAATATAGTAAGAGGATATTGTTACTTACTGTATGCTAATAAATTTGTAAATTTAGAAAAAGTGGGAAAATTCTTTAAAAAACACAACTTACTAAATCTGACACAAGAATAAATTAAAAATCTGACTAGTCCCATATCCATTAAGGAAATTGAATCAGTAATTAAAAGCCTAGTCACAAAGAAAACTCCAGACCCAGATGGCTTCACCAGTAAATTCTTCCAAATATTTAAGGAAGAGAGATAAAACTTATACAATAAACTCTTCCAAGATTAGAAAGAAAAGAAACACTCCCCAATTCATTGTATGAGGCTGCCGTAACCTTGATATTGAAACATGATAAGGATATTACAAAGAAAAGAAAATTGCCAGTCTCTCTCATGAAAAGAAATGGGAAAAAAAATCTAAACAAAATATTAGCAAATCTAATACAATAACATATAAAAAGAAAAATACATAACTACCAAATTGGGTTTGTTCCAGCATGCAAGATTGACTTAACATTAGAAGATCAAGCAATGTTATTCACCTCTTTACCAGAATAAAGCGCAATAACCCACACGATTATCTGAATAGATGCAGAAGAGGAACTTGAAAAATTCAACACCCATTCATGATTTTTAAAAAAGAAAACTCTTAGCAAAGTAGGAAGAGAAGAAAACTCCTTTAATCTGATAAATGCCAAAATATCGAAAGCTTTCCTCTGAAATAGAAAAGAAGACAAGGATGTCTCTATCACCACTATTTAACACTGCACTAGAAGTTCTAGTCAATGTAATAAAGCAAGAAAATTATATAACAGGCACAAGGATTAAAAAGGAAGAAAATTATTATCATGATTCACAGATAACAGTGCATATAGAAAAAATATATAAATGTAACTATATATTATGTATATTGGTCAAATTAGTTAACAGTATTGGTCAAACCTTCTATATTCTTACTGATTTTCTCTCTACTTGTTTTGTCAATTATTGAGAGAGAGGAGTTAAAATCTCTGGCCACACTTGTGAATATGTCTATTTCTCCCGGGAGTTCTATCAGTTTTTGCTTTATGTATTTTGAAGCTTTGTTATTAGGTGAATAAATGTTTAGAATTATAACCTCTTGTAGAAACGACCCTTTTATGGTAATGAAATGGCCGTCTTTATCCTTTGTAATAATCTTTGCTCTGAAATCTATTTTGTCTGATATTAATACAGCCCTTTTGGTTAGTGTTAGCCCGACGCATGCTAGATTAACACAGCCATTCTAGCATTCTTTTGATTAGTGTTAATATGGTCTATCTTGTTACCTTTTACCTACTCGTGTCTTTATTTTTAAAGTGAGCTTCTTGAAGACATATAGTTGGGTCTTCCTTTTTTATCTGCCTTTTAATTGGGTTGCCTAGACCATGTATATTGGTTGTGATTATTGACATAGTTGAGTTTAAATCTATGATCTTGATCGCACAACTGTATAATTTTACTAAAACTCAGGTGGACCACCAGGCTCAGTCACTCAGGCAGTAGGCTGGGACAACCGTAGAACTTACAGTTTCGTTTCTCTTCTCTCAGGGGTCATTGTCCTGCGCCGCCTGATGTCTACTGTCGGAATCCCACTGTTTCATATGTTGGAATCCCACTGTTTCATATATTTTGTCTGTTTTTCTAGCTGTTTCAGGCAGGAGGGTATATCCCTGTTACTCCATCTTGGACAGAAGCAGAAGTTCAGATCGTTCATTTTAGAAATTCGTGTCCCTCAATTCTGTGAAGTTTTCTTGTATTTTTTTTTGTCGATTCCCTACCCTCTTCATTGCTGTCTTCTCTTTCTGGATCTCGTACTAGTCACATATGGTACCTACTGGACTGGTCCACGTAAGTATTCTATCCTTTTCTTCCCACGTATTTCTCTTCTTGGGGGACTCTGAAGAGCAAGGGCCTTGTGAATTTTGTCTGCTGCTTCTCACCAGAGACTAGAACAACACTTGGTACATAATGGGTGCTCAACAAAGTTCATCTCTTTGTCTTTTTGTGCTCTCTGAGTGATTTCTTCTTTTTTTTTTTTTTCACCTTTCCAACTTTTCTATGGTAGATTTAATTACCAAGAACTCTTTCTTATTCTTTATGGCTCTTTTGCACTGCATTCTATGTTTTTTATAACTATTAGAGGATATTGATTATTGGGAGGGATGTGTTTAAGTTTTGTTTTGTTTCGCTTTTTCTGTTTCCTCAGCTTTTCTTTTCCCTTGTTTATTTCGTCTTTCTCTTTCATGCCGAGAGTATAGCAGCTATGGAAATGCACCACCCAGATCTCACTTCAAGAGGGAATTTGCAGTGAGGAGCGCTGTCAGCTGACAGACTTCAGCTGCAACGCTTTCTGGATCAACAGCGTCTGAACTGAGGACACACTTTCCCCAGGCAACTCCAGCCAATTACCAAGCACGGTGGGGAGTCTGAGTGCCTGGACATTTCAGCCCAGCAGGGTCTGCTCTACGGGCAATCTTTTCTCTGAAGCTCTGGCTGAGATGCTCTCCGGAGCTGCACCACAGTCTGAAACTCTTCCCGCCTAATCCTCTTTCCTTCCCCTCTTCTTTCACACATGTCAATCCTGCATCATAGGCTGAAGACTTTCCCTCTTCTCTTCATTCTTCGTAATCAATTAGCCCCAACAAATCTCGTGCACTTCTAACGCCATTTGGTGTCTGTTTCCTGGAGGACCTGACCTGACATACCAGTTTCCTTCATTTGTCAAATGATCCTTGCTCAGCCATTTATATTTAAGGGAAAAGCATTAAAAAGCAGACTGGAAGTTCCACAGACATGAGTGAGGCTTTTCTACCGGTGTATTTTGCCTTTCAGTGGTTGGGCAAAGAGCCAGCTGTTTCACAGGGACCCTCCGAACGTCAGTATAGGGAACCTTTCTTTGGAGCCTTTCAGTTTCTACAGATAAGAAACTTCTGATCTGCCTGGGGGTAGCAGCCTTGTTTCCGCCTTTCTGTGCAGGGCAGCGGTGGAAGGGGTCAGCTGTTCTTCCACTTCAGGCCTCACCTCTGCCCCTCTGCCCAGTCTGGTGCCTCCAAATCCCCTTTCCCCTCATGGTCGTCTGTCTTCCTCTGTTCTGGTCACTCAGTCTATGACTCTTCCTCGATCTGCTTCCAATCTTCCCAAACATTACTGAAATCCTTTATCTGCTGGGATAGCATTTTCTCTGCCCTTGTGGATTTATACCTTCCTTCTTTCTTTACTACCATATCAGTGGCTCTTAAAAGGGACAGGAGATGCAGTTCCTCGCCACTAACTAGAAGCCCCACATCTGATTTACATTGTCCCACGGCCATCCTGGCTGCTTGGTGGAGAATGGACTGTACAGGAACACGAGGAGAAGCAATGGAGTTGGTCAAGAGGCCACTGCCATAGCAGAGGCGAGTGAAAAGGATGAGTGGGACTAGGATGGTGGCAGTGGAGATGAAGAGAAATAGATAATTCAAGACATACTTAGACAGTGGTTTTAAAATATATCCACGAATTCTTTCACTTGCATCCCGTCAAGAGATGGAAATTAATTCTCCTGCCCTTGAATGCGGGCTGGACTTAGTGACTCATTTCTCATGAATAGAATATGGCAGATATAAGTGTGTGACTTCAGTACAAGATCAGAAAGGGCACTGCAACTTCCTCTCTGCTCTCTCTCTCTCTCAGATCACTCACTCTGGGGGAAGCCAGCTGCCATGTTCTGAGGGCACTCAAGAGCTCTACGATGTCCACACGGCAAGGAAGTTAGTCTTCTGCCAACCATCAGCACTAACTTAACAGGCATGTGCATGAGTCCCCTCCAGGCAGATCCTCCAGGCAGGCAAGCCTTTTAAATGATGGCACCCTCACCGACATCTTGACTGCAAATCATGAGAGATCCTGAGCCCAGCTGAGTCACTTGCAGATTCTCGACCCAAGGAAGCATGTCTTATGTGAGATAATAAATGCTAACTATTTTTAGCCACTAAGTTTTGGGAGTAATATGTTACACAGCAATAGATAACTAATACAGGGAGTGAAGGAGAGAGGAGTCAAAGACTTATTCTGGGTTTTTGGGCTTGAGCAACCAGGCAGATGACAGCACTATTTACCGAATAGGGAAGCCTGGGAGAGGAAAAGGATGAGAAATCACTATGTTGATTTTGAGGTACCTTTTAGACATCCAAGTGGAGATACCAGGTCAGCGTGGATTATGAGTCTCCAGGCTAGAGAAATAATGAGAGTCCTTGATATGGGGCTAGTGGTAAAGCCAGGGACACCCAGAGAGAAAAGATGAGGGGTCTTGGGACCAAGCCCTGGGCTCCCCAAACTTTAGAGGCAGGACAGGGCAGAAGAAATCAGACTAAGAAGAAGAGGTCTGCAAGGTGGGAAGAAATCCAGAAGACAGCAGCAACTCAAAGCCGAGAGAAAAAGAGAGCTTCAAGAAGGAGAAAGAGATCAGCTAAGGGACCGGCAGCATAGCAAGAAGTTCGAGGGGCAGTTCCCCCCGGTGACAGCTCCTTCAGAGAAACCAGGCTGAACAGTAAGCCCAACGGTACATTCTTGAGTGCCCACCAACTGCCTGGCACTTTCATAGATTTTCTTGTTGAATCACCACAGTAACTCCAGAAGGTAAATATCGTTCCCCTCGTTTCACAGATGAGGGGACTGAGGGGCAGACAGGTTAAATGATTTGCTCAAGATCATCCAGTTTGTGGAGTGGCAGAGGCTGGGGTGAAACTCAAGCACGTGGGACACCGAAGGCCATAGTCTTGACCACAAGAGGTGGGCAGAATGCAAGGGACCTACCTTTTCTTGCTTCTCACCATGAATTGCTTTCCTAAATTTTCTGTGCCCTTGGGGAACCTAAGCGAATGTGGGCCCAACAGGTGGGTGTTCCCCAGAGAGTGAGCAAAGAAAGAGGGGTGGGCAGAGGTGGGAAAGGCAGGCCAGGGGCTGGGAGATCTGTGTCTTTTGACTTTAAAGGAGCATCATGCAAATTATATTCAAAGCAATATGCAAATGGATGTAAATTGCATTGCAAATGAGCATCTGTTCTTTTTGAGTCAACAGGCACTTTTGGGCGAGCTCTCCCCAGCTTTCTCCCAGGGTTGTCCCGGGTCAGGGCCCCTTGTAGGGTCCATTAACTAAACTGGAGAAGTAACATGTGCCTCCCTCAAGGCAAACCGGGCCCTGGACAGAAAGGACAGCGCCACCTACCATGTCCAGCTGAGTCACTGATTCACACATTCATCTGACAAATACTTGTAAAGTGCCTTCTCAGTGTAAGGTGCAGGAGCAGGTGCAGTAGACAAGCAGAAGACTCATTATTTCTAATTTCTGGGAACATATTCTTTGGAGGGGAATAAATAGATACAGTAAAGACTCCAGCATCATCTAGAGTCTACGCCCAGGTTTCTCAACCTCAGCACTATTGATATTTTGCACTGGGTAATTCTTTGTTGAGGCGGACTGTCCTGTGCATTGTAGGGTGTTTAGCAGCATCCCTGGTCTCTCTCTACCCATTAGATGCCAGTAGCACCCCCTCCCCAGTTGTGATGACCAAAATGTCCCCAGACATTGATAAATGTCCCCTGGGATGGGGGGACCAAAATCACCCTAGCTATGACCCTGTGGCGATGAGTGAACTCAGGGGTTCACCTTCAAGGACCCAGGTTGCTCCATATTTTTACCATTGTGTGTATTTTAACCATTGTGGAGGGCAGTCTTTCTCAAATTTCTCATCTAATTCCTTTCCTTCAAACATGATCTTCTCTTGACGCCCAAGGCCCCCACTCGGAGCAATCCTGGGGAGCACTCAAAGTCACCCCCAAAGTAAATGGCCTCAGCCTCAAGCCCTTCAGGTTTGCTTGTCTGCTTTTTAGCATCATCCTACCTCTTCTTCCCTTGTCATCAAGTTGTCACCTGTGGGACTGCCACTGCCGCTCCTATCTCTGCCGGCCCCCATTCCCTTTGACTGATAGCTTCCAGGAGTTAAGACACTAGATTTTGCAGATCAGTGTTTTCCTCACTGGGCTCTGCCAAGCACTGGGAGGCCTGCAGGGCCTCTGGGAAGCCTCTGGGGGACGGCAGGAGGGGTAGGAGAGGCTTCCCAGCGGCAGGAGGAGGAAAGCAGGCGGGTCTCCTGGCCCCTTGGCTTCGGCCACAGCAGCTGGACTTTTCCTGGGTTGGTTTCTCTCTGCTTCTGCACCATATCCTTTGGACAAAGAGCCCCAAGGGTAAAAGGCGTTTGCACACTGCTCACCTAGACGGGGGTGTTGTGAGGAGCAGAGGGCTCCCCAACAGGTAAAATGCCTGTGCTTTGGTGCAGAGCTTGGAGGTATCCATCATGGCTGTTCGGAGGCCCTTTAATCCCCTTCCCAGCTCCTTATTACAGGGTGTATGGTGGGGATGCTGACAAAAGGGTCTCACCTTGCACAGAGGCCAAGCCCTCTGTGTATGTGCAGGGGAATGGACCAGAGAGGCAGACCAGGCCTCCAGGCTTCCACATCAGACCATGACTCCTCTTCCTGAGTGGAGGAGGCAGCAAACCCCGGGACACGAGGGCCCCTAATTCCCCCAGATAGCAGAACAGAGAGAAATTGCACTAGAATAGCAGCAGAAAGAACGGAGGCAAGACACCAGGAAGAACCTCCCAACTTGGCACCTGCGGGAGGAGCAGTTGGGAGCAGCTGTGGAGCAGGCAGCTCTGGGGCAGGAGGGTGTCTGAGTTGCAGGCTGAGGGATAATCACACACACCCTCCCACACACACCCTCTCCTGGCCCCTGCCCCCACCCAGGGCTGAATCCTGCATAGATAAACCTGCAGGCCCAAAACTTGGCAAGGGTTGGGGAGGAGGGTCTGGGGCCAAGCCCCATCCTGCCGTCTCTAAGAAGGCCTTTCTGTCGGAGCCTTGTCAGACTGCAACAGAATGTGTGGGGACCTTGTTCCCCAGGGGCTTGGGGGATGGAGCAGGCTCTCTCTTCTCTCCCCTGACCTCCAGGCCCCAGTGAACCCTCTGGACACAGGCACAATCAGGCATTTCATGCCTCCCCAGGGTCAGAATGAAAGGCCTGTGTCTGTCTGCGCTCCCTGCCCCCCATCCATCTTCAGAGTTTTCCATCTGCCCTGGGGCCAGAGCCTCATCTTTCTCCCCACTTTCCCCCTTCTGCTCACTAAGTTCTTTACAAATATCTAGGAGCAGAAGGGATTGCTGTCCATACTGTGTACTGCTTGTCACTAATTCAGGTCTCTAACATGCCAGGGAGGGCGGGAAGATGTCGATGGTCCTCTCCTGTCACTCATAGGAACACAGAGAACTCAATGACACCCCAAGGTCACACAGCACCAGCCAGACTTGCCATTCTTCTTCCCATCTCCTCCCTCCCACCCTGTCCTCCTCCACTGTTTGCCCGGGTTTGGGGGACCTGGGTAAGAGGATGAGTTTCTTGCCACTTCCGCATGGAGCCAAAGGGCTTTTTCACTCTGGAAAATCCCCAGACGCTGAAATGACCAAGACCTGGAGGAGCCGCGGAACCTAAAATGCAAATCCAAATCAGAGCTCAGCCTTCCAGCGGCTGTGTGCCCCAAGGAAGGGGGGCTCTCTGCAGGCTGGGGTGCTGATCCCTGACAGGTTCTCCCCACCCCCACCCCAATGCTGAAGCCAGACCAGCAGCCGGGAACTGGCGTCACCATTCTCCAGTCCCCCAGACGCTCGTCCCACCGCCACCACCCGTGAGCAACCATTCCGGGGCCTGACATTCTGTCAGATTCACACCACCTCCCGGGGCCCCAGCCAGGAGCACTTCCTGGATGAAATATTAAACATGCATATCTGAGACAGCGCCTTAACTAGCGACAGACTGCACGACCACAGCCTGGCGAACGAGCCGCATGCCGTCCGGGGGTGGGGGGGAGAAGTATATATAGATATAGACTTTGGATCTATCTGTACGACGTGTGTGTAAGGCAGAGAGCAGCAGGGATGGAAAACTACCGCAGCAGCCTCCAGCTGGGGTGGCCTGAGGTCGGCGGGAGGCTGGTGGGGAGGGAGGGTCAGGAGGATCCCCACAGCCGAGCTCAGAGTGGGGGATGACAAAAGCCCTTTGTGCCTGGATTCTCTGTGGCCGGGCCAGAGACTCAGGGCAGGCGAACAGGCACTTGGTTTTGGAGAAGGAAGTTGGTTAGAGGCAAAGCCTCAGAGAGGAGGAAGAGAACGGTGAGACAGAGGAGGCAGAGGCCTGGGGAGACACAGGGAGAACACCCTAAGTCCCATGGGGCGCTGGGGGCTCTCTGACATGGCACCCGCATTGGCCAGGGTGTCATGGAGCTCATGTGGCATTGGGTCAATGGGGTTCCACCTTGATCCTGATTGACATGAAGTTGACGATGCTGTTGCTCAAACTTTAATGTGCATACGAATCACGAGGGTCTTGTGGACAATGCAGACTCTGATTCAGGGGGTCGGGGTGGGGCCTGAGATTCTGCTTTTCTAGCAAGTCTCGGGTGATGCCAGTGCCGCTGGTCCACTGACCCCAATCAAGCAACCACGGTCTACAAGGAATTAGAACAGCAGGGAGCTCACTTTGGCTCCGATGAATATAGAAACTACCAGAGTCCCTGGGGGCCCAGGGTGCTGATGAAGATGGTGTTCATGGTGTCCAGCAGGTCAAGAAATTTGAAGCATATGGCACCTCCCTGGGCCCAAGCTGACATGGAATTCCCAGCCCAGAGTGTCACAGCACCCACAGCAGCCCACGTGAAGAAGCAGTCCACAGGGCTCTAGAAGGACCAGAGCTCACAGGGCCTGGAGGAACATGCAGCCCAGAGGGGCCTGTACTATAAGGGGACCCACAAGGAACTAGACGGACATAGAGCCCACTTTGGCCCGTGGTGACAGTGAGCTCACAAGGACTTGGACTGACATGGCACCTGAAACAGACCTCTGACCTAAAGAGGGCCTGCAGCATGGGCCCCAGACATAGCAGGAGGCTCTCCGAGGACTCCAGAATTCACAAGACAGGGAGGGAGGGGCTGGAGGAGCCTGCAGAGGGGAGCGGCAGGAGCCAAGGAACGCCGGCTCTGCTGCTGGGAGCCTGCTTGCCGTGGGCTGAGCGGTACTTGGCTGGGCCCCGGGCTGGAAGGTGTTGAGAGAGAAGGTGCTGCTGCTGCGGCTGCAACAGCTCAGACGGAGGAGGAGGCGGGAAGCTGGAGGAGGGGCAGGCACAGGGCTCTGGCACTGGCAACAGCCCTGGCATCATACACAGGGATGTGGGAGTTATGGGGCTAGAGCTTAGGGACCCTGGGTCAAGGGGTGTCCAGCACTGGGGGAACAGACAAACAAGCACCTCCCTGGTTGGGGGACTCGTGGCCCAGAGGAGTAAGGATTCTTGCCCCCTGGAACAGGAGGCCCTTCCCATAGAGTCAGGTCCCTGGGCACAGTGCCCTGACCCTGTTGTGTCCTTCCCCAGGGGAAAGAAAAAAACAATGCAGGTTCCCCTTCCCCAGGTCCTTGGCAAAGATCCTTCATCACTATCTGGAGACAGATGTCCTCCATCTTTTTCTTAACTAAAGCTCGCCCTCACTCCTCCATCTAATCAGACGTCCCTCAGGCCTCTTCCCCACCCAGGCGAGAGGCTACTCAGGGTCCACCTGCAGCTTCTCTTTATGGCCAGGGGAAGGTGAGGAGGCAGGGATGGAGAGAGGGGTGTTGCTATGAAGTCTTGCTACAGCAGATCTGGTGGTATCAGGCAGGAGGGACACCAGCCTTTTCAACAAGGGAAAAAGACATTTTTCTTGACCAAAGCCTCAGACAGCTGTTCCAAGCAACATCTGGCCCCCTACTCTACTAGCCTCAGGCCAGGATACCCCCAACGTCTTTGCCTCTCTGCCTGGCTCCCCACCCCCATTCCTGGTCCCTAGGATGAAGTCTCCCCGACTCCCACTCCCTTCTTTAGGCCCCTCCCCAGGGCAGGTGTCAGGAAGAGGCAAGAGGGCTCCTAGATCCAAGGGTACCTTTTGCAGCCCCCTCCAGCTCCTCCACCCCTGCTATCTTTCCCCATTAGCCTGTTACTGCAGGAGAATTGATCCCTAACTCCACTCCCGCCTGCACGCTGACCTAGTTACTGCCTCAGTGCAGACGGGACACATCCTTACACGCTCCCAGACACAGGGCTGCTCAGGGCCAAAAGACGCACGCTCAGTGCACGCGGGATGGCCTGATGCAGGGACCTACGACGTTCATTCCCAAACACACACAGACTCACGCACACACGCGGGCATGTCCGGAGGCACCTCCCCGACTCAGGAACACACCAGGGACCCACTCACAGACACACAAGAACAAGGCTCCCTTGTTCACAGGATCAACGGACACGTGTGGACAGACATACAGGCCCTCATAAGACATAGACAATTCCCTACAGGGGTCTCCATCTCCCGCCCCCAGGTCCCCATCCTCTAGGCCAGAAAAACACCAAAGGAGGCACATGGCTCCCCACGCCAGCCCTGCTGCCATGCTGCCACAGCATGGGATCGGGGATCACCCCAAACCCAAGAATGGGTCCCCAGTCTCCCCTCCTCCCTCGACGCACCCACCTTATGGAACTGCAAGTGCTTCGATTCCCTGGCCAAGACCCTGAACCTCCATGGGAGGCACCAAGGGTGGGGGACACTTCCCGTCTGGTTTCATGGCAATAAATTTAAGGTCACATGACCACAGTCTGAGAAGACGTCAAGAAGTGGGGTAAGGCAACCCCACTGTGGGGCCCTGAGAATCTTAATCCCTCTTACCTCTTCCTCTGTTAAAACAAACACTCACAGGTGGGGAATATGAAAGCCTTTGTAAACGCTCAGGCCCCACGACATAAACATAAGAGATCATTGTTTATTCTGCCCCTTGATGTCTGTGCGGTGGGCAGAGGGGACCTCCCACCTCTGCCTCCCAACAGCCTATCCTGTGCTGCAGGAAGGCATTTGGCCCAGCGGGGAAATGGGGACAAAGCCCAGGGAGGACAGGCTAGGGGCAGAGGGAAGGCTCATGTCACCATGCGTCCTGCCCGCACCCCTCATATTTCACAGACTCTGGCTCTTGACTCCCAGAATGTCTCTCCAACCCACACCCTGCTGTCATCCAGGTCCCTGCAAAACCAGAAAGGTAAGCAGCCACCACAGACTCGCCCCCCTCCTTCCTCGGCCCTGCTTCTTCCACCAGCTGCTCTGTGCCCTCCCCAGCACCTCCACGCCCTCCAGCATCTCAATGTTCTACTGAATTCTTGCCCCCCGCCTGGCTTTAGCTTCCTTCCCTGTCCAACCCCTGGATCTATCACTTCATACCCTCACTCTCGTGGTCCTTGACTCCCTCTGCCTGCAATGGGAAGAACCCTTGCTCTAGCCTCCACCCCCACCCCCGCCCCCACCTGCTGCACTCCTGGACCCCAGCGGCTAGGCTCGGCTGGAAAAGCCCCCATACCCAGGAAGTTTGGTGCCTCCACCAATTCCCAGTTCCCAGCTGTCTCTGGAGCGTTCGCAGATTCTTTCTCTTAGCCTCACACTCTCCGTGAGCTCATCAGACCTCTACCCAACTCTTTCCCTCCCCCACTGCACCCCTCAACCTAGTCTCCCACTTCTCAGAGAAAATGGAAGCGCTCTAGAAAGTACTCCTATAGCCCTGCGCCCACAGCTGCCAACTTGCCTGTCTCCACACTCGTCTGCTTTTCTCTCTCATGCGCGTGTGTGTACATATGTGTATATGTGCATGAGTCAGAGCACGTTTAGGAACACACATTTCCTCCCTGTCCCCCTGGGTCCCAGCCCCGGCCCCTCCACAGAGGCCTCGCTCCCTCCCTCATCCTTTCCCCAGTGTCTTCAACCCCTTACTCTCCCCCAACTCCACTGTAATCATGCTTGATCCTGAGTCCCCTTCTAGATCCTTCTCCATCGCTTTCCTTTCCCTCCACATCCAAGTTCCTCAAAAGAGATGCCTGCACTTGCTGTATCTACTTCTTTACTTCCCGTTTCACCCACCAGGCCCCCGAAAGGGCTCACTGGAGTCACCAGTGACCTCCTAGCTGCCCAGGCCAGGGCACCTTCTTCATCCCTTATTTCATCTGATCTTTGTGCAACATTCAACACTGCCCCCACTTTCTCTTTCTTGATACACTCTCCCGCCTGGTTCTTATACTGGTTAGGATAAGTTATCGTCTATTAGTTAGGCTAATTTTCACATTTTATTTTAATTTTGTATTGTATTATTTAGGCTATTAATTTTTTATTATTAGTTGTATTGGTTGGGTTATGCTAAACTCTATTACTTAGTTAGGCTAAGTTGTATTAGTTAAGACAAACTCCTGTAACAACAAGACCCAAAAAATGACAGCAGCTCAAAAACGTCGTTTCTTTCTTTCTCGTGTTCCGATTGAACGTTCCTGTCATTCGGAGACCCAGGCTCCTCCGTGGTGTTGCTGCACTGCCCCCTAGGGCACTGTCAGGGACTCGACGAAGCCGGCAAACACCATGCTGGGCTCCAGCCTCCCGCAGGAGGGAAGGGAGCGTAGAGAGGGTTTGCCTCTGGCCTCAAAGCCCAGGTGGAGAAGGGCCCAGGCCTCTTCCCGGGGCTTCCCACTGTGGGGATGACGTCACACAGCCTCCCCCGACTGCAAGGGAAGCCGGAAAGCGAGTCCCCCTGGGCAGCCATGGGAGCAGAGGTTCTGGAGGACGACCAGCAGGGGCGGCCAGAGCTTCCCCGGAGTCCCTCCTGCCCCCTGCCATTCCTCCCACCTTCATTAGCGTCCCTCAGGGGTCTACTCTTGCATCTCTTCTCACTCAACACACGTGCCCTGGTCATTCCTGTCCAGTCATCTGCTGACGACTCCAAACACTTCTGTCTCCAGCCCGGATCTCCTTCTTGAGTGGAGACCCACCTGGGCACCAAGGCCAAAGGCTGGGATTCAAGCCAGACTCCTCCTCTCTTTCCCTGGGCACTCAACTCGCCACCGAGGCCTGGCAATCCTGCTTTATAAACCCTCTCCTCCCCATCTCCCTGCTGACTCCCTCCTCTCCTCGTTGCTCACAGCCTCCAAACTGGCCTCCCTGCCTCGCTTGCCCCCCAGCGCTTCACACCATCCTCCAGTGAAATGCGGGGACTCACGGCCCAGTCTGAGCCCTCTTCTCTTCCCGCTTTTCAGTCTTCCCCTGAGCCCCACATCCAGCCTCCTCTGTCCATTCCCACAGACACTCACACGAGCACCTCTCTGGCCCTCCCCTCTTCTCTGAGCATCAGACCCAAACATCCACTTGGATGCCTCCAAGGCACCTTGGACTCTACACATCCAAATCCAGGCTCAGGGTGTTCTCCACCGCGCCCCGCTCACTCCACAGCGCAGCGTTTCCTGTCTCATTGTCAACCAGTGTCTAAAGCCAGAGTCCTGAGACACACTCTTGTCACCTCCCCCTTCCGCATCCCCCGGATCTAACCCTCACCACATCTGGTCAATTGTATTGATACAAATACAAACACAATTGTATTTGTGTCCACTTCACTCCACATCTGCACCCCCACCCCTGCACCCATCCTCCCGGCCCAGGCCACCCTCATTTCTTGCCTGGCCTATGACAGTGGCCTCCTAGCCAATCGCCCCACATCTGTCTTTGTCCCCATTGTCCACACTGATGCCACAGTGATCCTCTCCAAATGCAAATCTGATTGTCGCAGCCCTGCTTAAAACCCGACTCTGGCTTCCCAGTGCTCTCAGAAGAAGCCAAAATTCTTACCTGGGCCTGCAAGGCCCTCCGAGATGCGGCCTGCCCCTGCCTCGGCCCAGCCCCTCCCCGTGACTGTGACTCTAGGCTCTGGCTGCACGAATCTCGCAGTTCTTTGATGAACCTGGCTCCCTCCAGCCCCTGGACCGTTATCCATGCTGTCCCCACTGCCTGGAACACTCTTCCTCCCCCTCTGCTTGTGGTTAACTCCTAGTCAGCATTCCAAGCTCATCTCAAGCATCCCTTCCCCGGAGAAGCCTCTTCCGCTCTCCCCGACTAGGGCAAACACCCCCGGCACAGCCCCAGCCCGGCCCTCCTCTCCTTCACAGCACTTGTCTCAGCTGCGTGACTGTTCCTTACGATCAGTGCCCATACTGCAAGCTCCAGAGGGCTTTTGCTCACCACTGTCTCTTAGTACCTGACACAATGCCTGGCACATAGTAGGGGCTCAATTAATATTTTTGGAGTAAAGGAAGGCTTATGGCCACCATGGTCTGATTGGGTCATCCCTCAGGGGCTCCCTGTCACCTTCAAAATAAACTCCTTACCCTGATATACAAGACCTTTTGCGATATAACCTCTGTCTTGTCACATGCACCCTGTGCTCTGGGCAATGTGATCTGTTCAAGAGCCCACTCCCTCAAGCCTCAGTGCCTTTGCTCTGCCCACTTTGCGCTCTGTCCTCAGCAACCCCAGGCCTTCTCCACTTCATTCATTCCTCCCTACCCTTCAAGACTCAACTCAGATATCTCCTCCTCTGGGAAGTCCTCCCTGACCCCTCGGGGCTCCTCCCACACACTCCATCATTCCCTCAGCCTCCCTGGTCACCATCTCCACGTGTCAGGCTGCACTCAGACTGTCTGCTCACTGTCTCTCTCCCCAACTGAGCTGTGAGCTTTGGGGAGAGGAATAGGAGGTTTTAGCCATTTCGAAGCCCTTAGGCCATTGTCCAGGACATTAATGCTTGAGTAAACGTTAGCTCCCTTCACTTCTCTTCACTGCCCCTTCCAATTCCTTTAAAACTGTGCCACACAGCTTTCTCCATAAAGCTAAAAGCTGGAAACAACCTCAACATCCATCAACAGAATATGGAAATCCCAGACTATTCCCACAATGAATGAAATGCTACGTGGCAACGAAAAGACTGAGTGACTGCTCCGTGCAACCACACGACAAATCCCACACGCAGAAGGTCAAACAGGAGAAGCCAGACCCAAAAAAAGAGTACCTTCCATTGCTCTCAAGGCCAGAAACAGGCAAAAGGAACGTGCAGTGATGGAGGCCAGCACGCCGGGCGTCTCGGCGTCAGAAGGATTGACGGCAGTGGGCAGGCCGGAACCCCCCGGCGGGCAGGAATCTTTGCTGACCGAGACCTGGGCCGTGACCACACAGGCACGCACACGTGTAAATGTTAGTCAGGCTGGCCTTGCGTGCATGTTAGAGTAGGGAACTTTACCTCTATTTTTTGAAGTGCTATAATTTTGCAATAAATCATCATGGATGACAAACCTCCTGTGTCTGAGAGTCATTTACTGCTACAAAGTCCCCTCATTTTAGGTGGTGATGCTGAAGCCCAGAGAGGGTACACCACTCAGCTGGAGTGGCCCAGTACATCTGTGGAGAGTCCACGCGCTAAGGAGGGGATTGCATGTCCTGCTTTTCCCACGCAACTCCTCAGCGGTAGGTTGCTGCTGGGTGGTGAGACATGGCAGCAGTGTGGGCATTAAGAGCACAAACTCCGAGGGGGCCAGCCTGGTGGCGCAGTGGTTAAGTTCGCACATTCTGCTTTGGCAGCCCAGGGTTCTCCGGTTCGGATCCCGGGTGCAGACATGGCACCGCTTAGCAAGCCCTGCTGTGGTAGGCGTCCCACGTGTAAAGTAGAGGAAGATGGGCACAGGTGTTAGCTCAGGGCCAGTCTTCCTCAGCAAAAAGAGGAGGATTGGCAGCAGATGTCAGCTCAGGGCTGATCTTCCTCAAAAAAAAAAAAAAGAGCACAAACTCTGAAGGCACAGTTCTGTAGCTGTGTGGGCTTCACCTCCCTATACCTCAGTTTCTTCGTCTGCAAAGTGGAGATAATAATAGTAGCTATCTCACGGTGTTCTAAGGATTAGATGTGTGACTAAGCGTGAAGCACTTAGAACAACGCCTGGCTCCAAGTAAGTGCCATGTGAGTGTTTGCTATGATACCGCTATTAGGGGAAAACCCAGTCAGACAGACCAGAGTTAAACTCTGCACCTCCACTGGCTGTGTGACCTCAGAGAAGTCAATTAACCTCTCTGAGCCTCCATTTCCTCATCTATTAAACAGAGATAATAATATCTATGTATTGTTTTAAAAGCAAAATGAGGGGCTGGCCCCATGGCCGAGTGGTTAAGTTCGTGCGCTCTGCTGCAGGCGGCCCAGTGTTTCGTTGGTTCGAATCCTGGGTGCGGACATGGCACTGCTCATCAAACCACGCTGAGGCAGCGTTCCACATGCCACAACTAGAAGGACCCACAACGAAGAATATACAACTATGTACCCGGGGGCTTTGGGGAGAAAAAGGAAAAAATAAAATCTTAAAAATAAAATAAAATAAAATAAAAGCAAAATGAGGGGCCGGCCCAGTGGTGCAGCGGTTAAGTGCGCACATTCCGCTTCTCTCCGGCCCAGGGTTCGCTGGCTCGGATCCTGGATGCAGACATGGCACCGCTTGGCACGCCATGCTGTGGTAGGTGTCCCACATATAAAGTAGAGGAAGATGGGCCCGGATATTAGCTCAGGGCCAGGCTTCCTCTGCAAAAAGAGGACTGGCAGCAGATGTTAGCTCAGGGCTAATCTTCCTCAAAAAAAAAAAAAAGCAACATGATGCATGCAAAGCACCTGACACCTGTCCTAAATTCCTTGTGTGCAAGGACCATGTCTGTCACATCCTTCTCCCCACCTCCCAGCACTGGGAGGCACTCAATTACTTTGGAGAATTAATCCCTTCCCCACCCACCCTTTGGCCAGCATCCTCCTTCTGGTGCTAGCAGATAGCAGCATCTAGTGGACAGCTCTGGAACTGCATTCCGGTCAAGCGCCCCTCACCAAGCGGCTGTGCAGTCCTTTAAACAAGCCTTTTAAGATACGCACGTTGCATTGGACAAGTATTCATTAAGCGCCTGCTGTGTACAGGACACGGATCCAGGACCTAAAGAAAATGAAGCAAGACATACAAGATCACTGTAGAGGGGTGCAAGAAAAAATCAGAAACAAGAATAACCTTGCCATCAATACCCTAACTTTTTACCTTAAAGAAAATATGAACACTAAGTAGGGGGACTTGCCACCCTGGACGGCGTCTTCTTGGGCAGTTTCTACGATCGCTGTGTCATATCAACAACTCTCAGTAAAGGCCAAAGCAGTGAAATGAAAGCTCAGGTCAGAACGGGGACTCCCAGGGGAGCCTGACTTCGCTTCCCAGGTTCTCCATAAAAGGGGGAGCTGGAGGGTTCGATTCCAAAGCCCGCATCCTTCCACCACACCCCACTCCCCCCCCCCCCAGACGTAGAAAAGTAAACAGGATCTAGAGGTGGCCTGGATCACAGCCAACTGGTCAAATCAAAGAAGACTTCATGGAAGAAATGGCATTTCAGATGGGATTTGGAGAATGAAGGTGAAGAAAGGTGTGGGTGGCTGGGGAAAGAAGGGCATCCCGGTGTGATGGGCCACACAGCATACAGAGTGAAGTGACAGGGATACACTACACAGGAGAGTTGGGGCTAAATCACAGAGGGCCCCAAATGACAGGCCAAGAAGACTGCATTAATAAAATCAGGGGACCCACTGAGTGAGAAGATAACCTGATCCGAAGGGATCAGAGAAAAACCAGACATCCAGAAACTAGTTAGGTGGCTACCGCAATAGGCCAGACTAGACGTCGTGGGTGCTGCACCCTGATGGAGAGGATACCAGAGATACTGGCGAGGCGAGAAGCAGGGAGAGGTTCAGAAATAGATAGCAGTGGGTCAAATGGGAGGACCCAGGTGCAAATTTAAGGTGCTGAGCTTTGGGGAGGTAATGGGGAGGAAGGCAGAGCTGTAACCAGAATGTGGACTTGGCCAGGGGGACTGAGGTGGACAGAGGGTGTAGACAATGAGCTTGGTCTTCAACAGGGAAAGTACGAATTGCCAGCAACTCCTATGGGAATGGGACCAAAGCTCAGGAGAGAGGCTGGGCTGGAGGGAGAGGAGGCAGGGACAGACAGTCACTGGGAGTCACTTACCTATGCGGGTGCAAGCTGACGACTTGGGAGAGGAAGACAAGGGGAATCACGAGGGGAGCTGTGGGGGCGGAGGGTAGACACCATCTGGACATCATCGGGCTCCCTCTTTTTAGACCTTCCTGAGGACAGAGGAAGAAGAGGAGGCACAGAAGAGGAGGCACCTTTGAGGGAGAGAAATAAGAGAGCTTGGTGAGCGTCCAGCGGTGTCACAGGTCACCGAGAGATCCAGGGGTCAGGGCGGCCGGGAGGCAACCATTGGATTTGTGGTTGGGAGTTGCCAGGAGTGACCCTGGAAAAAGCAGTTTCAGGGGGCAGAAGTCAAGCCGCAAAGATTTAAGAGGCAAGAGGCAGAGGGTGTGGGGGTGGCTGAGGCTCCCAGGAAGAGGGAGGTGATGGTAAGCAGGGCTGGACTAGGGTGAGGCAGACGAGGAGCCTTGGGAACAAAATTTAAGGAGACACTCAGCTCAGGGTCGTTCGTGCAAGTAGCCTTGATAAGCAGGGGCAGACACCCAGCCCCAGAGTTGTCAGAGATAGAGGCCCACGGAGAGAGACCCTCTGAGACTAAAGGAGAAGAGATGACCCAGTAAGGGAACTTAGAGACCCAGACAGAAGCTAAGACCCTTCGACCTCCACATCCCGCCAAATACACGGTGGCCAGTGGCAGAGCCTCTGAGGGGAGGGGTGGGAGGAAGGACGCACACCGACAATCGAAAGTCCGATAAACCGGGAGCAGGGGCTGGGGACCCCGATGGAGACCCAGAGAGGCGAGGAAACCAGGGAGGGAGGGAGGGAGAGCTTCCCTCCCCGTTCAGAGAGTGGTGAGGGGAGGGGAGTCTCAGCATTCTTGGAGTCAGCCTGGGAAAAGCAAGGGGTCCAACTCCAGCATTTCCCCAGGGCGCCCCAATTCGGGAAGACCTGTGGCCCTGGCTCAAGATGGGTGACACCCCACACCAACTCCGCACACTGCAGCACATGCTTCCTTCCCCCAGAAAGTCTGGGCAAGTTTCTCCTTGCGGGGACTCAGTTTTTGTGGTGGGCTGAATGGTGGCACCCAAAAAGATACATCTGTATCCTAACTCCCCTCCCTTCAGAACCTGGGAATGTGACCTTATTTGGAACCAGGGTCTCCGTAAATGCAATTAAATTAAGGTTGTCAGACGGGATCATGCGGATTATCTGGGTGGGCCCTAAATCCAATGACAAGTGTCCTTATAAAAGGCAGAAGAAGAGAAAGGCACGTGAAGGTGGAGGCAGACACTGGAGTGATGCAGCCGCAAGCCAAGGAACGCCTGGAGCCCCCAGAAGCTGGCAGAGGCAGGGGAGCGATTCTCCCCTCGGGCCTTCGGAGAGAGCACGGCCCTGCTGACCCCCTAATTTCAGACCTCTGGCCTCCAGAATTGTGAGAGAATGAATTTCTGTTGTTTTAAGCCACCAAATTTGTTGCAATTTACGGCAGCCCCAGGAAACTAATACAGTTCCCTATTCTGTAAAATGACTAGAAAGTTTCTAGGGACCCTTCCAGCCCTGAGATTCTCCAAATTAAACCATTCAGCAAGGAGGGAAGTTCCAGATCTGGCCAAAAGGTGTGTTTTTAACTCACTGCCCAGCCCTCGTCCAGGTGGAAGGCTAATACTTTCACTTACGGGAAGAGGAGCGAAGCCAAATGAACGGCATCACCTCCCACTCCTGGGAGGAGAGTCCACAAGGAGTATTTCATGACCCAGCACTCCTTCCTCCTTCAGCCAAGCTCACGCCATCCCGACCAGGCTGGTCAAAAAGGCCAGAGCTGACCTGGACCACATTATTAACAGCAAGGAACTTTTTAAAAACAGGATTGTGCCTGCCTGCATTTCTCCTTGCAAACATCACCCTCTCTTCACCGCGACGCCCTCCCCACCCCTCACATCTGCTCTCTCCCTCTGCCTTCCCCCATTCTTGGGGGGCAAGATAAGACGGATACCCCTGAAGCACAGGAATGGAAGGCACTCTCTGGGCCCTCCCCCCTCCTCCCCACAACACAGCTGGAGGGGGGAGGGGAGGTCAGCAGGGTTCATAAAGGCCAGATGTTGAGGAGAAAGAGAGCAGTGCCCACCCCACGCCCACCCACCCCACCCCCACCCTCACCCCCAGCGAAGGAAAAATTAAAAGAGACAGCTTTTAAAACAAAACTTTTGTGGTCCAAGACAGTTTTTCTCAAGAATCTGCTCTACGCAAACAATAACAACTTTTTACAAAGCATTTTCACAGAAAAGGAGACAAGTCCTTCCCCAGTATCGTATGTGGGAATTGCTCCTCCCTCACCCCGTTTTGGGGGAAAAGGGGGCACTATTCACTAGTGTAGGCAGAAGGGTCACTGGGTCCCTCAGTTGTTGGGCAGAGCCACAACCCTCGGGTCCCCTTCACACCTAAGCGTGGAATCTCCCTCTGAGCTAACCTCCCCTGACCTCACCTGGGTGGAGGAGAAAGCGATTCCACTCCTCTGGACTCTAGAGGGTCCTCCTAGCCCGAGGGCGTGGTCCAGGCCTCTCTCTCCCTTCCCCCCTAGAAAACAGAACCTCTGACCTCAAAACTAATCCCCTGGCCCTGCCCACTTCGGATCCATCAGGTCCCTGACAACTCCCGAAATGCCAGAAGTTAGGGAGGGAAGCTGAAGGTACCTCTGCCCAGTTCCCATCCAAACCCAAACTTTGCCCCTTCAAACCCCACTGGACCTCGTGCCTGGACCAAGAGCCCTTTCATTTACCCCTTCACAAAAAGCAGCTTGTCTCTACCCGGTAAGGGGGCTGAGTGTCTTCGGGTGTCCCAAGAACGGACCCAGGCCTGCCCTCAACCTCCACCCCCTCCCATCCACAAATCGGTGGAGAGGACCTCGAAAGGCAGCTTGTTTGGTCTGATTTTATTGATTTCTTCCACCTTCCATTACTTTCCCTGGGACGTCTCTGGCCCCTTCCCCAGGCAAAGTTTGCACTTTTGGAGGGGAGGAAGGCCCTCAGCCCTGCCCCTCCTAGTACCGGGAGTAAACTAGAGGAGGGGGCTGATTTATGGGGGCGGGGAGGGAGTCCTCTTTTACCCATCAGACGTTATAAACTGAAAGCAAACAGGGAAAATTGAAGAGGGTAACTCCAAAACTGGACAAAAGGGAAGAGTTGGTGGCTGAGACTGAAGACCTCGCTCATTAGGGGTCACCTGAATTGGGGGGCCCTGGGAAAGAACAGGAAGGGGGTGATCTTCCCCTTGCCCAAGCTGTCTCCTCCTCCGTGAACGCTGCGGTGGTGCTTGGAGATCTAGGGAAGGCCTGAGGGGAGTGAAGGGTTAAAAGCCTGATGGTGGGGGTGGGGGATGCCCCCAGGGAGCTGCCAATCACCTCCCCACCCCCACCACAGCCCCCTCATCCCCAGGCTCGCCCACAGAAACAACCGGTTTGTCCATCACCAAGGTCTCTCTCCCTCTTTTTTTTCTTGTCTTTGAGCGGTAGCCTCCTTTGCTCCCCCTGGGGTGAAGGCCCTGCCCCCAGAGATCCGAGATGGAAGAGGGGAGGGGCTGGAATCTATGTCATTAAGCCTTTTTCGGTTAAGCCTTCTCCTGACTCCAGCCTTTGGCTCGTCTCCAAAGGATGAGGATGAGGGGGAGGGGGTGTCACTTCAACCAGTTAGGTGCTTGAAGATCACTGTCATTTGAGGTCCCTCTGACCACAGGCCGTAAGCCATAGAGGGGACAGGCAGATGTGAGAAGCGAGGCTCGACCCTCAAGCCCGCAGTTTGGCTGTGGCCCCAACTTTTCCTCCCTTGGCAGAAGAGGTCTCGCGCTCAGAGTTCCTCCAAGTTGATCCCCCAGAATTTGAGGCCGGGGGGCTCAGGGACAGCAGGCCCCCCTATCTGCCACCTCCAGAGCGGGTGGGCAGGCGGGGGCTTAGAGTCTCCCTGGAGGCGAAGTGAGGATGCCGGCCCTAAGTCTCCGTCCTCGCCCACCACTAGTGCCGGGGGGCAGGGGAAGCAGTCGAGGAGGCTGAAGGTGCTCGCGGTGGGGAGCGTCGGCGCTGGGCGGCGGGGCTGCGCGCTGCGATGGGGGGGCGCCGACCGCCGGCGTTTCTTGGCGGCTCCTCGGTTGGGCCCTTTTGCTGGCGGCCGCTCGGGGCCCCGGCGCAAACTCGGAGTGTCGAGGGCGAAGCCCTTCGCGTAACACCAAAGTTTCGACCGGCGGATCAGACGATCGAAATGTTCCTGGCGGAGATCGCCGGGCGCGGCCGGAGCTCCGCTGGCCGTCGAGGGGCTGGCGGCTGGTGCCTCGGGGGCGGCCTGCGGGGAGTTTTCATCGACCGCGGCCGTCTGGCCCGGCGGAGGCGGCTCCGACGCGGGCCCGGGATCCGCGGGCTCAGTGGCGAGGCCCGCAGGTGGCGGCGGAGGCCGGGAAGCGGGCTCCTGATGCGGGCTGGCGGCGGGGCCAGGCTGGGAGTCGAGAGCCGGGGCTGGCCTAGGTGGAGCCGAGGCGGAGCTGGTAGGAGATTCCCGAGGGCGCCGGGGCGCCGGGCAGCGGCCGGGAGCTACGCCGGAGCGAGCGCCGAAGTGCGGGAAACTGCCTCCGCCCTCTTCCTCCTCGCCGCGGCCCCGGCACACGGCGGCGTCGGCATCCTGGCCGGCCGGGCAGTTTGAATCGCTGGACCGCCCGGCCTGTCCCGCGAGGTGCTTCAGGCCATCCGGGGACCAGCTGCCGGTGCACAGGGGGTCGCGAGGGCCCAGCAGCACCGGGGCCCGCGGCGCCAGCTCCCCAGGCCCCAGGCCCATAGAGGACGCCCGGGGTTTGGCAAGGGCGCAGAAGGCAAGGGCACGCAGGCACAGCGGAGAGAACTCCTGGGTCCCCCGACGCGGCTTCCGGGGTGTAGGGGAGCAGGGCGACCCTCGCGGGGACGCCGGCACTGCGAGGCGGGGAGCGGGGCACAGAGTCTCCATGGAACCGCCCGGGGGGGTGCCCACTGCGGGGGCCCTGGTCCCAGCGGCGGGATGCCCTGGCTGCCCGAAGAGCCCACGGGCGAGGGGAACATCGCCCCCCCTCGACGGGGAGGTCTCTGCTCACGGGCGCCCCCGGCCCGCACCCCTGGGCCGCGGAGCTCTGGCTCCCTCCTCGATCTCGTCACGCGGCCCTCCCGGCGGCCGGACTCCTGGGTCCCTGCGAGTCCCGGCGCGGTCGGCCGCCCTTCCTGCCGCCGCTTTCCCTGCGCAGCCCCGGCGGGAGCCCCTCTCGAGTAGCCCGGAGCGCAGAGGCTGGGGAAACAAAGCGGCCGGCGGCCGCGGGAGGCGGGAAGGACCCCGGGCCCGGCACCCGGTGCCCGGGCCCAGGCGGCGGGGAGGGCGCCTTCCGCCCGCTCGGCTTCTTTCTTCCCCGCTGGCTCCCGGAGACCGCGTTATAGAGAACTGCCCCCTCGCTGCCCCAATACCAGCGCCGGGGCCGCGAGCCCGCCGCTGATTGGGCAGCACTGCCTGTGACGTTAGCCCGGACCCCACCCCTCCGGCGGCACCGCCCCCGTCCCCATTCCGCACACAGACACACACACGTGGACCCGGCGCGGCGGCGGCTGGGAGGGGGCGAGGACGGAGAGCGCGCGGGTGGGATCGTGAGGGGCGAAATGCGCGGCTGCACGTGGCCCGGTGGCGTCTTGGTGTGCAGTCGTCGCAAAGCAATTGTTTTTTCCCTTAGCAGTCACGGTTTTCGAATCTGTAAAATGGGATTGTTCCTATCTACCTTTTGAGGCTACGTGAATCAAGGTAGATGAATCTCAGAAACAATGTTGATGGAAAAGGTGAAATGAGGCGATGGTGGTTTGCAAGCTTTGCACGGCAGGGACTCCTGCAGGCAGAGAATGTTCCCTACCTCTCTGTTCCTGTCCCCAGAACAGTGCCTGGCACACAGTGGACTCAAAAAAAGTCGAATGAGTAGTTAGGAATTGGGTGTGTGCAAGATGAACAAAGGAAAAAATAAACTCGGAGGAGGAGTATTATTACGCCCACGGAAGACGATAAATAGACTCTCTCGGTACCTGCTTCCATTTCTCTAATGCAGTTTCTAAGTGGCCCCTTAACCAAATTCTGCGGGGCTAGCTGTGTAGCCACCCTGAATCCCAAGACTCTGCCCTCTGAGGCCTGAGCTGCCAAAATGGGTTGAGGAGGCCAGAGGAGGGGACACACAGACCCTCACTCTTATCTCCCCCAAGGAGAGTAAAGGAAAGAAAAAGTGAATTCCCACTAAAAATCCTGATAATGGAGGACAGCCTCCCTGCAACACGTTCTCTTTCCTTACCCTCCTTTAGTTTCTGTAGAGCTTACTGTTACACAGAAGTCTGTGAATGTATTCTTTATTGTCCGTCTCTCCCATTAGTCTGGAGATGAGCTGATGAGAATTTTGTCTTAATCACTACTGCATCCCCACTGCCTAGAACGGTGCCCGACATAATAGATGCTCAGTAAATATTGGTAAGTCAATGAATCCCCAGAATATTTCTCTCTTGATAAAAATCAGGTTATTGGAATATGACTGCCTCCCATCCCCAGAAATATAAAGAGACATTGGTATGAGTACATGGAGTAAGGGGGTGTGTGTGGGGAGGGAGGGTCACAGAGACAAATGTCTCATTCTGGGGCCAGGGTAAGAGAGGGTTTCTGTTAGGGGACAAATGATGCAGCTTGCTTCCTGGCGCTCCTGGTGGTGACAACAGAAGCATTGTTTTCCTACATTTCATCAAATAATATTTGGGAGGAAAGGGACCCAGAAGGTCTGCCTCCCCTACCTCCCTTTTGCAGAGGCCCGAGGTAAAGCCCCCAAGGTGGGGCTAAGACTTGAGGAACAAGGAGTGTGGTGTTCTATTGCTCAACACACCCCCTAGCATCTTCTGCTGAAGTCTTCAGGGAAGTTGTCATGAGGGGGGACCCTGGGGTCCTGCCAGTCTAGACTCCAGGGTTCCTGAGTGCCCCAAGAGCCCTGGCCCCTCCCTACACACACACACACACAGGGGGAAGTTCTAGAAGGATGATGATCTTCACAGCTGTCTCTTCTGGTCGACAGTGCTGAGAACACTTATTCTGAGACAGTAGTGCCAGATTTCTTTTGCTTGTGGGGCAGAGGGGCATTGCTTCAGTTCCAGCCAACACCAGCCCTACTTAGCAGCTGAGATGCCTGGGGTGAGGTCTTGGCCCCACCTGAGGGAACCTGGACTGGGAAACTCCTTTTATCCCCTAGAGTCTCATTCATATTTTCATTCCTGCACCTAGCACAGTGTTGACACAAGGAGAGAACACTCAAGAAATTTTTCGGTGTGAAAAAAAAAAATGAATGACACTTATATAACAGTGTAGATCAATGGCCTCCTGCTTCTCCCACTCCAAAAGCTACCAGTCCCCCAAATCTGAGTTTAGGGGCTTTATTGGGAATCTTTACTATTGAGAGTCCTTCCCTGGAGGAGGAATCACCTCCATCTCCACTTTCCCTTCTTCCTCTTCCTGGAATCGGACACCCCAGGATACAGCCAGGAAGGCAAAGCCTTTTGTAGACCTGGAAGTGCTCTACAAACATTTGGAATGAGTGTGAGTAACTCTCCAGCCGAAAAGACGTGGAGTCATCGAGCCTCCTTTTTCAGAGAGCTTGGGCTGAGGGTGCCAGCTGTGCAACCCTGGGAAGGTCACCTAGACATTCTGGGTCTCAATGTCCCCATCATGAAAAAGGAGACAACAGTAGCGTCCTCACAACATCGTCAGGAGGGTGGAAATGTGATGAGCCGGCTGGTTCAGCTGATGCAATTCCTGTTGCCTACAGTAGAGGGCACTGGATTCCGTTCTCAGCCTGTGGGATGAGGAGGAAACACCCTTGTCCGGAGCCCCTTCTCTTCAGAGCAGAAAAAGAGAGCCGAGGCTGGATGCTGGGTCCCATCTGACATCTCCGGAATAAAGGATAGGAAGGCCCCCGAGGGACCTGGAAGCCAGCCCTTCCCCTTCGTGGCCCATCTCGGTCTCACCCAAAGGCCTGTGTTTGCGGATTTGGGAGCAGGGGACCTGCCCGGTTGCCCTTTCCCTGCGAGAAGACACAGCAGGGAACCGGCCCCAGACATCCAGCCCAATAATAATAACTTCTACAGCACTGACTGCATTCCAGTCTCTGTTCTAAGCACTGTATGTTATTAATCCCCATAACAATTCTATGAGATACTTTTGTTTTTAAAGAAATTTTACATAACATACATTACCCATTTTAAGTGTCCAATTCAATGATTTTTAGTAAATTTACAGAGTTATACAACCATCACCATAATCCAGTTTCAGAAAATTTCCTAAGAGAACCCTCATGGCCACTTGCAGTAACATCCTGTTCCCGCCCCCAGCCCCAGGTGACTAATCTACTTTCTGTCTCTATAGATCTCTCTTTTCTGGCCATGTCATAAAAATGGAATCTACCATATGTGCTCTTTTGCATCTGACTTCTTTCACAAAAGCCTAATTTTTTGAGATTTACCCAGGTTGCAGCCCCTATTAGTAGTCTGTTTCTTTCTATTGCTGAGGAGTATCCCATGGTATGGACACACCGAATTTTGTTTATCCAATCACGTTTGGGTTGTTTCCACTTTTCGGTTATTACAAATAATACTGTTATAAACAGTGGCATACAAGTCTTTGTATGGACATATGTTTTCATGTTAGAGTGGAACCACCAGGTCATATGGTAAATTTAGGTTCAACTTTTTAAGAAACTGCCACACTATTTTCCATACTGGCTATATCATTTGACATTCCTATGAATGTCCATGTTATAAATGAGGAAATTGAGGGACAGAGATTTTAAGTGACTTGCCCAAGGTCACACTGCTAGCAAGTGTCAGAGCCAGGACTCAAACCCAGGGAGCAGGGTCCTGAGTCCACACTCATGATCCACACTCATGACCATAAGTCTACACCATAACAATGAACCTAAGAAGGAAGCCATTTCTTACCCCACCACGCTGTGGCTAACATTTTTGCTCATCTTGCTTCCAGAATTCCCTAAGTCAGATTCTATTCCATCCCAGTAGGGCTGCATCACCCCCCAGCCAACACCCACACTTTGCTCTACACCCTCTGGAAATTTGCACCTACAGTTAATAGCTTAAGTTCTGGACTCAGATGGGTCTGTTCATATTCCAGACTCATCCTTTTACCAGTTGTGTGATTTGGGGGCAAGTTACTTAACCTCTGCTGGAGTTTCCTCGTCTCTAAAATAGGAATAGTGTCTGCATGCAATCGCAAAATGTTTGATTATGGAAAATTTCAAACCTACACAAAAGTAAACAGAGGGGTATATAATGAACCTGCATGTACCCAACACCCAGCGTCAACACTTACCACCTTGTGGCCAACCTTGTTTTACCCTTGCCCCCACCCACTTCCTCCCCTACTCCCATTGGGGAAAAAAATCAATTTTATTCAGGTATGACTTACACACAATAAAATGTGCATTTTTAATGTACAGTTCAAATAGTTTTCACAAATGAATACACCCATGTAACCACAATTCAAATATAGAACACACCCTATATTATCTTGAAGCAAATCCCAGACATCATATAATTTCATCCCTAAATATTCCAGTACATATTTCAGCTCCAAGATAAGGACTCTTGAAAAATAAACATAACCCCAATGCTATTATCAAACCTAGAAAGAATTTTTATCCATTAAAATCATCAAATAGCCAATCAGTGTTCAAATTTCTAATTATCTTATAATATTTTTTCTTTACAATTTGTTTAGTTTCTTTGAATTAGGATCCAAAGAAGGATTTCAAGTGGTTGATATGTCTCAACTCTCTTTTAATCTATAAATTCCTCCTTTATCTCTTTTTATTTTCTCCTTCCAACGTATTCATTGAAGGTACCAGACTGTTATCTAGATTTCCCACAGTCGGGAATTTACTGATTGCATCCCCACGGTGTCATCTAATCAAGCAATGTTTATTTAACAATATTTATTAAGCATCTACTATATACGGGATTGCCAAATTTAGCACAAAAATACAGAACTTACTTATTAAAAAAAATATTTGTTGTTTCTTTGTAATCCAAATTTAACTGGACACCCTGTGTTTTGTCTGGCACCCCTGTCTAAATGCCTATCGAGTGCTCAAGGCACAGTGGTGACCAGACAGACAACCCTCCCACAAGTTTACATTCTAGTAAAATAGGGTGAGCCAGGTAATATACAAGCAGACAATATTCCTTCTGGGGATATCGTGAGGATTAAATGAGAAACCGTACATTTAGCACCTGGTCCACAAAAGCCCTTGATAAATGCAAGTGCTCTGGGCAGTAGCTTAGCATTTTCCCCTCCTCCTATTTCTTCCCTCATCCCATCCCTGCTCCACATCCCCCCAGGAATTACTCCAGGTTTGCCCTCCTCCTGCTATTCTCCCTCCACACGTCTGTAGGTAGTTCATTCATCTACTCACTCCGCAGTCACTGAGCACCCACCTGTAGCAAGCCCTGGGCCAGGCCCTGGGGACTCAGAGGCAATGAGGGAGATGCACATTACAGGCTAATTTGAGAAGGAGCAATAGAGGGATGGCCACCCTTGGAATGGTAGAGGAGGGAAGTCTTTTCAGAGCCGGTAATCTTCCACTTCCATCATCTAAAGGATGAGCAGGGATACGCAAAGGAGGCATGAGAGAATTCCAGTGAGGAAACAGTATGCGCAAGGAACAGAGGCAGGCAAGTGCCCGTCCTGTGTGCCACCAACTACCAGCCACCAACGTCTTTCCCTCCTGTTAAGTAGAGGGATGCCCTGGCATTGGTCCTGTGCCATCCTCCTGCTCAGAGTCAGCCCTTATCTCTCTTGCAGAGCCACTCCCATCAGCGTGTCTCTCCCATTAAAAAGTCAACTCTTCTCCTGACCACACAGGCTCTAGCCCCATCCCTCTCTCCATCCCTTCACAGCCAAACTTCCCCCAGGAACTGTCTGCACACTGTCTTCCTTTTCTCACTTCCCACTTACTCCTCAACCCGCTTCCATCTGCTTCCACCCCCACCCGCCACCAAAATAGCTCCTGCTGAGGTCCCAGTGGCCTCCATCGCATCAAAACTGGCAGGCTCTTGTCAGCCCTCCATCTCGACCTCTCAACAGCATCCCACGTGACTGGCCACTTCCTCTTTCCAGGAACTTTCCAGTCCCTCGCCCTCTGGGCACTGCGCTTTCCTAGTGTCCTCCTGCCTCACCAGCTGCTCTCTCTTGGTCTTCAGCGCAGGCTCACTCTCCCCTCCTCAGCCCAAACGTCGGGGTTCCTCAAGGCTCGGTCCAGAACGTCTCTCTTCTCTCTCTGTACACTCGTCTGTGCTCGCTCTGCAATTATCATCCGGCCAACGGAAGCTTTCCTCTCAGCTCTGACCAAAACCGCCAGTGCCCACTCAGCCTCTACCTCAGGCATTTCAAGACCCCTGCAAACTCAACTTGTCTCAAATCATCAGCGATCTGCCTCTGCCACACCTTCTGCTTCCAGGGAAACATGTCCCGATATATGGTTCCTCCATCCACCCACTTCCACAGCCAGAAACCTAGGCGTCATCGTGGCACCGCTGAGCCAACACCTCAGCAAGTCACATCATACACCCCATGTCTGCTTATTCCCACCTACATCCTGCCATGCTCTCTACATAGACACCAGTTATCTAAGCCACAAATTGGATTGTGTTACCCCTGCTCAAAACCTTTTAATGGCTTCCCATTGCTTTCATGATGAAAGTGAAATCATTAACTTGGCTCACATGTAGGGTTACCTAAGCCTGATAACCCCACCCACAGGTCCTCCTGGAGAGGGCCGGTGGGTTCCCTCACCTTCCACCTCCCCTGTCCTGTCCTCTCTCCCATCAGCCACTCTTTAGTGACGAAACAACAAGCCCTCACTCCCCCTTAGCACATGTTGTTTCTTTCTTTCTTTCTTTTTTTTGCTGAGGAAGATGTTCCTTTTTTTTTTTTTTTTTTTTTGCTGAGGAAGATTTTCCCTGAGCTAACATCTGTGCCAATCTTCCTCTGTTTTGTGAGTCACCACCACAGCATCACCGCCAATGAATGGTATAGGTTTGCACCCGGGAAAAGAACCCAGACCACCATAGCAGAGTGCACCAAACTTAACCACTAGGCCACGGGCTGGCCCTTGTTCCTTCTGACTGTAAACTTCTCCCCACCTCCCTTCTCCTGTGCCTGGCCAACACCTGCTCCTATCAAGAGTTCCACTGACTCATTCCTTCCTCGAAGATAACCTCTCCCTACCCCTCCAGACTGTGACCAGGTCAGCCTTCATCATTATCCCGCCTCAAGAACTGGATAACTTTCCTTCAGAGCATTTTCATCTGCCTGTCACTATTCGTTAGTGTGATTAACTGATCATTCACCTCTCCCCTACCACATTCTGTGCTTCATGGGGACAAGGACCACATTAGATTTTGCCTTAGCCCATAGCTGTACACATAGGGGGCACTCAAATACATTTTTAAAAATCTTCTTTATTATGCACGTTTCAAACCAAAAGAGAAGTAGAAAATAGTAAAATGAACCCCCACATACCCATTACCTAGATGGGTAATTATGGTAATAATTATTAACATTTTAGTATATTTATTCATTTGGGGGAAATATTTTAAATGATTTAGAGTTTGCATGGCAGTTCACCCCTAAATACTTTGGGAAGTTTTCTTACTACAATATTACGATCACATCTTACAAAATTAACAATAATTCCTTAATATCATCTAATACCCAGACCATATTCAAATTTCCCTAACTGTCCCCCAAAATGCTGGTTTTGCATTTGGTTTGTTCCAACTAGGATCTAAATAAGGTCCACACATTGCATTGAATATGTCTCTTAAGTCTCATTTAAATCTCAAATAACTTTGTGGTGTCCCCCCCCCCCCCATGCCATCAAGTTGTTGGATTGCTAAAGTACTTTAAGTAAATTACAGACATCATGCCCCACCTTCTCGATTTCTCTGATTGCTTCCTGGTGGTGTTGTTTATCCTGTATTTCCTGTAAACTGGAAATTAGATCTACAGGCTTGATTAGATTCAGGTTGACTATACGGGCAAAAACTCTCCATGGGTGACACTCCCTCCCTCATGCTGCATGATGCTGGGGAGTCCTCAGTGCCTGAGCTCCACTCTCAGTGATGGAATGTTGACCAGTAGGTCCCATTGGTGACAGGTGATCCCTTTTTGAGAAGTTGCATTTTCTTCCTTTGGGGCCAACAGGTAATCTGTGGGATGATAACCTTGGAATGATTGTGTTTTTAATAAAGGGGTGAAGGTCAGTGTGGCTAACAGTGGTGAGGATGGTGGCCAGGAACCAGAACTCAAAGGGCTGAATGCCTTGATGAGAAATTTGGACTTTGTCCTGTAGGAAAGGGGATTATGGACCACTTTTAAGCAAAGGAAGTCAGGTGATCAAACTTGGGCCACATGAAGGGAGTAGGAAACTAGCATTTCCGAATGCTCAGCCTGAACCCAGCTCTACACTATGCATTTGGCATACTTGATCAACATGAAACCTTCACTGTGCTTAAAAGAAAAATGCTATTTTACAGATGAGGAAAATGGAGGCTCTGATGGGGAAGACCTAAGGAAGGCAGTGACCACAGGTTGGACAGGTGTCTGAGGGAGAATCAGCAGCACTTGTAAGCAACTGGCCAGGGGGAGGGGAGATCCAGGAGCCATGGCTGAAGCGGAGGCTTCCTGCACGTCCATGGTGGAACACCTGAGAGAAGCAGGTTGGAGGGGAAAATAATGAGCCAGGCTCCTAGCTGCCCAGATGTCTCCAAGCCGCTCTCATGAGAAATGGTGTTTATAACATGACAATGTCTATAATTTGGCTTCCGGCATGACTCGATAATTAGCTTAAGTTATTCCTCATTGGCATTTCATTCACAGCAAGGACTCTCTTCCATTCATTCTGATGAGGGCTGTTTCCTGTGAGCCTCAGAGGGTGAGTGTGAACCTGGAGCTGTGCGGTCTCTCTCAGCTCAGTGGGCCAGAGACTGAAGTCAGGAGGTGGGTGGGATGTCTGTTCTCCCAGCTAGAGTCTGTCTGTCTCTGGGACTTGGGGGTGTGGGCTCCCCTTGGACAGGGATCTGCCTGAAGGTGGGTTCCTGGAACCTGCACATTCTGTGCCCAGCAGGAGTATGCTCCAGAGATTGGTTCCAGGAGCCACGTGGAGGGAGCAGGGACAAGGAAGAAGGGAGATGAGAGGTCAGTTGGGAGGCAGCTGCCTAGCTCAGCAAGAAGGATGCTGAAAAAGGGCTGTATTTAGGGGAAGTGGGGAAGCATGTCGATTTCAGAGGTGTTGATAAGGTCGATTTTACGGGACTTGGTGGCTGATTCAGCGTGAGGGAGAGAAAAGGTTGAGAAGGACCCTCAGGTTTTCATCTCAGGAGAAAGCGGAGGTTATTGACTGAGGTTACAAGACAAGGGGTGGGTCCGGGGATGGGAGATGTCAAGTTCCATCTTGCTCTCAGTTCCCGGGAGCCAGTTCTGATGAGTGTAATGCCAGGAGACCCGCGACAGGAGATCTGGGACAGGAGAGCAGTCAGGGTCAAGCCACGGGCACACGGGTCAAGGTGCGGCTATGGGCACAGGCGTAGATAAGCTTTTCCAGGGAAAGTCATGTGGATCCAGAAGACCCCTGCGGGATGGGCAGGGGGAAAGGACCCCAGCAAAGGCGGCTGAGAAATGTGGGACAGTGAGCCGGGCAGGGTGGTCACGGGAATCTAATGCCACGGGGAGGTTAAGTGGGACAATGACTGATCAGCTACTGGCCTTAGCAATTCTGAATGAACCCGTCAGGGGTCTGAGAAACCGACTCTGGCTTCTTAGCAAAAACAGAGAACACAAAGGATCACCTGGAGGTGGAGCCTAAGAAGCAAAAAGCACAGCTGTCTCTCAGCAAGAACAGGCACAGGACATGGTACCCCACCCCCACTCCGCACACCAGGAGCAACGCCTGCCATCAAGACGGACCCCCACTAGCCTCTGTTCTGCTCACTTGCTCCTTAGAGCAGAGCATGAAGGCATCAGATGGGCGAGGATTGGATCATGTGCCCATAGCTCAGTGCCCAGGGACGAAGACAGAGGCTCAGAACTCCCTCCTTCAGTTCTTTCAGTAAATATTCACTGAGCACCCAGGATGTGCCCGGCACAGGTCTAGGCATTTGAATACAGCAACCAAATCCACAGAGATCCTTGTCTTCCTGGCACTGACATTAGAGGGGAAAGACTGATGACAAACCACAGAGAGAAATATGTGGCTAATGTAGAAGGTTGAGGACAAAGAGAAAGTAGGAGGAAGATCAGGAGTGGTGGGGGGCACGGGCTGCAAGGCGAGGCATTCAAGGAGAGCCTAATGGAGAAGGCAGGAGCCTGCCGGTGTGCACAGGAAACAGCAAGGAGGCCGGCCGCTGCAGCAGGTGAGCACAGGGAAGAGGGGGATGGGGCCAAGGGGGTGGGGCAGCAGACTGTAGGGGACCTTGCAGGCCCCTATAAGGATGTGGGCTCCCCTCTGAGCACAGTGGGAACTCCTGGAGGACTTGGAGCTCAGGAGTGACCTGATCATCTCCCAGTTGAATGGGATCACTCTGGCCACTGTGTAGGGACTAGGTGGCAAGGACAAGGATGGAGGCTACCACAATAATCCAGGGGAGAGAATGATGGCGGAGACCGTGGGAAGTCCTCAGATTCTGTGGTTATTGTGAGGTAGAACTGGCAGGATTTGCTGACAGAGCGGACATGGGAGAGGAATCAGAAATGATTCCAGGGGGCCGACCCCCATGGCCGAGTGGTTAAGTTTGAGCACTCCGCTTCGGCGGTTCTGGGTTCGCTCGTTCACATCCTGGGCACAAACATCACACCGCTCACCAAGCCATGCTGAGGGAGCGTCCCACATACCACAACCAGAAAGACCTACAACTAGAATATACAATTAGGTACTGGGGGCCCTTGGGGACAAACCAAAAAACAAAGAGAGGAAGATTGACAATAGATGTTCATCTGGGGCCAATGTTCCTTACCAAAAAAAAAAAAAAGAAAGAAATGATTCCAGGTTTGGGGACTGAACAACTAGAAAGACTCTGTCATCATTTGAGATGGAGAAGGGTGTGGGTGAAGCAGTTGGGTAGGGGTGGGGAGGTGAGGGTAGATGGAAAGTTCTAGGGTAGATGACCCTATGGGGCATTCCCCTGAAATAGGAAGGGGGACACTGGACAGCCAAAAACTCCAGAAAACATCCAGGACAAGTGGTTGGTAGTAGCCTTTGGCAGCAAAGTTTCAGTGGGGATGAGGGGGAGCCAGAGAGTAAAGAGGAGTTGGGCATGTGGAGACTGCACCTGTGGTCTCCCGATGGACGAGCAGAGCAGGGATGGGAGACAGAGGGACCCAGAGACAAGGCCAAGGGGGTGGCCTTTTGGAGAGAAGTGGCCTGAGCCCATTTGGAGGCTGAGGGGAAAGAGGCAGGTGAGGGAGAGGTTGCAGATCAGGATAAAGAGACCCCACAAGAGGGAGGAGAGACGGTCCCAGCCAAGGCTTGGCCTAGGAAAGCAGACGTTCAAGCTCAAGGCACTGAGGGCCCGGGCCAGGGTCAAGGAACAGAGAGAAGGATCCCAGAGATGTTTTGGCAAAAGAGGTGGCCAGGCTGACAGCAGGAAAGTGGGACGTGTCAAGCCCAACTCCAGGATTTTGAATCCCAACTCCGCCATCATCCTTAGGCCTCCCACGTCCACCTGAGGCCAGGCTCATCTTCACACCACTTCAGCCCCCAGGCCTGGCCCTGCCCCTGCTGTGACCAAGGTCTGCTGCATCCCAGAATCCTCAGCTCTCTGAGCACAGCCTCATACCTGAACCCAAATCCACGCGGCTACTTGCTCTGCTTCTGCTGCAGGTCACAATTGGGGGCCACTGCTCACTTGCTGTCCCCCAGCCCTGAGTGGCCCCCTCTCCTGCTTTCCACCTGAGTCCCAAACTCAGCAATGGTTTTGCTTCCTGTTTCAGAAAGAAAATACAGTGCCGAGCGAGAGAAGCCAAACACAAAAGAGCACATATTGTAAGATTCCACTTTTAGAAAGCTCTAGAACCAGCAAAACAAATCTGTCATGATCTATAGTGATAGAAATAAGGTAAGTGTGGCCTGAGGCTGGGGGAATGATTGCCATGGGACATGAAGGAACTTTCTGGGGAGACGGCAATATTCTGTATTGGGGTGGTGGTTACATGGCTGTACACATTTGTCAAAAGTCATCACTTGTACACTTAAAATGTGTGCATTTTAGGGGCCGGCCCCGTGGCCAAGTGGTTAAAAGTTCTGCACACTCTCCTTCTGCGGCCTGGGCTCACGGGTTCAGATCTCGGGTGCAGACCTGCAACATATATCAAGCCATGCTGTGGCGCCAACCCACATACAAAATAGAGGAAGACTGGCACAGATTAGCTTAGGGCTAATCTTCCTCAGCCAAAAAAAAAGTGCATTTATTATGTAAATTATACTATGACAAAATTTATTTAAAAAAATAGAGTGACAGATGTTAACTAAACTTCTTGTGGTAATCACGTCACAATATATACATTTATCAAATCAGTATGTTGTACATCTTAAACTAATATAGTGTTTTATGTCAATTATATCTCAATAAAACGGGAAAAAATGGAGAGAACTGAAAAAATTTTCTAGAAAGGGAAAATACATGCTATCAAGCAGAAAATCCTACACACACACATTATCTGTCCCCATCCTTCACTTCCTCCCTTCTCTCTGGGAGAAGCAGAGTGCCCCCTCTGGTCAGCCCAAGTCCAGGTGCCTGAGTCTGTCTGGTAAACTGCAGGCCACGCCTCCCTGACCTTGCATCCTCCCCTTCTGCTGTCCTGTCTCCCTCCAGCTCACAGCCCAGCCCCAAGGAAGGTTGTCTAATTCACACTGTCTCCCCACCTCAAGGAATCCACCGCCTCCCCTTCCACCATGCTGGACCAGTCGCCTCTCTCTGAGACACTTGCCCTGCGGGCCACTCCCTCCCTCCTTCCTCTCTGCTCCCTGGTTTCCCTGACACCCCTTTCTCTGGGGTTCCTCCTCCATCTCTGGACACTCCTTCTCATCCTCCTTGCCTAGCTTCTCTCCTTTCCTCCCCCTCTTAAATGCCAGTGTCCCCTGGGCCTCTGGCCTTGTTCTTCTGCTCTCTGCACCTGCACAGCCTCCCAGCGTGACCTCACATGCGTCAGGGCTTCAGTTACCATCTATTGCTGACAACGCTCAAAGATACCTCTGAATATTTTTTCAGAGTATCAGGGATACAGCAGAAGAGGTACACAGAACATTGCACATGCTTCAAAAGCCTTCTACAATTTTTAAAGTGATATATATATCCAACTGTCTTCTGGGATGGTCCACTGGACCTCAAATTCAGCAAGGCCCAACCTGAACTCATCGACTGTCTCCAACCCTGCTCCTCCTCCCTCCTTCAGGAGTCCAGTTGTTTAAGGCAGAAACCTGGAAGTCACCCTCCCACTCCATCACCGCCAGCTGTCAATCACCCCTCCTCTCAACTTCACCCCTACACATGCCCTCTCTCCATCCCCGCTGACACTCCAGTCCAGGTCCGCCTCCTCACTTCCAGAGACCTTCAAACATTCATCCATCCATTCATTCAACATTAACTGTCTACCTACCATGTGCCAGATGTCAATCCAGGTCCTTGAGTGAACACAACACACAAAAATCACTGCCCTATGGAACTTATGTTCTAGTACTTGGCGATAATTTCAGAAGTCACTCCATCTTCCGCCTTAACCCCTCTAACCACCAGAAGTCACTCCATCTTCCGCCTTAACCCCTCTGACCACCAGAAGTCACTCCGTCTTCTGCCTTAACCTTTCTGACCGCCAACTCTGCTACGGCCACAGTGAACTTTGCAACATGTGCATCTGCTCAGCATCATCCATGGGACCTCACGCTCCTGGGTCAAGTCTGGGCCATGTGTGAGGCGCCCTGATCCCTTCCCTCCTATCTGCTCTCATGTCCTCTTCCCTCCCACCCCCAACTTTCCATTCCTCCTTCACTGAACACTTGTACCCGCTGAACACAGCAGGGCTCTCACAATAGCGTGTCCACTTGCTGGTCCTCAGCTGTGATGCTCTTCCTCGCCTGGCTACCCAGCAAACTCCTGTCATAGCTCAGACCCTGCCTCCTCCAAGAAGCCTCGCCCTACTTCCCCAGGCAGATGCTGGAGCTCCTTCTGCAGGCCTCCCTCTGTACGTGGTCCATCCCCCATTACAACACATATCAACAGCATGGCATGGTTCACCTGCCCACCAGCCAGTCGCTCCTCTCCACCCCGAGCGCCTGCAAGGCTGCAACCTCCTTTGATCCTTTCTGCAGCCCCAGTGCCTGGCCCCTGATCTGGCACACAGTAGCAGTCAGCAAACAGGGGTGGATGAAATCAACGACGGCAAACTCGTAGTAGTGTCACAGATAGAGAGAGGCTTGGGGAGAGTTCTGAACCAGCCCCGGAACAGCCCCCGTGCTGATAATTTAGACGGACTTCATGGGTAGAAGCACCGTTCAAATTCTGCTTCTACACCTACTGGCTGTGTGCTCTTTGTGCTCAGAGCTTGTTTCCTTCCCTTAAAATGGGAACAAGGACAGAACCTATCTCAGTGTTGTTGCAAGGGGCATGTTAGATGCTTAGCATAATGTCTGGCACATCAGCTCTCGTTAAAAGCGACCTGTTGCCCTTATCACTGCTGTTGTCATCACCACCATCACCACCACCAGAGGTATCCATCCTCTCCTCCTGACCCTCCCATCCCCCCTAGCGCTGTTCTCCACTATTTCCTCCCTTCTCATCTTGCAGTCCCTGCTTGACCCACTGCGGTTGGCCTCCACCCCCTCTAGTGCCGGGAACTTTCCGGGCTGAGGTCACCAGGGACCTCTTCCTTGCATAACTCTTTCTTCCCTTGACCTCTCAATGGCATGTGACCCTGGCATCACTTCCTCCTTAAATGTGCCTCTCTGACTTCCATGACGTGAACTCTCCTGCTTTTCTGGACAGCCTTCTGGGTCTCTCCAGTTGAGACTCTCTGCTGATCCAGACCCAAACAATCGACTGCCTACTGAGCATCACCACCCCATGTGCCACAGTCACTGGACATCGGCATGTCTAAAGGAGTTCCTCACCAGCTCCGCACCCCCATCCCTACTCCTGGGTTCTACTGGTGAGTTGACAGCCACATCCCCTCCACCAAATCCCCCCAAGGCTGCAGCTCTGGGAGTCATCCCATCAGTCTTGCCTTGCCAAACAGTCTGAGTCCTGGTTTTAAAACTCTCATACCTGGCCCTCCTCTCATTCCCTCTGCTTCTGCCAGAGTCAAACCCTCATCTCTCATCTGGACCCATACAAGTCTCCTACCACTCACTATTCAAGTGTTCTCTTTGGACCAGCAACACAGCATCACCTGGGAACAGGTTAAAAATGCTGGATCTCAGACTGCCACCCCAGACCCACTGAATCAGAATCTGCATTTTAACAAGACCTCCAGGGGATTCACACACACTTTAAAGGTTGAGAATTGCTGTCCTAATGAATTTCCCAACCTCTAGCCTCCCCTCTACCCTAACCAATCCCACACTTGACAACCGATGTGCAGATTTGACCATGTACTCCTTACTTAAAAGCCCCTAGTGTATCCCCACTGCTCTCACGACTAATTCCAAATTCCTCAGCAAAATATGCAAGGTCTCCTTAATCTGGTTTTTGCCTTAAGGCCACTCCTCTAACCCCCCTCCTGCTCTCCTACCACACATGCAACCATGCAGTTGCCACATGCACAACTTCAATACACATTTTGCTGTTTCCTACCTTTGTGCCCTTGAACACGCTGTTCCCCCTGCCTGGAATGCTCTTCTGCCCCTTATCTGCCTGCAAACCCTCCTTCACCCACTTGGTCCCAGCTCAGGCCTTCCCCGACTCCATAAACACAGTTCCTTCCTGCCTGCCTGTGTCAGCACTGTTCTCAGCACGATCACAGCCCTTATTTCTTTATATGTCCGTCACTCCCACCATCCCGGTGCTGTGTATCTCCTAAGGCCTACCCAGAGGACTCAATGAGGTGTTCGCTGAAAAACTGAATAATACAACTTTCTCAACTTCTGTCCTGAAGGCAACCATAACAGGAGGAATGAAGATTAGACTTCAGGAGGAACCGGGGGAAAAGAGGAACCCAGCAGGGCAAATGTGCTATTCATCTGTCATCTCTTAGCCTGGAAACTTCCCCAGGAGCAGAGTCATCAATCACAAAATGTTAACTCCAAGGGGATTTTCAAGGTCCAGTCACCCAGCCAAATGCCAGAGTAGGCAACTGCTTAACCCAAGGTCGCACAGCTGGATAGGGGTGGGGCTGGGACTAGACTCCAGGTAGCTCTGGAAAAAGTTTGTGCAGGTGGCTACCTCATCTCATGAACCTCTTCCCTTCCTACCCATCTTAACTCCCTAAAGGAAGTCCCTTATGCCCTCACATGGTCAAAGGGACTACCTGGGCTCACTCATAGCTCTTAAAGCACCTGCCAGGACCTTGATTGGCTGGAGTTGCCAAAGCCCTGAAGATTGGAGGAGGGGATCCAATTATTCCCATTTCACAGATTGGCAAACTGAGACAGCAAGAGTCTGGGTCACACTGCTAGCTAATGGCAGAGGCAGGATTTGACACTAAGTACTGTGCTCTCCCTGTACAAAGATGTGAAAAGCCAAACCTCCCACCGGAGCAGAGTCACTATTTACAATAATCACCACGACTGGCCCCCTAATGCCTGGGAAATCCCCTCCTCCCACCAGTTCCTCTTTAAATCGAGCCTCTATCCCTCTTGCACAGGATGTCTGACTTAGGAAAGAACCCTACACTCACCCTGGCACCCCCACCAGGTTACTGGGGAGAGCACGGCACAGTCATAACCTTTGACGGGGAAATCACCCTCCGCTGTGCCGGCACCTGACAGTGTCACTGCTCTCATCAACTCTGAGACTGGTACTACCAATCACATTCTGAGATGGGGAAATGGAGGGTCCCAGATAAAGCATTCCTAACCCACAGTCAAAGCCAGTAAGCGGCTAGGCTGGGTCTCGAACCCATGTCTTCCTGACTCTAGCGCCCTCTCTTTCTGTTTGTCCACGCCAGGCTCTCCTACCCGGCAGGTAAACCACCTGAAGCTTCGGACCGGCTGGGTCACCTCGGGAAAGTAACTTAACCTCTCTGAACGCCCCCAAGGTCAGAAAGCTTTGCTTTCGGGGGAGAAAGCGGTATGCAAACAAGACGCATACGAAACACACACCCGCGGGCGCCGGCGCAGTCCTTTCCCGGAGCCTGGGGCTTTCTAACGGGGAACGCGCGCCCCCAGCCCCCGAGACCGGCGAAACCAAGCGCCGAGCCGGCTAGCAGAAGCGAAACCTCAACACTCTTCAGCCTCCCCCGCTCGGTTCCGGGAACCGGCGAGCCAGGCTTCGTGGAAGCGCGCCCGGCAGCCGCGGGCCTCGGGACCGCCCCGACCACAGCCCGCAGTCCCGGGCCGGGAGGTGCGGGGGCAGGCGCGGTCGGGCCCGAGCAGCTGCGCCACGCGCGCTTCCGCCCCGCTCGGCTCCGGCGGCGGCCGCGGCGGCCCCACAATCCCCTTCTGGCTCCGGGGACGGGCGGGGCGGGGCGGGGCGGGGCGGGGCGGGGCGGGCCGAGCGGGCGGAAATAATTTTCTGTTTGGTCCTCTCTGCCCCAGTCCCTTAGGCGCGGGACGCGTGAGACGGGCGAGGATGCCGGAGGCGGGAAGCGAGAGCGGGAATGCCCAGCCCTGGCAAGCTGAGAGGGGCGGAGAGAGGACCAGCAGAGATTGAGCGCCTACTGTGTGCCTTAGCGCTTGACAACAGGACTTTCGTTAGATCTTCACTACAGCCCTTGCCAGAGGGAGTTAATGCCCCATTTAAGAGGGATAAACTGAGCCTCTGAGAGGTGAAGTCACTCGCCGAAAACTGCACAGCCAGGCTCAGCGTGACACCCCAAATCAGGGCTCAGTTACGCCAAGAAGAACACGATGAGCTTGAACCACTGGTTTGCCGAGTCCTGTTCTTGCTCTTTTTGTGTAGACAGACACATAGTAGGTGCTCAGGAAGATATTGGAAGATGGAAAATGAGCTTGACAGCTCAGCCCCGGAGTACGCGCCGCGAATCCAGCCCAGCCCGCGGGGCACCGGGTTTCCCCAGACCTCAGAAGGGAACTTTTGCGATGGGCGGACATCTCAGTTCGACACAGGCATTCGACAAACACGTGGTGGCGGAGCCCCAGCCCTAGCGGAGGACAGACCGGATTCAAATCCCAGCTCTGCCGCTATCAGGCTGTGTGACTTTGGGCAAGTCACATCATCTGCCGAACCTCGGTTGTACCGCCTACAAAATGGGGATATTAACATCCACTTCCAAAGGGTTGTGGGGAGGATTAAACGAAACAATGTTTCTAACACACTTACTACACGCACAAGTATCGTCGCGCGTTCATCCCGCAACCTTCAGGCGGTGCACCCGTTCGGGATGAGGACCCGAGACTAAGGCTCCTCGGCCCCAGTTCCCAAGTCGCCCACCCCTGGACGCACGGACCGACGGGCCTTCCAGTCACCCTCGTCCGGCGAAACCCGAAATTTCGGGCACTTCGGCCGCGGTTGGTCCCGAAAACAAATATTCAAATATTCCGAAACTGGCGCATGGCTAGGGCTGACATTTTTGCGTTTAATTTTCTTGAAGTTTTATTCTTGTCTGTAAAGGTAATTCGTTAGACCCTCCTAAGTGAGACTTCTCGTCTTTGTCTTGTTTAACTTTTCGTAAGAGCGAAGTTCACAAAGCAGACCAAGAATCCGGGCGCGTGGCGGTCCTTGCGGGGATCCGGGTCCGCAGACCGGCCCCCGGCGAACCCCTGGCTGTCGGCGCCCTCGCCCGGGCACGGCAGTGGCAGAGACAGGCCGCCCCCGACCCCGGCCCGTTTAGATGGAGCCTCTTCGTCCTGACAGCCCTCTGGGATTCCCGTGTCCCTGCAGGAACGAGGGGAGGTGGGGGCTGCAGCCCAGAATTTAGCATCCCCGACCTCCCCAAACTCCAGCCTCGCTGGGATTAAGGGAGCAAATCCCTGATGCCACAGACCAGGTCAAGGACAAGTTCTCCCCCGCCCTATTCCCCCCTTCTGGGCGGGGATTCACCCCCCCTTCCGGGATGAAAGGTACTAAATAGACGCGAGGGGAGGGGTGGCGGCGGGCTCCGGCCCTTGATGTTCCGGTTGAACAGGTGCTGGTGAAAAGGAGGCGGTCCCGACGGAAGAGTCGGCCAGGGGGGCATTGCGCCGAAGGAGGGGCAGCCTCCTCCACCCTCAGTCCCCCCGCGGATCTTCCCCTCTCCTCTCAGCCTGCCCCTCCCCCGCAGGAAGCGTTCCCGGCCGTAAGGTCTTTGAAGTGTCGCTGAAGCCCCCAGGGCTGCTTTCTCCCCTCCGCCACCCCACCACCCGCTGAGAGAGTGTGACCTTTGGTCCCTGCGGGCGTCCAACCCCCTTTAGGAAGTAGGAGGGTCAGATTTCGTCCCTCTTACACGCACCGGTCTTGGGGATGAAGCCTTCGGGCTGACGCCCCCTCACTTCTTCTCCAGACCCAATTTCAGGGAATTTAATCTTTTGGGGCGCTGTGTGTGAGTTTGTGTCGTGTGTTTGTGTGTGTGCATAGAGGTCAAGTGTAACCGTGTTGTTCGTGAGCACTTCCGTAGTCGTGGGTCTCTAACTCGCGGGAGTCTCTAAGCGCGCCTGTGGGGCTGGACCTGGGGTTTGTGTCACTCTGGGAGGGTAAGGTGGTGTGGATGGATGAGGCTAGGAGTGAGTCTGTGTGTCTGTGAACGCCTCCGTGTGCCTCTGAGGGTTCTGAGTCCCTGTGCGCGCTTGCGTGTGTCTGTGAGCTGGACCGGAAGCTCCCCGAGGGCAGGAATACCTGTTGTGTTCATTGCTCTAGCCCAGCGTCTGTACGTAGTCAGCATTCAACAAATGTTTGTTGAATGAACAAATGTGCGTATGTGTACCCGTCAGAGGGGCCTCCGAGGAAAGAGCCCACGAGGGGCCATCCCAATAGCCCCCCGGACACGGAGGGGCGAGCGGCCCGCGTCGCTCCTGCTCCTTCTAGCGCCCCTTCCATGGTCTCCATCTCCGAGTTTCTATGGGGTTGAGGAACAGACGCAGAGACGAAGACCTGGGCGGAGGGGGCTGGAGGGAGAATCGGAGACCCGGGACCGAGACGGAAGGGCAGGCAGAGGAAGGGCTCAGGAGCGCCAACCCACAGCCATAGAAAGAAAAAGAAAGGGAAAATCAGCGCGGAGCGAGCGAGCGAAAAGCTCCCTACCAAGCCAGGCTTTTGTTCCCTGAACCTAAGACTTTACCCGGCGGCGGGCGGCGGGCGGGCCGGGAGCGAGCGAGCGGAGGCGCGCGGCCATGGCGGCCGCGGCCGGGCAGGGAGGCCGGGGGGGCGGCGCGTGAGCGGGCGGCGCGGGGCGGCGCGGGGCGGGCGGGCGCCCGCGATGTGCCACTCGGCGCCTCCCCCGCCGGGCCCGGGCTGTGCGGCGGCCGGGCGGCCCTAGCAGCGGGGCGCGCGGCACGGAGGGGGCGAGCCCAGCGCGCGGGTCTTATTGTTGGGGGGGGCCCGTCGGGGCATGAGGGCGAGAGCACGGCGGGGGGGGCGGCCAGACAGAGCGAGCGAGGAGGAGGAGGAGGAGGACGCCGAGGAGGAGGAAGGAGGAGGCAAAGAAAAGAAGCGGCGGCGGCGGCGGAGGCGGAGGAGGAGGGAGCGAGGAGGCGCGCGGCCCCCCGCTCCCTCCCTCCCCCCTGACCCCCGACCCCCGCCGGCCGGCCCCCCGCCCCAGCCCCGGAGGGAGCTCATGGGAGTATGAAGGAGATGGTAGGAGGCTGCTGCGTATGTTCGGACGAGAGGGGCTGGGCCGAGAACCCGCTGGTCTACTGTGATGGGCACGCGTGCAGCGTGGCTGTCCACCAAGGTACGGGGGTGGCCCGCGGGGGGCGACGGGACCCCGGGGGCGGGGCGCGCAGGGCGCCCCCGGCCGCGCCCTCCAGAGACCTCCCGGGGCTCGGGCGCCCCTCCCCCACCCCACCTGAAGGGAAGGGAGGCGTCGGGGGGCTCCCCCCGCCCGGTCCTGGAGGACCGGGTCAGGCATTGTTTTCTTGCCTATTGTTCCAGTCCCGCGCCCCCCACCCCAAGTTGAGGGAGTTTGGGGACAGTCTAGGGGGCAGTGAGTGCACTCTCCGCGCCCCACACTGCCAGTGTCGGGGCTGCCGGGTGAATGTTTACCTGCGAGGTGTCCCCTCCCGCCGGTTATTTTGGTCCCGGCTACAAGAGGGAGAGGTCAAGGGGGGGTCATCCCCCCTCCCGCTTCCGGATACTGGGAGGAGCGGAATTGGGAAGGGAGGAGAAGGGTCCCACGGGAGAGGGGACTCCTGGAATCCTCCGGGGAAGAGCTGCGGATAGGAGAGCGGTTGTGCAGGGGGCCGGGAATCGAGAAGAGGGAGGTTTGGAGTTTCCCCCAGCAGCACATGGTTCGGGAGTTAACTCCTTGAGGAATCTTGCCGAGGGCGCAGGCTGGCATCTCCCGCCTGTCTGGCACAGCCAGCTGGGCACCCCCCTTCCTGGGACAGCCCTTACTGCTGTCGCTGTCGGCTCTTCCTGCCACTCTTGTCTCGGTTACCTGCACTGCACCTGCCCTCGGCCTTGACTTTTGACCTATACTTTTCATAGTTAGAGGCAGAAGATGAGGTCCCTGGACCACCGACTTCCCCGCCTCTTCTCTTACTGGCCCTTTAAGAAATGCCCCCCCCCACCCCCATAACAACAAAACGTGTTTGACTATCTTAAATGTTGTCCCTTTGGTTTTCTCTATTCCTGGTGATGAGAACTGGTCCCAGGCAGGAGATGGGAAACAGGTCCAGAAAGGGCGTGGGGGGGAGGATCTTCTAGAAGTTTAAGGTCAAGGACTCAGACTTCCCGCCTCTGCTTGGAGTGCTTGGTTGTGTGGTTGAAGGCTGGCTGCGTGCTTTTGGGTGTTCCTTGTGGTCCTGCCGTCTATTGAGTGACCTCCAGACAGGAGAGTAGCCCCCTCCCCAGAGTGGCTCTAGTCCTTTAGACTCACCCCCTACGCACAGTTACTCTGAGAAAAGCCACTGCTGACAGATTTGCTCCGTGATTCTCCTCCCCCACCCCCAGCTTGCTATGGCATCGTCCAGGTGCCAACAGGACCCTGGTTCTGCAGGAAATGTGAATCTCAGGAGCGAGCAGCCAGGGTGGTGAGTCCCCCTCCCGTACACCTGAGCATCTCCTCCCGGATGAGCTAGGGGACTCTGAGGCTGAGGCGAGGGTGGGCCTGTCACACAGGACTTCCTGTTTCCTGCACACCTATCACCAGCCCCATCTCTCCCTCAGCTCCTCCCTCACTCTGCCCCACCTCGGCATGGGGCCTTTTATTTTTGTTTGCTTGTTTGTTTGCACTTTTTATTAGGGAAAGTTTCCAACCTGTACAAAAGTAGAGGCAATACCGTAATGAACCTCGTGTCCCCATCACCCATCTTCAACAATTATCACTCATGGCCAATCCTGTTTCCTCTAGACCCCCTCCCATCACCTATACATCTTTTTTTTTTTTCAGTTGAGGTAACATTGGTTTATAACATTACATCAATTTCAGGTGTATATCATTGTATTTTAACTCCTGTATAGACTATATCATGTTTACCACCGGAAGTCTAGTTTCTATCTGTCACTGTACAGATGTCCCCCTTTACCCCCCCCTTCCTCTCTGGTCACCACCACTGTATTCTCTGTATCTGTGTGTTCCCCAGAGACATCTTATCGTTTCATCCTGGGGCCCTTTGAATGTGTTCAGGGAGGGCCCAGTTCAGCAGATCCCCCACCCCCTTTTGGAAAGCCCCTCCCAAATCCCTGTGCCCCCTTGCATTGGCAGAGGTGTGAGCTGTGCCCACACAAAGACGGGGCATTGAAGAGGACTGACAATGGAGGTGAGGGGGGCCCTGAGCCCAGGGCTTATCTGTTGAGGTCAGCAAGGCCCCCCGAGCAGGGCCTGGGAAGGCAGGAGTGGACTGGGGTAGGGCGGGAGTGGAGGCTGGGTTTCCCTTCCCTGGTTGGCACTGGAATCTGATGGGAAGGCCATGGAGGAGGGTCTGCAGTGTGGGGATGTGAGGGGTCGGGGTCTCAGGCTCGCCATCACAGCTGAGGCGGGCCCCACACCGCCCCAGGCTGGGCCCACGTGGTGTGTGCCCTCTACATCCCCGAGGTGCAGTTTGCCAACGTGCTCACCATGGAGCCCATCGTGCTGCAGTACGTGCCTCATGATCGCTTCAACAAGGTCAGCGGCCCCTGCCGTGCCCCGTACCAGTCCCCTCCCCGGCCAACCATGCCCGGGTCCCTCCAGCTCTCTCTTCGTCACGTGTAATTTGATTCTGTCCAACCGACATTTTCAGGGAACTCAGGAGGTGGGTGGGCAGCTTCCACTGATGGACACCTGCTCATGTTCTGGAACTCAAATGAATAGTAGGCTCCCTCGCAGTGGTACTGCCAGAGGGTGGACGTTAACAAGCAGTTCACTCCTTCGTCCACTGCACACATTTTACTGAGTGCCCACTATGTGCCAAACCTGGGGCAAGGCACACAGTGTTCAGTATTAATCAAGACATGTGCTCCCTGCCTCATTGAACTCACACTCTCCTGTGGGAAGACCGTAAATATCAATAAACAGGCAAATAAAGTAAATGCATTTTGTGGCAAGTGCTATGAAGAAAACAAACAGGGTACTGAAATAAAGACTACCTCGTGGGGGGCTTACTTTAGATAAAATGGTCCAAGAAAGACACATTTAGGTTGAGACCTGGGGATGAGAAGGAGCCAGCCTTGAGGAGGATGGGGTTCCAAGTTCCAGGCAGAAGGAACAGCATGTGCAAAGGCCCAGAGGTGGGAAAAAGCTCACCAGCAAGGCAGACACAATCCATGGCCTTACAGAGCTCCCCATACAAGGATTTCACTATCCAATATAGTAGCCACCGGCCACATATATGTTATATATTATTAAATATTATACATACAAATTATATAGACTAAAACACAATTTAAAATTCACTTCCTCAGTCACACCAGCCACACTTCAAGTGTTCAATAGCCTGTGTGGTTCATGGCTACTGTCTTAGAAAGTGCAGTATAGAACATTTCCATCATCACAGAAGGTTCTGTTGGATAGCGCCGACTAGATCAGGGGGAGAGGATGGAATTGAGGGGGAGGCCAAAGGATCCCTCAGATAGGAGGAAGGGACGACCCCACTGTGTCCTACAGACTTGTTACATCTGTGAGGAGCAGGGCCGGGAGAGCAAGGCAGCCTCAGGAGCCTGCATGACCTGTAACCGCCACGGATGTCGACAAGCTTTCCATGTCACCTGGTGAGACCCCTGCCTGCCCTGCCCCACCCCCAGGGTTCTCGGGGATCCTGGCCGAGTGTACCAACCCCTCTGAGGTTTGCTATGGATGGCGGCTACATGGGCTCATCCTGATTGCTGTCTCTGTGGTGATGACGGCAGTGCTTTTCTTGGATGATCTTGGCTTTGCCTCAGTAGGGGTCTAGGAGGGTGGGAGGGAGGTAGCTGGGCTGCTCTGGGGCCATGCCCTTCTTAGGCTGACCTCTCTCGGTTAGCGCCCAAATGGCAGGCCTGCTGTGTGAGGAAGAAGTGCTGGAGGTCGACAACGTCAAGTACTGTGGCTACTGCAAATACCACTTCAGCAAGATGGTGAGTCTCGTCTGCTAGGTGTGAGCGGGTCAGCAGCCCTGGTTCAGAGGGCGTGGGCTTCAGGCCAGGTTGGTGCCTGGTGCTAGGAGGACAGAGATGGCAGGAACCCAGTCCCTGCCCTTGAGGAGCTCACCATTCGATGAGGAGTAAATTAAAGTACAGCTGAGGGATATGAATCAGAGCTGAACCACGCAGTCCATCCCAGAAGACAGCTCAGCCCCAGCCTGTCAGAGTCTGGGAGGCTTCAAGGAAAAGGAAGCAGTTAAGCTGAGTGGAGGTGGAAACAATAAGAGCCAACATTCGCGGAGGTTGCTGTGCCCCGGCCTCTGTACTAATCTCTTTACATGTTATTCTGTATAATCCTCCCAACAACCCTAAGCACTAGGTATACTGTATTTCCCATTGTACAGATGAGTAAACTGAGACCCACTGAAGTTATATATCTTATCTCACCGCTGGCAGATGGGATTCAGAACAGGAAGTCTGATTTGAAAGCTCCTCAGGAGCCTACTCAGCAATAACAGGGAGAAAGGAATCAGAGGCCGAGAGAGTGGCGTGGGCAGTCCTGAGATGAGAGGGAATTTGTGAGCAGAACAGGGAGTTTGGGGCAGACGAGGCAGGACATGAGGTGAAAAAGCTCAGGCAGCGCCAGAGCTGGACTTGCTTCTGCCCCAGGCTTCAGGGGCCCAAGGAGAGGCTGGAGAAGCGGTGCTCTCCCGGGTTTGTGGAGAGACCTGCATGTCCTAGAAGCTGTGGGCCATCCTGGTGAGGCAGGCTGTGGTCTGACTGGGAGAGCAGCTTGGATCTCACCCCCAGGCCCCAGGCTCGTAAGGCTGCTTGTCAGCAGGAGGGTAACATGATCAGATTTGTTTTTTAGGAAGATTACTCTGGCAGCCACTATGAAGCTGGATCTGAAGGGCCAAGGTTGGCGGTTGGGAGACAGCTGCGAGGGCGGGTGGGGGGTGGAGGGATGAGGCTGGACTCTAGCACCGTTTCTGGCTCCACTTGCCTGCATGGAGTGGTGGCCGAGAAGGAGGAGTTGAGGGTGATATGTCGATCTAGGTTCTCGCCGCTGGAGCACCTGAGAGTGCTGGGAATGGGGAGTGCAGTGGGCTTCTGTAGGGTTGGCCTATGTCCTGGTCTGCCCAAGACAGTCCCAGTCTGTGCCAGTTGCCCTGGTGTAATTAGTAGTAGTTCCCCCTTTCATTTTCAGAAGTGTCCTGGCTTGGATCATAAGTCATATGGTCACCTTAGTTTTAGGGTTTGATGATGACTTAGGACAAGGTAGGGAGCTCAGTTTGGTTTATAGGTGGTGCCGAGTGGGGATGTTCAGGTTTAGTGGCTGTCAGACCCCCAGGCAGGGTGGTAAGGGCAGCCCCAGGTGTATAAGGCTGGGGCTGGAATCCCCAGGTGCCCGCCAGGGTAGGGTGGGTCAGGGTGTGAAGGGAACCAGAAAGTGGAGCGCCGAGAGCTCAGCCGGGTAGGAGCGCTGTCCACTGCTGGGGAGTGGGTGGGTCAGATGAGGCCTGAAATTACCCCTTGGATTTGGCGATTGGGAGGTAGTGGGTGACCTCAGAGGGAGCAGCTGCAAGTCTGGGGCGGGTGAAGCCATCAGACAGGGCAGAGGGGAGTCTATTAACAGTGAAGGGAAGGAGGGGGCAGGCCCTGGCTAGGAGGAGGGGCGGCACGAGGGTCATTTGAGTTTTTCCTGTTGTGGATGTTTACTTCCCCCCTTCTTAAGGGCAGCAGGTCCTTTGGGACAGAAGGAACCACTGTGGTGGAAGGCCAGGAACAAAGGAGAAAGAGTGATGACTGGAGCAAAGTGCCTGGAGGGAAGGATGGGGTGCAGAGTACAGGGGAGTAGGAGCTCCCCACGAGGGCCCCCCATACATCCTCTACCACAGGGAAGGAGGCAGCGGTGGGCCGTGGCCCAAGCTGCTGGGGATGGGCCAAGAGGGCTCCCTGGAAAGAGATGGGTGGAGAGTAAGAGACCTGGGCCCCAGTCCTACCTCTAGCCGGGCCTTGCTGGGGCCAAGATGCCCCTGGCTCTTCTGGGCCTCACTTGCCAGACCTGTGCACCAGATGAGCCAGCGGAGGAAACTCTAGGATTTTAGGCTAGGGAATGCCCTTCTGTTGAGCAGAGTGTTGGTTTTTTTTGTTTTTTTGTTTGTTTGTTTTTGAGGAAGATTAGCCCTGAGCTAACTACTGCCAATCCTCCTCTTTTTGCTGAGGAAGACTGGCCCTGAGCTAAGGTCCGTGCCCATCTTCCTCTACTTTATATGTGGGATGCCTACCACAGCATGGCTTTTGCCAAGTGGTGCCATGTCCACACCCGGGATCCGAACCGACGAACCCCGGGCCACCGAGAAGTGGAACGTCTGCACTTAACCGCTGCGCCACCAGGCTGGCCCAAGCAGAGCATTGTTGAGGATACAAGATCCACTTAGTGACAGGCAGGGTTTGGGGATTGGCCCCCAGGGTCACTTGACCTTCAGGAACCTTTCCCTAAGCTAGTGAGAAGAGGTTTGGCAATTCTTCTCAATTCTCTCCCCAGAAGACGTCCCGGCATACCAGCGGGGGCGGTGGAGGAGCAGGAGGAGGAGGCAGCAGCGGCACAGGGGGCAGTAGCAGTACCTTCATCGCTGGCAGGAGAAGCCGGTCAGCCTCACCGTCCACCCAGCAGGAGAAGCACCCTTCCCACCACGAGAGGGGCCAGAAGAAGGTGAAAGTCCTCCCGTCTGCCTCTCCTGCCCACACTCACACCTCTTTCAAGAAGCCACCACAAGGTTCCCCCAGGGCCTTGGGGCCTGTCCCCTTCCTTCCTGAGGGCCAGGAGGGGGCTGAGGAAGTGATATGGGAGGGTCACAGAGGGTGAGGTGAGAGCCTGGCTTCCCTGGGGCTCTTTGTGTCCTGTGGTTCCTGTGTCCTCCCCATGGCATGACAGTGTCTGCAAAGCCCCTAACACATGGCCCTGCACATTTGCACACATCTCCACAGTCTAGCCGTGTGTCAGCCCAGTTTGTAAGTGTGCCACACGTCACAGTGTCCCTGGCTCCCATCCCTCTGCACAGCTCTGTGTCCCAGGTGGACACACTTGCAGGTGTGTGCTCACGTGTTTGGTGCTCTGTGTCACTGGCATGATAATGGGACAGGCTATTTTTAACAGGCAGTTAATGAGGGGGAGGGGCTGTTGGCTCAGAGGAACCTGCCTGAACCACTCCTGTCCAGCCAAAGTCCCCTAGTCCCTCTGTAGGGGGGGATGACACCCACAAAGCCCCTTCTCTGAGCCACCCACATGTCATGTTTATCCTCACCCAAACTGCCCCCCAACACCAATATCTGGTCACCTCTCCCTCCCAGAGTCGAAAGGACAAAGAACGCCTTAAACAGAAGCACAAGAAGCGGCCTGAGTCACCCCCCAGCATCCTCTCCCCGCCTGTGGTCCCCACTGCTGACAAGGTACTGCTGCCCACACCAGGAAGGATGGCCACGGCAGTGGGAGGGAGCCCAGGTGTGAGGGGTCGGGGTGAGCCAGGGAGCCGGGCACCGCCCACAGCTTCAGGTTAATGTGCCTCAGCTCCCCACCCCAAACCCCGGTTCTCCCCCATTCTAGCCTAGGAGGGGCCTATGCAGCTCAGTGCCACCAAGCACTCACCAACCAGGAGAGTGAGGGTGGGGTGGGGGGTACCGCCCTGCTGCTGGCTGCCAGATGTTTACATCTGCCTCTCTCCAGACACAGGGCCTCAGCACTGGGCTCTTGTCTGCGGGTACAGTGCTCGGGCTGGTTCTCCAGGTTTCTGGGGCCCGGTGCCCCAGAGATAGGCAGAGAGGACCCCTTCGCTCTCTCCCTCCCCGACGTCAGGAGGATGCCAAGCCTGTTGCCTAACCAAAATCCCACTCCACGCAGAATGGAGGGGCTGGGAGTGCGGCCCAGGGTGGCATGGGGGACAGTCCCCTGGACAGCACCCTGAAACTCCCACTCATCCCACCCTTCCCAGTCGGGGCTTGGTATGTCAGGCCTGTCTCCAGAAATGGGCAGCATCTGGATGAGCAGCCGGCAGGCCCTACCCAGGCTAGTGAGTCGCTAATCCAAGCCAGAGCAGCCCTCCCTGCCCCTCCTTCCACCCGCCCTCCCCATGGAAGGATAGGGGACTGGAGAAACTCTTTCCTTCTGTTGCCATTATTGCCCCGTTCACCTCCCGCTGCCTCTGGAGGTTGGCAGGGCTCTGGGCATCATAGCAGGAGGCTCAGATATCAGGTTTCCAGGGTGATGTTGCTGTGGCAACTGTGCCAGTAACCCTCTCCCCACCCTGCTTCCCAGGGCTCACCTGGAAAAGCTTGTCACCTATGCCCTCTGACCTTTCCTTAGGGCCTGCAGGCAGGTGGAAAGAGAGGGCCAGAGATCTGGGAGTTCCCCCAGTGGCCCGATGTCCCCTTGGATATGTTGGAGCATTCTGCCCATCCCCCTCCACCCACCCCAGCATTTCAGCTACCCCTCCCCCTGGCCCCTCTCCTCCCTTGCTCTCAGAACCACATCTGGCTCCCTTCAGAACTCCAGCTGTTGAAAAGAACAAAGAGGAAGACAAAGACAAGGGCTCCGCCCAGGGAGGGGCAGCACAGGGTGGCTCTCATTCCCCCATCCATTCTCCCTCTGGCAGTTGTTCCTTCAGCACTCTTTACTGAATACCTTGTCTCCACCGGGAGGAAAGGCACCATCCCTTTTAATATGAAGCCCTGACTCACTCACCACATGCCAGGCTCTTCCAGAACAGGGGGATGGAAGGGGTGCCTGGGGATTAGTTCATTTAATCCTCAAAATAATCCAATGAAATAGGTATTTTTTAACCCCATTTAATAAATGAAGAAACTGAGGCACAGAGAGGTTGAGTAATTTGCCTAAAAGCACACAGCTAGTAAGTGGTAGAATCGAGATTTGCACCCAGGCAGCCTGGTTTGAAGGCCTGCACTCTTACCCACTGCAAGACACTGTCTCTGCAGTATATTAATAGCAGCCACCACTATCAAAATCATTGTTATTGACCCCATACTACGTATCTGCCATCGTGCTCCTCATAACTCTCCAAATAGGCATAATGAGCCCCTTAAGGACACTGAAGCTTAGTGAGGTTGAGAGACTATGCAGCATAACACGGTGGGCAACAGCAGAGCTGGCCAGGCTCACAGCCTGTGCTGCCCGACCCCAGAGCCCGTGTTCTTCCACCCACCGCCTGCCGCCCTCAGTGAGGTTACTGGGGGCCTCAGAAGTGGGGACGGTATGTTTCAGTACAGTGTGGCAGTTGCTGACATGGCTGATGTGGGTATGAGATGCCCTGAAAATAAGAGGACAGTGACTTGTTCCACCCCAGGTATCTAGGGTGGCTTCACGGAAGAGAGGACTTCAAGCTGGATTTTGAGGGACGAAAAGTTTCCCAGGAAGAGTAGGGACAGGCTCTCCTGGCAGAGGGCTCGGCACTGCCAGTTCAGATTGTCTAGGAAGGGCACAGGGTGGCCAGGGAACTGGTGTCCACCAGGTGGCTGCAGCTCAGGGTGAGCAGGGAGGGAGCGGTAGTGACTGGGGGGCCCAAGGATGGGGCCAGGACAGCTCCTTCTCGCTCGATCCCTCTTCCCCCGCACACACCACTTCTCAGCACAAGTCTAGCCCTCTTAGCCCCCCTAAGTATTTCTTAACTGATTGACTGGACAGATGAGCACATCAGCACAGACTCTGGGACCGTTTTCATCTTTCCCCTGCCTGAGGTGAAGCACAGACAGCTCCGTGGGTTCAGAACACTCCCCTCTCTTCACACCCAGAAGTTCCACAGCTGCCTCCCCATTTCCCTGGTCTAGGGGCTCCCACCACCATCGCCCTGCCTGGAAGTCCTTCCTGAAGCTAACTCTGGGCTCTCCTAGTAGAGCCCCAGGTCCTGTGTCCTCCTGCTCCACCCCCAAGTTGGGGTGAGCCCAGGCAGCTGGGCTTGAGCCTTCCTCTGTCCTCCCTCCGTCAGGTCTCCTCCTCAGCTTCTTCCTCCTCCCACCACGAGGCCGGCACTCAGGAGACCTCTGAGAGCAGCAGGGACTCGAAGGGGAAAAAGTCTTCCAGCCATAGCCTGAGTCACAAGGGGAAGAAACTGAGCAGTGGGAAAGGTGTGAGCAGCTTCACCTCCGCCTCCTCCTCCTCTTCCTCCTCCTCTTCCTCCTCCTCTGGGGGGCCCTTCCAGCCTGCAGGTGAGTGTGGGCATCCTGGAGGAGGTGGGAGCCCAACAGCTTTTGGCCCTGAGCTTTTCTAGCAGAGGCCTCTGCATATGGGTTTGCATGTCATTTGCTTCTTAAATCGGTTCAAGTTAAAGATGGGGAATCCCCACCCAGTGACTCCTCTCCAAACCTTCCCCTCAACCCTTCCTTCCTGGGCTGGAACTTTCCTCCCCTCCCTCTCATGGCTCACCCTCCCACCCCCGGAACAATGTTCCTTAACCCCTACACTTGTGTAGTAAAGTGCCATCTGTAAAGTACCAACACTAATGTTAGCTCTTGTACTCTCTCCAGTGGTCCAGTGAGGTCATAGGGAGGGAGTTATTCCCCTCCTACTCTATCACAGGTGGGAAAGCTGGAGGGGGAGGACACTCATCCCAGGACACAGAGACAGTGGTGGAGCTGGACAGGAAACTAGGCTTCCCCAACCCCCGACCAACTAGTGCATGTTGGGAGTGGGAGGGAGTGAGGGGATCTGGGGTCCAGCTGTAATTCGGTTTTCCCTCTATGCAGTTTCGTCCCTGCAGAGCTCGCCTGACTTCTCTGCATTCCCCAAGCTGGAGCAGCCAGAGGAGGACAAGTACTCCAAACCCGTAGCCCCCACCCCTTCAGCCCCCCCCTCCCCCTCAGCCCCCGAGGCCCCCAAGGCTGACCTCTTCGAGCAGAAGGTGGTCTTCTCTGGCTTTGGGCCCATCATGCGCTTCTCCACCACCACCTCCAGCTCGGGCCGGACCCGGGCCCCATCCCCTGGGGACTATAAGTCTCCCCATGTCTCGGGGTCCGGGGCTTCAGCAGGCAACCACAAGCGGATGCCCACCCTCAGCGCTGCCCCTGCGCCTACCGAGGAGACCCCTGAGACAGGCCTGAAAGAGAAGAAGCACAAAGCCAGCAAGAGGAGCCGACATGGGCCAGGCCGGCCCAAGGGCAGCCGGAACAAGGAGGGTACTGGGGGCCCAGCCGCTTCCTCCCTGCCAGGTGCCCAGCTGGCTGGCTTTACCGCCACTGCTGCCTCACCTTTCTCTGGAGGTTCCCTGGTCAGCTCCGGCCTGGGTGGTCTGGCCTCCCGCAACTTTGGGCCTTCCGGGAGCCTGCCCAGCCTGAGCCTGGAGTCCCCCCTGCTGGGGGCAGGTTAGTGACCCTTGGGGACAGAAGGCATCTCATGCCAATCTAGTATGGGGACAGAGGCATAAACATGCAGTTAGAAGGAAATGTGATAGAAACTGCTCCAAAGGACAGGGATAAAGGATGGAGGTGACAGTCACCTCTAAGACACTCCTCCCTAGCCATCTTCTGCATAGTTGTAGTGGGAGAGATCAGGATAGACTGCCAGTAGGACTTACCAAGTTTTGGGTGGGGAATTAGAAAAGCTGGGAATTCCTCAGGCCTGGGCAGGGCTGTGTAATAAGCAGGCACGTAAAGCAGATGTCACCAAGGCAAAAAGTGACATCTTTGCAGCAAGAGAGTTAGACAGGTATGTGAGGCCAGATCCAGAGGAGTGCTCTCATTGGGGAGGGGCCATCCCAGCCACCTGACTGAGGAGGGGCCTGGGGACGTGGTGACTGTAAGCTTCCCTCTTGTCCTTCTTGTGCCTGTAGGCATCTACACCAGTAATAAGGACCCCATCTCCCACGGTGGCGGAATGCTGCGGGCTGTCTGCAGCACGCCCCTCTCCTCCAGCCTGCTGGGGCCCCCAGGGACCTCGGCCCTCCCCCGCCTCAGCCGCTCCCCATTCACCAGCACCCTCCCCTCCTCCTCTGCTTCTATCTCCACCACTCAGGTGAGGCCTTACTCCTGAGCCCCTCCATCCCTGGGCAGGTGGGGGACAGGCTGCCGAGGACCCCAGCTCTCCATGGGATTTTGAGATTGGGCTGGATCACCACCAGAACTTCTCTCTGGTCGTCTCTCCTCCCCAGCACACCTGGTCCCCTCCACCCTGGTACACACAGTTGTGCCCTAGATCCAAGAATAACCACCGGGCTGGACTCTACCTCCTTTCCCTCAGGTGTTTTCTCTGGCTGGCTCTACCTTTAGCCTCCCTTCTACCCACATCTTTGGAACACCCATGGGTGCCGTTAACCCCCTCCTCACCCAAGCTGAGAGCAGCCACACAGGTATGTGAGTCTCTGACCCCACTCCCCTTTCTTCCCAAAGGCCTGAGGGGCACCCATCATCTGCATGTCACCCAAGAAAGGATGGGAGGGCTTTCTGGCTGCCCCCTCCCTCTGGCTATTGCCCACCCTACCAAAAGAAAATATTTCACACACAGCAAACCACTTTTACGTTAAAACCAGTTAGGGGGACAGGCAGGGCAGGGAAGAATTACTACTGTTCCATCTCACAGAAGAAAAAGGCAGAGAATAACGACTTGCTCAAGGCAGTTGAAGGAGGCAAAGACATAGGGGAACTCAAATTCTGGCCTCCCGACTCCAAGCCCAGTTTGCTCACGGCTGCAGCATAGCTCCCGCCGCCGGCCTATTAGTGAGTCCTTGGGATCAGCGTTTACAGACAACCCACCCGCTGGGCAACTGCGACCCGGGTATTTAGGAGTTAAGGGGGCGGGTCACAAGCGCCCCTCCCTTTCCCTGGAGAATTAATCCAGCCCCAGAGAGCTGATTGGTGCAGAGATACCACCTGGCCGGCTAGGGGGCGGGGCTTGCCTCTCGGCCGCCAGTTCAGGTAGGCCTTCTTAAAGGGGTCAAATCCGATTCCAGAAAAGAACCCGAGAGTAGGGTGACTATATTTTCCAAAACCCAGAACGGAATTGTGTGGCCCAACAAAGGGTTTTGCCAACTAACATGTGAGTTTATGACTATAAAAAGTCGCACAAAACTAATAACAGCTACAATTATTAAGGGCTTGCTGCAAGGCAGCTAAACCCTTCAGCTTACCACCTCACATTTACCTATTACCTTATTTTAAGCCACACAGCAGTCACTTCAGACAGGTTAGTTACAAGCCCAAGGTCACATGGTAAGTATCAGATCCAGGTTCAACCCAGGACTGCCTAGACTCCAAATTTCTATTACTCTGAGGCTTCCATGAAAGAAACTGGGAGGTGGATCTGAAAGTGGCCAGACAGTGGGAGCCTTTCTGCCTAGAGAAAGGGGAGGACTAGATCCCATAGCTTTGCCTCCCAAGGGGCCAGGTTTCCAAGCCAGCGCTCCCAGCGCCTTACAAGCTAGAACTGTCAGTCTGGGGTTGGGAGATCCTGGGTTAAGGTCCCAGATCCCGCACTCACTTTCGAGGCGGGGACCATGAGGCCAATGGCACCCCTTCCCCGCTGATCCCTGCCCCCTTCTCCTTCCAAGAGCCAGACCTGGAGGACTGCAGCTTCCGGTGTCGGGGGACCTCCCCCCAGGAGAGTCTGTCTTCCATGTGAGGGAGGGGTAGCGGCTTGGGGGAGGGCCTGGGAGCGGGGCTGGAGGGACACCTGGGGAGGAGGGCGTGGAGAGGCGGGCAAGGGAGGGAGGGGGGTCCGAAGGGAACACACTGGAACCCCTGAGGGGAGAGGACGGAGGGAGGGAGACTGGAGTCGGGGCGTGAGGTAAGCCTGAGCCCGGTTTTCCCTTCCGACCCCAGGTCCCCCATCAGCAGCCTCCCCGCACTCTTCGACCAGACAGCGTCTGCACCCTGTGGGGGCAGCCAGTTAGACCCAGCGGCCCCCGGCACAACTAACATGGAGCAGCTGCTGGAGAAGCAGGGCGACGGCGAGGCCGGCGTCAACAGTGAGGAGGGGTGGCGCTGGGCTGGGGGACCACCCCAAGCACCCCCAGACTCGGTCACCCTTCTCCCCGAGGTCCCCAAACGTCTTTAAGGTTCCGTCCCTCGGCCTCGCCCCAGCCTTAACTCCTGCCAACCTCAGCTTCACCTTTAACCCCTGCTAAGCCCTGCTCCCGGCCTCGCCCCCTCTGCGCCCGCCTTTGGCCCTCGCGCCCCCTGGGCCTTACCTTACTAAACCCCAACTTCCGCCCGCCTCTTCCCTCCCCATCTCAAGGCCGCGACCCTCAGGCCCCGCCCCTAGTCCTCACACCTCCGGCTCCCCACGGCCCGCCTCTCGAAGCTCACCTGTGTCCCTCGGTAGCCGGCGCCTTCTCTTCTAGGTTTCGTCCGATTTCCTCCGCCAGGTCCCGCCCCAGGCCCCGCCCCCGGCGCTCTGGCCCCGCCCCCAGCCCGCGCCCCGCCCCTCCGGGCCCGCGGGGCTCAGGCGCTCTCGCTCTTTCTGCAGTCGTGGAGATGCTGAAGGCCCTACACGCACTGCAGAAGGAAAACCAGCGGCTTCAGGAGCAGATCCTGAGCCTGACAGCCAAGAAGGAACGACTGCAGATTCTCAACGTGCAGCTCTCTGTGCCCTTCCCCGCCCTGCCTGCCGCCCTGCCTCCCGCCAACGGCCCTGTCCCTGGGCCCTATGGCCTGCCTCCCCAAGGTAAGGGGATCCCACCCAGCCTGGGAGTGGGGGCCTCTGCCGGGCGGTCCGAAGTGGCCTCGACTCCAGCCCCTGACCTCCTTCCCTGATGCCCCTCCTCAGCCGGCAGCAGTGATTCCTTGAGCACCAGCAAGAGCCCCCCGGGGAAGAACAGTCTCGGCCTGGACAACTCGCTGTCCACGTCTTCCGAGGTGGGCGCCACGGGGAGGGGCACGGGGGACGGGCAGGAGGGGAAGGCGCAAGGGCCTCCTGGTCCCATCTCCACCCTGCAGCTATTGGAGGCTGGGCAAGGAAGTGATTGGCTGAGCGATTGGTTGACTGATCCATTCATTCCTTCCTTAAATAAGCAATAATCACGAGGTGCCTACTTACTGCCAGGCACTGGCTAAACAATCAGTGAGGGAAACGCACACAGTCCTGTTCCTGAAGAGAGGCTAAATCCAAGAAAACGACCGAGAATTACAGACCTGGAAAAGTGCTAAGATGGAAATACTTTGAGGGCTGTGAGGAAGAATGGGGGTGGATTCTTCTGTAGATAGGAGGTGGTTAGGGAGGGCCTCTTTGGGAAGTGTTTGCGAGCGTTCACTACAGTGCCTCACACAGAACAGTCCCTGTGTAACTGGTGGGGTTTGGGGGAGTAGTTGCTATTGTTACATTGTGGTTATTATTGAAGTCAAACAAACTGGCTTCTTGCTCCCCTGCCCCTTACTGACTGATGGGCCATAATAATCACAATAATAACTAACATTAATTGCACACTTGCCCTTTGATGACAGAGGGCATGTCTCCTGTGTGAGACTTTTAAAGCATTGGTTTGTTTAGTCTTCACAGTGACCTTATGCAGTCGGTACCACTGTTACATGCATGTTATGAGTGAGTAAACTGAGGCAGAGAAGCCACCCAAGCCTGTGGAATAGTGGACACAGGAATTGTGGACATAGGATTTGAACCTGAGCTTTTCGCTCTGGCTGCTGTTCTCTTGACCGCAGTTACTTAGTCTAAGAATCAGTGGCTTCACCCATGAAGTGAGAATGACAAGACAGGACAGGTCAAGCAGCAGCAGCGATCCTGGGTCTGGTTCACGAGAGGGTCACTGCTGTCACGAAGGGACTTGTAGACATGATTTGCGAAGACTATTTGGATTCTTAGCCTTTACCCTGGCCCTGCTTCTTCCTCCTGGGTGGCTCTGCCTGGGGGTGAGGTGGGGGTGACTATGCTCTGTGAGAATGCTGATGGGTGCTGGGCCGGGGGCCAGAAAAGTCCTGCTGGCCCCCTGCCCTCTGACCCCTCCCTTCCCCCTCCCTCCCCAGGACCCACACTCAGGCTGCCCGAGCCGCAGCAGCTCATCGCTGTCCTTCCACAGCACGCCCCCACCGCTGCCCCTGCTCCAGCAGAGCCCCGCTACTCTGCCCCTGGCCCTGCCTGGGGCCCCTGCCCCGCTCCCGCCCCAGCCACAGAATGGGCTGGGCCGGGCACCCGGGGCAGCGGGGCTGGGGGCTATGCCCATGGCTGAGGGGCTGTTGGGGGGGCTGGCGGGCAGCGGGGCCCTGCCCCTCAATGGGCTCCTGGGGGGGTTGAATGGGGCTGCCGCCCCCAACCCTGCGGGCTTGAGCCAGGCTGGCGGGGCCCCCACGCTGCAGCTACCAGGTTGTCTCAACAGGTGAGGGAGAGCTCAGCCTGGGGAGGGGAACGGGGAGGCTGGCTCTGGGAGGGACTCCCCCAAACACCCACCATCCCCCAAAAGGCAAAATGTCCCCCAGTCTCACAGGCTGTAGAATCTAGTCACCTCCTGCCTCGGGTACTGCCTGCATGTTAGATGGGAGTGTCCTCTGGATGGTAGCTCTCCAGGTTCAGATCATCTGTTGATTTATTGGACCCAATCTAGGTTTTCCTCCTGGCAACCTTCTTCCATCTCACTTGTCTCCCCCCAGCTGCCCTCTCTGAGCTCTTCTGTTTCTCGTTAGTCCTCTAAAATCGCACATCCCTGCCTCTCTCCACCTGGGTCTGAGGGAGCCCAGGAACTTGGGCGGGGGGAGGAGTGTCTCCCTGTCCCTTGCCATGGTCTGCGTTTTGTCCCCCTGCTCAGCCTAACGGAGCAGCAGAGACACCTCCTGCAGCAGCAAGAGCAGCAGCTCCAGCAGCTCCAGCAGCTCCTCGCCTCCCCGCAGCTGACCCCGGTAACTCCTCTCTTCCCAGGCCGTCTCCCCGCTCTCGCTCCGCTGGAAGGTCCCATCTCAGAGGGTCTGGGCCAGCCTGGGGAGGACAGGTGTAGAAGGGAGGGAGGGCGGCCCCAGGCGGGGCTGATACTGCACCTGTGGGCCAGGGCCTGGCCCCTGTGGAGCCTGTGGGGATGGGTAGAAAAAGGTTGCTCTCAGGGGCCCCTGGGCATTGGGGAGGGGATGCTGGAGTGGCCCCAGAGCACATCCTAGTGTGAGGATCGGGAGGGCGCGAGTCCTCAGTTACTGAGCATTTCCAGTCCCAGCCCCAAGGATCTTCAGAGAGCAACTTCAGGGTCACTGTGGAGAGGTGGCTGAGCAGGTGACACCCCCTCAACCAGAGCAGCCCCTTTTGGGTCTCTCTCTCGTATGCCGGGTTCTGCTAAGATTTCCTTTGAAGGAAATTGTTCTGCCTTCTAAAAAGGAGGGAATTGATAAAATGGAAAAAAATAATCATTTTCATAGAAAGAAACATTAGAAAGATACACAAGAAACCAATTCAGGGGCTGGCCTGGTGGTGCAGTGGTTAAGTTCGCACGTTCCGATTCTTGGCGGCCCAGGGATCGCCGGTTCAGATCCTGGGTGTGGACGTGGCACCGCTTGACAAGCCATGCTGTGGTAGGCGTCCCATGTATAAAGTAGAGGAAGATGGGCATGGATGTTAGCTCAGGGCCAGTCTTCCTCAGCAAAAAGTGGAGGATTGGCAGTAGTTAGTTCAGGGCTAATCTTCCTCAAAAAAAAAACAAAAGAAACCAATTCAGCTAGTTGCCTATAGGACCCAGGTGGGAACAGGAGTAGGAGCAAGATTTCTTAAGGTAAACCTTGGTCTGCTGTTTTGGTTTTTGGAACACTGAAAATGCTTTGCCTATGCAATGCAAAAATAAATGAATCTTAAATGAAAACTAAACAAACAAAAAAAGGGAGGGAGTTGAAAACTATTGACCTAGTTTAGTATTTCTCAACTTGGGGTCATACCACCCCTGAGGGCATTTGTGGTTGTCATAGCAACTGAGGAACTGATTTAGTGAGGGAATGGGCCTGGGGATGTTGAATATCCTGCACTTGGCCGGTGGTACCCCAGTTGACAAACACTGATGGTATGCAACCACTCCTTTGTTCAAATGGGAAAACTGAGGCCGGGGAGTAGGGAGTTAGAGACAGAACCTTGACTGTCTCCTGGGTCTCCTGCTTCATGGTTCCATTGTGATGGCATGGAGCCCGGGCCAAGCAGGGCATGCTGGCCCCAGGGACCACTGGCCAATGAGCAGTCTGGCCCCCTCGCAGGAACACCAGACTGTTGTCTACCAGATGATCCAGCAGATCCAGCAGAAGCGGGACCTGCAGCGGCTGCAGATGGCCGGGGGCTCCCAGCTGCCCATGGCCAGCCTGCTGGCAGGAAGCTCCACGCCGCTGCTGTCCGCGGGCACCCCTGGACTGCTGCCCACAGCATCTGCCCCACCCCTGCTGCCCGCCGGAGCCCTGGTGGCTCCCTCACTCGGCAACAACACGAGTCTCATGGCCGCAGCAGCTGCGGCCGCAGCAGTAGCAGCAGCAGGTGGACCTCCAGTCCTCACTGCCCAGACCAACCCCTTCCTCAGCCTGTCAGGGGCGGACGGCAGTGGCAATGGCCCCAAAGGAGGGGTGAGTAAGGGGCCCTGGGCTGTCCTGTCTTCCTTCTCTGGGATAGGCAGAGGTGGATCATCAGAAAGCACATCAGAGGCATCATCAGAAGGAGGAAGGAGGCCACCCTTAGGTTGGCCAAGCGCCCTGCTCCAGACCCCGGGGCCTCTGCTAGCACGGGGGTGCCCTCCTGCAGATCCAGGAAAGATACGCTCTGAGTGTGAGCTAATAGTAGAAGGACCCTTAGAAAAGGCTGTTTCCTCTCTGAGTGGACTGATTAGGAAAAAATGAAGCTCTGGGTGGGCCATTTCGAGAAAGGTCCTCCCTCTTTCCTTCTGCTGACAGCACACCGCCAGAGCCCAGGGTGCTGGCCTTGGCTGGCACTTGCCTGCTTAGCTGGGTGCCCTTGTGCAGGGTGACTTCCCCACACACACGTTGACCTTGGTGTGCACCTGCCACAGCCCATGCCAGGAGCATCAGCTGGGCTCCCTCGCTGCAGCCTACAACAGCTTCCTTGACCCAGGAAGCTGTTCTCAACTGGGTGTTAGGACCAGACACCTCCCAAACCCGCAGCCTCCCTCTCTCTTTCCAGACCGCTGACAAAGGAGCCTCAGCCAACCAGGAAAAAGGCTAAATCCACCCATGGCCCTCCTGACCCCCCAAGTGGAGGGGGCAGATCCTGGCCTGAGGGGTCCTAGCCTGGAGCAGGCACCTGCGCCCAGACACTGGAGAGCCCCGGCCCACATCCTGTGCTGAGGCCCGGGGAGTGTGAGGCACTCCTGGTGCCGAGCATGGACTGAGACCAGAGGCGAGCCCCTTCCATTGGCCCCTTCCCTCTCTGCACTGACCCCTTCGTGAGGGGCTCAGAGGGAGGACAGGCTCCAAGCCCGCCTAGGAGCCCCCACTCTCAGTGAGTGTTTGAGGTCTCAGAGAGCAGAATGGGCCATGGCATAAGTGGGGGTTGGTTGGACCCTCCACATAAAATGGATCAGCACTTGAGTGGGGAGAAGAGGCGGGTAGGCCCTGGGCCTGCCCCTGCGTGGAAGTGGAAGTCTTTTACCAAGAAGGGTGGCCCCACTTTACCTGCAGTTTCTTCCCAACTTGGGCAGATGGCAGGAGGGATCCCTTGGACTGTTTCTGGCCAGTCCCCTTCCCCTGCCCCCCAACAAGGGTCTCGAGCTGAGCTTGTAAAAGCCCACAGACTCGGGGACTGAGGAAGGGACAGGATGGCATCAAACTGGGCCCAAGCCTCCCCACCTCTGGTTCCCCAATGATGGGTTGGGGGAGGGCAGGGGGAAGAGGCCCAGCCCACTTGGTGCCCCGCCCCTTTTTGCACTATTGGGTTTAGGAGTGCTGAGGCTGGGGATATGGAGCTGCCTGACTCAGAGAGCGTGTGTCCGTGTGCGTGCTTGCGTGTGCATGTGTGTGTCTCCCCTGGACCTGGGGCAGCTAAGGGCAGGGATAGGAGCAGTGCTCAGATGAGGCAGCACCAGAGGGGGGGCTCCCAGCTCTTGTTTGCACCCTCCCCACCTCCCCAACTTTGGTCCCTTTCTGGGGCATGAATGGTTAACAGAAACCGAAACAGTACTCCAATATTGGAGAGTAATGGGGCCTGGGGGCTTAGAATCAGGGTAATATCCTGCCTTCCCTCCCCCAGCCCCTGCATAGTCTCAGTGCCCCCTCAGAGCTCCCCTTCCCCACTGATAGTTGGTCTTGCTTCCCTGGCACAAGGGGAGCCCCAGGGATGGGGATTGGGGGATGGGGCAAGGGGCGGGCGGTGGGGGTAAAGTGCCACTTCCTTTAATGAAAACCTCCCTCCCAGAACTAACCAGCCTGCTCCCCTGCACCTCCCCCCACAACCAGGGGACACTTAAGCTTAAGCTGACCTAACAACTGTCCCTTCACCCACCAGCTATTTTCCCCCGGGCTGTAGTGGGAAAGTCTCACCTTAAAGAGTCCCCCGCCTGCCCAGGGCCTTTGGTGGCAAGGCCGAGGGGCAGCGGGACAGCCAGGAGAGGGGCAGGGTTGAAGCCTGTGTCTGTTTCAGTTGCACTGGGGTTGGGGCCGGGAGAAGGCGTTTCCAGCTTTCCCTGATGCTCATGTCTTGTCAGTCTCTTTGCATGTGTGGATTTTTGTGTGTGTGTTTCTGTTTGGGTTTTTGTTGTTGTTGGTTTCTTTTTTTTAAATAAAGAAAAGAAGATGTGTATATTTTTGGCAACGACAGAAACGTAGTGCAGATATATTTTTGCCTGTGCTGCTCAACTGGTTTTTTTCTGATACTGAAAATAATATTCCTGTTGATAAGACTTTGTAAGATGTTAGGGAGCTGATAATGGAGGGGGTGGGTGGGAATCCTTCAGAGGCAATTTCTTAGGCACTTGCAAGGGCTGGGGGGAGGGGGGAGGCAATTGTGATGACCTCAGAAATACTCACTTTTTATTAATGCTAAATATCAGTTAGAAAGAAATGATAGAATTCAGCATTTTATTCATCTTTATCTGTTAAGCTCTCTAACTCCCTGACCCCAGACCATTGAAAAGAAGAAGAACCTTCAGAGATTCTTAGAAGAGTTGCTCATTCACACCCATGCCCTCACCCACGGCTGGCCCACTTAGAGCTGAAGTCCACTTCTGTTCTGGGTGGGAGGGAAGTAATCTTCAAGGTTGCCGTGGTGGCATGATTTAGTGCACTGGAACCAAGACCTCCCCCCTCCCTCCCAGCACCCAAGAGTCTGGGGTTCTCATCTCCAAGAGTATGTTTTCCAACTTCCCCAGGCTGGGGTGCAGCGTCAGGTAGTCAGGTTAGATTTGAAGAAGGGACCCAGGCTGGGTATGGATTGGTGCTGTCCCTCGATTCGGGGTGGGGGGTGCGGGGCATGAGAGGTAATACATTTTGTTCAATTGAGGGAGCTTTATAATAGGAAAGGTCTGGAGATCTTCAGAAGGGAGCAGGGTCCCAATGCCAGGCGGGGACGGCTATACTGACCTCACCCTCCTCTCCCAGCCTCAGTCGCTTTTTCCAGGGTGAAGTTGGATGGAGAGTGAGAAGGGACTGCAGACTTGTAGATGGCTCTGTCTAGGGGAGGGGAGGGATGTGGTTTGCAGGGCGGAAGTCGAGCTTGAAAATGCATGAGAGTGGAGCTTTGTGTCCTCACCCTCAGCTCAAGGTATGAGTGGGTATGCATGCAGGGCCGCTGTTCTGTTTGGCCTGAGTGACAGAGCTGGAAGGGACCTGTCTTTAGAGGTCCTTTGAGCCAGCTCCTCGTTTCGCAGGTGATAGATCCAAGCCTAGGAGGAGCAGAGGCTCGGACAGAGCCAGGACCAGCCCTCAGGACCCTGGCCTCCTGGTCCTGGCTCTCTCGCCCCACTGTACCACCTCCATGAGGCTGTCCATCTGTCCCTGTGTGTGTGATGTGCAGTGTGAGTGGAGTGCAGGGCTGTGCCCCGGCTGGGAGGGTATGTGTAGCACTGATGTCTTAGCTCAGAGCTGATGGATCCTCTCTATAGACAATGACACTTTAAAGCTTGCCTTTTTTTTTTTTTTTTTTTTGAGGTTTTCTTATTTGTGTGTGAGTTTTCCCCCTCAGGCTCCTGGGTCTACTGCCAGCTCCAGGTGCCGTTACCTTGAGGCTGATGAGAGCACCCCTGCGTGTTCCTGTACTGAGTTCTAGGAAGCACTCCTGGGAAGGGCCTAGACCAGTGAGGGGAGCCACAGCCAGGGGCCAGCTCTGAGAAAGCGTAACCTTCCCCACACTTCTTTTCCCAAACTGGAAACATGGACAGATTTTCAAAGGCACAGGCTCCCCGTGCCAGCTTCCAGCATCTTCCTTGTGCAGTGGACTAGAGTTAGGGGCAGGCAGCCTGCTCCTGATTCTCCTTTATCCCACTTATTTTGTCAGGGAGAGGTGCATGGAGGGATCAAGGTCACTTCAATTGGGAATTTGGAGGAAGATGGGGCACAGTCCCCTGGCTCCCTCTGGTCGCATCAATCCCAAAAAGTGTCTGCCTCTCCTGACCATTTTGACTTGATCTACTGAAAAGTTGGGGACCGAGGGGTGACTTTATTGCCTTTTTTTTCACTTTGGGACTTGGGTCATAGGACTGGAGAACCCAAACCCTGACTCCCACTCTTGTGCCCCTCTTTCCATCCCATCCTGTCTCAATGTAGCAGACCCTTCCCAGGGCGCAGGGAGGGGAAGCCGCAGTTCGCAAACCCAGGGGCTCCTTTTTCATTCTTTCTAAAACCTTTATATCCTCAGCCCAAAAGGCAATGGCCACTCCTGCCACCTCCAAGCCTGGAATTGTGCATAACCCGGATCTTGTATCTTTGTATAACGGATGTTATTTGTACGAAGGGCGGTTCGTAAACAGCACTTGTTCTTTTAATAAAAGAATGTTTTACAAAAAAAAAAAAAAAATCCTAAGAGACCCTGCTTTGTCTGCCTTTATTGAAGGGAAAGGAGGTGGAGCGCCGACTGTGGGCGCCTTGGGAGGGGAGGGGCATGGTCTATTACACTTCTTTAGGCACTCAGAGTAGTTTACAGACCGGAATGCACAGAATACCCGGGCTGCCTGCTGAGAACGGGTACCTGTGCCCCACCCACAACAATGTAAGGCGTAAACCTGGGCCGACGGAATCTGTTAAAAAACCAGCTCCCTGGGTGATGAGATGGACTCCACAGCACTTCTAGAAACACTGCCTCAGACTCGGCCAGAGATAACGGCTCCCAGGAGGGTCCCCGCTCACACGGGGGGGTGCCCCGGGAGGCCCAGGCAAGGAAGGGAGAGGCGAAGCTCCGCGCAGGTCATTCCGGAGGCGTGCCAGGGAGGGGGCGCCAGGACAGCCCTCTTTACACTCCCGGGGGGACCCGAGTTGCTGTCGGGGTGGCACCTCTGCTCGGCTTCCGGAGGCCAGGGCTGGACCGGACCGCGCAGGCCGCCGCCCCACCCGCGCGGAACCCGTGGCGTCTTCCGGGCCGAGGCGGGGCCGGGCCGGCTGGGGGGCGGGGGAGCGGGAAGGTGACCCGAGCGCGGGGCGGGGCCGGCGGGGCCGGCGCGGCGTGACGGGGCGGGGCGCAGCGCGGCGGAGCTGACCAGTATGGGCGCCGTGGGTGCTCTCCTGTGGCCGGCGGCGTGGGTGAGCGCCCTGCAGCCCCGGGCCCCCTCTGGCCCTCGCCCACTGACCCCCGCCCCCGCCCCGTCCCTCCTGCCCCTTGGCCGAGCATCCCCCCATGTCCCCGCGTCTCCTGGTGCTTTGCAGCCCTCCCTGAGCGCCTGCTGAGTACCAGCACCTCCCCTACTTCTCTTGTGACCCCTTTTTCTCACCCTCTCATTTCTCCCACGCTAAGCCCTGTCGTCTCTCCCCTCCCAGTGACTTCCCTCTGGAAGTCCTCCGCTTTCCATTGACTTTATTTTTCTGTTTCCAAACCGTCTCATGATGCCTGCGTGCCTTGCAGAAGCTGCACCAGAGGCGGGACATCTCCTCCTGGCTGGTAAGCACCCCCAGTTTCCCCCTCTCTCCGCGCAAGTCTCCCAGGCCCAGTGGCCCCAAAGGTAGAGAGGACAGAATGGAACCAGAAAGGGTCAGCCCTGCTTCCCAGACTCCAGCCTCCGAATTCCTGGCAGTGGCCACCTGCTGATGGCTCGGGGGAGGTAGAGTGGACAGGAGGGCACAGGGCAGGAAACCAGGCTTCCAGGCTGGGAGCTGTGCCCGATAAAGCAGGCCTCAGGTGCACTTGGCCCGCTTAGGCTGGCGGGATCCTGGCCCTCCCCTCCGTAGCACCCAGGTGGGAGCCAGGGTTTGAAGGGAAGGCAGCTGGCCCCGGGAACCTGAATGTCTGCGTGGCCTTGAAATCTATCTGGAGCTCAGGGTCCTTATGGTGTCCGAGGGGGAATGTCCTTGCAGGGTGGCATCAGATCAGCCTCCTGCAGAGGAAGCCTGCCACAAGCCAGGCCAGTGGGAAACTGGACAAGGCCACAGGCAGGCAGGTGCTTCCAGGGTGCCTCATCTTCCCTGCCACAGGCCAGATGGTTCCCCAAAACCCCAGCCAAGGCTGTGGTGGCCCAGAAAACACCCATCAAAGTGGAGCTGGTGGCTGGGAAAACCTACAGGTGGTGTGTGTGTGGCCGCAGCAAGAAGCAGGTAAGAGACCTTTCCCCTTCCCCTTGACATATGACACCCTTTGTTGGGGACAGCACGGTGTCTCCTGGGAGTTCCAGCCCAAGATGTTCCTCTTTCTCCCACACATGCCTAAGGGACAAGGGAGGTTAGGGGTGAAAGGATACTCTTGGGCCAGTGCCACAGCAGCCTGAGCTCCCTGTTCTCCGCATCCACCTTTGAGATGAGGGCAGAGACAGAAACTCAGTCACAAAGGCAGGTGGGTGATGCCCGGAGGTTCTGCACTCCTCTAGCGCTCCCTCCTTCTCAGAGGCAAGGTCGGGGCTCCCGCTCTGAGCACTGAGAGCTCGCTTGTCTCTTCCCGTCTCCTTCCTCCTTCTGGGAAGCATCTGGGCAAAGGTTCCCAGGGCTCGACCCTACATTGAGAAGACCCTATGCAGGCCCTCCTACAGTGTCTTCTCAGGCAGACCCTCCCCTTTCTCAGTTTATGTGACATTCCTGGTTTCGTGCCACAGCCTGCTGTCTTCTCAGTCTGCCTGCCTGCTCCCAACTTTTCTCCCTTCTGCCCCAGGAAGCTGCCCCATATTCTTAGCCTCTGGGGTGAGCTCTCAACTGTGTTCCTCCAAGGGGCGTGGTGTGCTGTCAGCAGCCCGGGGTCCCAAGTCTGCTTTGCCAGATTTGACATATGAGCAGGTCCTCATGAGGGTGGGGCAGCGCTAGAGAATGCCAGCCCCAGTGTGGCCTAGCCCAGGTAGGCACTCTGTGCCTCTCTGCCTCTTGCCCTGTGGGACAGGTTGCTGACTTTTATTTGCATACTTCTCTCATCTCTTCTCCTACCCCACCCTGACCCCAAGGTCAAGAGGCCTTGGTTCCAGCTCTGCCACTAACTAGCAAGACAAGGCACCTCTCTGGGCCTCAGTTTCCACTACCCAGCTTCTGCTTGAACAGCTGCTGGGATGGATGGGCAGGATGGTCCCGCATCAGGCAGCCAGTCTGCTGTGGGACATCGGCTTTGTCCCTGTAACACCCACTCCGTATAACATGCCCAGTTGTTTCCTGGAGCCAAACAAAATTGATACCCTAGGCTTAAAGCACTGTGATGCACACAGGCTCTCTCCCACCCAGAGAAGTTTTTTCCCAAGAATATGGGGAAGGAAATGAATTTCATGAGCCAATGTAGACTCAGAACCATTTAAAAAAACCTATCAGGTAAACATTGCTGATACCTAAGGCCCCATTTCACCTTGAAAATTCTGTCCTTGTGTCCTGCTCTCTGGGTCCTCTAGAGACTAATGCTATAAAAACTCTTACTGAACACTTACTGTAGGCAAAGTGTGTAATAACCAGTGTTTATTTTGTTTCCTTGGGACAATTCTACTCTTATTACCCTCTCATTACAGATAAGCGAGGTAAACTAGTGAACCAGGCTGTCAGCCTCAGAGTGGAGCCCCGCCCTAGCAGGTGGGGTCAGGTCTCTTAACTTCTTTCTCTCACCAGCCCTTCTGTGACGGCTCCCACTTCTTCCAACGCACTGGCCTGTCCCCACTCAAGTTCAAGGCCCAGGAGACGCGTGCAGCGGTCCTCTGTACCTGCAAGGCCACCCAGAAGCCCCCGTACTGCGATGGCACCCACAAGAGCGAGCGGGTGCAGAAGACAGAAGTGGGCTCCCCACTCTGAGGGGGTGGCTGCCGCCCAGCGCCAGGCCTAGAGAGGTACCCCCATTGTGGGGAAGGAAACGGAGTGCTAAGCCCAAGAAGGGATCATCCAGGGACCCCACTACCCACAGCTGGCTTGTGAAAAACGTGCTCCCTGTAACTGAGGTGTCTAATCTGGGGACCTCTAACCTGGTCCAATGCCTGCTGGTAGACGAGATGGCATTAAACAAGCATGCCTGCCCAGAGTGCTTTTCTTGTCACTCGTGTGAGGCACATGGCCTGTCCGTGCTCTAGGACCTGGGCTCGGGGCACCTGACCAGCCACAGGGAGGGGGTAGTTCATGTTCATTCCAGAGGGGGTCCCCTGAGGCAGGCTGAGGCCAGGGGACCCACCTACCCCTTCCCTCTCCCCTCAAACCCAAAGAACCACAGGCTTCGGAGAGTATGCAGCATTTATTACAAAGCCAGGAGATACAAATGGCCCAGGGCAGGAGGAGGGGACAGCCACAGCACCTCAGACACACGACAGGGTGCAAACACAGACAAACCCGTCAGGGGCTCCCCACCCCAAAAACCCAGGTTATGAAAGAGTCTTGCCTCCTCCGTGATCTGCTCTATGTACAGTGGAGGAAAAACAGGTGGGCAGGGATCTGGTGGGGTCTGCCCCCAGGGGACAAACCACTGACCTCTCGGGATGAAGGGGAGGTCAGAGCTTACAGGCTTCTGTCTTCTTGTGCTTTTAGAAGCCTCTGTCACTCTTTCCTGACTCAGCCTCAGCTGAGGGTGGCGAGGGAACTAGAGGGCTGTTTGCCTTTGGCAAAATCTGGGGTCTGTGCTTATCCGACATTAACCCCGCTCCACCTCTCCCCTCTCGGCCCCCAAGTGAGACTTGACCACCAGCCTTGCTAGCGTGGGTTCCTGGGTGGGGGCAGGAGGGGCGAAGTGGTTCACAATGCTAAAGCCACAGTGGAATTCCAAGGGCCGAGGCCTCCCGTGGCCTGAATCTTCTCTTCCACAAGATAAATGATGCACAGGCCACACACACAGGAAAAAGAAAGAAAGGCAGAACTATCTATTCTTTGCACAAAGTTTCCACTGTAAGAGGAGGAGGTAAGGGAGATGCCATCTCCACCGCCCACTCGCTCCTCAGAACCAGGGATAAACTGCATTGGTAAAAGGCACTGTCTTAGCAATTCTGTGGACATTCAACAATGGCCGGGGGTGGGTGTAGGGGACTGGTTGGGACAGGATGGCAGCCATGATGGGGAGAGGGAAGGTGGACCCCATACACAGCCAGTTAGTTGTGCCTAAAACTTTGGGGGCTGGTGGGGCCCCCCAACACCTCATCTGCCCTGGGAAACAGGAGGAGGATGGAGTAGAGCTTTCCTGGGCCTCAAGTGGTCCTCCAGGCATCCCCCGAAAGAGAGCAGAGCAAATTACACAAGACCCCCTAAGAATGAACACCCCCATCCCCACACATACACACACACATAAAGTTTGTTTCCTGTGGCATTTAAATTAATCTGGTTGGTCCATAGAAAATAAGTATGTATATTTGGTTTTTCCTATGTACATATATATATAGATTTATTTATAAAACCCGCCTCCCACCCCTAAGGTGGGAGGAGCTGGGGAAAGTAGAAGAGGTGGAAAAATGGGCCCAGAAAAAGTGGAGGAGTGGAGAGGCGTGGCTGGCAAAGAAGGGAGAGGGTCCCTTTGCTCAAGTTAAGGGGGGCACAGGAGCTCCGTTGACAGTCATCTTGCGCCCCCTGCTGGTGGAGGATGGTGTCTGCAGGCAGTTCGAGGTGCCCCCGTTGGCAGCTGTGGTGGCCCCACTGGCTGTCGAAGGGGGAGTGGGGGAGGTAGGGTGGGTGGCTGGGGGCCCGTGGGAGCTGGGAGAGCCATGGGAGGGGGTGGCTGGGCTGGGCAGGGAGGAGGAGGTGGCCGGCAGGGTGGCAGGGCTGGGAGCCTTGTCGCTGACTGACTCACACTCAGACGCCCCGCTGGTGTTGGTGCCCTCGGAGGGAGTGGGCGCTGTGGGCAAGGTGAGCCGCTTGCAGGCCGGCTGGACACGATACTTGAGGGGGAGAGGGCCGTTCTGTAGGGAGAGTGGGGGACAGAGGCAGGGAAGGGGAGGGTGTCAGGAGAGAGGCTAAGCAGACTGCCACCCACCTTTACCCCACAGCGCCCAAACACTCAGAAAAGGGAAGGTGCGATCTTGGAGAGGAGAAAGAGCTGGGAGAAAGGAGGAGCCAGGCCAGAGATACAGGGGCACACAGAGACCCAGAGAGACCAGGTAAGACCAGAGAGAAAAAGGAGAGAGGGAGGCCGAAGAGCAGACAGCAACATTTCCTCTTCTACAGCCACCAGACCCTCTTTTCTGACCCTAAATCAGGGCAGATAATCTGCCCAAGGATCCTTTTCTCCTCCTGAGTGTGGGAGGTCATCAGTGAAATGGCCTGGAGGCTGACCTGGTATGGTGGGCCATCCTGGACATGTCCAGCTCATAGACAAAGGATGAACTGTCTGTGACTGGAGCAGGGCGAACCATGTGGTCACGGTGGCCACAGACCAATGTCACACCCTGCAGGGGTCCACTCCCAGCCCCGCCCCGTCGGGCACCACCCTGCCCGGCTCACCCGCCGCCAGGGGTAGATGTAGGCGATATCCATGAGGGTGTAGTATTCCTTCAGTGGCTCGTCCTCATACAGAACCTCCACCTGTAGGACGAAAGGCAGGACACCATGACCCTGGCTGGGCTCGAGGCTCCAGCCATTTGGCAAAGAGTCTCCAGGCTAGGAGTCTTGGGGGATGGGAGGTGGGGCACTGGGGAGGGGTGACTTGCAGGTGGTCCCTCCTAACTCTGGGGTTCCATGGTGTATTTGACTTCCCTATCAGAGTTGTCCCAACATAACTCCTGACTACCACGTGGGAAGGGATCCAGAGAAGATACCCACATCATTAACAACCCCCACCTCCAGCCACCCTCACAGCTATCTGGGTCTCCTTACATCTCTGACAGGTACCCCGGAGGAGCTAATGGGCAAAGAAAAGGCGTAGGTGAGAAGGATCTCGTGGGACAGTGGCTCTCACCCAGGCTGCACAGTGGAATCACCCACGGAACTTTAAAAAAATACCAATGCTTGGATCTCACCCCCCGAGATTCTGATTTAACTGGTATGATACGAGCCGAGTTTGAAAGCTCCCCATGATTCTGACATGCAGCAAAGTTGGGGATCCACTGTCCTAGAGCCTTGATACTCAAAGTGTGGTCCATGGACCAGTAACATTGGCAGCACCTGGGAACTTGCTAGAAATGCAGAATCTACTGAATCAGAATTTGATTTCAACAAGCTCTCTTAGGGGATCACAGACACATTCAAATTTGAAAGGAATGTCCTAGAACTCCACTGGAATTTCAGACTGACCTTCCTTCAGCCAGCTGGCCCTAGGTAAGACCTTGTATTTTTGCACACGTACCTCTGCCACAGTTCTGAGTGTGCAAGCATGCATGCACACACACACACACCACCTTGGTCCCACACACCTCTACATACTGACTTCGACAGATGCAGACTGCCCCACCCTAATCTTGGTTTCAATTACCCTTCTACTCCGGCTCAATTACACAACCATGCAGGCCCTTGGGGACACCTGGCCAACCCTGAACAATGTCTGGGATGCACAGATTGTCAGACACCCCCCCCCACACACACACTCATTTTTTGAAGATGCCCAGGGACTCACCTTGTACTTGCTGGGCACATCCATCTTGTTGCGGAGAAACTTGGCAAGATGCATCACAGTCATGGCTGCTGGGCATCGCAGGAAGCGCACCCCTGTCTGCTGGGGGAGAGGCACCCAAGGGCTGGGGTCCACCCCATGCACTCTCTCCCTGCCCACATCCCACCATTGGGCAGGCCCCAGCACTCACCTTCTCCTTGTCCCCATCCCCATTCTCCAGGGGACCCTTCTTCTCCTCCCGGTCCCTGGGGAGGAGAAAGAATGAAGTTAGGGAGACGCTGGAGCAGGCAGGATTCCCTAATGCACACATCCAGAAGGCCCTCCCCAAGACACCCTTCCTCTCAGGGGAACGGGGCCAGGGTGGGAGAAGGGGGTGACCCAGCTTAGGACCCCAAAAGGACCAGCTGCAGATCAGACTTGCCTGACACCTTCGTAGAACTCAATGGAGAGGCTGACAATCTCATCGTCGCTCAGAGCCCCCTTCTCCTGCTCCAGAACCTCACCACGGTCCTCATTTGAGCCATTGGGGACTACAGAAGGAAAGAGATCTAAGGGGTTGGCCTACGATTGGGGAAAGGAGCCCCACCAAGGACCCAGGCATCTCGGAGCTCGGCAAGGTGAGCCCAGCCATGTTCTGGGCTGGGGAGGCAGCATGGTGGTGCGTGGAGGATGGACAGCCTAGTGTGTCCAGCCTTCATGCCTGGGGCAGCACCCCACACTCACGTGGCCCCTGGGAGCACACACACACATGTGAACACACTCACCTTCTGTCAGGGGGTACGCTGCATAGAAATCCCGCCGTCGTTTCATCTCATCTGGAAGAGGGAAGGAAGCAGGGTGAGGAGGGAGCAACAGGCTGGGAAGTGGGGGGCAGTGGGCAGAAGGAAGGGTATATGGATACCTTTAAAAAGCCCGGGGACCAATTTGTAAACGATGTCTTGGAGGGTTTTGTCAGACCTGGAAAAAAACGCACAGGGGCCTATCAGCACCTTAGCTTGATCCCTCCAGCCCCAGAGCCCACTTCCCACCGCCTTTCCTTAGATTCAGGGCCCAGGCCTTGGGGTCCCTGTGGGCCTGGTCTTTCCCCCTCCAGTATTTCTCAGCCTACAACAAGCTGGATACAACCCAGAGGGAGGGAAGGGGCCTTGGGTCCATGCCCAGTGCTTATGCCCCATCTGCCACCTTGGTTACAGGAAGCAAGGAGGGCTAAGGAACAGAGGACAGCTGCCCCAGAGGATCGGCAGGGGCGGGAGGGACAGTGCCAGGCCCACCTGATGCTCAGCAGCGGTCGGGTTTTATGGACCTGCACATCGCACATGGGGCAGTACTTGTTGGTCTCCAGGTAGCGCACGATGCAGGTTTTGCAGACTTGGGGGTGTGGAGAGAGGGAGGAGAGTCAGAGCCCTCTCCGAACCCGAGACAGCCCCCACGCCCTCTGCTCAGGTTCAGATAGCCCCTCTTCTCCACCTTGTCCCCACATTCAGGCCTGTTCAAAGGCCCAGCGTGGTCCTGTTTTGCACAGATGGCAACTGCCCCTTATCTATCCTTGGGGGAGGACCAAACTTATGTGTATGTATGTGTGTGTGTGTGTTAGGCTAGTGTCACGTATCATGCATAAGGTGAGCCCCAAGTCCCAAGCTCCTGATTCAGCACAAAACAACAGCCAGCCTTTAGACATCTCCGGGGTCCTTGACCCCTTGCCACCAAGCCCATAGTGCACACGAGGGGCACGTGCACCTTCAAGGGGTGAAATTTTGGCCCCAGAGATTTCAGATGAAAAGTCCCTGAAATGAACTTCTGGGCTGAAACCTCCAGTCTCCCTTCCCAGGCAGCCTCTCTGACCGGAGGACCCCACAAGATACATGGACATGTGTGCTCATCAGGGCAGGGGCTGTGCTCTGCCTTCCCTGGGCAGTGTTCCTCCAACCTGGGCAGAGGCCGGCCACGCCGCCCCCTCTGCCCCGCCCTAAGAAGCAGCCCCTCCACCAACTCACAGGAATGCAAGCACTCCACAATGGTGGTGGCATCGATGAAGTACCCCCCGCAGAGGGCACACATGAGGTGAGGGTTCAGCTCTGTGATTTTGATCCGTGTGGTCCGATGCATGATGCCGGGGTGGGGGGCAGGGGGGTTGGGGAGCGTCACCCTGGGAAGTGAAAGTAGAATGAGAAACACAGAGATCCAAGAGGCCCTCCCATGCAACATCTCTCCCTGAGCCTGAGGCTCTTCCTCTGTGCCCTCAGGGCTGGACTGGGTGAAAGCATGGGCCTGGGTCTTTCTGGCCCCTCTGAGTGTTCACTGGAGATTCATGTAACCTTGAGCAACAAGGTCAGGTTCCATCTCAGGAGCAGCAGGAAAGACTGAGGTTAGACCACAGGAAGTAACTACCCAACTTTTCAGAGGATGTGGGGAGGCAGGAAAATGGAAGAGAACAGAGTTGTAGAAAATCTCCCTGATCCTAAGCCATATTCACTCAAGTGAGTGCTGGGAGCTGTGAGGAAACTTAAATAACCCAGTGCCCTGAACCTCAGCAAAATCAAAGAAAGAAAAGAATAAATTACCCGTGCCCCTTGCCCCATCTACACAGGCACAAGGCTCCTGAGTTGATCTTTCCCATCCTACTCTCCTTCCATCCCATCCACTCCTTCACGAGGAAGCCTTCCCTGGAAACACTGGGGTCCCAGGCTGCCCCAAGTTTGAAGAGGGCACCCCATCACTTGTCCTTCCAGCTCTGTACCCAGCCCTGGCCCTGCAACAGCAACCTGGAAATCCACCATATGCTGACCATGCAGGTTCCAGAATGTCCCCATGTGGGCACTGCCACCCACAGGCACCTCCTCTGCAGCCTGTCCACAGGCTATGCAGAGACAGACCACAGGCTCTCCTAGATGCCTACCAAAGCTGGGCAGAAAGTTCCCCGTACCCAGCCCCCTGGAGCACCCAGCCAAGCCCTGGCAGGGTCCAGGGAAGTCAGGCAAAGCCCAGCTCTGGATCAGCCGATGTGTTTCCTTCTTGGTATAGAAATCAAACCTGCACCTAGAAGGGACAGCCCCTCCCTCTCTCCCTTCTTTCCCAGAGTAAAAGCCCAAGAGGTGGGGCTTGGGAGGGTGGCCAAGCCCAACAGCTCCTTTACAACACACACCCTTCTCTCCTTTCCAGAGAGATTTCTAAAGCCACTACATTGGGTTTTCTAGGACCAGAAATTCACAGCCAGGATCAGCAGTTTCTATAGAGACCCCAGGATGAGTTTGGCCAGGACCCAAACAGCCAACAGAGGCACAGGGAGCCTGGCCAGAGATGGAAAGAGATGGAGAGACACAAAGGTCACATGTGGGAGAGACCCCAAGTGCAGGGCAGACAGATGGGAACAAGCAAGCCAAAGGCCAGTGGAGACGCAGTGGCCGAGAGAGACCTGCAGACCCAGCCGAAGGAGGAACAGGGGTTCCCGCGCCACACAGGGCTGCCTTGGCCGGTCCTCCCCGCATGGGTCCCCCCTTCACAATTACGCAGAAGGCTTGTTGGCTACTCCACTGTTTGGTCGTTTCCATAGTAACCTTGTCCCTGGCAAGATGCCTAAATATTATTACAACCATCCAGAGGAGAGAACAAACTCCAAGTGGCTGTCTCACTGAGCGTGTGTTATAATCCATCGGACGTGTACGTGCCGTCTGGGCCTCCAAAGGTACTTCCTGTGACTACTAGTCCCGTGCGTGTGTCTGTGTGTAAATAAATCTCTGTGTGCGTGTACAGCCAGAAAGAAAACATTTTGGGGTCTGGTAACACTGGGGGTCCAGGTTGCTATCAGTGAATCTCATCCCCCTTTTCTCTCTCTCTCCCTCTCACACACGCACACAAACACGCAGGCGCTTCACACTGCCATAGCCACCTCATTCACACACGCTGTGTTTTCAAAACAGACACTTGCTCTTAAGAGCTCCTATCCAGTTCCGCCTGGCAGACTGTGGCCTGAGCACACAGGAGCTCCTAGGCAAATGGCCACGCCCCCAACCTCTGGCTTCTGCAAGCATCTGTGAGAATTCAGACCAAGACTATTCCTCAAGCCCCTTTCTGGATGCGCGGGTAAACAGACAGAAGAGACATGGTGCTTAGTGAAGGAAATGTTCCTCCTTCTCCCCTTTAAGAAATGAGCCCCCCTGCCACACTCCCTGCTCCCCGACCCCATCCCCAGGGGCCTCAGCCTATTACCTCTGGGGCTGGGGGTGGGGAGAAGCACTGATTGGTTCCACACCTGATTGCCATGGTTACCTGCAAGGCCCTGCCAGCAGGTGCCAAGCACAACTGTAAACAGGAGCTCTGTTCTTCCACTGCCCCCCCTCCCCAGGCCCCCCACCCCATGAGGCCTCAGGGCCCCACATTTCTGACACCCAGTTCCTCCCAGCTGCAACTGGCTGCTGCGTCGTTGCCGCAGGAGGAAAGAGAAGAGGGGTGATGGGTGGCTGGACCTCCAGCTGTCATCATTTTAGGGAACAGCCTGAGGGAGACAGCGAGGGAGAGAGAAATCCCAAAAAGCAGAAAAGGGAGCCCAAGGGCCATGTGGAAGTAGGCTTTGGGGACTTCAACAGGTCAGTCTCAGCAACATCCCCACAGAGGACACAAGCACTGTCTCCTACCCCCAACTGGGGACCAGTCCTTCAAAATCTTCTGTCCCCAAACCCCTGTCTTTGCCCAGGCCTGGGGCCTGGGGTCTCGGCTACAGTGGCAGGAAAAGAGCCTGATCCGCACCCAGCCCCCAGCCCCAACTCCTCCTCCACATTCCAGCCTGGCATTTGTCTTTCCCCAGCCTCAAAGCCCCCTACTAATAGAGACCACGCCCCATGGCTCCATTCTAAGCAGTCTCTTTCTGGAAGCTCCTCCGCAATTCAGGTCTCTCCGGCTGTCAGTTTTTTCACTTTCCCTGCAGAAAGGGCCAGGCTGATAACCCAGAGGTTGCTTCTGCTCCTCCGGAAGCCCAGCTACAGCATTCCTTGCTCTGCCCTTCCTCCACATGACATTAGCCCAGCTCCCTCTTGGAAGCTTCCTTCCGGGTCTTAGGAAGTCACTCAAGGTCACATCCAGACATCCAGAATTGCAGAGATAAAAGAGATCTTAGCATCTTGTCCGGGGTCTGCCCATGGCCGAGTGGTTAAGTTCGTGTGGTGAAGTTCGTGTTCTCCGCTTCGGCGACCTGGGGTTCACCCATTCGGATCCTGGGCATGGACCTACGCACAGCTCATTAAGCCATGTTGTGGCGGCATCACACAAAGAAGTACTAGAATGACTTCCAATAAGGATATACAACTATGTACTGGGGCTTTGGGGAGAAAAAAAAAAAGAGCAAGACTGGCAACAGATATTCGCTCAGGGCCAATCTTCCTCACCAAAAAAAAACAACGAAGAAGAAGAAGAAAGCGTCTTGTCCAATCCTTTCATTTTACAGATGATGAAACTCAACAAGAAGTGACTTGTCTAAGGTCACACTGCAACGCAGTGGCAGTCCAAGGACTAGAAACTGCCTGACTCCCATTCGAGTAATCTGTACACACTGGCATCCAGGCCAGGCTCCCCACACATCTAGGGAACCAGTAAGCCTGACTCCATCCAGGTGGGTAGAAGGTAGAAGGACTCCAAGTTCTCTAGAAGATCACTCAGTGAGCCTTCTGGGAGAGGTCAAAGTCTGGCCAAAACATGACCATGAGCACACATTCTCGCCATGAAGCAGGAAGAGAGGGCAGAGGCTAACCGCCTCACCTATTTCCATGCACAGACAGAGAAACTGAGGCTGCATGAAAGCAGTGAGCCAGAGTGTCCTGGGTCCTGGGAGTCCCTTCCTCTCCCAGCTGTGTGGAAGCACAGTGTATTTGTCTGGGGGGATGGGGACACTGTCAACCTCTCAATGTTCCCTGATCCTTGACCCCCGCCATGGCCATCAGAACTGCAAAAGGCCTCTAGCTCCTGAAGCTGGCTCACCCTACTCCCCTCCCCCTCCTTTCCCACCTCTCAGCTTCTTAAGATCAAACAAAGACAAACACCCAAAATATACACCCAGAGCTACAAGTGCCAGATACACACATGGATGCACAGCTAGACACACCCCCTCCATCTCTCTCTCACACTCACACACACACACACAACCAGACACTTGGCCAGACACACCCCATCACACATACGGCCAGATCAGAGCCAGGCCCACACTGTCGAAATGCACAAGCCCCTGCCCCCAACCCCCCATCCAGAAGCACACAGTCTGACATCCCTAAACCAGAGCTGCAAACACACACTAAGCTTTTGTGCATCCCTGGTCCACCCAGGGTAAATCAGAACATAAGTCTTCCAGCAACAAAGGCACCGCAGCTCCCAACCCCTGCTCTGGGGGCCAGAGGCTGGGGGAGTGGGGCAGGCATCTGACCTGCACAAAGATATAACCTATAACCTTTCCTGGTCAGGCTCTCTCCATTCCTATGGCAACAGTTCCATCAACCACGATCTCTCAGGCAAGGCCAGGAGCAGCAGAGAGCCCCCCCTTCCTGCCCACCCCACAGGACTTCAACTTGAATCCCACCCAGCTACACAGGGTCTAGATCCTGAGTCCCAGGGCTCACCTGGAGTCTGTTTCCTGCCTCAAGCCAAAGACAGCTCTAAGGCTTCAGCTCCAAACCAGGGAACCCCTGGGAAAACCTCCCCACCAAAAAGCTGCAACAGAGCTGGCTTTATGCTCCTTCTCCAAGTACTAACACTTTGGAACAGAGTGGAGAGGGGGAGGAAGGAGAGAAATTAGAGTTTCAGGAACAGATACAAACTGCAAGAGGCCCAGAGAAGGAGGCATCACAAGGGAGGGGGAGACATCCACGAGACCCCCTCCCCAGGGACAGGGAGCCCTGGCGAGACTGAGGCAGCGTTGTGGGGGTGCTCTGAGAGACAAAGCCCGGGGGAAGCGCGGGATAACACTTTCACAATATTTACAGGGGAATTCACCACCACCAGGCCATCTCCCTTCCCCACCTCAAGCCATCCGGAGCAATTCTGGGCAGATGGGGGCAGTGGGGGAGGGGGAGAGGCATGCCTGGGCCCACGGTGGAGACAGGAGGGGCAGGGGATGTCTGCTTGCCGAGGGGTCCCACCCGCTCAGAGCTGGCAGCAAGAGGGCCTGGGGAGGGAGGGGGCAGCCTGGCTCCCCAGGGGAAGAGGGGCCAGTCGGTGAGACCCCTCCTGCCTCCGCTGGCGATGGGAAATACCGCGATAAATCTCCCCCCAGCGCCATTCTACCCGCTCCGCCCTGGCTTCCGCGGGAGCCTGGGTCAGAGGATCAGGGACCCCAGTTACCCGGTGGCCGCTCCTACCTTCCCTAAAGCCAAACTTTCGGCGGGGCCCAAGGAGGGGTGTTCCGCGGAGAAAGAGGCTCTGCCGAGGTGTTTCGGGGAGGGGGCGGGGCGCCCAGTCCTGGGATGGGGGAAAGGGACCGGCTGGGGGAGGTGCCCGAGAGGACCCGGACCCCGGCGGGGAAGAGCGCCCTCCCCCGGTCCCGCAGCAATCAAAAAAGCATGTCCCCTTCCTCCCGGCCTCAAGTCCTCGCGCGTCCACGACGCCCCAGTCCCCACGGAAGAAGCAGAGGGCGACCGCTCCCCAGAGCGAAGGGGGTGGTGGGCCGCAGCCTGAGGCTGCTCCGGCTCGGGGGGAGGGCTCAGGGGGCAGAGATCCACCCCAGCGCAGAGCCCCAAAGCCCTGTGGCTGAATCGGACCCTCCCCCTCGCTACCTCGGGAGCAGGTCTACGAGGGGGCTGCGACACAAAGAGGTGGTGGTCGAGGGAGACGCCAAATCGTTAAAAGGGGGAATCCGCTTCGGCCATCTTGGAAGGGAGGAAAGGGAAAAGGGGAGAGAAAAAAGGGAGAAAGAAAGGCGGACGGGGCGAGCGAGGATAGGGGCTGGCGGGGGTGGGGCGGGGACGCGAGAAGCAGGCCCGGCTCGGAGCCTCCCCCTCCCACAGGGGTTTGCAAAGAAGGAAATATCGGCCCCTCATCCCAATCCCCAAATGGTTGCGGGGTAGGAGAAGGAAAGGAAGGGGGAGTCCGCCTCTGCTTACCTGGGTTCGGGGTCCGGTGGGTCTCGGGGAGGGGGGGATGGGAGGGAGGGAGGGAAGGGAGGGGAGGGGGGCCGCAGCCGTGTCGCTCGCTCCGGCGGCGGGAGGGGAGAAACCTACGGTAAGAAAGGAGTTTGTGAAAGCAGCTTGGGGTGGGAGGGAGAGAGGGGAGGGGAGGGGACGGAGGGGGGAGGGGAGGGACCGGGACTGGAAGGGGGGAGACAAAATGGCTTTTTTCCTCCAGACAAGAGTAGGTCCCGCCCACTACTCACCCACGTGACCTCATTCCTTCAGGGTGTTTGCGGAGAGGGGAAGAGGAGGAGGGAGAGAGGCTAACAACGCTGCCCCCCAAGCCGGGGGCCGGGCCCCAAAACTAGGACGCGACCTCAGTCTTCTCAGACAGCCCCTGACCCTGGTGGATGTATCCTCTGCTCTGTTACCCTCCGCAACTAGTCCCTCCTCCCCCCAGAATATGTGTGCTCCCCCCCACCCCCTGACCCTGCGATTCCCGCCCCTAGCGAGGCGCCTGGAAAATGGTGAGATGAGGACCGGGCTGAAAGGTGGCTCGCCCGGCAGTCCTCCACGCCTCGACCAAAGGGCGCTGGGCTCGGGCTCGGGTCGCGACGCCTCCGGCCAGGCGTCTGGGTTATTTTCATTCACTCCAAGTGACATTCCCTTAAAATTAGTAACTGCATCGGTGAGAGAGCGTCTCCCACCCCCCTTGCCCCTCTCAGCGGCCCGATCACTGGCTCTAAAATGCAGCGCCCAGGGACTCAGCCGGGGCGCCTCGGGGAGCAAACTGCCGGGGAACGGAGGGCGAGGCCTGGGGGGACGTCTCATTGAGGGGCTCAGGTTTGCTGTGGTGCAGGCTGGCCCCCCGGCGTGTTGGGGCGGGGAAGAACGGAACGCAGCCTCAGCCGGGAGCCAAGCTGAAGACGGGGACGCAGGCTCCGGGCCCGGGGCACAATACGCCGACCAATCTCGAGAGGCCAGAAAGGACTAGAAAACGAGGCTCCAGGGCTCTAAAGTGGGCCCGCGCTTCTTTCCTGTCTCGCGCTGATTCCCGCATTTTCTCCCCGTGCGCCGACTGCGCTCGGCGCTCTGCGCGGTCGGTGCGCCTCCCTCGCGGCGGCGGCGGGAGGAGCCGGGAGAGCGCCTCGGCGGCTGGTGCCCGCCGGCTCCGACCGTCGCTTCAGGCTCCTCCCAGCGCTCGGGCTCCGGTGCCCAGTGGCTCCCGCCGGAGGAGAACGCGGATGGAGGCTTGGAAAAGCCAGGAGGAGCGGCTGAGGCTGGCGCCGGGGAAGCGCATCGATACTCCGTTACGGCGACCACCGTGGGCCTGCCTCATTATGACGGTCGAGCCGCTTAATCGAGGTTTCTTAGGAGTGGTCACTGTGTCTGTCCCTCCAAAGAGCTCGATTATCTGGCCAGAAGCGCTATTAAGCGCACTGGCGGTGGGTGATTCGAGTTAGGAAATTAGGAGACGAATCTTCCTCAAGCTTCGGAGCACCTGCCTCCTCTTCCTCCTTCCCTCCTTGCTCGCAGCCCAGGCGGACCTGAAGCTGGGGCTCCCGGACTGAATGCTTTCACCCTTTGGCCGGCGACCAGGAGACCTGCGGATACTGGCCGCCAAGTGACCCCAGCTTCAGCCTTCGTGGCACCCCGGCTGAATGGGGGCAGGGAGGAAGAGAAAAGGCGGGAGAGATTTCCGCCCAGAGGGGATGGTCTGAGAACCCGCGGGAGAACGGCCAGGGGAGGATCTGGTCACCTTCTCCCCTGCCCTTGCACGCGGAGACCAGGAGTCCACCGCCCCTCATTTGAAGGGGGCTTGGCGTGGGCACGCCCACTGTCCCTAGGGCAAGTGAGTTGCTGGCATCCAAGGAAGATTCGCGCATCCTCCTCTGTCCCCCAATCACCCTGCAGGGAGGGGAGCGCAGCAGGGACTCCTAGTCTGCCACTCCTTTCGGGCTAGAAGATCCCAGGCAAGACAAACCTGTAAGGGCTTCTCTAAGATCTCGGTCTCACCCACGATCCCACCACACGGGCTACCTGGGAGCGGGGTAGGATATCAGCTACTAGGAAGAGAGCTGACGCCCCTCTGAGTCCCAACCGGAGCCCTTTAATCCTGGAGTGCTGCCTGAAGGGCCACCGTGCTCACCGGGGGATCCCTTCTCTTGTTCCTCAGACAGCCATTAAGCGCCAGTCAAGAGCAAACCATAAGTCAGAAGAGACATGCTGAACACCCCACTACCCACTAAAACTTTATTTTAATCAATTCCATCCTGGGCAACCGGTCCTCACATCCCTGGCCTTTCTGGTTTATCAGGAGAACCTTCTGACCCAAACTTTCTCATATCTGAAGTTCTCTGGTTTCCTGACAAAGAACCACCTGTCATGTGCCAATGTCAAATACTGTGCTAGGCACGGAGGATAGAAAGCTGATGAGGCAAGCTTTTGCCCTCAGGGCACTCACAGGCCAGTGGGCGCAAACCCAGAGGGTTACACAGCCTTCCCTGGTAGCTGCCACTGCACTGTGTATCCCTCCGCTTTGCCCCCACTGGCCTGTGAGCACCCGGGAGGGCTTTCAGAAGAGGCCTCCTTTGAGCCCCGTCTTGAGGGGAGACCACACGTCGAAGGGAACTGCTTGAGAGAGTCCTTTGCTTAGCCCCTCCGTATAAGTGGAGGCTCCCACCCCACACCCTGGGATGCGCCTCTGGCAAACATTAGGTACCAATGCTTCCCCCTCGTTTCTGTGTTAGTTGTAGTCTCTCGGGCTGTCCTCTAGCTGACAACTACTCATCAGAAGAGTCACAGTGTCTGACAGACTAGAAGCTTCCAGAGGGCAGGAACCCAGAAAATCTAGGTAATTATTTCCGGCACATACCAAAAGCTACTGCGAGGACAAGATCCCCTTGAAGGTGCTGACAGTGGTAGGAGAGGGCGGCTCTGCTACTGATTTCATGACTTTGACCTCTGCATCCTATTCTCCTTCTCTCTCCCCAAAACAATGTTTTTTGTCAGTTTCTGCTTCTATTTCCCCATCTTCCTCCCCACTTCTGTGTGTGTATTTCCAGAAAAAAAATGTTTTGTTGTTGTTTTCCTTTTTCTGATACTTCCCATATTAACTGCTTCTGTTTTCCCTCTCTCCATTTTCTCGAGGTCTTCCTTCCACTCACCGCGCCTGTTTCTCCGTCACCTCCCCTCTCTCGCTGTATATCAAGCTATGTTCTCCCTTTCTCATCTTTCTCTTCATCCCTCAGTTTGTCGCTGCCTTTGTCTCTCGCGGTATTTTCTTCCCTACCAAATGTAATATTTCGAGATTGTAACATCGATTGAGGCAGACAATGGAAAACTGTCCAGCCTCCACTGCAAATTCATTCTTAATCCTACGAAAAATGCAACCTATTGCACGGTGAGACAAAAACCTCTGTCTGCTTTTCCTGCTTGGGGGCGGGGTGAGAGGTAGGCGGTGGAGGGAGGTGCTGGAGAAATTATCCCATCATTGACAGAACAATTACGAATTTTCAATCACAATGACTCTCTGATTTGCTATGGAAAAACTGTTACCTCTGCTATTTCAATACAAAATTTGGCTCTTTAGTGGTTGGGAGAATAACGCTTACTTTCGCTACTCACCCCCCTCGCCACCCCCGCCCTTCCTACTAAATAAAAGGCGAGAGAAAGATTGCGTCCCTGGGTGGGCTCGAACCACCAACCTTTCGGTTAACAGCCGAACGCGCTAACCGATTGCGCCACAGAGACTGCGACGATCGCCAGGGTGGCAGTGAGCCGAGTCAATGGGAGTGAGCCTGCGACGGTACAGGAAGCAGGAATGAAATTCTGCAATGTGGCAAAAGTCAGACTCCGGGAAGAAAGGAAAGGGTCCCAATCCAGGGAAGGTAGGAGGCGGGACGCGCACGCCTCTCCTACATGGGCTCTGGGAGGGGCCGTCACAGGTTTCCTAGGGGAAGGAAGATATGGGAAAGCCCGGAACGTCCCTTTTTAGGGTGACCCGAGACTTGGAGATAAGTGAAGTCGACTTGCCGAGAGTCCCCAAAATCATAATAACCTTCGCCCTCCAAACCCCTTTGCAGCTGAACCCCTGTAGCCGCAGAATACCCGCGACGCCCTCCCTCAGCCCCCCTGAAACATTAAATATGCACTTAATGGGTGCCTCCTAAACACCAGGCACCGTTCTAGGCCACTGAAAGTCCAGAGCCTAGCATAGTGCCTGGCACACAACAGATGTAAGGATTTCTCGAATGAAAAAATGAAGCAAACTAGCGTGAGTAATACGCCCGACCCACACAGCGTGCTCATAAGTAACGCTGTGGCGTTAAAGGTGGGCCGCAGGCCCCTATCTCTAGCGCCACTGGCCCACGTGCACGCACGTCCCGGCCAGGTTTCTGGCGTCCTGAGTTCGGATCCGCCGCGATCCCAGCTCGCACCGCGACGCCGGGCTCTTCCGCACTCACAGTGACTTTTCACTTTCCGCTTTCCCAGTCTCCGTTTTGCCTTCTCAACCAAACCCCTGATCTGATGACTGACAGAATGCTTAGCCAATAGAAAGCCAAAATATCCCGGAAGGGTCGGCCTTTCAGCCGGTAGAGAGAAAGCAACAAGAGTGGTTGCGCAGTGAGGGTGTTCGTCCGGTTGCTGAAATTGTGGCGGCTGGAGGTTCCCGTACACTGCAGTCATGGTGAGATGCGGAGCGGGGAGAAGGGACATGGGGTAGGGGTTGAGGAAGGAGATGGCGTCGTGGGAGGTGTGGAAGGCGGAGAGGGCGTGGTGGTCGATTGAAGGAAGCAGCTCCAGTTTGATGGGGAGCGAACCGCCGCGAGGACCCAGGCAGGGGGTGAATGCGGCTCCTCGAAGCCGCCCCGCGCTAATCTCAGGGCTGGATTCGGGACGTCCGGGCGCCTCTAGAGTGGAGGACGGTGCGTGCGGGAGCCTCTGGATCAGGGGCTGCGCCGGGGGCTAGGGCCGCGTTTGGTCCCTTACGCTGAGCACCTCCGCTCTGTCTGCCCCAGTCTATTATGTCCTATAACGGAGGGGCCGTCATGGCCATGAAGGGGAAGAACTGTGTGGCCATCGCTGCCGACAGGCGCTTCGGGATCCAGGCTCAGATGGTGACCACGGACTTCCAGAAGATCTTTCCCATGGGCGACCGGCTGTACATCGGCTTGGCCGGACTCGCCACCGACGTCCAGACAGTGTAAGTGGTGGGGGTCCCCGCCCACACCCAGGCCTCTTCTTGGACCAGCCTTGCCTGGCGTCTTGAGTGGCCTGGGTCAGTCATCTACCAAACAGCACCAGCGAACCTGAGACTTTACTGGACCCCTTGAGCGATACAGAGTTGTAGCCTAACCAACTTTTACCAGCATTTCCTCTGTGCCAGACTGTGGAAAGCAGCTTACGTGCATGGATTCATTTAATCCTCTTAACGACGTTACCATGTTGCTGTCCCATTTTGCAGATGAAGAAACTGAGGGTCTCAGTGTTTGCCCAGGATGCAAGCTATTGAATGTCACCCAGGATCCCAGTGCACGTCTCCCCCAGGCCAAAGCCTGTGCTCAGTCCTTAAAGAACTTCAGGTCTAGTTGACAGACAAGGCAGGCATAGATGGGAAAGAAAACTAACCCATGATGAGCTGGTGCATATTAACGGCCAGCTATCTAGTTGCCAGTGGTTCTGTGGTTTGAGAGAAGGGAGAGTCTGGGAGAGAAGTAGGTAGCTACTGTGATGGTCTAAGTGTGAGGGTTCTGCTCCTAACGGGATGGTAATGGTGGGAAAGGAAAGGAAGGCATTTCTGAGAGTTGTTCTTGACCAGCTACTTGGAGATTGTGAGGCCAAAGAGTCATTCACTGAAGTTGGGGGTCTGTCATTTTTATCTGTTTCTAGTAACTAGACTGGTGCTTGGCATGACGGCAGTCTCGAAATGTTTTCAAGGTGATTTCTGTTTTGAGTATGTTGACTGAAATATAGAAATTGGGAGGACTAGTTTCGGGAGAAAAGTGATGACTTTGATTCTCACACCAATTTTGAAGGAACGACGCGAGCCAAGTAGAAACATCTTGGGAGCAACTGGGGTCTTGAAGTTATATGTCAGGGCTAGAGAGGCATTGGTGATATGTTGGGTCTATGGGAACAGATTCTGAAGAGACACAACATATAGAGGGAAAAAATAAGCTGCGCTTTGAGAGCTGAACTGCATATTTAGCAGTGAAGGAAGAAGAGGCCAGAGGAAGAGAATCAGGGTGGGGTTTCAGGAGGGAAGATGTGGTCACAGGTGGCAGGTCCTGCAGGAAGCTGGTGGCCGTAAGAGCAGCAGTGCCGGGACTTAGTTCTTAGAAGATTGGAAGACTAGTTCGCTAATGTGGGTGGAAGCTTGTCAGAAAATTTTCTCTCTCATTTCCCTTAAAGTGCCCTAAGTCTCAAGGACATATAACTTGGAAATTCTTCCTGGGATGTAAGCCAGCCAGCTCTTTCTTTCCAGTCCTGGTGGAATCAGAGAATGATAGCTTAGAGTTCCTGTCCGTGTGAAGGCCCCCAGCAGACTTCCTCTCTCCAGTCCCTGCCGTTCTGCTCACTCCATTTCCTTTTCTCACCAAGTTTGCTTGTTTGTTGGCGGTAATTGCCAGTTTTGCCAGGCCTCATTTTCCTCACCTGTAAGGTGAAGCTCAGGTCAGGTCTAAGGCCCTTTGTTCTGGTGTCTTGTGACTCATGGCTTTGCTTCCAGGAGATATGGCATTGGTCTGCTCCCTGCAGGGGCCTGTCCCTCAGCTCTGAGATGGCACTGGAGGAGATGTGGCCTTTTTCCTAGGCACTTTCCAGTCCACTAGTGCAGTAGCTGCTGCTTATTAACACACATAAGCCTTTGCAGTTTTCTGAGCACCTTGTCATACACCCGTCTGTTATCTCACCGTCAGGTGATTTAGTTGGTCCCCATCCTATGGATGGAAGAATTGAGTGAGAGGATGAAGGCCCAGCCCGGGTCAGCCCTCAGTCCACTGCTCTTTCTAGTAGAAGCTGCCATGACTATATCTGCAGCGAGACTCCCACCTAGAGTGTAGAAGGAGCTGTGCATTTTATTGTATGTAAATAATTCCTTAAAAAAGGGGAAAAATCCACTTCCTAACTCCGCTTTTCTCCCCTCAAAAAAAGTATGGGGAAAAAGGGTTAGCAGTGTGGCATGTCTACATGCAATGTGTTGGACAAGTCCTGAAAGTGGACATGAGGCTGGACTTCTGGTGAGAAAACCACTGGGAGGGGCTGGCCCCGTGGCCGAGTGGTTAAGTTCGGGCGCTCCGTGGTAGGCGGCCCAGTGTTTCGTTGGTTCAAATCCTGGGCGCGGACATGGCACTACTCATCAGACCACTCTGAGGCGGCATCCCACATGCCACAACTAGAAGGACCCACAACGGAGAATACATAACTATGTACCAGGGGCCTTTGGGGAGAAAAAAAGGAAAAAAATAAAATCTTTAAAAAAAAAAAAAAAGAAAAGAAAACCACTGGGAGAGGGAGAGAGGAGTCTCGGTGTGGGCTGAGATTGTGGTCCCTTTGTACCTCCTGACCTCCACAGGGTGGACACCAGGGGACATTCAGCAGTGACTTACTAACTCCCTTTCTCCTCCTGCCACAGTGCCCAGCGCCTCAAGTTCCGGCTGAACCTTTATGAGCTGAAGGAAGGTCGGCAGATCAAGCCTCAAACCCTCATGAGCATGGTGGCCAACCTCTTGTACGAGAAACGGTGAGTGGAAGTGTAGCTGGGGACTGGGGGACTGCAGAAACCTTTGATTGGCCAAGTAGGATGTAGTATGGAGGGGGTGCCCAGGACGGCAATTCCTCCTGTTTCCCTGTTTCGTATTAGCAGGACGATATCCTTGTTATTTTAGGGGTCTGTTTTCTGTGGGCCTGCCTAACAACCAAATAGAAAAGAAAAGCCTACTTCAGAAGAAGGCAGAGAATGCATATAGCAGATGAACTTGCTTCTAGGCAACAGAATTAACCCCACTGGAGATGCCCTGGCGTCTCCCAGCCAGGAGCCACCCTTACTCCAGAGCTCACTGTGTCGGCCTTAGATTCTCTGGAATACATGGAACCTAGGGTTGGGGTATGTTAGTTTTTATCAGATCTCTTTGAGGACTTTATGATGAGAAAAGAAGGGGCTTAACTGTAGAATTCAGTGCAGAAGCTGGGATAGAATTGAAGGGAGAACCAACCCCATAGGCGTTTCGCCCTGTACCTCTGGGCAGAACCAGTGGCAAGAACACAAATTGAGCTCTTTTTTTCTTTTTTTTTTTAAACTTTTTATTTTAAAATAATTTTAGACTTTATCAAAAAAGTTGCAAAAGTACCCTTTGTTTTCAAAACTAAGTCTTTGTCATTTCCATACTTGGAGCAATATTATTGCCTTTTTAGCATTAAAAAGTTAAAAAGAAAAAAAGGGTTACCTTTTTTTTAGTGTGTGTTAATATTCTCAGCTGTGAATTGTCTACCATGTGTGGTAATCATGTTTATCAGACTCCCAAATTGGGAAAGGCTTAACAAAAGATTTTTTTAAACTCATTTATCTAGGGGGAAAACATCTTATAAAGTTGTAAAAAATAACTCACATTTCGGTATATATTTAATGGCTCTTGTTTATTGCAAACAATAAAATTACAGGACATTGAGGGTGACCTGGAAAATTCTAGGTTCCGATCGGCTGTAGTCAGGAGCTTTCTCTACAAGCCCAACTGAAATCAATGATTTTCCAGCATGTTAGGCTAATGCAGTGATTTGCAAAGTTGAGCAATGTACAGACCCTTTTTAAGGAGAAAACTTCTCATGGACCCCAGAGAATCCATCAAGGCACCTCCGTTTGTGAAACACTGCCAGGAAAAGTTAACCCCTGACCTTCAGGTGACACCTTGGCATCGGCTTCTAGAAGTACAAATGCACACCCTGAACTGTCTTGTTGTATTTAGCTTTAAGGTTGTTACCCAGATAATACACACTATTTTTATATTAACTTTATTTTCAGTTTATTGAGAGAAAAATGCAAAATTTTAAATTTCTTATAGAAATTGATACCCAGGGATCTGTTTGAGAAACACCAAATCAAAGCCTGCTACCCCAACCCCTTCTTCCACCTTAGAATTATTATTAGTTTTTAGAATTATTTTTTACAGCACTATAACTTAAGATTGTGCCCTGAGAAATTACTAGGAGCTGATATAAGACATATGGATAATGCCTTTTTACTTACTGTTTCTATTGAGTGTAGTGGCCATAAGTTTTTGAGTATTTTATATATAAAGATCCCTAACATCGATTCTTCTCAAAGTTCAGAGTCTAGAACAAGTTTCTGATAAGCTGCTATTTCCTGTCGGCAGACAATGAAAATAGCCCAGCTCACTGAGCATCCTTCTTTGCCTTGCCTGCTAGGCGACTCAGAACATAACTTAGTATTTAGTCTGAGTGTCTTGTTTCTGTTTTAATGGTTTAGTTTTATTTTTCAGTGTTTTTCCTATAAACTGCTTCAAATCCTTTTTTGAAAGGAGTAGAGGTATAAATGTATAGATAGAGGATTGAATGGTGATACGACCTGGCTCAGGATAGGGAAGATTAAAAGAAAGCAGAATTCCTAAAGAGAAGAGAGGGAAGAGAGGATCAGGAGTGAGGAGGATATGAAGGTAAGTGTCAGAGAAAAGAAGAAGGAAAAAATCTTAGAGCGTTGCCAGATGCCAGGAGATGGGGGGAGGGTTAATGAAAGCTGGCCACAGGGCAAGGGGATTTTCCAAATAGGCCCTCTGCTTTCCTCCCCGGGTCTGGGCCCGGGTCTTGTCTGAATGTCTGAAGAGGCCTGAACAGGAACGTGCACGTCCGTGAGTTCTGGTCTCTCTGCTCCTGGCCCCCGCAGGTTTGGCCCCTACTACACTGAGCCAGTCATTGCGGGGTTGGACCCGAAGACCTTTAAGCCCTTCATCTGCTCTCTAGACCTCATCGGCTGCCCCATGGTGACTGACGACTTTGTAGTCAGTGGCACTTGCACAGAACAAATGTATGGGATGTGCGAGTCCCTCTGGGAGCCCAACATGGTGAGTCGGTGGCATGGAGTGGGGCTGGGTTCTGAGGTACATCAGGGAAAAATGTATTCACCTGGCAGATAATGGGGGAGATGGTACAGGTAGCAGAGAATGCCACAGCTGCTGAGCCTTGGGAGGGTGTCCAGAAACGCCATCTGCCAGGGCCCTGGTGCGGGTTGGTCGGCTCCAGGGAAGAGCCCCTTCTGTTAGAGACGCCAGTCAGATATTCACTTCAACAACAAGTAGTTCCTCACATCGGGTTTACAGGGTTCTCCCACGTGTTGATTGAACAAACATAGAACAATGTTGTAGGGTCAGAGGCAGCCCCACAGAATAGGCCCTGGAGCCAGGTTGTCTGGGTTGGAGACCCCAATCCAGCTACCATTTAATTAGTTATGTTCTTGGATAAGTCACTTCGCTTCTCTGTGCCCCCCTTTCGTCAGCTGGAGAATGGGGGTGATAATAGAACCGACCTCATGAGTGGTGGTGTGAGGAAAACATGAGCAGATTGGAACCGTGCCTGACAGTGAGGGTTGGCTGTTGTGCCAGCTCTGCCATGCTCTGGGGACACCAGATAGTCTGCCTTCGAGGGCTCACTGCAGTCTAATGAAGCAAGGTGGACACCCCAAAACCTGTTAAAATGCAGTTTGCCAGGAAGAGGAGGAAAGAAAGGGCCTGGTTGGCAGAAGGAACAGCCTGTGCAAAGATGAGGAGCGGCCCGGGGTGTGCGGTGACTGGAGAGAGCTCGCTGTGGCTGCTGGAGTGCGGGTAGAATGCATGGTGGGCGAATGATGGAGAGGGAGCTTGGGGTGAGACTGAAATGCCTTGAATGCACGCCAAGGAGTTTGAACTTTTTTCTTTGGCATGGTGTCAAAGGCAGTAAGAAACCTGACGAACCGTAGACCTGCACGTGGGTGCCATCAGCTATTGTAGTCACGTGCAGGAGGCACTGAGGTCCTGAGCAAAGACGCTGGCAGTGAGGGAGCCGGCAGCCAGAGTCTAGAGGACTTGGTCCCTTAAAGCGGAAGTGAAGGCGGTGGAGATATGAGGACGCCTGAGTTTCTAGCTAAGCCGCCAAGACAGAGGATGCAGGAGAGGGAGCAGGTTTGGGGAATGGATTCATGGTTGGACAGGCTGCTTTTTGAGGCACCTGTGGGACACCCGCGAGACGAGTCCCTCAGACAGCTGATAAAGCACAGAGGAGCCAAATAGGCATTCTTCTCCCCATTTTACAGAAGAAGAATTGAGGCTTGGTGAAGGGACATGTGACGTGCCCAAGGTCACACTGCTGGTTAGTGGAGGAAGCTCAGGGCTTGACCTTTGCCTTACATAACCCTTCTTCCTTCTGAGAAGGAGCTGAGGGGGCTGCCCACCTCCAGGGAACCATCCCTCACTTCAGGCACCAGAGGGGCCAGAGCTGGGGACCTTGAGCCGAGAAAAAAGAGAGTTAAGGAGCCAGACCAAGTTAGGGTCCGAGGCTCTTTGGATTAAAAGGCTTCTGCTGTTTGCAGGATCCAGAACACCTGTTTGAAACCATCTCACAAGCCATGCTGAATGCCGTGGACCGGGATGCAGTGTCAGGCATGGGAGTCATCGTCCACATCATGTGAGTATGCATTGGGAGAAGTCTAGAAGCTTTGCAGACACCTGTCTCTCCCTCCCCAACAAACACCCCATCTTCCCAGCCCCCTGGTCAGGTGTGAAATAAGAAAGGCACTTGCAGCAATCATGGGATAGCAGAAATCCATGCTTCCCTGAGTGGCAGCTGGGAGCCTACCCAGATTCCCCTGGCCCTGAGGCTCCATGACCCCAAGTCTCCTCCCCCTGCTCACAATGGACATTTCTTTCCTTCCTTAACAGTGTCCCCAAAGTCTCAGGGACCTGTGTGGGTATGGGCTACAGCAGGGCTACTGCAGACTGATGGACATTCTAGGCAGCTCCCTCTCTCCCAGCTCCCACCAGTGTGGATCCCACAACTGTACTGAACTGGGAACTATTTCCAACCCCCAGCCAGCTCCCTAACTGCCATCCCTTTTCAGTTTGTTTGGGGCTGTCTCCAGGAACCTGATTGGATGGACTAGAAGGTGTCCTTCCAACTGCTTTATTTGGGTACATCCCAGAGTAAGCATTTAGACCCTTTTATTATGGGGTAGCCTGCTTAATTACTGTAAGAAACAGATTGGGGCTGATAGAGAGAATTTACCACCCCAAGGTTCTTTTATGTTCATTGGAGTGAAACCCATCAGACCTCCTTCCTAAGCCACTTGTTCTCCAGGCCTGGGGGAGCTCCTTCCCTTCTTCAGAGGGCTTCGCAGTCTAGCCCTGAATCATCTCCACTCTTGATGGTTCCGCCTATGGGAAGCCTTCACTGGAGTCTCCCCATTTCTCCATTCTCGCCTTCCCCACCAGAGGCCGAGGAAACAGGCTAACGTGAACGTAACATGAGCAAAACACTTAGACCTAGGGCTAGGACAGCCTGTGTTCTGAGTCTGGATGAGTGTGGACGCTTTGTCTCTCTCTCTGCAGTGAGAAGGACAAAATCACCACCAGGACACTGAAGGCCCGAATGGACTAACCCTGTTCCCAGAGCCTACTTTTTTTTTTTTTTTTTTAAATAAAATACTGTTTCTTCCACTCCTGCTTCTTTGTCTTTGAGTCTTTTACCACAGGTCTGTCCCCAGCTGGGCAGTCGCCCACAGCTTCTCAGGGTGTAGATCCGCCTTCGGGGTCTCTTCTTGACTTGCAGCGTCCTGCACTGGGCACCAGCGGGGACGATTTCCACACGTCACTGGTTGAGGGCCCGCTGCTCAGCCCTTGCACGCAGTGCTTTACACATTCTGCAGTTCAGTCACCGTAACCACTGACAGTAGTTGATAGCATCCTTGTTTAAGGGCAGGTAAGTGACTTGCTCAGGGCCACTTTAATAAGCGGTAGAGCACAGATGTAAACCAGCGCTCCAAAGCCTAGAATCCTTTCCACTCAGCTCTACTGGGAAACTCTCAAATCTTTTCTCATTGTTTCAGGTAGAACTTTGGCCAAGTACCCACAGGTAATACCCTTATGGATCAGTGTTTCTTCCCCTCGGCTGCACACGGGTCCCCTGAGGAGCTTCTTTCTTGTTTTTTTTTTTAAAGATTTTTTATTTTTCCTTTTTCTCCCAAAGTCCCCCGGTACATAGTTGTGTATTTTTAGTTGTGGGTCCTTCTAGTTGTGGCCTATGGGACACCACCTCAACGTTGCCTGATGAGCAGTGCCATGTCCGTGCCCAGGATTCGAACCAGTGAAACCCTGGGCTGCTGCAGTGGAGTGCACAAAGTTAACCACTCAGCCATGGGGCCGGCCCCCTCTCTGGGGAGCTTCTAAAACCCAGATATTTTGATTCCATCTCTCGAGATTCTGATTTAATTGGGCTTTGAAAGGGGCCTGGGCACTTGTCTTTTCTAAAAGTTCCCCAGATAATTCGAGCTTGCAACCTGTAGTAGATGCCCTAGTAAGGGGGAAGTTGGTATAGCATAGTGGTTCCCAAACTTTAGCCTCTATCAGTCACCTGACAGGCTTGTTAAAACACACTTTCTGGGGGCCAGCCCTGGTGGCCTAGTGGTTAAGTTCAGTATGCTCTGCTTTGACGGCCTGGGTTCGGTTCCCAGGTGCAGACCAACACCACTCGTCTGCAGCCATGGTGTGGCAGTGACCCACACACAAAATAGAGGAAGACTAGCAACAAATATTAGGTCAGGGTGAATCTTCCTCAGGGGAAAAAAAAATTGATTCAGATCTGCAGAGGACCTGAGAATTTATATTTCTGATTCCCAGGTGCCACTGACGCTGCTGGTCCAGGACCACGCTTAGAGCTAAATTTTAAGCTTCAAGAGTCTAGATAGAGAACCTGAGGTACACAGAGGTGACCTGTTCAAAGTCAGCCACATAGCTGTTCAATGGAGAGCTGGGACAGGTGTGTGGCTCCCTGCCAGCACTCGTTCTACACAGCTGGCCAAGTGAAAGGGTGGAGGCTTGCCCATTCCTCAGTGTTGTGCTGGAGGACGGCTGGCAGGCCAGTGTAAGCCGCTGCCTGTGCTCTTAGCGGCTGCGTATTAACTGCATCTGAAGGAGGACTCACTTCCAAAAGACACACGTGACAAATGTGTACACAAAACTTTCTGAGTTTTATTTTTGCCTCGGGTTGGAGATTCATCTTAACATGCATGCATTTTAAAACAGTAACAGGGTCTCGAACTGTTCCGAGCAGACATTAGACAAGCACAGGGGGTTGAAAATTCCTATTTAAAAAATGGAAATTGCAGTGGGAAATTGAGAAGTCACACACATGATGGGCCGGTAGTTCATCCTGCTCCCCCAAAAGGTGAATCTAAACTTCATTCACATTTTTTTTATTACATGACCTGACCCGATGCTTGGGTGTGCTGAGCAGCACCGGGCCTCCCCACAAAGGTTGTTGGTTCCCACTTCCTCACAAAATGGCTCTGAGCAAGGGGAAAGGGCTCCTCTGGAAGTTTCTTCCCCAGCTTCCGAAGGATCTCAGCACAAGCCGCAGGAGACAGGCGGGCCTGTCTTCCCTTCGCAAGCGGCCATCTCAGAGGAAGGCTTGGGCACGTCACTGCCCCTGCAGATGGCTGGTAGATTTGGGGGCAGTTGTTTGAATGTGTTTTCCCTTTGATTCCTGTGCTCAGGCTGCACCCCACTCCCCACATTTGTCAGAAGTGAGGTCCCTAGAGCCGGGGGAGCCAAGGTCTAAGGCCAGAGCTCTAAGAGTGTTTAAACACTGTCCCTTCCAGCCCCTAACACTTGAGTAGCTCAAACGCTGGCGAGTGCTGAAGGTTTTTCTCTCTCCCAACTTGAATTGGTAGAAACAACTGGGGGGTGGGATTGGCTACTGAGAGAAGTCCTGGGTCTTTGGTCCAGCTCCCCCAGGGCAGGCCCTGGCAGACTGTGAAGAGGGGAAAGTCACTAGGGCAGGAGTCTGTAGTCCCAAGCCCCGAGCACGGCCAGGCGACCTGTTTGAGGCCTAAAGCACAGGCAAGAGAAACAAGTGAAGTAGGAAGAGGGTGAGGGGAGGAAGAAGAGCTGCCTGTGTGAGAGAGTGCCACTGAGAACAGCCACAGGGGCAACTCGTGGCACCTGCCACAGACCAGTAACCCCTGAGCTAGATAAGGAGAGATGGAGCACTGCTTCAGTCTGTGCTCCTGCAACTGCTGGCTTCCCTGCCTGCCCCGTAACCCCCACACCGCAGGCACAGGGAAGGAGCTTGCACTGGGGGACAAAGACTCAGTGGTTCATTAACAGGAACAAGGGCCAGAGGCCTTCACCTAGTGGTCTAAGCGGAGTTTTCAGACTCCTCACGTTGGCTGGGAGACCACAGTTTTCTCAGCCATGGACTTTCAGAGAAGAGGGGTGGGGCAGGACGGGAGAAGCTGTGACTGGTGAAATGGTAGAGGGAGGGAAGGGAGAGGAATCCCGCCCTCATCCCCATCTACGCCTCACCCAGTCAGCCATGTCCTATTCTTATACCTTTGTCCTTGGGAGACCCAAAGGTATTCCAAGATGGCGTAAGACGATTCAGCCTTTCTTCATGGCTCCAAAGAGGGAGGTTGAGGGCAGGCACTTCCCCTCGGATGCCTTACTGCCCAATGAGGGAAAGGCGGGACTTGGAAAAAAGAGTGGGGGCAGACAAAAGCTTGGGGATCAGTTCACTTTCTCTATATTCAGACTGCAAACCAAACATAATATCTTCATCATTACAAAAAGAAGAGCAAGAAAACTTGTATAAACCAAGATAAATAGCTTTTAAACATTTGAGTGCCAAAGGAATTAGAGGGCCAAACCAATCTGAAGATAGTACAGAAAATGACCTTTAAAAAAAAAAAACCTAAAATCCACCAAACCACAGCTCAAATGTTTCGACCCAATCAACAATACTGTCAGAAGAACAAAAAGCATTTAAAACAGAATGCTACCTCTCAAAATGTAAACAATATACAAAAAAACCCACAAAAACTCAATGTTAAAGAAGTTAGAGACCTGGTAGCTCATCTTTAACTGATAGATGGTGTTACGCTTTTCGTACACATTATGGCAACATGATCAGCAGACCAAATGCAGAAGCCGGTGGGAGCCCAAGCCTGTGGAGGCTGCTGGGAGACAGCCTGCCAAGCTTCGGAGATGCTGGGCCTGACTAGGAGCAGATCCAAATTTTCATTCTTGATTAGGAGGTGGGGAAATCAAGTCCAAACATTATTCCTACATAATCCCTTCCTAAGTCAAATCTGTTTTCTCCATGAGCCACTTGGTTCCAAGTTCTTCTCCAAGTCACTTCGTGGTCTCGCTGCTGATGTTCAGAGCTACCTATGGCCCCTTCCTGGGGCCAGGGCAGTTGTTGGAGCCCGTCTGCCTCTTCCAGAAGGGTTCTGGCAGCCCCAGTGGAGTCCAAGAATGCTGTCTCCATTCCTCACTGACACAATGCTGCAGGTAGGGCACCGAGACGGTGCTGGTTCCTGCTCCAGAAGCTGAGCTTGGCCAAGTTTGGAGGGAGCCACAAGAAACCAATCCATTCATTCAAAATGGTTCCACAAACTTTCTTCCCATGTGCGGGGTTATCTACAAGTTTTATCATATCTCATCCCAAATGCCCAGTTCCTGGTGAGGAGGTGAGAAGATGCAGGAATGTACCTCCTCCAGTGCAGGGCCGTTTTCTCTCCTAGCCAGACCAGACTGCTCTGATGGCATCACGGACCCACATACACGGCTCAATTCTGAGGCCTGGGTAGCAGGCTCAGAAGGTGGGTGGAGATTCTGAAGGAAGCTGCAGGATGGCACTTCTGAGGAAGCCGTGGGTAGCAGAATTGCTAAGTCTGGCGGGGGGGCATCAAGGAAAAACAGCCCCGGGGTTGCGGGCCAGGTCGAACCCCACATCAAGCCTCCAAATTGGATTTCCCGGGTCACACCCTCCAGAGACTCAGAAGCAACCTCAGGCTTGGCCACCACACTCCAAGATGGAGGGCGCCAGTCCCTGCTGGCCATAACCATCCAGGTGACAAACCACAGGCACAAGGAGTCAGATTACCTACATGGTAGCCATGGGGCTTGAAGAGGTATCTCTGCAAGGAGCACCCCAGGTGCCTGGAGATCTGCCCCCAGCTAAAAGCTCATCTACAAGTGTGGGTGCCTGGAAGAAGGTCAGAAGGAAGTCACTGAATGGAGGACACAAGACCTCATTTGATATTCATCAGTTTCCGGGGTTTCCCCAAGGGAAAATAACCACTTTAGCACGAGGGTTCTGTCACATCCAAAGGTGCCTTCCTCTTGATCCAGTGGGAAGCAGACTTTAGAGAGAGGACATCTGAACTCCAGGGGCCGAGAGAGCCCAGGGGCTTTGGTGAGGATCACAGGGTTCTCTGAGAACCAGCTGTCCAAGAGCCCAGCAGCTCCCCCACCCCCTACCATCCCATGAGGATGAACTCACTCCCCTTTGAGGTCTTTGATTCCGATCCAAGATGCCTGACGTTGATCTGGAGTGTTCCTCCGGGGCAACAGCATTAGATGGAGGAATCATGTAACATTTCACTCAGCTCTGAGGTGGAAAGGTGGAAGAAGCTGTGCATGATACTCCATAAAATTAAAAGGTTAATCCAGACAAGATCAAGTGCAGCAGGGCTGAGGTGTCCAACCTCCTCTCCTCTGGCGTTAGAGCACTTTGCTCTGAGGGACCCTTGGCTGGGTCTATGGGGTGCCTCTTTAACTGAAGGGAACTGAGCAGGGCAGGGATGGGGAGGGTGGATAGGGTGATGACATACATCATTATCAATAGCAAACCTGGGGCAACAAAGTTTCAGAAACAAAACCTAAATAAACCCACAAAGTCATCTCTAGCCCCAAGGTATCCTAAAAGGTTACAAGGTAACAAAAAGGAAACCCCTTTTTAACCTGGGTCAAGTGGAGGGAAATCAAGGGTAAGCAGGTGAGGCTACATCCTGTGAGCACGTGCACACACAGCACATCCCCTCCTCCCCAGCTAGTCTCTCAGTGTCACAGGCTGCAGTCTCATTGCTAAAGCCCTCCCCTACCCCCCAATCTGCTCCCCACCCTCCCATCTTAGCCCAAATGCACCCTCTCCCTCTTTCAAGCCCGACCCCACATCCAGCGCTCTGGCTCTGGCTGAAGGTGGAAGGTAACTACGTCAGGATGTTGGACATGAACTCGTTGAAGCGTTTGGAGTACTGCTCAGGGTTCACAGTCGAGATCTCAGCCCCCGCCTGTAATACACAGAGGCTGACTCAGGTCTAGCTCCTTGGCCCTAATCAGGGGGCTGTGCCTGGGAGGGGCCCGGGTATTCAGAAGCCTCCGGCTCCACATTAGAGCTGAACACCAGACTGGGCAGGCCACAAGAAGTGTTGCCATGTCTCAGAATTGCCCTGGCCCCAGTCCTCTGAGTCACAACCAAGGACTGCACCCACTGCGGCAGGAGCAAGGCAGAGGGGAGGTGGCCGAGAGGCTGCAGATCTCTGAGGGGCCCCTGTGTGGAGAACAGTAGCTTGAAGTCCATGGGGAAACAGGCCTCCGGGGAGCAGCACAGGCAGGTAAACAAAGCTGTTACCAGCAGGACGGGCTCAGGGCCCTGAGAGCCAGAGAACCAGGGGAAAAACAAGTTGGGCATACTACCCGGCTACAGGGAGGGGGTGGGTGTAGATGGGAGGGAGAGAAAACAGGCAACCAGGCAGGCTGCTCTTCTGGTTCTCTGTCCTGGGGGTGGGGGCAGGAGAGTGTCTCCTCAGAGCACGAAGCCCACCCTCCCCAGGTGTCGGAGGACCCCCCACTGGGCCTGGATGGAGACAGGGAGAACTCACCCCATGTTTCACCGTCTTGGCAGCATGTGCAGCTTTCTTCTTAGCATCATACGGTGTGAGGATATCGATGATGGCCATGAAATATACCTCCTTCTTGGGGGCACCTGAAGGGGGAGGGGAAGCAGGAAAGGAGGAAGAGGCAGCAGGGAGAAGAACAGAAAGTAGCTGTGTCCACAGCCTTCAGATATGAGATCCAGAGGCCTCCCTATCATTTTGGATCTGACAAAAGGAATGACTACTGGAGTCATTTGCAGAAGCTTTCATAGCTCTTCTCTTATTTGACTTTCATGGCTACCCTGTGGGGTTGACATGACAGTATTTATGAGCTTTTGTCCATCCCATGAACCAGAGCAGAACCATGCCTCAGATATCCAGGACAAGCAGAGGGGTGAAGGAAGGCCTGACAGAGAAGGACCCCAGGGCCCCAGAAGACAAAGTTACTGGTGGTGACCCAGTATAGAAGCCTGGAGACAGAAAGACGCCAAAGTTAACAATTAATAAGGTAGAGTCCAGATACGCACAGGGGCATCTCAACAATGGACCCGAAAGGGAGGATGGGGGCCAGGGGTGGGCAGGGCAAGCGCAGGCTCCTACTTACTTTCATGGCTTTTCATGGCATAGACATCAACAGAGGGATCGAATTCCCCAGGACCAAAGAACCGAGGGAAGCTGAGGAGGTTGCCAGGGCTGTCTGGAGGCGTGCCATAGGAGCAGAGCAGGTTGCCGCCCATCCCATCGTTCTCACACTCCTCATCCTCTGCCCGCTCCTCCACCTCCATCTCCTCCTGCTCTGCCCGGTCCACATCATGGATGCCCACTAGAAGGCTGTAGTCCATGATCTTCAGCTGGGCCAGGAACTAGGGGAGGTGGGAGGAGGAGAGATGGAAGGAAGAGGTTACATGGAACATCCCAGTGGCATCTGGAAAGGGGAGAAGAAGTATTCAACTCAATTCTCCAATTCTGAAATACAACAGCGAATAAGACATCAGTCTCTGCCCTGGATGAGCTCAATGTTTAATGGGGAAGACAGTTATTCCACGAGGGCAAGGAGCTGTGGGAGTCCAGAGCACTGGGGAGGGCCTCCCTGAGGAAAGGAGGAGCTGAGCTGAGCTGAGCCTGACGGGTGAAGAGGAGTCAGGCAGGGAGAGGCTGCGGGCCTGAAGGCAGAGAAGCGTGGCAGGAAGAAGGACGGCCCGTACGGTCTGGGATCATGAGAAGCCATGGCGAGCTGAGGAAAGAAAGAATGGAAGGTTGCACTGCGCAAGAGCCTGGGGAGATGGGTGCAACACTGCAGTGTCTTTCAAACCATGAATCTCAGTCCATTATGAGTCCTAAATCCAATTCAGTTGGCTGGGTCTAGGATTTTTTTTATTATTACTAAATACCACAAAATAGGATAGAAAATATCAGAGTGCCTAACAGGAAGAAAGCATGCATAGTACTTCAGTCTGTGTGTTGTATGGTACGTACGTTGGGTTGCAAGGTAAAATGCACTTCTAACTGGGAGTCACAGGCAAAGTTTGAAGAACTATGCAATTCAGCTTCTTTACCAGTCAAGAGTAAAAACGGGGAGAAAAAGAAAAGGGAACACGACATAAGAATGAGAGTCAGAGCCAACCAACATTCTCAACACCTTCCCTTCAGGTCAAAAGAGGCCATGTGGTACTGAGGGAGGAAGCTCACATCGTGTGGCTTCCCCTTGCCGAGTCTCAGTTTTCTCATCTATACAATGGATGTTGTGAGCAGGAGGATGTCTCAGGTCTCCTGATCTAGGACTCCAGCACTTGGAGAAGAACAGAGGGTGGGAATGGTACAGGATGGAAATGGCCAGCTGGCATGCCAGCTTGGCTAGTAATGAGGCCAGAGTCATTGGTCTAAATCCTATGTGAACAAGCCAGCAGCCACCATCAGCCACGTGCCAGGCATTCTGCCATGGTCACAAACTGAGCCTGCAGCACCAGGAAACCATCCCACTGACCACTGTGACTAGAGAACTAGGAAGGGAATCATAATAGGACCCGAGCAGCTCCACGCACAGACCGAGAACACAACGAAAAGCACAAGAAGCCCTGATGATAGATCAGCAGAATCTCCTCAGTAAGGAAAGGCGGGGCACCATTCCACACTCCTCTAGACAAGACCTTCTCAAGGCCTAGGGAGAAGGGGTCAGGGCCCCAGAAGAGAGGGAATCCATGAACCACACCCCCTCCTACCCCCTGAGAACATTTACAAAGCAACATACAAGTGAAAAATAAACTACGTAAACTGCCTTAAATTCTTCTTAGAAGCAGAGTAGGGAGGAAAGAAGGAAAGGGAGGAGAAAGACTCTGGACAAAGTGAGTATCAGCATCAAGGCACAAATACAGTAGGGGGTGATTACAAAAAAGCTTCCTAGCAAAAAGAAGTTTGTAAAACCCATGTTCACAGCAGCGTTACTCACAATGAAGCATCCAAGTGTGATGGTTAATTTTATGTGTCAACTTGACTGGGCCACGAAGTGCAGAGACATTTGGTCAAATACTATTCTGGGTGTGTCTGTGAAGCAGTTTATGGATGGAATTAACATCTGAATTGGCAAACTGAGTAAAGCAGATTGCTCTCCCGAATGTGGGTGGGCCTCATCCAATCAGTTGAAGGCCTCAATAGAACAAAAAGGCTGATCCTCCTACCAGTAAAAGGGAACTCCTCCTGCCTGACTGCCTCTGAGCTGGGACATCAGTTTTTCTCCTGCCTTCAGATGCAGACGGAAACATCAGCTCTTCCTGGGTCTTGAGCCTGCCAGCCTCTGGAGTGAAACTATACCATTCGATTAGCTCTCCTGTGTCTGTAGCTTGCCAACTGCAGATCTTGGGACTTGTCAGCCTCATTAGTCATGTGAGCCAATTCCTTATAATAATCATCTAGCTGGCTAGAGCTACAGCCTATTGATTCTGTTTCTATGGAGAATCTTAACTGAGAGACCAAGTGTTCAGTGATGGATGAACAGGTAAACAAAACGTAGTGTGTATATATATATATATATATACACACACACACACACACACACACAATGGAATACTATTCAGCCTTAAAAAGGAAGAAAATTCTGACACATGCTACAACATGGATGAACCTTGAGGACATTATGGTAAGTGAAATAAGCCAGACACAAAGGACAAATCTTATATGATTCCACTTATGAGGTTCCTAGAATAGTCAATTTCATAGAGACGGAAAGTAGAATGGTGGTTGCCAGGGGCTGGGGAGAAGGTGGAATGGGGAACTAGTGTTTAATGGGTACAGAGTTTCAGCTTGGGAAGATGGAAAAGTTCTGGAGATGGATAGTGGTGACGGCTGCACGACAATGTGAGTGTACTTAATGCCACTGAACTGTACACTTAAAAATGGTTAAGATGGTAAATTTTATGTTATGTGTATTTTAGCACAATAAAAAAAATAAAATTTTTTGAAATGTTTGTAGAGTTTGTTTTTAATGAGCAGGCTCCCAATTTATTAAAATAGGAGACACCAAGTTATCAGGTGACCCAGAGAGCACAGTCGCTATTGAGCACCTGTTCTCCCCAGAGGAACTTCTCCACAGGAACTTCTGGCCGGAAGTCCCATTCCAACCAGAAGGGCGCTGGCAAGGGGAGAATCAGAGTCAGAGAGCCACAGGGTTGGTGGATCTTAACAGCTGGTTTCCTGTCGCTCTGATGGCCGGATGCCCCCTCCACTATGGGGAGAGCACCAGAAAAGAAGTTTGAAAAAGGTGCTGCAATAGATGAGTGAAGAGATGAGGGAAAGTGTCTCAAGCTGAGGCAGGAAGGTTCTACTGGCACCAACTGTGTCCCCCAAATGCAACGTTCATCTGCACTAGCTTTAGGTTGCAAATAACTACCCACACTGCTCAAATCATCACCCTTCCTTTGTTCATATTCAGGAAAAGTAGTGAATTCCATTTTTCTTAAGGTTAAAGAGGCTTCTGCTCTGGGGACGAGAGAGGGCCCTGTTCAACTAAGGTGACCATGAGGGTTAGTAAGTACCTCTACGTCCCGTTTCAGTTTTTCCAGGAAGTTCTTTTTACTCTCCTCTCCCACATGCAGCTTCTGCCCTTCATTGAGGAAGTCATTGTCTTTGAATGTCGGCAAGTCCTTGGCCTGGGAGAGCAATAGCAGTGTTAGGCTGGGTGGCCCGATTCATTCATAAGGAGTCCTCTGCTGGGGCAATGGCACAGACAGGGGAAGGGTCTTTAGCACACAGACGGCCAACCTGCTGAATCAACAGCTCAGCACAGGAGGCCACCGCCCCGGGCTGCGGGCAGGCAGGGATGGCAAATACGTGGCATACGGGACTGACCGAAGCGTGCCTTCCTGCTGAGCCTGGACTGCCTCAGGACTCAGGCAGCCACTCACTGATTCAGGCTGGACTGTGAGATGGAAACTGCCGGCCCTCCAGGACCATGAAGAACCCAGCAAGGGCAGAGCTAAAAGGCTAGAGACCAAGGCCTAGGCAGAGGATGAGGACAGGCAGGTGCTTAGTGACACAGAGTGTTTCACGTGCACAGACTGCATGATTGGGAACTGGGCTAGAGGCTGTGGTGGAGGAAGGGACAGGATGGCCGGCAGAAGGTGTCTCTGATTCCAAGTGACCCATTCCACACTTGATCAGCACAGGTCCCAGCATACCTTCTCCTTGTCACTCGCTTCTCTGGCAACAGTGGAACCCTGAAAGGATAAAAGCCATCAGGAGAAGTCCAGCTGAGGCAAACTCCACTGAGCGAGAAAACATGCAGCTGTCTTTGGGGAAAGGAGGCAGGTGAAGCGAAGCAGCCTGGTTAGAATCCGAGAGGGGCAGGAGGCAGCAGCTCGTTCGCTTCCTCTGTCACAGACCGTTCACAGAGCTCTCGCTATGCATGAGACAGCCGCTCAGGAAACCTGAATCTGTAGGAGATTCAGTCCCTGCCCTCAGGGAACCTTCCTTCTAACAAGGGAGCAGTAGTTACATGAGGAATTAACCCATTAATGACAGTGATGCTAAGTGGGCAGGGGAGGAGGGAGGACACTGAGGCATGTAGCACAGGGGCAGGGCTGGGCTGGTGAGGTGAGGGGCAAGGCCCGCCTCCTGGAAGAAGTGATGTGAGCTGAGCTCAGAAGGGAAGGTAGGAAGGAATTAGGTGGAGGCAGAGAAACAGGCAGGGAGGGAAGAGTCCCGGCAGCCCGTGGGAGATCCTGGGGGAGGAGAGCACAGGCTCTGCAGGAATGGAAAGGAAACCATGCAGCTGCAGCAGGCAGTGAGGGGCAGTGAAGTGACGGAAGTCAGGAAGCCAGGTTCCAGAACAACGGAGCGCTGTGGTTCACAGTCACAAGTGTGTTCTTTTTGGTGTCTAGAAATACACTTGTGCTGTCAGTCCATGGGGCCTGGACAGATGCCAGAGTGCGTGTGTCAGCACAGCCTGTGCCCATACTGCTGCCCTCAGTGTGTACATCCCACTGACAGGAGTTGAAGAGCATCACTTGTTACATAAATATGGTACATTTGGGGCTTAAATAACCTCTTGTTACTGTCACCTGGACTTCAAACAGCCTTTGGCCCACAAGAATTAGGCATATCAACTCCAGAGTCACCTGTGCATGTCAAAACATATGCTCTGGCTTTCCCAGGGCACATGTGGAGGTTGAAGTGGTGGCCCCTCCGAGCCTCGGGGAGAGGGCAGCCAGAGACAGAGCTGGAAACACAGAGCCCTTTACCTTGAGGTCATACTTGCGGTGGACAGTGAGCCGGTGGCTGAACACGTTCCTGGTGACCACCATGTAGGTTTCTACGCCATCCACAGTTAGGCGGTACATGCCCAAGAACTGAGGCAAAAGGGTGTTGCCATGACACTCCACTATGAACTAGAAAGGAAGAGAGGACAGGAGGCAAAGTGAAGGAACTATGAGGGTGCCAGGATGGACAGGGCTCTCCCCAGGCTGAAACGCTCCTGGGATTCGAGCCTCTAGATTAGTAGTTTTCATATTGGGTTCTTGAAGTCATGGGCATTCCCCAGACTTCCAACAGGCAAAGCCACCCCCATCCTCAACTGGCATGGCAGAGTGTGAGGCTGAGCAAGCAGTGCACAGCCCCTTTGGTTTCATTTTATTGGGGTTCCACCACAGGAAAGCACTGATCTAGGCCTTGTATCTCCTCTGCCAGCCTAAAATGGGAAAGCCAAAGGGCAGAGAGGGGATGAAGAGGCAGGTTTGTGACCCAGCTGTCTGGGAAAACAGAATGTCTCCACACCAGAAGCTCTCACCCATGCTATGCCCTGGGGTTTTCTGCTGTAGCTCCCAAAGACCAGAAATCCCTGTCACCACTTCCCAGGTGTCCCAGAGAGCAGCCAGCTTTCCCTGATGAGCCAACTAGGCTTAGGACAGGCCCTCAGATGGTGCCACCGCACCCCTGCTTTTCTCACGGACAGGGCCCAGAGGAGTGCAGAGTCAGGCCGGGAAAAGAAGCAACCCTGCCGAGCCCACAGCACCTCTTCTAGAAGAAATAAGGCAGGTGCCAGAGCGTGAACACTTCCAACTCTGACAAGAAATAGCTGTTCACCTGGGACTGTGTCAGTAACATGCCTTCATTTCTCTTTTTTTTTCAAGTAGGCACAGAAACACCTCACAGAAACATGGTGCTGGGAGAGGGCCAACTGCTCGGTTATCAGGAGGCATCTGCCGGGACCAGAGGGGACCAATCCCTCCCCACGAAGCTCCAGCTCTTCTCCCTCTTCTAACCCGTCCTCCACTGTCCAAGCTCAGGACTCACGATACCTGGTGGTATTTCTTTAAGATGTTGTGCATCTCAGCCACATCCTCACTTGACACAGTCTTGATGACAAAGCGCCGGTCATAGGTGGTGAGGAAACGTGTGCCACATCGGCCCTGGCTGTCACTGTTGATAGGGGCACTACGCGTCACTGAATTCTGATGGACCAAGAAAAAAGCGGGCTGGTCTTGGGAGGGGAACGAGGACTCTGACTTCTGCTGAGTCTTCTCTCACAGGCCAGATTACTCTAAAGCCAACAACACTGAGACAGATGGGACCTTATTCACCCCTTCTCATGGGAAGTTCACATCTCTCCCAAAAGTCTTCTAAGAGTGACAAGAGTTGTTCCTTACCACCTGCTCCTAATCCTTGACTAGGAGGGGAGGAGGACTGTGAGCCATTTCCTTTCATTCTGATCCCAGAGAGCTATGCTACGAACTAAAACTCGGTGCCAGACGTTAGGTGACTGGATTCGAACCCTGACGCTCACACGTGATATGACTTTGGGTGAGCCATTTAACTTTTCTCCTCCTAAGTTTCCTCACCTGGAACACAAGAGGCTGACCAAGATGATTTTCCCAGTCTCTTGGAGTGACAAAGACAAAACTTAGGAGGAGTTTAAGAAGTCTAGCATAAAGAAGCAATGGATACAGTCATCTCTTTTCCCTGTATGTATCCTGATGCTGTAAAACCCTTCCCAAAGCAGGAAGTTGGTCCTCACCTCTCCGTCCAACACTTCTCCCCTCCCCTCAAACTCCTGCTTGTCGGTACAGGGCTATGAGGCAGTTCTGGGGAGCTTTTCTGGTTCTGTCCCTGCTCCTTCTTGAGGCCCCATTACCATTAGGATCAGAGGACAGCAGAAGCCTCAAGAGCCGGAGTAGGGGAAGGTGTGTGTCAACCAAAGGGATGTGTTCCCCAAGCAGATGCAAGAAGATCTTTGGGAGGCAAGGTAGAGAGGGAGATCCCAGATGTCCTGTTCCCAAGAAAACACACGTGGGGATCTGCTCACCGAAATGCTTCCTCTCCAAGCCCTTTCCTCCTCTCTTACCTAGGATTCTACTCTTTCCCTTCACCTACTGCCTCCTCACAAGACCCTGGGGGAGGAGGGAGCATCACCTTCAGGGGAGAAACTGAAGTTTGAAGTCATGAGGGGCTTTCTAAATCACAGGAGCACCCCGCAAAACAGGGTGTCCCCAGTCCAGAAATGTTGAGTAGACTACATCCCTGCGGGCCTCATTCTCCCGGCCCGGTCCTCCTACCAGGAAGACTGACAGGCCTCAAGCCCATCTGGGAAGTACATTTCTACTGCCACCTCGTTTCCAGGCAGCATTTCCTGACTCTCTAAATCATTGGTAGCCCAAGAGTATAGAGTCCCCTCCCTGAACACGGTCCTCTCTGCCCCTACTTCAGTCCTGAGCACAATCATTTGCCCACAAGGTTATCAGAGAAGAAATGCAGACACTGAGAGGATGTGGTTAGATGGCCAAGCAGAAGGGAAGGAGCCACAGTGGAGGGAAGATGTCTCATCAACCTGGGGATGCAATAATGGCAAGACGCTTTCAGAAAACCTCAGGGTCCAATCAGGCCATGATTTACCTCAAGATTGGGTCCCAACAGAGGGGCTGGAGGGACCTCCCAGTCCCTCCTAGACAGAGACATTCCTGTTCGTTCAAGTCCCTGCATCTCCTCCTCAGGACACGCATCTTTGCGGCAGGCCCTCCGGAGTGGAGGAGGGAGGCAGGGGAGGCTCACCCGAGGCCCATTCTGCTTCTCGAGAACTATTCTCTGAAAGGCTTACTGGGAGTGAGGAGGGAGGAATTACAGTATTTTAAAAGATTTGGGCATCCATTTTAGATTTCACTAGGCTGTACACTCCTTTTTCCCCACAGACAATTGACACTCAGCTATATTTCTTACTGCTACACAGGTGAAGTGGAAAATTCTCCCACCTTCACCACCAGGCTGTCTACCAAGGAAGGTGCTAGGGGGAGAAGTAACAGAAACCATGCCAAAGCCTCTGCGACACTATCACCCCCCGAAGAGGGCAGTTGCCCTGCCTTGCCTATCCCCCCTCCCAACATCAGACAGGGGACAAGTTTAGGAGGTGGCACTCATACCTGGCAAGAGGTTACACTACCCTTGAAGTCTTCCTTTTCTAATCTGTCTTATCTGCTTTAAGAGGCCTCATCTCCCGCTGGCAACAATTCTCTCTCTTTTAAGGCAAACTACGAAGGAGAAGGGTTCTTCAGCCTAGACTGGGAATGTCAGACTAAAATGAAGCAGCTTTCACAGACCCCTCTCCCTCCCACTGCTCTCCCTCCCGGGGAGAGGAGCCTGAGCCTGCGAGGCATCATCAGCACTTCTAAGGCCCTCAGCCCTGCAGAGCCCACCAACACTGGCAAAGACTGCCTGGGCTGGAGCACAACGTGACAGGAAGACGCAGCACAAGAACGGTAGACACTTTTTTTCTCTCCTTGTCCTGTGGCTTCCTGACCCCACTCCATTTTCTGACCCTCCCAGTTTTGCAGGCATCTCGTACCTGGTAATCCTGATCATCAATCCCAAACCTCTCCCGGAGATTTCGGAACACCATGGGGCAGTACTCCTTAAACTTAAAGCGGCTGGGGAGGTTCTCCCTAGGGAAGAGCAGAGACATGTCGGTGAACTTCTCCTTGCTCACCTAATTCTCACATCAGGACTTCTCCAAGTGTGGTCCACAGGTTACCTGGATCTGAACGATCTGCAGTGCTTAAGATGTAGGCTTCTAAGGCCTCAGAAGTTCTGCAGGTGAGTCTGGAAATCTGCATTTTTAACAACCACTCCAGGTGATTCTGAGCACATAAAGGTTTAAAAACTTTACATCCCTTGTGTTCACTTTGAAAAAAATTAATCTAGCTGTATACTTACTATTTGTGTCCTTTTTTTGAGTGTATGTTATCTTTCAATAAAATTTACATTAAAGAAAAAAACCTTACATGCCGAGAAGTGAGACTGAGTGTAGGCCCCACTTCATAAGCTCTGTACTTGCTACAGGTGGGTGCCTGCACGTGCGCAGCTGCTGTGACGTGAATGTCAGTCTAACGGCTAAAGGGAAAGCCTTTCTCAAAGGGCCCTGTCCTCTGAGGATGTGCCTATCAAAACATCCTGAACACGGTTACAGCCAGGAAACCCTGCCCTAGGCTTCTGTGTGACAGAGGAGAGGGGTGCAGTAGATCGAAGAGGTTCTCAGTCAGCTGACTGGGATCCCATCTTTCAGTAAAGCCTTGTTTGCTGGCTACTGGTACCAATCTCAACTCTTTCCACTCCTCGGTCAATCCGCAGACTCTCCCCAAGGAGGGGAGAGAACCACCTTGAAGGGATGCCTCCTCCAAATCCTCCATCTTTACAGTAGTCACTCTGCTTGCGAATTTCCTTTCAGAACTACGTCCCTCTGGTTACTCCAGGATGACAGACTTCAAGGAAATAAAAAGCAGTGGCTTCTCATGCAGACAGGGGCCTGGTCTGCCTTACGTACCCCTGTCTTCTAATAAATAACACTGCAGTCTAATAACCAGCACATAAACAGTCATTGCAAGGACAAAAGGAATAAAGAAATATAAAAGAAAATAAAAGATTGGATGCTCTGCTTCAGGCCAAGATGTCAAGGTGGTGGAACTTCACGAGAGGCCATGGACCCTGAAACGGGCAATGGTGCAATGCCCACTTCCAGAGCCCTGACCTCTGAGACAGAACCACCTCCTTGCCTGTCTCAGAGCCGAGGGCTGCCTCTCCTTCCTTAGCTGGTGTGATATTGTGATATAATACGAAACATATATTTGGTCTTTGTCCCTTTTTCTTGCACAGAGCTCCTAAAACCCTTGGAATTTCCTAAGTGACAAGAGCAATAAAGGTGTCTTTTGTTATTCATAACAAGCCCCTTTCAACCACACCTGAGTTTATGTTAATGAGGTGAATTTTGGAAAGCCTCTAAGGATGGATGCTGGTTGCCAGGGGAACCTACCAGGATTAGAGGGTTGGAACTTTCAGTTCCACACCACTGACCTCCAGGGAGGGGAGAGAGGCCGAAGGCTGAATCAATCATCAATGGTCAATGATTAAATCAGTCATGCCTTCATAATGAAGCTTCCATAAAAATCCAAAAGGACATGGTTCAGGAGCTTCCACATTGGTTAACACATGGAGACTGGGGGAGGGTGGTATACCCAGAGAGGGCATGGAAGCTCCCCACCCCTTCCCACATATCTTGCCCTATGCACGTAAACCGGTAATCTACTAAGTAAACTGTTTTCCTGAGTTCTGTGAGCTACTTGAGCAAATTAATCCAACCCAAGGGGGAGGGTTGTGGGAACCTCTGACCTATAGCAGGTTGGTCAGAAGCACAGGTGACAATCTGGATTTGTGATTGGCATCTGAAGGCGGGGGGGGAGGGGGGTGGGGGGCAGTCTTGTGGGACTGAACCCTTAACTGTGGGACCTGATGCTAACTCCAGGCAGACAAGGTCAGAACTGAATTGAATTGTAGGACACCCAGCTGGTGTCCTACAGAATTGCTTGACGTGTAGAAAACCCACACGTCTGGCGTCAGAAATGAAGTGTGGTAGTAGTGTGAGAGTAGAGGAGAAACAAAGGAGAGTTTTTCTCCTATAAAGGTAGTCACTTAGCAAGCAGCAGCTATGAAGGCACATGGCTTCTAGAATAAGATGCTGTTATTACTTACTATGGCAGAGAGAGGCCACTAAGGGATGTTTTCAAATCAAGCTTCTCCTCCGGGCTAACAGTCTGGGAATGGTGGGGTGACAAAGCCCAGCTGGTAGGATGGTGGGGACTGTGGGACAATGGAGAGTGGAACCAGGATTCAAATGCAGAAAGGAGGAAAACGGGGCAGCAAATAGTTCCTAGGGTGACCCACAGTAGGATGAAAAAGCAAGGCCTCCGAGGGCTTAGAGCCACTCCAGTCTGTGCCAGGTGAGATGGCTGCTCCAACAAAGTCTGAGACAACCTTCAGATACCGGTGTTAATTCAAGAAGGCATAACGAACAAAATGGGAAGACGTATTTCAGATAGCAGCCCTGGGCACCATGCTCAGCCTGCTGTTCATGGATCAATTGGAGAGAAAAGTTTCACTGCATCCCAGGCCAGGAACATGCCTGGCAGCTTCTTGCCTCAGACTAAGATCAAGATAGGGCCCTTGCTGTCAGCCTCACACTGGATATCTCAGCTCCTGAGCAGCTGACTTTTACCTAAACTGGCCGTGGATGAATCACCGTGGGCCAGACACACGCCCCAAGGGACACTGGAGGTAGGCTGATAAAGGAGTGAGAGGACAAGACAACACAAGGTGGAGGCACATAATGAATGCATTTTCCCAGCCAGTTTTTCAGCTCTGTGACCCAGGTGTCACTGTCACACCCTGCCAGGTGCTGGCTTGGCTAGCCATGTGCAAGGTTTCAGAAGCTCTCCGCCTTGAGGGAAAGGACTGCCCACAAAACCTGAGCCCACTCAGTTGGCAACTTACTTATTGAAGAGATGATTGTCCACCTTGATCTTGCTGTACGCTTTGAAGTCATCCGGCATTAGCATGACAGGGACAGGGACATTGCTCAGCTCATTAATCTGCAAAGCAAGGGCAAAGTGAGGTTCTCAGCCAGGAGGCCACCTGCCTCAGAGAGACAATATGCTACAATGTGGATGCCACCATCTCACCAAAAACATGTCCATGGATTCCCTCCCCGTTGTTTTTTCTGCTCTTCTCTTCAAATAACTTCCCAACCTCATCTCTACCCACAGAAATCCTCCCCACTTGATAAGGTTCAGCTCAAAAGGCACCTCATCTGTGAAGCTTTCCATGATTCTCTAGACCATAAACGTTCTTTCCCATCTTGGAATTCCTGAAGCATTGTTTGTATCCAATATCTTTTAGGCATCTCACAGCCTCCTTCATATTGTAGTTAATACTTATAAACCTCACAAGCTTGCCTGCTAGACTATAAGCTAGGCAAGATCATATTATTGATTTTTTGGAAGCAAAGATCATCTAACTGATCTTTGGAGGCCCACAGTGCTTGGCACCATGATTTGCATATGGCAGGCACTATATAAGCATTTGTCAAATGCAATAATAAATGGATTAATGAATAAATGTCACCCAACCTACATGAGTATCAATTGAAGCCTTTGAATCATCATATAAATTGCAGGTCACTCAAGAAATCAGCTTGGGGTAGGAAAAAACCTGGAGGGGTTTAGTGTGGGTGTATAATGCATCTCCAAAGTAAAGGATTAAATTTAAAGTGAGCAGAAGAGGTACACATCTGGCCACTGGCTCACTCTTACTCTCCTGATTAACACAGGGTCCGTTCCTAAAGCCATGTCCTGCCTTATGCTGAACTGGGGGAGATGGGGCAGGCTGCCTCGCCCCACTGCAAACAAACCTTTTCGTTGTCTTTCATCCCCCTTCAGGGAGATGGAGGCTGGACAGGGAGCTAGCTTCCCACTGGTGCAGAGCTGAGGGGGCAGAAACTGCCCTTTTCCATCCCCAGCTGAGCCAATTAGTGGTCTAATTAGCCACAGATGTCCTCTCCCATCACAGCAGAGTATTTGACCCTCAACTCAGTTGCCACTAATGCATTCAGGATTTACAGAGGAAACCTTAGTCCTGACTTAATGGATGGGGGGAAGGGGGGGGGGGGCAGGAAGCACAGCCTTGTGTCTCCCAGATACTTTCCTTGCAAATCCTATTATCTCAATGAGGCCCCATGTGGCAGCGAGGGAATAACCCAGAGTCATTAGGACTCTTCCAGGAGCATAAATGGGGGGAAATAGCATTTAATTTGCTGCCCCTTTTATGTTCCAAACCTTTTAAGAAATGTCAGAAGATAGAGGAAGTTGAAGTTAATGCAGTAACCGGGCTGGGGAACCATACCTTCCTAGAGCTGGTGAAAAACCCAATTTACTCATGGGGAAATTAAGGAGGCGTACCTATGAGTGCACGTGCATGGGGAGGGGCAGTAGGGTAGTACCATAAGTTGGCAGTGGAGCAGAGGCTCAATAAACTGCTGGCAAAAACTGACTGGCATAGACACAAGAGTATACAATGTACGATTCCATTTATATGAAATTCTAGAACAGGAATCTGTAGTGAGAAAAATCCAGTAAGAGGTGGCCTGGGTTGGGCTGGGGGGAGTTGACTATAAAGGGAAATGAGAGGTGATTCTAGGGTGACAGAAACGTTCTATATGTTTTGGGTTGATGATTACATGGGTACATACATTTGTTGAAACTCATCAAACTGTGCACTTAAAATTCTCAGCATCCAGGTCTCTGATACCCACCATTGGCTAACTGGCCACAAAATAAAAGGCCACGCCAATTTGCATTCCAAAGGATGCTCACAAGAAAAGCTGATTCTTAAGTGTGTGCCTACGGAGGAAACCATTCCACCTCCTCATTTTTCTGCCAAAAGAAACAATTCATAGTAGCTGTCCCACTTCCCTTTTCCTGGCATATTCAGTTTGGCTCGAGAGTTAAAGTTAGGAAGTTCATGGCTCTTATGTAACTCTACCTTTTCTAGCTCATACCTCCATGTTAGAAGGAACATACCACTGGCTTAAAGAGTATGGTTATTTACTAAAACATTCTAGTATCTGTACTAATTGATTCTGGGTTAGTCTAAAATCCAGACTCGGTGCCAAGGCCAGGGCTTGATACTGAGAGAACCAGAAAAGACTAAACCCTTGCTTGAGAGGGGTCAACTGCCCCTTAGCCAGGGTGAATTAATCTAACAGAAGCTACTCAGGACTGCTCTACTCAATAATTCTCTGTGTAATTCTTACTGCAGTGTAGTTTGAATGGCTTTAAGACGGTCAGTTTTTAGTTCTCCCTTCATCTCTATTCTTGACTATACAACCCAATAGCAGGAAATTTGTAACTGAGATAATACATTGGTGAACAATCCATATATCTGAATTGTGTGGACTCACCCCTCATTTCCACTGGGCCACATGTAGATGATTCACTCTGGGGATTAGCGGTACTATTTTCTTAGTTGTGCTAAATTGTATATCCCCAGAGAGTTCTATTCAATTTCAATTGGACAAGCACTTACTGAAATGCCTACTACATGCTTCATTTCATGTTAGGGAGGAGGGGGCAGGCAGCAGGGGAAATGCTGCACACACTGTGCACACGAAACAAGTAGGAGGCTTAGCTCATTACCAGGGAGATGAGAGAAACTCACGAGACAGTGAAACTCGAAGTCAAGCAGTACACAAGTGAGCGAGAACACAGGGAGAGACGCCCAGAATAGCAGACGTTCAGAGGAGGGCAAGGTTAGTGTGCTCAGAGAGTCAGACTCCTGGCCCTTACACATCAGGCTAGAAACAGGGCACCTAATGCCCCTCCTGGTATTGCCAAGAGCACTCGACACTGGAAGAATCCACAACAAGATCATGTTACGCCCCTACTTAAAAGTCTTCCAGGCTCCTCACCAACCTCAGGGGAAAGTTTTAACTCCTTAGCCTGGCGTTTAAGATTTTTCCTGATCTGGCTCAGACTGCCAAGTTTCTTTTCAGTTTACTTCTACTCAATGTATCGAGGGCCTTACTATATGCCAGTACCGTGCCAGAAGCTGGGGATACAAAAACAAAAAGACATGGTCTCTGTTTAGCTGGGAAGACAGACAACAAGTAACTAACACAATGTGATGAGTGCTACAGAGCTATGAATAAAGGGAGATGGAAACACAGATTAAGAAATGGTTGATTCTGCCTGCGAGTGGGAGTGAGAGAGTTGGTGGCTAGAATAGGCTATAGAGAAACCCATGTGAGAAAGGCCGAGGATAGTAGTTGAAAGGAAGGGAATCCCAGGCCGTGGGAACAGTCAGAAGCAAGCCTCAGAGTTGTGAAAGTATACCGCCCACTGTGGGGGGGTGGGGACTGGAGGTTGGCAGGGTAGGACAGAGGTACTAAGGAGTGAAGGGAGATAATACAGGAAAGATAGGTGAACAGCCTAGCATATTATCAATATCAATAAATAGCAGCTGCTTCTATTTATTGAATGCCTTTAAGTGGCTGGTGCTTTACATTATATATTATATATTACATATATCATATATACTCTGTTCTATGCTATTATTTCCAATACTTAATAGTCACATAAAGTAGTATTAATCTGATTTTGCAAAAGAGGTCCAGGGTACCTTGCTCAAGGTCACAGAGACAACATGTGCTCCCAGGTGTGTCTGGGCTGCGCAATCCTTCTTATGGATAGCTACCTTGACTGAGGCAGTGTTTTCCATTCCTTGCCTCTAACCTAATAATCTGCAAGGAAAGTGTTATGCTCATTTTATAGGAGAAGAAAATGAAGCTCAGAGAGAAAAATCACTACTACAAAGCTATCCTAAGGGGCAGAGCCTGGATTTGAACTTAGGTGTGTCCACTCTATGATAAATTTGGACTTGACTATGCAGGCAATGGGAAGTCCTCTCCGGTTCAAGTCTGGGAATTAACATGATCAGATGAGTGACACAGAAACGTAATTCTGGAATCAAAATCAAGTAAGGATTGGAAAGGGCAAGGTTAAGAAGCAGCAAGACCATTTATGGGGCCATTACAATAGTTCAAGTGATAGGCTGCGGCAGTAAGAATAGAAGAAGGGATAAAGCTAAGAGAACCATCCAAGATCTGGCTAAAAGACACTTCCTCTGAGACAGCTTTCCTGTCTTTGCCAGGCTGAATTAATTACTAATTCCTCTGTGCATCTTTATATTTGAAATGTCACATTCACTTGGGTAATTATTTGTTTACATGTTTGATTTCTCCCCTAGGCTGTGAGCCCGTAGAAGGAAGAGATTATCTTATTCATTTTTATGCCCCCAGCACAATGACTGTCACATACTAGTTGTGCAATAAATGAAGGATGGCGGGATAGATGGCTAACACTAGGATAAAGAGAAGAGAGACAGCAAAGCTAGTGTGCCCATGCCAAAGGCTCATGATCTGGACGATGGGAAAGATTACTATTAGCTATTGAGGCTATGACCTCCATAAAGAGTCTCAAATGCCAGGGGGAGAAGAACAAACTTTATTTGGTAGACAAAGGGGAGTTGACTAAAACTTCTGAGGCAAGAAAGGTCATGACTAAAGCAATGTGTCAGGAAGCTGTGTCTTTCCTTCACTATCTAGCACACTTCTGGGCCAACCTTTTTCATCTTCAGCAGAAGTGCACTTGTGGAATGGAGACTCATTCAAATATCATACGAAATACAATACATTAGGATGCTAAGTATGTTGTATCTCACGTCATGTAAGTGGTTTTTGGATTATCCACACGATTAACTCCATGAGCCATTAGCATAAATAATGAGGAGTCTAAACCAGCTGAGTGAGCAACAACTTAGGAGCAGAGAGTTCACTCTATGCTGATCCTACCGGAGATGAAAATTCAGTCACTCGTTCCAGTCTGGGGAACTTCTGATTTCAGAAGCCTCCACTTCTCTGTGTGACCTTCATAGGAATTGTTACCCAGGAGGCGTAGGCTGGGCATGCAGGCTTCCTGACGTGTCCCAGGAGTTCCGCGGGTGGCTCAGCAATGGGCTGGCCACCACTGACAATCATTTATTACGTGCCCCATCAGAAAACATGATGTGCTTGGAAACACACTCCCGAGACCAAGGAGGTCCAAGCAAGACATGAAACTCCAGAGAGGAAGACGGCAAGAACAGAGAGCCAGAGGTGCCACAAATCCACCTGGGTTTATTCCTCCTTTCGACACCTTGCTCCTTCCCCTGTGTGAGTCCCACTGTTCCCTGTGACGTGGGAAGGCCTGCAGAAGGACAACTTCATCCAAAGGCCTCATTAGTGCAGGAATATTTACTAAAGATTTTTAAAGTAGCAGGGCAAGAGGAAAAGGCAGGTAAAGGAGGTTCTGGGTCTGCATTAAGTAAAGAAAATGAGTGGACAGAACAGGGGTGGAATGAGGGAGAGAACTGAGCAGACTTAAGAATGAATCTGTTCCTCTCACCATATACAAAAATTAACTCAAAATGGATTACAGACCTAAATGTAAAGGCTAAAACTGTAAGAGTTTTCTTAGAAGGAAATATAGGAGTAAATCTTCATGACCTCGGGTTAGGCAAAGTCTTAGATATGACACCAAAAGCACAAGCAACCAAAGAAAATGGATAAATTGGACTTCATCAACATTAAAAACTTGAGCTTCAAAAGAAACCATCAAGGGATCAGCCCTGTGGCCTAGTCATTAAGTTCAAAGCGCTCAGCTTCGGCAGCCTGGGTTCAGTTTGGCTCCCAGGTACGGACCTACACCACTTGTTGGTGGCCATGCTGTGGCAGCAACCCACATACAAAATAGAGGAAGACTGGCACAGATGTTAGCTCAGGGTGAATCTTCCTCAGGAAAAAATAAAAGGATACCATCAAGAAAGTGAAAAAGGGGGCCAGGCCAGTGGTGCAGCGGTTAAGTGCACATGTTCCACTTCAGCAGCCTGGGGTTCACTGGTTCGGATCCCGGGTGTGGACATGGCACTGCTTGGCATGCCATGCTGTGGTAGGCATCCCACATATAAAGTAGTGGAAGATGGGCATGGATGTTAGCTCAGGGCCAGTCTTCCTCAGCAAAAAAGAGGAGGATTGGCAGCAGTTAGCTGAGGGCTAATCGTCCTCATAAAAAAAGAAAGTGAAAAAGACAAGCCAAAGAATGTTTACATGGATAAAATATTTGCAAATCCTATAGCTGATAAGGGACTTGTATCTAAAATACATAAAAAACTCTTATGACTATAAAAAGACAACTCAATTTAAAAATGGGCAAAATTTTTTTTAAATGGGCAGAGGATCTTAACAGACATTTCTCCAATAAAAATACACAAATGGCCAATAAGCACATGAAAAGATGCTCAACATCATTAGTTATCAAGGAAAGACAAGGCAAAATCACAATAAGATAACATTTCACACCCACTAGGATGGGTATAATAAAGAAGACAGATAAGAGCCCGCCCCATGGCCGAGTGGTTAAATTCGTGCGCTCCACGTTCCACTTTGGCGGCCCAGGGTTTCAGCGGTTCAGATCCTAGGCGGGGACCTAGCACTGCTCATCAGGCCATGCTGGGGCGGAGTCCCACTTAGCACAACCAGAAAGACCTACAACTAGAATATACAACTATGTACTGGGGGCTTTGGGAAGAAGAATAAAAAAGAAAAAAAGAAAAAAAAGATTGGCAACAGATGTTACTTCAGGTGCCAATCTTAAAAAAAAATAAAGACAGACAATAACAAGTGTTAGCAAGGATGTGGAGAAACTGGAACTCCACCCTCCAGCCCCCATCCCCCCCAACTGCTGATGCAAACATAAAATGGTGCAGTCACTTTGAAGAACAGTCTGGCAGCTTCCCAAATGGTTAAACACAGCTACCGTCAACTGCTCCTATTCCTTCTGATCACCTGGGGGAGGCTTCGCATGTACCTGGTTCCTGAAATGGCCAACAGGTATCAAGCCAGGTCTGCCTCCTCTGGTCTCCATGCCCCTCTCCGAGGCCACCTCTTTCCTAACTCCAGACCCTCTGAACTATATTTCATCTGCTAAAACACTGGTTTTCTCTCTTTATTAGTTCTCCCCTGACAGAGTCAAAGTCTTCCGATTTTTCTCCCTGCCCACACAGTGTTCCTCCAGAAAGACCATGAGCTGCATCTGTCCACCAGAGGAGCTCCTGTTCAACACTGAGCTCAAAGGCCTCTTTGTCCACCTAGAAGTAAATCAGCCACCTCATCAGAGAGTAACGACTTCTGCTATAAAGACATATCCATCCTTCATATCTCATACACCATCAGCCACAGACTACCGTGGCCTAAATGCCTAAATGGGTATGAATCTATAGAATCAAAGAAAAGGTAGCATCTGAAAGCTTAGATTGCAAAAAGTTGCAACGGTGGGCTTCTGAAGGAAGGCTAGCAATCCACCAAGAACAATGTAGTCCTGACCCCTAGAGAACTGCAGATTTTACACCCTTCCTCTGGGGAGATGCCTCCATTTCCCAGATGAGGAACCCTAACTGCTAGACCTTATTGCAGGTCAAGATGAAGCAATAAAACTGGGACGAACTGGCCTCTGAATCTCAGCCTGTCCAGGGCAGTGGTGCCCAGTGCCCCCTGGTCCAGTGCCCAGTGGTCCCCTGAGGTACTCGCTCATTATGCCCAGAGGCATGGATGGGTCTTGCTGAAAGTCAGTGCCTCTCCAGCTAGCCCTCAAACAAATTTTCTTAACGTTAGCAAAATAGAAGGTGACCACCTAGTCCTAGAGAGTAGGAATCAAAGATATCTATCTACCTGCCGTTCAGAGGCTTCCATCTGATGCCCACATTTGGGCAGACTCATTGCTTGCCTATCAGAAAACCAAGCACCATACACACTCCTGAGCATACATTCAGGTTCTCTAACAAGACCATAACTCCCATCTATCCTGGCACTTGGCTGAGACAGAGAACAAGGAACGGGAGTCAAAGAAAATGAGACCTGCTACTCACGCACCACCACTGGCCACCACAGCCCACGGTGCTGGACAACAAGCTGCCCCTTTTGCTGTGGCCACAGGTGAGCTAATCTTCCAGCAGGGGACTCCATTTCTTTATGTATACAATAAGGGACCCAAAGTCCCTTCTGGCTAACTGCAATATTCCTGACTCTCGGACCTGTACCAGTTCTTTACAGACAGGATGCTTTCTAGGGAGAAGCAGGCTGCAGAACAAAACCAAGGATTGACTTCCAGACAGGGACACAGGGCACACATTTTGATGACCCAGTTTCCTTTGCAATGTTGTCAGATGAACCCTGAGGCAGCAGGAGGAAGAAACTCTGCTGGACTATTGGCCTGAAGCAGCCCCCGGAGGTCTGGGCATTAAACCAGTGGTACTCTCTACCCTGGCCATGACCCTCACTTCAGTGAGGTTACTAAAAACAGTAACCCACCCAAGACCAAGAAACCAACAAAGACGTCACCATACCCAAGTGCTTTAGAGATAAAGATCTAAAATCCTGGCTCAGACTATGAAGTTCATCAATCTCCAGCCAAAGGCTCCTCTACCAAAGCAAAACAAAAAGTCTTGCTGACCCCAGGTCCTTCTGGCATCATTTGGTCTTGGAGGCAATTTCAAGTGATCAGGAAAGTCAGGGAGCCTAAAAAACTGGAAACCACAGGAAACCCAAGCCAACAGCTTCATTTTCCTCATTCCAAACTTTTAGTTGGTGAAGTTGGTGTTTCAGGTCCTTTTACTTCTTCGGCTCATTCCTGGCGCAGGAACTCACAATGAAAGGGTCAGAAGGCAAGGAGCAAGTGGTTGGAGGAGGAAGAAGAAAGACTCTAAACAAACAGGACATAAACAGAGTCGTCCAGCTCAAACATGTGCTAGGTTCCAACTTCCTGACAGGGACCATTGGAGAATCTCAAAGCACTCCAAGGATCCAGGGGACCTCTTTCTCATGCTAATCATATCCATCATCATGCCTTTCTTGACCACACAACAGAAAGCTCAATAAATGAGAAGGGAACGTCTCTGACGACCACAGGAGAATGCAGGAAGACACATTATTTCTACTATGAATAGTCCTCCTTATGATCAGGCCTCACCTTCTTTCAAATGGTTACATTCTTTCTTCTCCCTAACCCAAGAAGACCCCTGGCAAAGTGTGTTTCAAGGAAGCCTGTGCTGCTCCAGTTGATACATCTTGTTCAAGAAGAAAAAAGGAAACCCAGGGAGGATTTCCACAGCCAGGGGTAAGGAGGGCTGGAGGATGGGAAACTTTGAGCAGTCACACCAACCAAACGACCAGAAATAGAGGAATATTCAGGCAGGCCGATGCCACTTGCTCTGTCCACTGGACAGGGGGCTGGTAGCCAGTTCGAAGGAACAAGGGGGAAAACCCCTCCAGCAAAGAGGGTGAGGCGAGAAGAGAGGGAGATGGGATGAAAGCGATTCCACCGCGCCCAGGCCTTCCCTCTGCGCTCCACGGGCTGCCCGAAGCGAGCACGCCAGTCGCAGGAGGGGCTGGAGGCAAGGGGAGGAGACGACAGCGCACCACCGTCGGCGACACCAGGCCTCGCGTGGCGCGCGGGAGTGCACGCGCGGCCGGGACGGCGTGCAAGGGTGGGGTGGGCGTGCAAGTGGCTTGGCTAGGGGTTGCAGGCGTCACTGGCAGAGCCCGCCGGGCGAGGGCGGGGGGATGCCGGGGGCGTGCGAGCAGCGGGGCCGCGCTCGGAGGGGCGCGCGCGGGGGAGCTGGTTACCGTGTGGTTCACCCCCCACATCAGGACGCTGAGGATCGGCTCGCTGGCCCGGAATAGCTTCACTTTCTGGCACACGAAATGCTTCTTCTTGGTCTTGGTCTTGCTGGCGCTGAGCGGCGCCACCGCCACCGCCGTGGTGCTGGTGCAGTTGGACGACATGCCCGGGGCGGCGGCGGCGGCGGCGGCGGCGAAAGGGGGGGCGGCCGAGACGGCGCACAAGCCAGCGGCCCCAGGCCTCCCCCGGACCGATCCCCACCCCCGCTCCCTCAGCGCGCCATGGTCGCGCCCGTCCCGTTACCTCCCCACCCCGCCTCGGTGGTTCCGTCCGCCCCACGCCCCGCCCCCTCCGCCCCGCCCCAGGGAGCCGGCCGGCCCGCGCCGCACCCCACCCCCGGGCGCTGCCACCGCCCTGCCGTCGCCAGGCCCTCGCCTCCCCGCCTGGGTGGTACCGCCCGTCCCGGGGAGGCAGCGGCTGCCCCGCCCGCCCCTCCTCCCCGGGCCTGACAGGAACCGGGCCCGCCTCTGCGCGCCGCGAAGCCCCGCGCGGAAGCGGGGAGTGGCGGGGGCGGGGAAGGGCTCGCTGTCTACCGCGGGCGGGCCTCCCTGTCCCGGCCCCTCACAGCCGGGCTTTGGCTCTTTCCCTCAACCTGACGTGCCAAGATGGCGGCGGCGCCACTGCTCCGGAGGGGAGGAGGGGCGGGAATGCGAGGAGGGTGGGACGTACCATCCCCACCCCGGGGGAGAGAGGAGGAACGCAGCAAGGGAAAAAGGAAGTCCTGCCGGGAAAACCAAGGAACGCCCCCTCGCTCCACCCGAGCGTGGATCTTCCCACTCCCCAGGGCCTCGGGCGCGCTCCACCCGCGGGACACGCCCCTCTCCCCCAGGGCCAATGGGAGGAGCAGGCCGGGAGCCCAGGGTTTTATGAATGGGTCCCGTACCCACCTACCTGCGCCGCCGCCTCCCGCCAAGGGGTCGAGTTAAGAGACGGCTGGCAAGTTAAGACACCTATCCTACAGCAGAGACTCGTAATCGTCTTATTCTCTGGCTCACTTCAGGAAATCTTTGAGTAACTGCCTACGCTTTGTTACATAATTCCTCTTGGACGAAGGATCTCCAGATATTCGACACAAATTACGGGTCAATACTGTTCTGTGTGGGAATTCGTAAATTCGGTACTCAGCACATGGTTGTTCTTTAAACAGTTACAAAAATAAATGGAGACTTTATTACCAAGTAATATAATAAAAGATAATTAACATAGGGAAGCAGGATGAGGTGATTAAATGAATAACAAGTGTATGTTACTTTCTCTCTGGAGAAAGACTGGGTTTTAAGCATTACAGTGCCTGGCATAAGTGCTCAAAAATATAAATCCAATTTTTTTGGGGGGGGAGATTGGTCCTGAGCTAACATCTGTTGCCAATCTTCCTCTTTTTTTTTTTAATCCCCAAAGTCCCCTGGTACCTAGTTGTATATCCTAGTTGTAGGTTCTTCTAGTCCTTCTACGTGGGATGCAGCCTCAGCATGGCTTGATGAGTGGATCCAAACCAGGGAACCCCAGGCTGCCTAAGCAAAGCGCGCAAACTTAACCACTAAGCCACCCTAAATTTGTCTTAAGCAGAATTAGGAATCAGCAGAACGAGGAACTAGCCCAGCTAATGTGTGGGTCGAGAGTGCCTAGAAATTCATAGGTCAAATGAGGGCTTCTGGTGAAAGAATAGAAAAGGAAAAATAGTAAAGACAGGAGATTGGTCCCATGAGTTTTTGGGGTTTTTTTAATACCTGACTAAAAAATAGTAGCAAACGACTCCTGAAAATCTAGACGTGTAATAAGATTACTACATGATAAAGAGGAAGCCATGAAATAAACAGCTTCCATTTTATTTTAAGAGCCAGGGAGCATACTGGCAATTTGGTCCTGACTCCTAAAATCCTTTGACTTCACCACTGCACTGTCCAAGTCCAAGACTCTAAGCATCGTAAAAGGATCGATACCATAGATCCTATCAATAAACCTAGGTCTCTCCTAAACTAGCTGGATGCGCAAAGGGAGAAAAAAATGGTGACCTGCCTTACTGTGTTACTGGGGAACAAGATACAATGTGGTTCCATTACACAGTACCTACCAAACAAGGTATTCTCACAAAACTTTTTTTAAAAAGCAGGTAAAAATTATACATTTGTACATATACACACTACACTTTTACAGTTCAAAAGATAGTCCCAATAGTTCAACAGTTCATTTGGGACGTTTTTGTATTGTTTTCCCTTCTGGATTCTCTGTCATTCCCTTGGCTCTGCCCTAACCTGACATCATTCTGTCACATTATCTACTAAATCAAGTAAATGTTCATTCACCCCAGTAAGCACAATCTACCTGGGCGGCTCTGGAGAGAGAGATTTCTGAAATGTCCAGACTACACTGAGACTATAGAACAGGTCTGTTCATACAGGTGGGAGGGAAGTGGCAGAGTAAGTACTACAACCACAGGAAGCAGCCTTCCAGAACAGGATGAGCGCTCACACCCAGTGGTCCAGTGCCCACCTATTAAAAACGCAGTCAAAACCCACTCTGCACCCAGTAACAGTTACTGAGAGTCCCACAGAGCAAGTCACACTGGTTCTCAAAGGAGCCGTTTCCGGAATCGATGGAGGAGAGTCACTTTGAACAGTGGTGGTTTGACATCTGTAGAAGAAGCCATTTTGAACTCTTATAAAGAGAATTTTTAAGGGGTCAGCAGCCTCCCTGGAAAGTTCAGGAAAGCCAGCAAGAGAGGGGACGGTCTTTCATCTTTTCATAAAGTTCTTCTCCAGAGCTACTGACGTTCTCTGTAGAGAGTAAATATTCCGCTTCACCCGATCCTCCAGGGAGGAGGTCGATGCGCTCTCTAGCTTCATGCGGCTAGGAAGAGAGGACAGGCGAGGGTAAGTAAGGTCAACTATCTGGCAGAATTAGAAGAAACAGGTTGCTAGCCATAAAGCAGCTGTAGAAACGCAGCTCTTTTAAGCCCACATAGATAACTTTCGAGTGATTCCATCTGGAACTAAACTTTTTAAATCAATGTCCATAAAGGAAAATGTATCTCTTTTGAAAAATAAGTCAAAACTTCATTGGAAAAAAGCTTCCTGAGCCATGTACTCTTATTTAAAAGGAAGGCCAAGGAGATTCAATGAAAATACCAATTCACTCCCCCCCTCCAATCAAACTGTGTGGCCAGAAGCTGGGAGTAGTAACAAAGGAGATCTGGAGGCTGAGCTCCGTGTTCTCTCTGCACCGACACAGAAACACTGGGAACACAATGAAAGAACCAGCTGCCTGACTGCCTCCTTGGGACCATTGCCATGAAAGCCGTTAGGCAGGAAGAAGATGCACTCACTGGATAAACTTCCCGTCCCGGGAGTCCAGCTTCTCCAGCCTCTGCTCCCGTTCATCGTCCTTAGCATGCCTCTTGAGGATGTTCAGCCTCTCTTCCTCCCGCCACTTGGCGTTTTCCATCATCTCTTGCCGTTTTCGCTCTAGTTCCTCTGATGAGAGCTTTCTGTTGAACACAAAAACCATCCTATCAGGGCTACTTCTCTCCCGGCAAAAAACCAGAAACACCCCAGGGAGAACAGAAATCAGGTGGGTCTCCAGGTTCTCCAGCTCATTGCTCTCTTCCCACAGAAATGCCGAAACCAGTGCCGACCTCAGCACGAGTTTCCTTCCTTCCTAACATCTTGGTCAGGGGATTTCATCCAAATTTCAATGACTTTTAGTAAAGGATTCCACACTCTCACTCAATAATCTCTGGAGTGATTATTCTGAAACATTAAAGATGAAATAAATTGAGAATTAATCAGGAGCCTAAATCTATAGCAATTATATTCCAATTGTTTGCTCAACAACTTACAGAAGAACAGAGGACTATTATCCATGTGACTGCTCACATCTACCACCTACCCACTGGAGAGGCTTAGAAATTCATGGATGCAGCCATCAGTATACCACCTTAGGACTTGACATTTAGTATCCGTAGTAGAATGACAACACCCTCTTTCAAAAAACTTCACTAAATAAAATATATAAAGTCACAAAGAGAATGGAAGAGCAGATAACACTGGATAAGGGAGTGAACAAATTATCAGAAGATGGCAGTGGATGAAGGAGTGGAACTACTTTAACAGATTAGAGGAACCTGAGTCCTAAGTGCCTGATACCAATCAGAAGCAAAACCCGGGAAAGCCTCAGAGAGGGCAGGTACCAACTACTTCGGAGGATGGCAGCGAGGATAGGGCTGAAAACAAAAGGACTATTTAAAGTCTGTGGAAGAAGCAATTAAGACACCCCGGGGTACTCGTGTCTCACTCGGGGAAGCCAGTGACTGCTCTTCCAAACATCTACGGAGACCCTCCTGAGGCGAGACTCCCCTGGTAATTTTTGGAGACCTAAACCAGTCAGGAGATCAGAAGATGCAGAGGCATCAGGCACAGCAGAGGAAGCTGTCAGGGCCACCAGGGCAAACCAGAGTGAAATGGATGTCCACATACTCAACACTGAGACTCAAGCCCCTGTGGGATCAGTGCTGTCTCCCAGAATGCCAGCAGGCAGACTTACAGATGCTGCTCAGGCAACCGGAGTATTTTTCTCTGGAGAAACTTAATGGTTCCCGACAAGAGAACTAAAGATACTGACCTCTGAGTGTCCCCAGCTAAAAACCAGTTCAAACCCAATCTCCCACCTGTAGACAAGCCATGCTCATACATAATACACTGATTTCAGCTGTTTAGTGCCTTGCTCTTAAATATGGATTGATGGTGAAATATCACCAAACATTTCAGGAAAGCCTCTAAGGGGAAAGATAGAGAACAAGACAAATGGACAAAGGACCTCAGAGAAAAGAGGACAAAGCACAAAACAAAACTTTAAAAAATTTTGCAATTAAAAATCTCACTCAGAGATAACAGGTGAAACATACTGCCTCACTGAAATGAGAATAGGAGGCTTTTAAAAAGGAACAATCAGATAACATGAAAGAGTCTTAGAAATTAGGGAGAGCAAGGAAGTTAGCAAAGACTAGTGGGTAGGTCCAGTTAAGTTTGGAGCACTCTGCTTTGGTGGCTGGGGTTCACAGATTTATCCCAGGTGCTGACCTACACCACTTGTCAGCCATGCTGTGGCGGTTACCCACACACAAAATAGAGGAAGACTGGCACAGATGTTAGCTCAGGGCTAATCTTCCTCAAGCAAAAAAAGAGGAAGACTGGCAATAGATCTTAGCTCAGGGTGAATCTTCCTCAGCAAAAAGAGGAAGACTGGCAACAGACGTTAGCTCAGAGTGAATCTTCTTCAGGAAAAACAAAAGAAGAAGAAGTTAGCAAAGAAATAGTACAAGAAAATTTCCCAGAACTGAAAAACATAGGTGAGATTTAAAGAGGCAAATATTCACCCTAGAAAAAATGTAAAAGTCATACAAGAAAGGAAATGTAACCTCAGTATTCTGCTTGGCAATGAAAATATCAGTGAACAATATTTACACATCATAACAACATGACTCTACATACTGATTAAACCAAAAATTGTGATATACTCATAACAGAAAAATGGAGGGAGAAGAAACATGGGAATGAGAGTAGATGAGAACTCATTTACTCTGACCTCATTTATGATAATAGTAAAAAAAATCTAATATCTAAAATTGATGAATTAAGAGACAGCAACATATGCATATTTTTTAGAAACAGGGAGCTGCCAGAAGAAACAGCTCAAAAGTTGAAAGTGGTTACCACTGGGCAACATGACTAGAAGTGAGATCAGGCAGTGCAAGGAATGGGTGGTTTTCATTCTAAGACTTTTGATAACTTTTGACCTTTATGTGTCTATATTATTTGATCAAAACAACTTAAGAAATTGTGCCTCCATAATGATGGTAACTAATGCAAGAATAATAACCCCACTTTGTATTTCCTATTGCCACTTTTATTCTGGGCAATTTACAAGCCCTATAAGAAGGAATTTCAGCCACTTCCAGGGTGTGACTTTAGAGTAGTGTTTTTTTGTTTGTTTTGAGTATATATAATTTTTAATTATAAAAGTGTTACATTGAGTGTAAGAAGGGAAAGCACTGAAAGCAATGAAAAATAATACAAATTAAATGGGAATCCCACAGGTCCACCCAAAAAAATTTAAGAGAAAAAATATAGTCACAAGAATCGTTTTAAATTGAGAACCTTATTGCAAAAGAGAACCTTCATCTTTTCACCTGACAAAAAAGTTGTTTTAGGTCACTAATTAAAAGAAAACATACACACAACAGAAAACAAAAATTTTTAGGGCAAGCACCAGTGGCCTAGTGGTTAAGTTCAGCGTGCTCTGCTTTGGTGGCCCGAGTTTGATTCCGGAGCACCAACCTACACGGCTCTGTTAGTGGCCATACTGTGCTGATGGCCCACATACTAAAAAAGAGAGGAAGACTGGCACAGATGTTAGCTTAGGGTGAATCTTGGCAAAAGAAAAAAAAATTTAATTTTCACAGAATTCTCAGGCTCTTGAGGAAATATCGTGACACTCAATCTGAGAAACACTGAGTAAACAGTGCTAATAAAGGTTTCACAGCCATAATTTTTCTCTTTTTGTCTTAATTCAGCATCATCTTAGTTAATTCAAAAAACCTCAATTACCTGGAACACCAAAGCAAAACAAAGAGCTATCACAAAATCCATGCATTAAAGCTTCCAGGTGTTTACTCTCGGGAGGGGGAGCTCTTGAGGGCTCTAACATTTTACATCACAAAGTTCAACAAAAATTCTAAGGGCAATAAGAAAGGCTGACAAAGTAAGACAGATTCAAGAGATGTCAGACGGCAAGAGAGACAGAAAAACCACCCAGGATCTGAAAAAGCTTAGTCCTTTGCTGACCAAGAGCCTTAAAATATATCACAAATACACTCACAAGCACCCATCCCCAAGAGCAGGATGAACTACAGCACCGCTGAGGAACTGACCTAGCATCACCAATAAAAGATTAAATTATGCAAAACCTACTCTGTCTGGGAAGCCAGGGAAATCTGCAACATATTTTGGAAAGTTGCCAGTCGAAACTAAACCTTTTAATAAAGTTTCTGTTCCTTGGAAACTTAGAGCATCAGGCAATCAGGAGTTCAAAGGGACCTGAGAGTCCGCCTCTCTCCTAACAACATAGTGAATAAAAGAGGGGTAGACTCTCAGTGGTTCTCAGTGTTGGCTGCGCCTTGGAATTACAGGGGAGCTTTAAAAATACCGATGTCTGGGCCCACCCCCAGAGACTATGACGTAATAGGGCTGGGTAAGGGGATTTATTTTTAAGCTTCCCAGGTGATTCTAACGTACAGCCAATTTGTTTGGACAGTAAAAGGAAGTTCACAAAAGTTGCCCATCGCAGCTAAACTTCTACTAAGAGCAACCGAGACCCCTAGAAACAGCCTTTCATGGGCACAGCCAACTCCCCTCAGGTCCCAAGACTGTAGGCCCGTGTTCCATCTGACCCACACCACACCCAACTCAAACAGAGAGTCTGTCTTAGGGTGTCTGCCTTCAAAGAAAGCACTCTGCTTCCCTTTCAGCTTGATGCCTCAAGAAAGGAACATTCTCTTGAGAAACACTTCTCTGTGGAAATCTCTGTGAGAATTAGCATGTTTACAGACATCAAGAGAAAGTCATTTCATCAATTGTTTATCAAGTCAAACTATTTACTTTGTCCTTTCAATGTGCCTCGCATGGTGGGGGGGTGGGAGCAGACTGTTGAAAGTTGACAAGAAGAAGAAAAGTTGGATGGGCAGAAAGGTGATACAGATTGTCCACTTGCCCTGGACGGAGCCACTCCTAGACTCAGGCCTGCAGAGTCTGAAGTGAACCTCCTGGGCTCTTGCCTCACCTGGTGTATCCAGGAGCGTGCCGCCTTTGGTAGACCTCCTTTTTAGGTGAAGGGCTCTTAGTCCGGCCTCTCTCTCTCCTGTTTACCTTAGAATTGTGCCTATAACAGACACAGGGCAGAGAAGAGAAAAGCCTTTTTAATACAGGGGCTTTTATCATGTCCCTCAAACAATGGAAGAAGAGCTAACAATCTTAGAATTATAATCCAAATCGAAGAGAACAGAGGGCAGAAGCGGAAGAAAAACAAAGGCATAAAGATACATCAGATTTGATAGTAAACTCATTCCAGAGATTCCACATATATAAATATGTAGTTCCAGGGGCCTGAGCTTTACATTGAGGTGGAAAAAAAAATGATGTAAAGGAAGTAACAAAGACATTTGGAAAAATTAATAAACAGACATCACGAAAAGCAAATATCCACTGTGACCAGGCCCCTCCATTCACGAGGCATTTCCCAGTGAATTCCCACACTCACGGTTTGCTTGGCCTTGGGGACCGTGATCTTCTGCCAGGGGAGCGAGACCGCCTGTCCCGGGACCCTGCTTCTCTGGTGCTCTTCTTGCTGGCATGTCTGGGAGGTGAGTGGGAGGAGCTTCTGGATCTGGAATGATTTTTCAACCCGTGGACTCCCTTTTGCTCAGCCATCAGAGGACCCTGTAGTCCCTGGCCATGGTCAGAGTTCCTGATCTATATCAAGGAAAGGAAGAGAAACTATTCATAGAAAAATCTAGCAGCTCAGGAGAAAATGCAGTGAAACAGGAAATGAACGAGCACTGAGGTTCTGTAAGGAGCCACCCGAGTATACCAATCCCATCACACAGTTACCACAGTGAACCGAACAAACTTAGAAGAGTGATCTTCAGAATCCCCTACAAGAATGGACCCACCCAACCCTGCACACTGGCTTGGCTCTTTGCTGCAGCCCACAGAGGAGCAAGATGCAGAGCGTGAAGGATAGGATCTATGGTTAAACATACTGAGGGGAAAAAAGGAACCAGAGGGATGTACATTTGTCAAAAGCAATCAGCTTGTACACTTAAAATGTATGCATTTCTTGTAAATTTGCAGAGGGATGGGCAGAATGCATAAATGTCCCACTGGCTTAGCCTCTCTGCTCAGAAGGCCTTCAGCCATGGTCAGATTCAAGGATAAAGAATGGGCCTGTTCCCCAGCAGCCCCAGTCTTTGCTGTCCAAACTCCCTTCTTCCTACATGATGTTTGATTGGCTGCTAAAAATGCTCTGTTTCCAAAAAGGCTGTCAAGGGCGGCACGTTCCATGGTCCCAGTCACTCCCTTTGAGAAGCCCACATGCTTACCTGTAAGCCATATCCAGGGACTTTGGGCAAAACAGAGGAAGAATTTACTATCTTCTTTTGAGATCTAAGAGATAAAAACACACACTTACTTAAAAAGAAAATGCATAAAGGTTCAGTTTAAATCTTTTGTGCTGAAACATGCTTCCTGCTTCAAACCTGACCTTGCCCACCTCCTAGGTTTCACTTGGGAGCGTGTCTCTCTATCTGCACTGTCTTTGCTGGAAGATGCATCAGCACAGTCATGTTTTTTCCTATGAAAAACCGTGGGCCCAGCTTTTCAGCCCCAATGCCTGAACACATTCTCCTCTCACCTCCTGCTGCTGTTCCAGGGACTAACAGTGAGTCAGCAGCAACAATGCTGGCTGCTCCCACAGAGAAGACACACAGAAGGGGCCCAGATGGGCCCATTAATGCAATTTAAAAAAGGAAAAAAGCCTACATAAAAGCCACTTCGGTCTTGGAGGAATCACAAGCTGAAATGAAAGTCACATCCAGGATGTCTGACCCAAGACCTACAAGGCTACAGTCAGCTCTGTTAAGGGGTCATGCGACGATCTCTAAGGAACGAGTGTTCACCACTGAGACCGGGGGACCTGGCAGTTCGCAGCACAGAGCTGGTGTTCAGTTAATATCTGTGGAATGAATGAGTGAATGAACCAGTGATGAGGGAAGCCTGCCCACACACGCTCACCTTCCCCGGCTACGCTCATCCTCACTGCTGCAACGGTCGCTACTTGAACTTCTGTGCTTATGTTTCTTGTGCTTCTTTTTCTTCTCCTTCTTTTTCTTCTTCTCCTTTTTTTCCAGACTCATTTGTAACTAGAAAATGCCCAGAACATAACCACATAACCATGCAAGACTATTTAGACCCATCAATCCCTCTGAGGGGACTGCATCACAAACTACCGGACCCCATGCCTCTGGGTCTATGCGGGTCCAGGACCCTATCAGAGGTTCCCTGTCAACAAGAGGGGGAGGGTCTTAACCCTGGTTGTGCACAAATGCCCCCTAGAATACTGAACAGAATCTCTGGTTGGGGGGCTAGGAATTTGTGTTTTCGCTTTTTTAGGTTTTTTTTTGCTTGAGGGAGATTGTCACTGAGCTAACATCTGTACCAATCTTCCTCTACTTTATGTATAGGATGCCACCACAGCACAGCTTGATGAGTGGTGTGTAGGTCCACGCCCAGGCTTCAAACAAGTAAGCCCCAGGCTGCTGAAGTGGAGCACACGAACTTAACCACTACACCACTGGGTGGCCCAGAATTTGTGTTTTTAAACAGTCCCCAGAACCACTGCCTAGGAATTTCCATTCTGACACAAGAACTCCAACGCCAGAGAAAGCAATCAGGACCTGCAAGATCAATCTTTAAATCTTCCTTCCCAACTGATCTGAAAAAGCATCACATAATATGTCACGTGAATGATAAATGGGCCCAGGAGGCTAGATTCTACCTGATCTCCTGAACACACTGTACGATCATGCTTTCCACAGGCATACCCCATTCCCCTCTTTTCCTGGAAAAATGACATCACACAGATCTTTTCCAACATAAAAGAGGAAATCAAGCTTAATTAAGCTTGATAATTTAAGATTGTGTAAGATCACCAGAAGTCTCTAAAAGACAATAATTTTAGGGGCCGGCGCCATGGCCGAGAGGTTAAGTTTGTGCGCTCTGCTTCAGTGGCCAAGGGTTTTGCCGGTTCGGATCCTAGGCGTGGACATGGCACCACTCATCAGGCCATGCTGAGGCAGCGTCCCACATGCCACAACTAGAAGGACCCACAACTAAAAATATACAACTATGTACCAAGGGGCTTTGGGGAGAAAAAGGAAAAATAAAAAATCTCTAAAAGAGAACAATTTTAAAGGCCATTCTGTTTTCCTTCTTGGAAGGGAGGAGTAAATGGAGAGAAGTTCTTGTGTTAAGCAGCTAAAAGCTACTCTTGGTGCTTATTTGATACACTACTTACCAATTCTTTGATCTTCTTCATTTTCACAGGATTATTCAATACCTCTCTTTTTTTCTCCTCCTCCTTCTTCCTAAAGAAAGAGAGGAAATTATAAAAATCATGACCATTTCTTTTGGGAAGGGGATTAAGTCATTCATTCTCTTCTCTACAATTCTTTTTTGCAATTGCACGCAGACAGGCCCTATGTCACAATCTACATGATGGTGTGGAAGCGGAAATCTTCTCCAAATCTGCATAAGGGATTGACTATTGTGGGAAAGTCCACACTGGTTCCCTGGGGTTCAAAAAAGTGAGTTTGGTCAGTTTCTTCTTAGCCTTCATGCTCACAGCTTCCCCGACTATGAGCATCAATTGGTTGCTATGTATCAACTGACTGCAACATTTCAATACCACCTCCACTGTTTAGCATGATAATGGCCTGGGAAATGAGAATGGATTCCTCTTTCAAGAAGTCTTACCCTTATACACATATTGTTCACAGGAGGGGAAATTGGTCAACCTTCCTGGAGAACAATTTGACAACAGCCTGCACATACTCTGACCTCACAAATTCTTAAGGATTTGTTACTGTAAGGAAATAATCAAGGAAGGTCACTATAAAGTTGTTCATGTTATAACAGTGAAAATTTGGAAACAAGTTAGGGACCCAACAAGAGAATATTAATAAAATAAATTATGGTATATCCATACAATATAGAATAAAAAACGATGTTATAGAAGCATAGTTATCAATATAGAGAGATGTTCAATATATCAGATTAGGTGAAAAGAAGAGGTTTATAAAATAATACACACAATACTTGTACACCAATGTTCATAGCAGCATTATTCACAATAGCCAAAAGGTGGAAATAACCTAATGTCCGCTGACAGATTAACAGATAAACAAAATGAATATAATAGTGTTTTTTTTTTTTTTTTTTTTTTTTGCTGAGGAAGATTCACCCTGAGCTGACATCTGTGCCAATCCTCCTCTATTTTGTATATGGGTCACCACCACAGCATGGCCTCTAATAAGTGGTGTAGGTCCATGCCTGGGAACTGAACCCAGGCCACCAAAGCAGAGAACACTAAACTTAACCACTAGGCAACAGGGCCAGCTGCAGTGGAATATTATTTAGCCTTAAAAAGGAAGGAAATTCTGATACATGATATAACATGGATGAACCCTGAAAGACATTATACTAAGTGACATTAACTAGTCATAAAAAGATAAATACTGTATCATTTCACTTATATGAGGTTCCTAGAGTAGTCAAACTCATAGAAATGAAAAGTGGAATGGTGGCTCCTAGGAGCTAGGGGGAAGGAGAAATGGAGAGTTATTGTTTAACGGGTACAGAGTTTCAGTTGTGCAAGATGAAAAACTTCTGGAGATTGGCTGCACAACAGTGTGGAAACACTTAACACGACTGAAGTGTACCCTTAAAATGGTTAAGATGGTAAATGTGATGTTATATGTATTCCACCACAATTTTTTTAAAAAGAAGGAAATTCTGACACAGGCTACAATAGAGATGAACCTTGAAGACACTATGTTGAGTGAAATAAGCCAGACACAAAAGGGCAATTACCATCGATTCCATTTCCATGAGGTAACTGAGTAATTACATTCACAGAGACAGAAAGCAGGATGATGGCTGCCAGGGGCTGGGGCAGGAGGAAGATGGGGAGATACTGTTCAATGAGGACAGGGTTTCAGTTCAGGGTGACGGAAAAGCTGGAGATGGACGGCGTTGACGGTTGTACAACCACATGAATGTACTTAATGCCACTGAACCGTACACTTAAAAATGTTACAATGGTCAATTTGATGTTATACATACCTTACCACAATTAAGAAGCTAACAAAATAGGAAAAAACATTTGTACGTACATATACAATATCTTTATAGATACATAGGCAAAATCTTTAATATATAAATAACTTTAAAAGCATTTCAAAAGAAGAAATATAAATAACAAAGATTTTTCAATGTTCAACCTTACATACTTGACATAAAGTGATGCAAATTAAGCCAAAAAAAAAAATACATACAGCATGATCTCATTTAGCACCCAAAGTGCAGCTCTACTTTGGTCTGTTACATATTAGGATTTCAGTAAGATTCTAAAGTTTCTTTTTAAAGGGTTCTGCTGCAAAAAAAGGGGTGTGTGGAGAAGGCCACCCACCTAACCAACTCTACACATATCCCAAATTTCCAAGAAGCTGCCAGCCTTTCTCACCTTGCTTCTATCTCCTACTTTTGTTTAAGGGCCAAAGGTAAATGAAGAAGCCTGGGCTGGTCCATTTGCCTCTCTCTTCCCCTATGGCCTATAGAGGCACCCTTAACAGAGCTCCTTCCCAACATCAGGAAGCCCAAGCGGAGACAAGTCCTCTTACACAGCAGACAAAGGCCAGGAGGAAGCCGACTGTGAAGAGAGGGTATATAACACCTCTGCTAAGCATCTCTGTAGCAAAACCCCCTTCCCAGCCCCTCATCAGTACCTGATGATGAAGAGTGGGTCTTCCCGGATTTTGCTGGCCATGTCAAGAAGAGAATTAGCACCCGACGGGGCAAAGATAGAGCCTGGGAGGAGTCCTGTCTCAGAAGAACAGCCTGCCTCCTTCTCCTCCATCTTCTCAAAAACGTATTTGTCAATGGGGCGTCCCAGCAAATACTCGTCACGGTTTACCATCCCACCAGGACCCTGGTACATCCAGTCCAATTTTTCTTCTTTTTTCCTAGTTCAAGAAAAAAAAATACAATCAAAGACGATGCAGACTTCTGCAAACCTACACACAAAACCTGAACACAAGGGATCGATAACCACAGCTGGTCAGAGAACTCATTCTACAGGCACCCAGCATGGACTAAACACGGCACTCCATGTGGCGCACAGGAAGAAATGGTGCTTGCCAGCATGGAGCTCACCATTTAGTGAAGAGACCATTTCCACACACCTACAGCAGTTTATAAGGAAAAACAGTGCTCCTCAACCTAGGGCATGGATCTTTGCTCAGGGCTTCTCAAGTCTCCTTTACAAAGTCTTTATATTACGCTTCCATTTCAAGGATAATCTGAAACAATAAACATACTCTGGATCATCTCATCACCAAGAACAATTTCTGTGTCCACATATGCAGTCGTGTTAACCGTGTTTTGGCACAAGCAGGAATACTACATTTGAGGGGATGATGAGAAAAGACCAGAGATAATCTAATAAGTAAATTACGCTTTCAAGCCCAAAGAGGGTGGACAAATTATGTCACAGTATCCTGCCAAACAAATATTGCCCTGTGGTTCTGAGAGGAAAAAATGGTGAGAAAAATGGAACCATCACACAACAGACAGTAAAGCTGGATTCATAACAGCAAATGTTGAAGCAGCCAATACCACATTCACACCACAAGCAGCAAAGTGGCTTCATCAAAATGGTATTATCTATAACATTCAATTCAATGTTTCTGAATATGACTTTTTTTTGTTTCATTTGTATATTTATTTTTGTTTTAAGATTTTATGACAACTATGAGGATAAAGAATGTCTTCCTAGTTATGTCTTTGGACATTTTAATAAGAATAATTTAAACCAATAATGGAGGGTCATAACTCTTTAGATTTTTTCTTTTTTTTTTTTGAGGAAGAATGGCCCTGAGCTAATATCTGCCACCAATCCTCCTCTTTTTGCTGAGAAAGACTGGCCCTGAGCTGAGATCCGTGCCCATCTTCCTCTACTTTATATGTGAGATGCCTGCCACAGCATGGCTTCATGAGCAGTGCCATGTCCACACCTAGGATCTGAACCGGCGAACCCCGGGCCACCGAAGCAGAACGTGCAAACTTAACCGCTGCACCACTGGGCCAGCCTAGAATTTTTCTTCCTATTAAAAGGATCAGTTTCAGAAACATTACTGTCTATCATTAAGAACTGATTGTGGGCCACTGGGGTCAGGCTCCATCTGGCTTGCCCGGCCTCTCTCACGCCACAGGAGTCAAGATGGAGGAGTATGAGCTAGAGCCGTGCCCTGGTGAACTATGGAAGACCATGATGGGCCTTTACCATGGGAACCATAGGTGGCGGGGTCTTTCAAGCAATTGAAGGTTTTTGTCATTCTCCAGTAGGAATGAACCAGAGACTACAAGGGAGTTTGACAGCTATTAACACCAGGTCTCCACAGTTGGGAGGTAGCTTTGCAGTTTGGGGAGGTCTGTGTTCCATGACTGACTGCAGTATGGTTAGAGAGAACGAAGATCTGTGGAACTCCATCACCAGTCTGCCTCAACAGGAACCACAATGGCAGCAAGAAATGGACGAGTGGCTATGGTTGTTGGGTCAGCTGTGACGGGTGGCATTCTCCTAGATTTAACTGGAGGAGCTGGTACCTTGTTGACAAGAATTGCCTTTGCGCACTTTCCCAGTGGTCCTTAGTTTACTGAGACCCCTCCCGGTTGCCTTCAACCCAGTTACCACCCTCACCTTTTAGAGACTATGGACAATACCAACAGGATTTCTTTCTCAAGAGTTTTTTTAACAGAATGAGCTGTAGTTCAAGAAGGATTTTTGGAAGACCAAGGTACAGTCTGTTTTTCAATCACAGGACAACTATGGCCAAATAGGCTACATATAAACGAAGAGATTTTTAGCACATTTTTCTATTCAAAGTCACATGGGGGAAGGACAGGGAGGTGTGAAGAGATAATACATTTATTTATTCAGATTGGATTATATTTGTGATCAAAATATACATCTAATAGCATTAAAAGAAAATATAATAAGCGCTTACAAGATGAAGGACCAAAAGGCAAATAACAGAGACACATAACCATCACTGCCTTGGGAACTTCTCTGCCTGGTTTTGTGTGTTCTGTTATTCAAACAAAAACTCCTGGAGGGGGATAAAAGAATTGATTAGGAAAGGCAGACTACACCAGATCTTAAGGAGGTCTGGGCAGGAAGATCAGTGAGACTAGAATATTCTGAGCTCATTTTCCTGAAGGGGAGGATAACATAACGGTAAAGAGCACTAGCTCTGGAGTCAGGCAACATGCACTAAAGCCAAGCAACTTCTCTAAGCCTTGGTGTCCTCATCTGTAAAATGGGGATAAAACAGCACCTACCTCCCAGGATTCTTGGGGATTAAATAAGTCAACGGATTTTTAAGGCATTCGGAAGAGTGTATGGCACAAAGTAGTACTAAATAAACGATAGCTGGTGTTTTTATTATCTATGTATGTGTTTGTCTCTCCAGCAGGTTTTCTTAAACTCCCAGATAGCTGGGACCACAGTTTACTCACCTGTGAATCCTAGACAGTAACCTAATGATCACGTGTTCAATGTTTGACATTTCATAGGCAATGGATCTTGAGCTAGGCAGTAGTTTTTGAAAGAAAAGCAGGTTGTAGTGATTGGGTAGGGAGGATTTTAAAAGGACGTGTCAAACATGACTGGTGAGATCATGCCTATGCATGCCTGACACTAAGAGGGATAGGGACGTTGGGAATAAATATTCATCTATTCATTTGTAAACATTTACTCAGCATATTTTCTATGTGCCAGACAGTCGAGTAAGGCCAGAAGAATGAAAAAGATTCAGGCAGCTGAGTTGCTCACAGGCTACTGGCTGAGGCACATAGGTCAACAAATTACCAAAGGGTGCCAATCGAGAGTTAAGCATGTGTTGAGGTGACTCTGGGACACTCAAGTAGAACTGCCTGGTAGACAGCTGAACACACAGAGATACAGGAGTTTGTGTGGGATCAATCTGGGAGTCATCAGCATGAAGCAAACAACTGGCGCTGGAGGAATGAAGGAGCTCTTAGAGAAAGAAGGGAGGAAAGCAGTGAGGCTCGGGGAGCACGAGCAGTTAGGAGATGGAGAGAAAAGAAGCTAAGTAAGTGAAGGAAAGAGAAGAGATGATATGAAGAGGTAGGAAGACCAGGAACCTGTAGGCAAAGAACCAAACATTCCTGGGGAAGGGCAACTGGCTCAAATACAGAAGAAAGGATACGAAAAACAAAGACAGATACTTCTATAAACTAGTATTTTCACAGCTCCATCTAGTCTTAAAAGGGTTCAACTAATGTCAGTCCCACTCAGGCCTTCTAGTAAGAGAACATGGTGTACAGCTGGGATCCAGAGCCACAGGACTTGGCCTGGCTCTACCACTAACCAGCTGGGTAACTGTGCAAGTCCCTTCTGTGCACTGCCATATCCTCCTGTCTAAAATGGAGCTAGGAACCACCATCTCTCACTGTTACTGTGAGTTTTAAAATGAGAAAACATTTGGGGTAAAAGCCATATAAAACCAAAATGATCTACAGATTTTTGTTGTTGCCATCATTAAGGATATGGATCAGGTTCTCACCTGAGGTTGCCCATTAGGATCACCCAAGGGGCTCTTAAAACAGACAGATGCCCTTGCCCCACATGCCCCCTGCTACTCTTAGGGCATCTGCTTGGGTGGTAATGACACCCCTCTTTATTAATCTTCCAAGAACACCCTAGAGTGCCAGGGCTGAGAAACACTGGAATAGACCACAGTCTAGAAAAAACACAATTTCCTAACATTATCAGTAAGTACTAAAGCAACACTCTATTGCAAAGAGAGATTTGGAGATCCAGGATAATATGTGTATTAAGGTTTTTATTTGTTCTAAGAGATGCACTACAAACATAGAAAAGATTATCTGAACCAGAGAAATGAATCATTAGATAGCAAAAGGCTTTTATTGGTATTTCATGGGTCAAATTAAAAACACGACACCGTGCAGAGAACCAGACAAGCAGTCAGACGGACAAGCAGGTCTAACGCATCTGCAAGCAGAGACCAAGAAAAAGACCTACATGCTGACATTTGTGTTTTGTAAGGTTGGATGATCTGTGGGGGGACAAAAAAGTCCAAAGAATATAAAATCACCTTCCTCCCATTCACAACAGACAAGCAGGCATGAGGGTCAGTAACAGGGTAAACGTTTAATGCCCAGCTCTGAATCTGTTCACACTCTGACCTCATTAATTAGACTCTGCAAAGCCCACATTTCTGACACATCTGGCATATCATGCGTAATGCTTTGCTAAATAAAAATTTAAAAATAACTTTTCACCTTTGGTAGTGGGAAAGTAAACTCTTATAACTAATGGGTATTCAGTCTAAAATTGATATCTCTTTTAAAATCAAGGGTTCACGAAATCTAAAACTTCACATATAACAATGTGTGTTCACCTTATAAGCTGCCCAGGAATTAATTCAAATGTGTGAAATTTATTTAATTTATAATGTAAACTATATAATATACATAAAGTATATAAAATAAAATAATTCAATGTGTGTCTATGGTAAAAAAAAAAAGTATAAAATTTCATTCTCTTATCTCATTTTATGTATGAATGCCCTAAATATATTGTGTTCTATTTAAAAATTCTAAAACTCCATTTATTTATTTATTTTTTAAGACCGGCACCTAAGGGGGCCAGCCTCGTGGCCGAGTAGTTAAGTTTGCACGCTCTGCTTCAGCGGCCCAGGGTTTCGCTGGTTCGGATCCTGGGCGAGGACATGGCACCGCTCATCAGGTCAAGGTGAGGTGGTGTCCCACATGCCACAACCAGAAGGACCCACAACTAAAAACATACAACTACGTACTGGGGGGATTTGGGGAGAAAAAGCAGTCTAAGGTTGGCACCTGAGCTAACAACTGTTGCCAATCTTTTTTTTTCCTCCTCCTCCTCCTCCTTCTTCTTCTTCCCCCCAAAGCCCCCAGGACATAGCTGTATATTCCGGTTGTGCTGTGTGGGACACCATCTCAGCATGGTCCGCACCCAGGATCCGAAAGAGGGAAACACTGGGCGGCTGAAGCAGAGTATGCGAACCACTCAGCCACCGGGCCGCCCCCTCAGTTTATTTTTAAATATTCCAAGTTTCATCCTTAAGTCAGAATGGCCTTCTCTCTAACCCATTATCCTGCAAGAATGTGATCTGTATCCTGCTTAAGTTCCAAAACGCCATTTCCATGAATTGAAGCTGAGTCTCACACACACACAACCCTGTCACAAATCCTCCTGTCATCAAATGATTAAGGAAAAGCCCTGTACATCCAATGGGAGAAGTGTGCCACATGCCACCAAGAATGCGCGAACTTAACCACTTGGCCATGGAGCCGGCCCCTCCTATCTTATATTATACAAGAGGAAACTGACGCAGGGTAAAATGAGGGTGACCGTCCACAGTCACACAGCTTTTACTGACAGACACACCATCCATCTCCTTCCACGGGACCTCACTGCCCTCCTAAAATGAGCCTGCAACACATAAGCAAACAAAAGCAGGACTGAGGGCTGGGCACACAGTGAGAGGCAGGGTAGAGGCCACCATCCTCGGTCACGGTTATCTGTCAATCATCTACCACAAGCTTGGCCTACACTAAGCCCTTTGCACGTTATCCCATTTGATCCTCAACCAACCTTAGGAACTGGGTACTCTCACTCTCCTGGTTGTACTGAGGTAACCAAGGCTCCCAAACTTGCTCCCAGCTACACAGCTAGGCTGATGTGTGCAAAGCCAGCCTTAGAACCCAGGTCAGTCTGACTCCAAACCCATGCTCTTAACCACCTTTTACGCGACAACTGGACGACACACCTGCACCTGCGCCAGACCTGCAATTCCCAACACACTAGGACACCCCCAGCCCAAATCACCCCACTGCACCCTCAGCTCCTCGCTTACTTGACAGCCCCGACATCCTCTGCATAGCGCTGCATCTCTTCCCGGGCCCTCTCCTCCCGCAGCTCCCGCTGAAGCTCCTCAATCTTCTTCCGCTCAGCCTCATGCTTCTGCTCAGCCTTCCACACTTTCTCCACATTGCGGAGGGTCTGCGGGTGCCAGCTCTTCTTCAGATTCTGTGGTAAATGAAAGGAGGGAGAAACAATTCAGGGAGTGGGTGGGCGGTGAGTGTAACTGGCCTTGCCTCACCTACCCCTCTATACCCTATTCCCGCCAAGGCAGGCATGTAAGGGCAAGATGTCTTTAACAATGGCAAGGTTGGCACCCAATAATCTCTCACACACCAGGGGAGTTGTTGTTCAAGTACATAAAGCTTCAGGATAGAACAGGCCCTTCCTGGATTCCCTTTAAATACTTTTAACCTGAAATGCATATGAGTCTGTCTTCCACTGGCCACGCCTGAAGTAACAGTTGGCGATGACAATACAGGAGGAATGCAGCAGGAAGGTGGGAAGGTGTATACTCCGAAAGGCAACAGAGCAGTGCCTTTGTCACTAGACATTCGTTCTTATTAACACAACCTTCTTTCTTTGAGTCCACTTAACCTGCCTTAAACTCAAATGGTGTACAACTCTACCTAGTACCTCTTTCAATCTTCCTTCCCAGGAATGTCCCCTTGGTTCTGATCTCTCCTTCACCCTCAAGGAATGCTTCTCCCTTTCTTCCTCCCCATGAACCACTACTTTAGTTCAGCTTCCCAATCAGGGAAGGTTTCCTGGAGAAAGTGACATTTAAGGACAATTATAAATTAGCCAAGTGATGTAGGAACAGGCGAGCAGAGGGGAAGATTTCCAAACAGAGGGAACAGCACACACAACTGCCGGCCCAGTGGTGAGAAAGAACACAGCACAAATAATTCAGTGTGGCTGGAGATGGAGTGAAAGCTGATGGGGAAGGGGCTCAAGATGAAGCCAGCTAAGAAACAGATTAAGGGACTTAGAAACCACGTTAAGGAGTTGGACTTTATGCTGTTGACAGCAGGAAATACTAAACAGTCATATGCAGATGAAGTGCAAGACTAGCTAGCAGGTGAAGAATAGACTGGAGGCGACCAAGATTGGAGACCAGGAGACCAGTTAAGAAGTCTAAGTGAGAAGATGTACACAAGGTACCTGGCATTTGTGATATCAACCCTGATATCAGTTCCCCCTCATTAAACCCAACATATGTGGAGTTAAAACCAAAACACTCATTCCCTGCTTACGCCCTGGCTCCAGAATCCACTATCCGCCATAGAGACACACATCACCAAGGACAAGCACCTGGATTCATTATCTCCTCCCCACAAAGAGATACAGGCTGGTAAAAAAGCTGCTGACCAGCAAGGTCATGGGCTCCCTCCTCTCTGCAAGTAGTCTCAAAGCCAAACACAGGCTGGTGGGAAAGTTCCAACCAGCAAGGCCATATGCTCCCCCTCCCCTACCTAAAACCCCAAATAAAAACTCTTCCTTTTAGCTTTTCGGGGAGTTTGGGATTTCAGCATTAGCTCCCCTTTCTCCTTGCTCAGCGCTGTGCAATAATAAAATTCCCACTTTCTTCCACTACACCCGGTGTCAGAGATTGACTTGCTGCGCAATGGGTGAGCAAACTCACTTCAGGTTCGATGTCATGTGGAAGGTGTTCAGTCAATGAGGTCTCCCTTTTCTACCTTTTCTCCCACTTCTTGTCCTTTCTTTCCCCTCATTGGGTCGTTCAGTCCTTCCTTCCTTCCCTCTTCCCACCCCAAACTTGTCCTACTAGTCCTCCTCTCCCTCCTTTAACATGGCTGATTTTGCCCCCCAGGGAACATTTGGCAATGTCTGGACATATTTTTGGTTGTCACAACCAGAGGAGAAGGGTGGTACTGGAATTTAGTGGCTAGAAGCCAGGGATGCTGCGAAACGTCCTACAATGCACAGGACCTCCCCCCCGACCCTGACACACACACCAAAGAATTGTCCAGCCCAAAATGTCAATAGCACTAAGGTTGAGAAACCCTGAATTAAAGCTTTCCTGTCCCTAAATGAAGCTACTCGAAGAGTACACTAAATTAGACAAACCCTGAGGGAGTCTTGGAACTCCTTCTCATTGATAACACCTACAAACTGTAATAGAGCTACTGGACAGATGGCTAAACTGATCTATTTACTAATTCAATTAGCTACACTTTCAAAAGGTTAGCATTTTTCTGACTTTGCACCACGCTCTTGTGAGTACATTTGCCCTATTTGGGGCCTTAGCCCCCTACAAATGAACTACACAGTTTAAGAGAAATTGCCACATAACTTATATTAAGTGTTATGAATTCAGAAGAAGGCTCTGTCACTACAGATCAGAATGCAGCATTGAAGGAGAAGCAGAAGTCAGAAAGGCAGTCATGAAGAAGACCCCTTCAGGCTTAAAATGGACTCCAGGACATGGCTCAGGAAAGAGGAGAATGGGGCACCAACCACGCCTACCACTGCCCCAGGACATGACTCTGAACTCCTGAGGAAGGGTGATGTATCCCCAGACAAGACGTACAAAATAAAGCGTGCGTGACCCGTCCTCCATATCTCCCTCCTTTCCCAGACATGGTTCCAACCGCCCCACTCCCGGGCCTTCCCAGAATTTCCAGCCCGGAGAGCCCCCGCCAACAAACACACAAACACCACCTGCCACCCTTGGCGACACATCTCGCACACCTTCTCAAGTCTCCGCCCGGTCCCTCCGTGGCCTTAGTGACCCGTCCCCTCTCCAGAACTACGGCTCCCTCCCGCCGAAAGCCAGCCTGCGTTGCCATGGTGACCGACTCCCACCCCTCCAAATTCCGTCCCCAGCCCCAGTCCGTCTCCGGCCTCAGTCCTTCCCCGCCCAGGTCCTCACCCCCTTACCAGATCTCCGCCCCCCATGATGGTGGAGACGTCTCCTCACTACACAGTTCTGGAAGACTTAGGAGGGATCGAGAGGAAGCGTAGAGAAATAGTGCAGGGGCGACCTCCCGAGATCTGGTCTCGGGGGCCACCGGCTGCCAATTTCACCGTCGGATCTAGAGCCCACTTCCGGGAGGGCGTACTATTACCGCGTCGGCGTCGCGGGACGATGACGTTTAGTACTCGCTGTCGCGCAGCCTGGCGGTCGCGTCACGTGCGGTTTCGCAGTTTGAGGCAGTTTGATATCGCGGCATCTGTGGTCTCATTTTGGACGCCTTGGGTTGGCACCTCGTCAGATTTTCCGAAAGGTGTGTTAAAACGCTGCAGCTCTGCCGGGTTCCAGTCGGCCTTGGGGCTCGCGCGCATGTCTGTTGCCATGGCAACACAGCACGGCATGCCCCACCCCCAACCCCACCCCCCACTCCAGCCGAGGACCCCGCGTGGACCAGCCTAGGCCTCATTGCACCCGCACACACCCCGCACCCTGGTTTTCCAAACCTCTTTCCAAGCTAGCACCCGCCTCAAACGTCGACGGAGGACCAACCTCCTTACTCCAGGCCTGTTTGACGGAGATAAGTAGAAACCATGGAACCGAAATTCCGTCGGCTTCCCTCCACCAAACCTAGAATCCGCCAGCTTCCCCAGATCTTTTCCCCTCGTCTTCGATGGAAGAGTCATTCCTTCTACCTAAAGCCTGGCGGTTCATCTGCTCTGGATCCCCACCCCTCACCTCTGGTATTACTCGATTCCTCTCTCTCTCTCGTCTATCTCCCTCAATATTAGCTCTTTGTCATCAACATTTTAGACACGCTCAGTTGATTTTTTTAAAAAGCAAAAGAAATCCCATGTCTTTCTCTAGCTGCTGCACTCTCTTCTCCGTCTTGACCAAACTTGAAAGGAGCTGTCTCCACTCAGAAGACAAAATGCCTCCAACTTCATCTTCCACTTAACCTCAAACCTCCACTCAACTACTCTCCCTGTGATCCTAAGTAATCTCCCTGTATTTACATCAAATGACACATTTCATCCTCATGTTGACCACCCCTAGCCTTTAATATTGAGGACCACTCTCTTCTTATTGAAATGCTTTTTCCTGACCTCTCTCCACCGCTCTCCAGGTTTTGCTTTTCTTCTCTTGACTCATCTCAGGGAGCATATTTTTTCTTCTTCATCCTGTCTCTTAGGGTCTATCTTAGGTCTTCTCACACTCTGTGCTCTCCCTGTGTGATCTCATCTACTCACCCAGCTTCAGTTACCATACCATCTATATGCTGATGCATCTGAAATTTGTTGTCTCCAGTCATATCCCTCTTTCAGGCTCCAGGGTTTTAAGCCTGGCTGTTAGGCCTTTCCAGGTGGACATTGGGAAGGCACACAAACTGAAATTGTCTCAATATCCCCACCCCCCATCCAGCTCTTTTCTCCCCTATCACCCCCACTTCTCCATCTAGGCATCATTCTAGACCTCTCCCTCACCATCTTATCAATCAACAAGATGCTGACTGCTAACCATCTCTCAAATCTATCCACCTCTCCGTCACCATTCACCACCAGCCTGGTCAGGCCACCATAATCTCTCACCTGGCAGGAGGCTCATTTCTCTTCCTTCAGTTTTATCCCTTACAGATCTATGCAGTCCTTTATAGCTAAGAGTGATCTCTCTAAAATGCAGATCTGATTGTATTAATCCCCTGCTTCAAAACCTTTAATAGCTCCCCATTATTCATAATATAAAGCCCACATTTTTAACATGTCAGGCCGTTCATGACCCAACCCTTCTTACTTCTACAGCCTCATATAAGATTTCCTTCCCCTCATTCACTGCACTAGAGCTAAGCTTCTATTTCCTTGGCCAAATACTCTTAACAAAAACATTTTTTAAATAGGTAGTACATTGTAAATATGTTTTAAAAGAAACAGAAGGCAATGCAGTAAAAAAGTCTCCCTCCATCCTTACATCCTCCTCACTCAGAGTTCATTTATCCCATGTTTCAAGTACCTTTATAATTTTATGTTAAATATTTATGTTTAAGTCTTTGGTCCATTTGGAATTTATTTTTGTGTATTGTCTTTCCAGTTGGCTATGCATTCACCTCAACACCTTTACAGAATTTCATATTTCCCCCACTAGTATGAAATACTTCTTTATCATATACTATATACTTCTTTATCATGTACTATATTCTCATTTCTGGCTTCTCTATTCCATTCCATTAATCCATCTATTCATGTGCTAGTACCAAACTGTCCTAATTGTTATAGCTTTGTTTTAGTGACTGGTAGGCCTACTTCTCTCTCACTACTCTTTTTTTCCTGGAATTTCCTGGCTCTTTTTACAGTTTTCTTTTCCTTCCTTCCTTCCTTCCTTGCTCTTTTTACAGTTTTCTTTTCCTTCCTTCCTTCCTCCCTTCCTCCCTCCCTTCTTTCTTTTTTTTTTTTTTTGAGGAAGATTAGCCCTGAGCTAACTGCTGCCAATCCTCCTCTTTTTGCTGAGGAAGACCGGCCCTGAGCTAACATCCGTGCCCATCTTACCCCACTTTATATGTGGGACTCCTACAATAGCATGGCGTGCCAAGCAGTGCCATGTCCGCACCTGGGATCTGAACTGGCGAACCCCAGGCTGCCGAAGCAGAACGTGTGCATTTAACCACTGTGCCACCGGGCTAGCCCCTACAGTTTTATTTTTCCAAATGAACTTTAAAGTCAGCTTGTCCTGGGCCAGCCCTGGTGGCCTAGTGGTTAAGTTTGGCACCCTCTGCTTTAGCAGCCCTGGGTTTGGTTCCCAGGCGCAGACCTACACCATTCATCTGTTAGTGGCTGTGCTGTTGTGGCAGCTCACATACAAAAAGAGGAAGATTGGCAGTAGATGCTAGCTCAGGGCAAATCTTCCTCAGCAAAAAATAAAGTCAGCTTGTCCAGTTCCAGAAACGATCCTGTTTGTGTTTTTATTGAGGGATGTATTAGATTTATAGATTAATTAGGAGAATTATATTATAGCACTTATCACTCTGTATTGTAATTGCCTGTATACTTGTCTATATCCTTGTAAGTTCCATAATGCAAGGACCTTAGTTCCCCTTTGTGTCTCTTATGCCTGGCGTAATTTCTGGCACATAGACTTGCTTTCCATCCATTAAGCCATCTGATTTTCAGTGCATTTCAAAGTAAGTTGCAGACAACAGTACACTTCCTCCTAAATACTTCAGCATGCATATCATTAACCAGAGTTCAGTTTGTTTACAGTGTTTGTTTTTCATTTGATGTTAAAGTTATGTAAAATGGAAAGCGTAAACCTTAAGTGTACATTCACTAAGTTTAACAGATGCGTACATCTGTGTAACCCAAACCCCCAACAAGAAATGGAACGTTAGCATCATCCCCATAAAGTTCTCATTTCCCTTCCCAGTTATTCTCTGTCCTCCGCCCCGACCCCACAGACAACCACTTGCGATTTTTTTCCACCAGAGCTTAGTTTTGCCTGTTCTAGAATTTTATACAAATGGAACAATACAAAATATACTCTTCTGTATAAGACTTTTATTCAGCAAGTTTGTCAGATTCATCCATCTTGTATCAGTAATTCACTCCTTTTTATTGACGAGTAGTATTTCATTGTACGACTAAACCACATATTTTTAAAATCATTTTCCTGTTGGTGGGCCCCAGTCTGTTTTTAGCTTTGCCTCTTATGAATAAAGTCACTATGAACATTCATATATAGGTCTTTTTGACAGCATGTGTTTTCATTTATTGTGAGTGAAATCTTGGGAATGGAATTGCCGGGCCGTAAGGTTAGTATATTTTAGTTTAATACAAACTGTCAGATCTTTTCCAAAAATGGTATACCATTTTCCATTCCCACCAGTTTGATTGAGAGTTGGTGTCTGATGTTGTCAGTCTCTTTAATTTTAGTTACTCTGATGCATGTGTGGTGTCACAATGTGATTTTAATTTGCATTTGTCTGATGACTAACGGTGTTGGATCCTTTTTCACAGGCCTACTGGCCATTTGTATCTCTTCTTTTATGAAATATCTCTTCAGATCTTCTCACTGTTTCTTAATTGGGCTGTTTACAGTGTTTTTACTTTTGAGCTGTAAGAGTTCTTTATATATTCTGGACACCAGCTCTTTGTCAGATATATATTTCTCAAATAATTTCTCCTAGTCTGTGGTTTGCCTATTCATTTTCTTAACAGTGCCTTTTGATAAGCAGATATTTTAAATTGTGATGAAGAATAATTTATAAATATTATTTTTATGCTTTCTGTGTCCTCTTGTTAAAGAAAAAATTACTCCTGATACTTGTTAAAGAACAACGGTGAGGAAGATTTTATTTAAGGGGTGGCTATTGCAATAGGTATAGGGACCACCCCAGTGGGGTCTTGCAGTAGGGGAGAGAGATTGGGCTCGGCTCTGAATACAGCAGGAGCAAGTGGGGATTTTCTAGCCAAGCAGCAGGGTGGGGGTTGGTGGATGGGAAATTAGTAAGAGGAAACATCAGGGGCAAGGGAGCTTCGCATTCTAGCTAAACCAGCCTAGTAGGATTCTTACTGAAGGCAGACCAGGGTGATCAGACATCACCAGTGGGATGATGGAGGCTGTGGGTCCTGATCAGATATTCAGGGTGATCAGATATGGAGGGTGGGGATTCTGATTCTGGCAAAACCGACTTAGCAAGATTCTTGCTAAAAGTGGGCAATGCATCCAGGAACACGGAAGTCAAAAAGTCAAGGCCTAGTTGAAAAACAACTCAGGAGAGTCTGTCTAAAGTCTGTCATCCAGAGAATCCTAGCCAGGGAAACCAGCCATGTGATTAGAGGATTGGAACTTTGAGCCCCACCCATGACTGCAGGGGAGGGGAAAAGGGCTGGAGTTGGAGTTAATCACCAGTGGCCAGTGATTTAACCAATCACGCCTGTGTAATGAAGCCTCCATAAAAAACCCCAAACTCAAAGAGTTCAGGAGCTTCCTGGTTGATGAACATGTGCAGATGCTGGGAGATAACCGGGAGGGTAGACCACCGGAAAGGGCGTGGAAGCTCAGCACCTCTTCCCACATATCTTGCATCTCTTCCATCTGGCTGTTTCCGAGTTGTATCCTTTTATAGTAAACTAGTTATTTAGTACGTAAACTTCCTGAGTTCTCTGAGCCATTCTAGCAAACTGTCAAACCTGTGGAAGGGGTCATGGGAACCCATGATTTGTAGTTGGTGGTCAGAAGCACAGGTGACAATCTGGACTTGCAATTGGCAAGGGGGGTGGGGGCAGTCTTGTGGGCCTGAACCTTCAACCTGTGGGATCTAATGCCAGCTCTAGGTAAATAGTGTCAGAATTGAATTGTGGGACACCCAGTTGATATCCACAGAGAGTTGGAGAATTGCTTGGTGTGGGCAAAAAAACTCACACCTTTGGTGCTCAGAAAAATTGAGTCTGTGAGTAGGAAGAAACTGTGTTTTCTTTTCTTTTTCTTTTTTTTATAAAGATTTTATGTTTTTCCTTTTTTTTCTCCCCAAAGCCCCCCCGGTACATAGTTGTATATTCTTCATTGTGGGTCCTTCTAGTTGTGGCATGTGGGACGCTGCCTCAGCGTGGTTTGATGAGCAGTGCCATGTCCACGCCCAGGATTTGAACCAATGAAACACTGGGCCGCCTGCAGCGGCACGCGCAAACTTAACCACTTGGCCACGGGGCCAGCCCCATGTGTTTTCTTTTCATATATAAAAATATAATTTTTTGTATATTAACCTTATATTTTACAACCTTGCTAAATTCACTTATTCTTGTGGTTGGTTGTTTTTTTTTTTTAGGAAAATTAGCCCTGAGCTAACATCTGCTGCCAATCTTCCCCTTTTTGCTGAGGAAGACTGGCCCTGAGCTCACATCCGTGCCCATCTTCCTCTACTTTCTATGTGGGATGCCTACCACAGCATGGCTTGCCAAGTGGTGCCATGTCCACACCCGGGATCCAAACCGGCAGACCCAGGACCACCAAAGCGGAATGTGTGAACTTAACCACTGTGCCACTGGGCCGGCCCTATTATTTTTTTGCTAATTTCTTCTCCGTCATTTGCTCATTTGGGGACTTATGTTTTCTCCCCTACTGTTCATTTGTCTTTTCGCCGTACTTTCTAGGAGATTTCCTCATACGACCTTCCAACTTTTTTGTCGGCTTTTTAATTTCACTTTTCTCATGTGTTCAGTTGCTCCTTTGTTATTACATCCTGTTCTGTTTTTGTTGTTGTTGAGAAAAACTAGCCCTGAGCTAACATCTGCTGCCAATCCTCCTCTTTTTTTGCTGAGGAAGACTGGCCCTGAGCTAACATCTGTGCCCATCTTCCTCACTTTATACGTGGGACACCTGCCATAGCATGGCTTGACAAGCAGTGCATGGGTCCACACCCAGGAACCGAACCAGTAAACCCTGGGGTGCCGAGGCAGAACATGTGAACTTAACTGCTGTGCCACTGGGCCGGCCCCCTCCATGTCTTTTTTGCTGCTGTTTCCTTTGGTTTGGACTCCTGTTGAAGACATTCACCAAATAACTGACCCTCCATAGGGTAAAGGCCCCTGGAAGCTCTATGTTCTTGGAAAGGGCTTGCTGACTGGTGGACTTCCTTATTGGTAGTCCCAGAGTTTTCACTTGGGAACTTAATGTCTATGGAAGTGTCTATGAGTCACCATCCCCCCACTCCTTGGGCCATTTAGTTTCTCCGTAGAAAAATCCTGAGATCTCTCACCTGGGATATATGCCTTGATGCTTGCATTTTGGGAGCAGGACAAGGAGGAAGAAGGGAATTGACCCCACTTTTCTTTTTTTTATTTTTAAAGATTGGCACCTGAACTAACATCTGTTGCCAATCTTCTTTTTTCCCCCTTCTTCTTCTCCCCAAAGCCCCCCAGTACAGAGTTGTGTGTTCTAGTTGCAGGTCCTTCTGGTTGTGGCATGTGGGACGCCGCCTCAGCATGGCCTGATGAGCAGTGCTAGGTCTGCACCCAGGATCCGAACCGGTGAAACCCTGGTCTGCCAAAGTAGAGGGCACGAACTTAACCACTCGGCCACAGGGCCAGCCCCAGACCCCACTTTTCAATAAGCAGACTTTCACTTAATCCCCACTGACCTTCTGAAAGCCCTTGGCCACCCAGTTGGAAATGGAGGGGTCTCACAGGTTCAGTTTCTCCAACAGATTTTTCCTTTGGGACTGGAGATAAAGATTAAGGACCTTAACTGCTCCTTATGCAGACTTTCACCAAAATTCCCTATTTGCAGCCCACCCCTTAGCCCTTCCTGGTGATGCCAAGTTGTCTTCCCAGGGAAGTTCACTTTCCCAGGTCCCCCAAGCATTAGTCAGTTCTCTTCTCTGTCCCTCTCCACAGCTCTCACTCTTGGAAACTCACTCTATCTGTGTGAATTTGACTACTCCAGTTACCTCATATAAATGGAATCATACAATATTTGTCTTTTGTGTCTGGCTTATTTCATGTAACATAAAGTCTTCAAAATTCCTTCATGTTGTAGCATGTGTCAGAATTTCATTCCTTTACAAGGCCGAACAATATTCTCTTGTATGTATATACCACATTTTGTTTATCTACCCATCCATGGATACTTGGGTTGCTCCCACCTTTTGGCTATTGAGAGTAATGCTGCTATGAACATGACTATATAAACATCCATATGTGTCCCTACTTTAAATTCTTTAGGGTATATACCCAGAAGTGGAATTGATGGGTTATATGGTAATTCTATGTTTAATTTTTTGAGGAACTGCCATACACCTGGAGAGATATTTTTTTTTTAATTTTTTTCCTTTTTCCCTCCAAAGCCCCCTGGTACATAGCTGTATATTCTTCATTGTGGGTCCTTCTAGTTGTGGCATGTGGGACGCTGCCTCAGCATGATTTGATGAGCAGTGCCATGTCCGTGCCCAGAATTTGAACTGACGAAACACTGGGCCGCCTGCAGTGGAGCGCGAGTACTTAACCACTCAGCCATGGGGCCAGCCCCCACCTGGAATGATTTTTAAAATATTAATGCCTAGTAAGATCCAGGCCTCCTTTTTTTTTTTTTTTTCTTTTTATGCTGAGGAAGATTTTCCCTGAATTAATATCTGCTGCCAATCTTCCTCTTTTTGTATGTGAGCTGCTGCCACAGCATGGCTACTGACAAACGCATGGTGTAGGTCTGTACCCAGGGAACTGAACCCAGGGCCACCAAAGTGGAGCATGCTGAACTTAACCACTAGGCCACTGGGGTTGGCCGTCCATATTTGTTTCTTTATCTCCTAGGTAATTTTAATGTGTACCCAAGATTGAGAACCACTGCCAGAGCCAACACTTAGGTTTCAACTTCCTCTTCTCTGAGTCACCTCTTCCCCTATTCCTTTCTATCTCCGAAAACTGTTTGACGTGGTTCTTCTGTTCCCTCTCCAGTCCTCTTTGTCTTTGTGGAGTTATACACTACTATTGTTTTGGCTGAGTCTTGGGAGGAAGTGGAGATAAATACACATGTTGCATAGGCCTTGTTTCTCTATGACAATTATTTATACATGAAATTTTTTTCAAAGATTGGCACCTGAGCTAACAACTGTTGCCAATCTTCTCTTTTCTTTTCTTTCTGCCTTTTCTCCCCCAACCCCCCCAGTACATGGTTGTATACCTTAGTTGTGGGTCCTTCCAATCACAGCACATGGGACACGGGACGCCGCCCCAGCATGGCCCTACGAGTGGTGCCATGTCCGCACCCAGGATCCGAACCAGTGAAACCCTGGGCCGCCACAGCAGAGCATGTGAACTTAACCACTCTGCCACGGGACCGGCCCCTATACATGAATTTTTAAATGTACATACATGTGACCTATCTTTTGGGTTGGAATTCCTTAGAAGCAAATGCTTTGGAGTGCTTGCTCTCTCTTTATAGTGGCCAGGAAAGAATTTTCTTGCATTCATTCATTTACTAACTTGTTCATACAGAATGCCCACTACATGCTTGGCACACACTGGATGCTCCATATAAGATGGCAGTTGTCTGCTGAACAGTAGACGTAATTCTACCAATACACACATTTGGTCAAATGAAAGCTGTCTCTTGTTTCCTGCCCTTTTTGTGGTGTCTCTGTTTTGACAGACAGATGCCAGGACAATATTTAAAGTTGTTTTCAACACACCTAGCCACCTCCACCTTTTTACCCTAGTAATTAAAAGACCGCCCTTTTAATTAAGTGTTGCAACACTTAACACAATTTAGACTTATTGCAGCAGGAATAGAACCTTTTATCACACAGCAAGAGTCCCAACCTCAAGTCCTACTGTTTCTCATGGAATCAATCAATCTTTTTTGTTCCCTAATAGTCTCCTTCGTTCCTAATAGGAACCCTGGTGGTTTGGGATCCAATTCTACCTGATGTTACTGAGGAAGTTTTTGAGAACGGTCAGCTGAAACTCTTGCAAGTTATCTAGCACAAATTAATCATTGAAGTGCGGAAGAAGGGGCTTGCTATTCTCGTTTCCCTTCCTTTTGCTCTCACAGTGCCCTAGCTACAATGTTCAGAAGGTGAGAACAGGTCACAAATGAACTGAGGAACGTCTAATAGTGGGGAATGGCAACCGAACAGGCTGGGGGCGCTGAGAACTCTGTGGTGGAGTGTTTCACCACAAGGCAGCTAGTCCCCACTTCAATGCAGTGTTCTTCCCAGAAACTATCCCCTCTGTTTCTAAGAGACTACTTAAACCGAATTGACATCAGTTTTAGAGGCTTGTTTGTTGTCAGACAATGTACAAAATTGATATCTGAAATGGTTTTATGCCACTTAATAAGAATTGCTTAAATGGAGAGAGCACATGCCATTCTCCCGGTGCCGTGCTCCGGCTTCAAGGACTGCGCCTCCGTTTGCCCCGAGTGTCGGATGGAACTGCAGGTGTGCGCAGTTTGACAGCAGCTCACAAACACGTCAGGAGAAACACTGAACCACAGGTGAAAAAATTATTCCCTTTTCAATCTTTTTCATTCCTGAGTAACTTAAGGGAAAAGTTTTATTTGGTGTCGGCTCTCTAACACTTTTGAACCCTCTCTTTTTACAATCAGAGAAAGCAGACATAAATAGCTAGTTAGTGTTTAATAATATTGCATTTGACTCTCCATTCTATTTACGGCAATTGATAGTGATTTTTTTAATAACAGCTTTATTGATATAATTTATGGATGTAATCCTGCACAATTCAATGGCTTTTAGGATACTCACAGAGTTGTGCAACCATTACCATAATCAATTTTAGAACATTTTCATCACCCCAAAATGAAACTCCATACCCATTAGCAGTCACTCCCAATTTCCTCCCAACCTCCCCATCTCTAGGCAACCACTGATGTACTTTTTGTCTCTATCTATTGACCTATTCTAGACATTTCACATAAATGGAACCACACAACACGGGGTCTTTTGTGACTGGCTTCTTTCACTTAGCATACTATTTTTCAAGCTTCATCCACGTTGTAGCATGTATCAATATTGCATTCCTTTTTATGGCTAAATACTCCTCCATTGTATGCATGTAACACTTTTGATTTATCCACTCATAGGCTGATGGACATTTGGGTTGTTTCCACGTTTTGGCGATTATAAATAACGCTGCTGTGAACATTCATGTACAAGCTTTTGTACAGATGTTATCTTTATATTTCTCGAGTATGTACCTAGGGGTGGAATTGCTGGGTCATCTGGTAGCTGTTTAACCTTTTGAGGAACTGCTAGACTGTTTTCCAAAGCACTGATTTTCTTAAAAATTTTTTTTCAAATAAATTTAAGTAAATATTGAATACATATAAAACAGCTACAAGGGGCCAGCCCAGTGGTGCAGTGGTTAAGTGCACATGTTCCGCTTTGGCGGCCTGGGGTTTGCCGCTTCGGATCCCGGGTGCGGACATGGCACTTCATGGCAAGCCATGCTGTGGTAGTCGTCCCACATAGAAAGTAGAGGAAGATGGGCATGGATGTTAGCTCAGGGCTAATTTTCCTAAAAAAAAAGCTGGGGGGCTTTTCAAAAAAAAAATAAAATAAGACTTAGGATTTGAATCTCAGATTGAAAGGGATCACCAAGTACATCAGTGAAAAACTTGAGAACATCAGAAACAAAGATCCTAAAATTTTACAGAGAGAAACAGGTCACGTACAGGAAAAAGAATGACATTAAATTTATCAAGAGAATCTAGGAGATAATGATTTGCCAACCTCTGAAAAATATTTCTCAGCAAGAATTCTATTCCCAGACAAACTCTCTCTCAAGGGTTCAGGTAAAATAATATTTTCAGACATGCCAGAACTCAAACATTTTACCTCCCATCTATTCTTTCTCAGGAAGCTCCTAGGGGTTATTCTCCACCATATAAAGAAGAAAAGCAAGAAAAAGGAAGACATTTCCCAGCAAACAGAGAGAATCCCACACAGAGGACAGGGGCGAATGAAATTCCCAAGGCACCAGCTGGGGGGCAGGTCTAAACAGCCTGAAGCAGAAGGATGACGGGTGTCAGGAAGACTGTCCTGAAAAAATTAACTTGATAGGTTTGGACCAGGTGAATAATCACACTGTGAGGCTGTTTAAGGATTTGAAAATAATTATCCACAGACACAAAGAAAAATACACAAATGAAAAAATGAGGTAACTATCTTTAGGGAAAAAAGTTTTCAAGAAAGGAAATGTTTGGGGCCGGCCCAGTGGTGCAGCGGTTAGCTCAGGGCTAATCTTCCTCAAAAAAAAAAAAAAAAAAGGAAATGCTATCACAGTATATATAGACTCAATAGTAAATCATATTTACATGATCACGATAATGTGAACTTAATTGACATACAAAATTTTTACCTCAATAATTTTAGCAAATGGAAAATAAAAGGGTGAGAGAGAGCAAATCCTTGACCGCTAAAATTGGAAACCGATAAATTATCACGCTCTCTCCTTACAAAAGTTTCTTCCAGGAGGAACAAAAGGTGCAGTAGTGATATATCCATTTTTGCACCCAAACGCACCTCCAATTCTGGGGGAATAACTTGTGTTGTCAAACTTGGTGAGGCAACATTATCTCCTCCCCTTCCTGGCGGGAAATGGCACATGCATCACATCATGGTTCAGCCAATCAAATGCTTCCGCTTGGCATTTTGAAACTTGAGGAATTGCTCTGAAGAGGCAGGTGCAGCTGGAACAATACTTACAGGGTAGGAATGAGTGCCCAGGGTTGGTGGCACCAGCAGCAGACACTTCCAGGGACAAGACCTGAGCTGGATTTCCCTCCTCCCCCAGAAAGTTAATCGCTTTCTGAGTTAGGTTCTCCAACCTTCCATCAACTCTGTGAGTCTTCACCATGCCTCTAGTAGACTCCTTTACTGCTTCAAGTGGCCAGCGTGGATATCTGTCCCATTCTAAGAACTCTGACCCGCACAATAAACAACTATGAAGAAAGGGCCCCTAACCCTGCAGAGAGGAAATTGCACAGTGTCGCAAACAACTGGTCAATAATACTCTTCAGATCAGGCAGAAAATCCCTTTAAATTATAGGAAAGCTTTGGTTAGAAACTGTCTAGGAAAAGTAGGTAGGTTTCTTTTTTTTTTCTACTGGGAAGGGTCTCCCTAATCTAACATCTGTTGCCAATCTTTCTCCTTTTTTCTTCCTCTTACTCCCCCAAAGCCCCAGTACATACTTGTATATAGTCCTAAATTCTTCTATGTGAGCCACCACCACAGCATGGCTATTGACAGATGAGTGGTGTGGTTCCACGCCGGAAACTGGCCTGGTCCACCAAAGCAGAGTGCGCAGAACTTCCACCACTAGGCCATCAGGGCTGGCTCAATAGATAGGTATTTTTAAAAGATACCTCTCTTTTTTAATCCTCTTCTCCTCAAAGCCCCCCAGCACATAGTTGTAGGTCCCTCTGGTTGTGCTAAGTGTGACACCACCTCAGCCTGGCCGGATGAGCGATGCCATGTCCGTGCCCAGGATCCGAACTGGAGAAACCCTGGGCTGCCAAAGCAGAGCACGTGAACTTAACCACTCGGGCACGGGGCTGACCCAGGATATCTCTCTCTTGAGCCTCAAACAAATGCTTTTCCTCTGACAGGTGTGTGTGAGTGTGTCAACTTCCACTAGACTGAAAAGTCCAAGGACACGGTCCATCTTTCATCTTTTAACTCACCTCAGCCTTGCATGTAATAAGCTCTCAGAAATACAAGGTGCATGAACGCCTTTATCTTTACTGTCCTACACCAGCAGGCTCCTCCAGGGGTCTCTCCTAAACGCTCCTTTGGAATGTAGGAGTAACTAGTAGCATTTGAGGACAAGGAGTTGAGAGACTTTCCTCTTCTCTAGTAACTCTGTGGCTGGGAGTTAAGAGGTATTTACTTAAAAGAAAAGGAGAAGGGGGCACCCGGATTTGAACCGGGGACCTCTTGATCTGCAGTCAAATGCTCTACCCCTGAGCTATACCCCCACAGCCTGCTGTGGTTTTCTTCTTTGTCCACTTATGGTGACTCAATACAATCAGGTTCCACCCACACTAGAGCTCTGACAAGCTTTGTGTCCTAAAACCCCACCTTCTTTTGTATCCACCATCTGCTTTGGCTTTTCTCCTGGTCACCAATAAACTGGGTGGGGGCACTTGACAAATGACATCCTGGAAAATAGCTGAAAAGGAAACTGACACAGCACTCATAGAGAAAGCGTCCACAAGCACAGTATCACTGTGTCAGAACCCTTGGGCTTCTTTAAGAAGCACTACCCCCAGATAGCACCTTGCTTACACCCTGCCTCCTGATGAACTGAAGGGGAAAAGGAGAAGGAAGATGTCAGTCCTTTTGGATGGGATGACTCTCTCAGGAAAATCAGGAAATCCTTCTCAGGGCAAACACCAATCCCTGTGGCTGCACTGCCTGCTCTGTTCTCGATGGAAACAGTAGCCAGCTTCTGACCTGGGGCCCTGCTCATGCCTGAGGAAGAGCTTTGCTGAGGACTAGGTAGCATGGGTCCCCCTTATCATACTGGCAGGGGGGAACTGAGTCCTCTCCTTTCAAGCTGGCACTGGTTGGCACAGAGTGTGAGGGCACAGGCCTGAGACACCCCTTCTCTTCTCACCTCCTCTCCGTACGGTAGGGAAGCTGAGGCTGGAGAAACCGCCTTGCTCCCTCCCTCAGCCTCAGGGAAGAAACAGCACACTTGGAGGCACAAGTAAAAAATATTTTATATAAAGAAACATTGAGAGCTCATCTAAACGTCTGTCTTAGATATTCAGGTGGAGAATTGTGAAGGGAAGAGATGCTGTTAGAAGAGAGGGAACTGGGTGACCTCTCCAAAGACAGACGGGCGCTGGCGGAGGGCTGGGGTGTTCCGGCGATAGCCAAACCGGCCATTGAACCCCTGGATCACTTTCAGATCAGCATTGTAGTGGTCATGCCCCGTCACCTGCTGGAGGGAATGCCCTTGGGGGCGGACGGAGAGGCCTGAGCCTGCATTCAGCCCCCTCTTGCTTTCCCCACTCCCAGAGGGTTGGTATAGGATGCCAACCCAGCCACAGTCACCACGCTCCCCACGTCCCAGCAGAAGCCTCAATCCTCAAATATCTCGAGCCTCTTGACTGAAATGCCAAGGGTTGGTGAAGTCAAGGAGACAGATGGCTTCTAGAAACCAAATCTCATACCAGGAATAGCTTGCAGGAGTGTGAATGGTATGTGTTAGGACAGGAGGGGCCAGAAACTTGGGCTTGCCTGAACTTGCCTTGCTCCCAGGAGAACTGGGAATACTTCACCCTTGACTTTGACCCATCTGGAGAAAACTGATGAGCTCAATTTGGCTCAGTGTTACAAAGGGTCATGTGACTAGACCATGGCCAAAGGGTGGTGGAATTGGAGTGGGAGGAGGGTTCACCCCGTCAGAACAACATCTCTCAACTCTTTCTTGTTCTGGTAAATTGCGCCGGGAAAACGAGCAGGACACAGCCTGCTCAGGGAGCAATGAGAGGAACACAGGCTTCAGAGCTGGCAAGAGTGGAATTCCAATCCCAGCTCAGCCCTTCTTAGCAAATCACTTTTACCCCCCAAACCTCAGTTTCCCCGGCTGTAACATGGGGATAGCGTGATGGTAAAAAGCACCTGCCATACAGTAGGTGCTCAATAACTAAACATAGGTAGCCTTGTGACACCATCTGCTCATGTATGAGAAGAAAAGCTGGAGGATGCAGTCCTTGATCCTCTTCCCCCAACCAGGTCTCTTTATGGCCCAGTTTCTCTCTCTGAACTTAGGGACACACTCCATTCTTCCTAGGTGGGACCATGGTGAGGCTGGAAAGCAAGATGGCACTTGCCTGCCCCTGCCCAGTTTCTCCTGTTGAGGTATCTCTGTCCTTGCCCGAAGATGTGGAAATAATCCACTATCCAGCCGTCTCTTCCTGTGCCGCAGTGATCCTGAGAGTGAGGGAGAAAATACAGAGGACTGTCAGCCGTGATGCTGAGAGGTGCACAGCGCTAGCTCCCCTGGGGCTTGCTGAGGGGAGGGCGAGGTGGTCACAGCCAGGTGTAACCGGGCCAGACAGATTAAATATAAATGTACACATGGACCTACTGCCTCTCAGGGACAGGCAGCGGAGCTTGGCAGTTAAGGCCCCAGTGTCTGCAGCCAGACAGACTCGTTCCAATCCCAGCTCTGCCACTAACAAGCTGTGTGACCTTGGGCCAATGACGCAGCTTTTCTGGATCTCAACTTCCTCATCAGTAAAAGGAGGGTTGCTGTGAGATTTAACTGAGATAGTTCAAACAAATGACCCGGCCTAGTAAAAGTTTAATAAACACATTATATTTGAATGAAAGCAATACCTACCACAAATGGTGGTTGTGATGATTGAATACTTATAAAATGGAACATAGAAAGTTTCAAAAGTGTGTACACCATATTATTTTCAAAGCTTTTTTTAAAAAAATTTTCCTTCTTCTCCCCAAAGTCCCCCCAGTACACAGTTGTGTATTCTAGTTGTGGGTCCTCCTGGTCGTGACATGTGGGACGCCACCCCAGCATGGCTTGCCAAGCGGTGCCATGTCTGCACCTGGGATCCAAACCCGGGGAACCCCAGGCGTCAAAGCTGAACGTGCACACTTAACCGCTGTGCCACCAGCCGGCCCCAGCCTTCAAGTTTTTAAATCCTTGAGTTTCTCTCTTTTTCCCCCCAGACTCTGGCTCCTTCTGTCATAAAAGTTACTTGAGTAGACAGCAAGTACACACTCAAGCATGGCACACACTGAAGGGTGTCCATATGCATGTAATGCACACACACATACAAACATCTGGGACCACAAAAAAACCCAAGGTTTGCTCACAGAATAACCTCCATTAAGCCCTTCTCTCCCCTTCTCATACCACTCTGACATACATAGGTACAAATATCGGAGGCAAAATTGTTGGGAAAAAATTGAAGCCATCAGCAAATAGCCTCAGAATCTCTGATTCCGGGGAAGTACCCACGAGGGAAAAGGCCTGGGGAGAAGGCAGGGCCCAAGGAGTTTTGCAGGTTTCCTTCGCATCAGCTCACAGGTCCAGAGCGAGCCCCTCTATGACGTCACCAGACAGAAAGTGCCGCTCCTGCGCGTCTAGGCAGTTCTCTGTGTCTTATTCACTGACGTCACACGGATTTTCGCGCTCTCAGAGAATTTGCGGCGGGAGATCACCCCAAAGGGCGGGGCCATGACGTCAAAAAGAACAATGAAACTGATTTGTATGGGAGAGGCGGGTTATTTTTTTTTTTAAGATTTTTTATTTTTCCTTTTCCTCCCCAAAGCCCCCCAGTACATAGTTGTATATATATATGTTTTTAGTTGTGGGTCCTTCTAGTTGTGGCATGTGGGATGCCGCCTCAGCATGGCCCAATGAGTGGTGCCACGTCCGCGCCCAGGATCCAAACCGGCGAAACCGTGGGCCGCTGAAGTGGAGCGCGCGGACTTAACCACTCGGCCACCAGACCGGCCCCAGGAGAGGCGGGTTTTAAGCCCGGTTCGGAAGGCTTGCAGAAACTCAAAATGAGATCATTCTCCCGTTCAGGGGTGGAAGGCGATCCTGTGAGCTCAGTGATCTGGCGCTCAACACCTGTCATCCACTTTCTCCAGTTCCGAGTTTTCATTAAGAAAACTGAAGGGGTGGGAGTGGGGGGCATCCTTGGTGGCGAGGGCGCTGGAGTGAGACGCCCGGATTTGGGAAGTCAGCCCTGCCACCCGGGCCCACCTCCGCGGGCATAGACATTGGGGTCCTTTGGGGCGCTCCTGTACCTGCTCAGTTTTCCGCAAAACGGGCGGAACCACGTGGCTCTGGAAATACCGGCGGGCGTGGTGGTCCTGCTGTGCGTTGTAGGGCGGAATCGCCGACCAGAGCTTGGGCCTCAAGCGCTCATAGGTGCGGGCCATGGTGCTCACGGCCACCCCATCCAAGATGAAACTCTTCTCCAGCCGCAGAGGACAATCACAGCAGTGCGCCATCCCAACAGCTGCAGCCTCTGAGGGCCTTCCTGGTGGGAGTGCAGGGTCCTAGGCGGGGGCTCCCCTGCGCATTGTTACGTGGTGTCAACGACCACTGTGACACAAACACTATTGTGGGGTAGGTTCTCAGGGCTATGGGGGAAGGAGCTTGCGTAGCCCTGAGGGGAGGCCTGACCAGGAGGAAACTATGCAAGAGGAATCAGAAATTGAAGGGCTGGAGAGGAGGGCATTACTGATGGGGGGTCGTGTGAGGGCAATCGGGCCCAGCTCCCCGTTTTCATTGAAGAGCAAGGTTCTCTGCTCCCACCATATTATATACATTTCCCTAACGCGGTTTCCTTGACAAGCTTGTCCCCAGAATGGATCAGGAAGAGTTCAGATAGCTCTACTTCCAACAGAACTGGAAGTTGAAGCTCAGAAATGGAGTATTTCCTAAATCCATTTAGTGGCAGATGCAGAACCAGAATTCAGGTCTCCCGACCTCTAGGAAGTCCATTTAGAACACTCTCCCCTGCCCATTCTTTTCATCAGCTAGTATTCCTCTTTCTGTTAAAAAATTTAAATTTTTCTTTTAAAAAAAAAACAGTAGGTTGAAACATTACTATATTTTTCTAATTTTATGTATATACAGTAAGATAAGAGCAACGATTTTCTCTGTTGTGACTACAGGTGATTTTTAATTCTTTATACTTTCTACTTCCCAAATTTTCCCCTTGAGTAATAAACTTTTTTTCCTGGGAAAGATTCGCCCTAACATCTATTGCCCGTCTTCCTCTTTTTTTTCCCCTCTCCGAAGCCCCAGTACTTAGCTGTATATTCTAGTTGTAAGTCGTTCTAGTCCTCCTATGTGAGCCGCTGCCACAGCATGGCTACTGACAGACGTGTGGGTCTGTGCCAGGGAACTGAACCTGGGCCGCCATATCAAAGCGCCTTATACAAACTCCTCTGTTCCTCAAACCAACTCTCAGGTGCTGTTACCCTCCTTCACAGATGAGGCCACAGGCTCAGGGAAGGATTCTTTTATATTCACTATCAATATTTTTATTATATGAAGGCACATTAGAAAAAGTTTGCATTATATCCATACACAAAAATCACTCATCCTAGTAATTAAATACTCAGCATGCTTAATCGTTCTACTCTATGACAAGCGCCTATAAATCAAATCTGAAATGACAGGAAATAAGTCTACAGCTTGAGTCCATTCTGTTGAACCTTGGAAAGAACCTGGAGGATATAAGAAGACAAGTAAAGGGGAAAAATGACAGGCCCAGCCCTAACATTTCACATTTGAAGTAGGAAGGTGAGAAATTTCATACACATCTGTCAAACAACAGGATAAAAAGGATTCATTTTTATGGAGGGCCTGGGAGCTTCTTGTCACATTAAAGACTTGAAACTTACCAGGCTGGATGGTGGGGTAAAGGAAGACAGCTCTGTTTTAGAAACTTCTGGATTTCTTTAATATTCTTAAAACCTAGGTTGGCTGTCTAGACAGCATCAATTCTCAATCTTGGCTGCAACTTGGAATCTCCTGGGGAGTTTTAAAAAGTGCAGATGCCTGGGTCCTACCTCCATAGTCTGACTTAATTGGTCTGGGACATGGCCTGGTGGTCTAGTGGTTAAGATTTGGCACTCTTGGGGCCGGCCCTGCAGCTCCACTTGGGCAGCATGGGTTCATGGGTTCAGAGCCCAGGTGTGGACTATACCACTTGACAGTCATGCTGTGGTGGTGACCCATATAAAAACTAGATTGGCAACAGATGTTACCTCAGGATGAATCTTCCTCAGCAAAAAAAAAAAAAAAAAAAAAGATTCAGCACTCTCACCACCACCACAACCCAGGTTCCTTTCCAGGTCAAGGAACCTTCCTGCCAGCTGTCATTCTGTGATAGCTCATGTTTCTGCGATTCTGTTATGCCACTGGTATTTCAAATACCAGCAGGGTGGACAGGTTTCAACAGAGGTTACAGACCAAGACGAGGCAAGACCTGGCCACACACTTGTGAAAGAAAAAACTAGCCATGAAAACCCTATGAATAGCAGTCTGATACAGCACCAGCAAGTGAGAAAAGGGTGCAAAAAAGACCAGACAGGGTTCAACTCTGCTGTACACAGGGTGACTAGAAGTCAGAAGTGACTAGAGGCACCAACAATAGCCTGAACACATTTAACTCCTCAGGTTGAGAAGCACTCTGCTCTCTAGTTCTGGTATATTCCATTCCAAACCCTGAAGGACAAAAAGAACTCATCTCACCAAGCAACTATGTGCTGGTCTTCGTGTACACTCTAATCTTCAGCCTTGCATTATACTCAACTTACAGATAACACTGAAGGCCGAGTATTTTCAGATACTAGACATATGAACACAAACTTTAGTCTAAAAAGCCTGTTCTAACATCTTTACACCAGACTATTGACCCAAACCAGCTGAGTACTCATTTTTCCCAGACCCTGAATGTCACTCTTACAGTTTGGGGAAAAAAAGCTGCAATGTTCATCTCTTAAGGCAGAATTTGCCAGGGTTCACACCTGTTGTGCTGGCATAATTATATCATCTCTTAGTATTCTCAAACTAGGGTTTGTGAGATACGTTATATGGCCATCTTGTCACAACATTTTGATAGCAAAAAACCTGCAGATACTATTAGCAACTTAATCATCTTCCATGAGAGCAAATTTACATGGCAATTACCACATTAGATTTTACAAATATAAACTCATTTACACACCAATTTACTCAAAGAAAACTAACTGTAAAAGTGTGCACATACACACGTGTACCTGGTCCCCCTCACATCACTCTTTGAATCCACGAGTGTGTCCAGGATCTGACCATACACTCTACCTTATCTCAAATACCTAACAGCAGAGCAGTTACCTGTCATTAAGCAGCATCCATTCCCTGCAATTTGTTTTAAGGATTCCAAACCCAAATAACTGAAGTTTTTATAGCAGAAATGGAAAGTCCCAGAAGTTCTGGACACTCACAAAAGTGCAAGGACTGTGTTTCTCTTTTTTACACATGCCCACAGAAAGTGTGCGCAGAGTAGTTTCATTTTACAAAGGAGACAAGGGTTAGGTAGTGTCAGTAAGAGTGACATGTGGAAATGAAAAGGAAGGCAAGCATTGGGAGCACATAACTTTTAATGGTTTTTTCCCTTACAAATACATGGGAGAATCATGCAATGCTGCCAGCATTGGATGCAATCCTGGGCCACAAGTCTGCACACTCCTTTGCAACTGGTCCTGTGATGGCAGAACCTGCATAAAAAAAAAGAACGAAGTGATCAGTAAGATTAGAGGGTCCTTTGCTCACATTCCTAGACCCAAGAGCTAAGTCATCCTGCAATCTTAAAGACCTGAGGGACAACAAGGAGCCCTCCTTACCTTTCATCTCTCCTTTATTATTTACTATGACCCCTGCGTTATCTTCAAAATAAAGAAATACGCCATCTTTTCTCCGGTATGACTTTCGTTGTCGAATTACCACTGCTGGATGTACTAAGAGGGAAAAAAGAACAGCAGTCATTAACCTGTGAGGTCCCAGTGCCACCGGAAAAAAGCAGTTCACACCTCGTAGTTACCCAAACATCGTCCCTTCGGACATAATGTATACGCATCATTAGTTTTGCATTTCCTAAAACCACGTATGAGAGACAGTGGAAACACCAATCATCCCTTAAGTAAAGACCTTACTCCAAGTCAAAACTACCTGCACTTCCTTGCAAGTGTAAGTTTGCACTCTTTTGGGAGGACAATTAGCAACACACCAGCAGAAACCTTGCTAAGCACTTTCTATACTCTTCCCCACTTCATCCAACAGGTGGGCACTGTTAAGATCCTAATCACAGAACCGGGAATGGGACCCTACCCCCAGACTGAATGAGTGGAGAGGCCAAGCATTAACTCCTCATTAGGCAATATTCCAGCCCAGTAGATATCAAAATCTCCAAGAAAGTACATACCTCGATCTAAAAACTACTGCTTTGAAGAATTTGTTGGAATTAAATGTGTACCATGTGTCGGGTTTTACAAATATAAACTCGTTTACACACCAATTTACCCAAAGGAACCTTGTCATTGCTAGCGAGCACATGTACATACACACTCATTGAACTTCATGAGTATGCCCAGGATCTCGGCCATACACTCTACCCTATCTCAAATGCCTTTCTAACTGCAGGGCATAGGTTGTTTTAACAGAGCAAAAACTGGGAATTAACCTAAATAATGTCATGGCACACGCACAGAACAGAATCATTTAATTTTTTAATCACCTGCAATTTTTTGTTCGTAAGATAATCATCTGTAAAGCAAGAACTGGTTATGGGAACGTAATGGTCCCATTGACAGAGGAAAGTTTAGAAGCTAATTTTTTGCAGAGAAGTCAGGAAAAAAGGACATACAACAAAATATTAACAAAGATCATCTTTTGGAGGTCTGAGAGTTGGGTAACTGAAATTCAACTTGCATTTCTTCAGTAATTAACCCTTATGTTTAATTTCTGAAGAACTGTTTTCTAGGGTCATAAGTAACTTTTTAAAACCTACCTGCACTGAAGGGAAGTTTCCCAGACCTTCAAGACAAAGCATCCACTGCACTTGAAAGAACTAGAGCCAGACACACCTGGATGGAAATCTTGACTGACTAACCTGGAAACCTCGAACAAATTACTTAATCTTCTGGAGTTCAAGTTTTCCTCTTTTAAAACAGGGCTAACAGTTACATGTCTACATTCAAAATCAGACCATGGAAATACAGGATTTTTCATAAGGACAGGGATCCTGGCTATGCTTGAGGCAAGTATTATGTATCTACGTACACAGACAGCCTCTGATCAAGTTTTTAACAACGGGATACACACTAAGAGACAGGTAACTAACATTCATGAGTGCCTCCTCTGTTGGACACTCATCTACTTAGAACCATTTAAATTCTCACAAATGAATCTAGTGGATAAAGAAGGCCACACAAATCCAGGTCTCTGGACTTCCGATCCTGTCCCTTTCTACATCTCTGTAAGTTACATATGTCTAAGGTAAAGGGATGTATTCACTTAGCAGAAACAAGGACCAAAGAAGACACAGAGATGGAAACTCACAACTATTTCTAAAATCATGAGTGTTCTCTGGTCTGTCCCACACTGATTTGAGACAGACAGCACATCCTGCTGCCATCTCACCCACAGTGATGGCGGACTGCTCTGCCCTTCCCTGACGGCTCCCGAGGCCACAGATCAGACCCAGCAAGTGTTCTAAGAGGGGAGCCTGTCCACTGCACGCTGACCCCAATCTACACATTGATTCATCAATGCTTAACCACAATGCTACTTACTCCTTGCCCACCAAGTCCTCAAGTGGATATTAAAGGTGAACACAGTCAGACTTCTGACCAACAGGCTAAAAACTGGGTAGTGGGGCGACGGGCGGCAGACGCAGGCCTACAAGAGTAACTGATATACGTGGCTGAGCCCTGCTACATTTGCACTGTACATCAAGGAAAGGCGAGGACTTCTCAGGAAGAACAACACTAAGCAGGCACAGGAGTAAGCTCAGGAGCTGAAAAGTTCAAGTGCACTGAGTATCAGCAGCTCTAAAGCCAGCAAGGACACAAGTCAGAAGTGCCCCGAGGCCTCCCCTTTTAATTCATATACCTAGTGGGGAAACTTTTGGGGGGCAGCCCACAATTAAGCAATGAGCACCTCCCTGTTTTAGATTCCATCAGAAGAGATTTGGAAGTACCCATGCCAAACTTTTGACAAGTACGATCTTGAATTAATCTCTTCTATAAAAAGAACCTGCCGTAAAGCATGAAAAACATCACCTCTAACTCTGCACTAGTTAATAGGCCAGACGCTCTACATGCTCATCACCTGAATCTCACAGCCGCCTGAGAAAGTATTCAAGTATCATTATTCCCTTTCAAATTAGTAGTTCCAGAAAAGGAACCTTGGTGACATAAGTCTTAAAGCTATGATCTCACCTGGTTGAGCTCTAAACCACCTATGAAAAAAATACATTTACTAAGTACCACCATGTTCTTTTGTAGCCAAGGAAATCAGCAATGAACTAAAGCCAGTTACCTGCTCTTACGAAACTTAGGTAAATGTTATGCACACAAAAATTACCACCCACATTAAGGATTTCTTTGAGGGGTGGGGAGGGAGGGTGTCAGCAAGTGAGCTGAAGAAGACTGGATCGGAGTCTTCCAGGCAGGTGGCATAGGATGCACAAAGGATCTGAGGCACAAAAAAAGGGGTATAGGTGAGAGCGAGACACCAACAACTGAAACGAGTAGAGAGCTGGGGAGGGCGCTGTTAGGGTGAACTGTAAATTCCAGGACAGGGCTTTTGCTTCTCTAGGTACGTGAGGTGGTCTATAACTACCTGCTGAACTTGCTGGGGGAAATGGCAGGGATATGCAAAGCCGCCAGCTTACACTGGAACCCAGTGAAGAACTTAAGTAGAGAAGAGACAAGATTTACATTTTTGAAAGCTGGGCCATGGCCACAGTGTGGCAATTACACTTAAGGAGTAAGAGGGCAAGATGAACACAGTTAAGATCAGGCGGTGAGAGAACGGTCTCTGAGACAGCAAGAGCAGAACTTCAACTGCAGGTGTTTCTCTCTCGCTGCCTCTCAAAGGAAATAAAGCTGTAAGAGGCTTTGAGAATCGTAAAATCGTTGTTCCATTTTCCAATGAAGAAGTCCTTCAACTGTCCACCAGGCGACAACGAAAACTCGGTCCCTCTACTCACCCTTCTTTCTGAGCTCTGGTTTGCCTTTCTTGACCGTGGCCATCACCATGTCACCCACACCCGCAGCAGGCAGTCTGTTCAGGCGTCCCTTGATCCCCTTCACAGAGATGATATACAGATTTTTAGCTCCTAGAGAAGGATGTAAACAAAAATGAACTTTCTTGAGGGCCTATTCGGCAGTTCTGCCGGTGGAACATTTCCCCCCCCCCCCCTTCCAAAGCCACTCCGCTCACACTCGCAACCAGTGAGTCCCACGGTGGAACACGCTGTCACACCGCCGATTGAAGCGAAACAACACCACACGCTGCCGCTTCACCCAAAAGCGGTGTTTTCCTCTGCCCCTTCTTGACGGCTCAGTGGGTCATCAGCCAAGGCCCACCGAGTGCTTTTAAAAGGGGGGGTCGGCAGGGCGCGGCCGTAGGTCTCACCTGTGTTGTCAGCGCAGTTGATCACGGCTCCTACCGGGAGACCCAGGGAAATCCGGAATTTCGCACCGGAGGACCCACCACGTCCTGTGGGGAGGAAGGGAGACATGAGGGGTCATGGTTGCGAGTTGCCTTCACACTCTCAAGCTCTGAGTTCATCCGCCCATGCTTTGGGAAACGGTATACATTCGCTGTCTCTAGGACTCCACTCCCTCCCTCCCCATGTGCCGCCCAGTTCTCCTGCCAAACAGCCAAGTCCTATCACCACCCTTACGTGGAGACTAAGGGGCCCGGAAGACTCAATCCTCGCTCCAACTTTTGCACCACGTAGTTCTCCCTGCAAGGCGGCAGACCACACACGTCGCCCGCTCTGCGGCCTAAGCCAGTCCAACTTCAACCCCATCACTGCGGCGCTAGGCGCGGAGCGATCCCGCGGAGCTCGGTCTACAATCATAACCGCATCCTGCCAGCTCAACTCTCCAGGCACCCCCGCCACTTTCGGGGCCCCGTCCAGGGCTCTCGCGGTGCCCCTTCTCTCCCTCTCCGGCCTAGAGGAGAGCAAAGCACCCCAGCTGCCTATGGCTGCCACTCCCCGCCAGGCTAGCAGCCACCTCGCGACAGATGGCGAAGGATTCCCTCACACCGAAAAGCTCACCTCGCTTTGACATTTTGAAACGAGAAAAAGGACAGAGAGGAAGTAGGTACAAAGGACGCTGGGATATGAACTTTGGACGCCCCGCCCACTCTCATCACGTGACCCGGAGCTCGCTCCACGCGTCTCTTATCGGAGGTCGCTGTCTTATTACGCAGTAAGTCGTGGACATCGGCTGGAGCTCTCGCTGCCAAGTGGGAGGGCGAGGGCTTGGTGGCTGCAAAAGCGGATGACAGCGTGTCTTGTCTTTACGAGCTCGAAAGTAGTTGGGGACACAGAAACATTGGTTTGTTAATTTGCCCAACAACTTGTTTGAGCACTTAGTATGTGGCGGGGACTTCGCAGGACACTAGAGGTTCGGAAATGATTAAAACGGTCTGTGTTGTGTAGAGGCTTCCAGAGAACACAGGGCGTGGATGGCCGAGGGAGAAAGAGGTCTAAACGGTTTCCTTAGGATGTCATGTAATCGAGAAGTTCCAGTCTAGCGCCAGAGATAATTCCATAGATGTGTGCTTGATCCCATATCCATCTGTATTTTAGATGTCTTGCTTTATTAATGACCCGTTTCACAGCTTCAACCTCCCCCATTCTTCTGGCTTCTTTCCTTCTGTCGATATGTTCATTCAAATATTTCTTGAGCGCTTACTTGATGCCAGATGTCCTGGGCATACGTGAGACTTCATCAGGGAACAAAACAGGTAGACATTCTTGCCCTTATGGAGCTTACATTCTGCTGGGGTGGTGGTGAAGGTGGATATTAGACACTAAACAATAGATATGATTATGGTGTATACTATGTTAGATGGTGATAAGCAGTATGAAAAAATAAAAGTAGAACAAGGTAACAGGCATCAGGAAGTGGGAGGAGGGGCAGATTGCAATTTAAAATAGAATGTTCAGTGTGGGCTTCATGGAAGAAGCTGACATTAGAGCAAAGACTTTAAGGTGAAGGAGTTAGGAATAGGAATGTCCAGGGAAGAGGAGCCAGATCGTGTAGGGTTTTGTACACCACTATGGAATTCAGCATTTATGGGCTGAAATGGGGAACCATTGCCAGTTTCAAGCAGAGGAGGGACATGATCTGACTACTATGTCAGAAGGATCACTCTAGTTGAGACTAGACTGGGAGAGGACACAGATGCAAGTAAGGAGATCTGTCAGGAAGCTCTTGCAGAAACCCAGAAGAGAACCAGCCCTGATGGCCCAGGGGTTAAAGTTCCATGCACTCTGCTTAGGTGGCCTGGGTTCAGTTCCCAGTGTGGAACCACATCACTCATCTGTCAGTAGTCGTGCAGTGGCAGCAGCTCACGTACAAGAACCAGAAAAACTTACAACTATGTACTGGGGCTTTGGTGGGGAAAAAGGAAGAAAAGGGAGGAGGATTGGCAACAGATGTTAGCTTAGGGTGAATCTTTCCCTGCAAAAAAAAAAAAAAAAAAAACAGCAAAAAACCCAGAAGAGAAATGATGGTGGTTTGGATTAGAGTGGTAGCAGTAGAGGTAATGTGATGTGGTCAGGTTCTGGATGTGTTTTGGAGGTAGAGCCAAAAAAATGTGGGGTGTGAAAGAAAGAGAGGAGTCAAGATGTCTCCAAGGCTTTAGGTCTGGGCAAGTGAAAGATGGTACTGCCATCAACCGAGATGGGGAAAGCTATGGAACAGGTTGGGGGGTAAGAGTAGGAGTTCAGTATTGGACACGTTGAGTTAGTTGTCAGACAAGAGATTCAAATAGCAAGTTGGACATGTAAGCCTGGAGTTCTGGAGAGAAGGAGATATAAATCTGGGAGTTGTCAGCAATAAGTATATTTAAAGCCATGATAGTGGATGAGATCACAAAGAAGTAAGGGTAGATAAAGAAAACCATGGACGAAGCTCTGGGGCTCTTCAACATTAAGAGGTTTATACATTTAGGGGTCGGCCTGGTGGCTCAGTGGTTAAGTTCACACATTCTGCTTCGGTGGCCCAGGGTTTGCCAGTTCGGATCCCGGGTGCGGTACATGACACCGCTTGCTATGGCAGGCATCCCACATATAAAGTAGAGGAGGATTGGCAGCAGTTAGCTCAGGGCTAATCTCCCTCAAAAAAAAAAGTCTATAAATTTATAAATCTCTCCAATACTCTTAAAATGCCTTGACTTCATTCTGCCAGCTTCTCTGGCTACCAGTTTCTCTTTCTACCTTTCAAACAAATTCCACACGTTTCTGAACGTATGATTTCTTTTCCAGATTTGTCTCTCTTGATAAATGGAATCACCATCTATCCAGGTGTCCATCTGAGACTCCTTTTCAAGTTCTTTTCAGGCTGCCTGCTACATGTTTCTCAAGTCTATCCACTTCTCTCCATCTGCTCTGCTACCATTCTGGTCCAAGCCACCTCCATCTCTTGCCTAAACTACTTCTGAAGGCTCCTATTGGCCTCTGGCCTCTGGCCTCTATTTCTCCTCACTCCTTCCACTCACTCTTCATACAATGGCCCGGAATAATTTTTGAGAACTATAAACATTAGGATGTCACTCTCCTGAAAATCCTCCAAAAAATTCTGTTCTCAGAACCAAAGTTAAAATCCATATCATGTCCTACTAACTCCTGATCTGGCATCATCTTGCCTTTTCAACCTCATCTTACACCATGCTCTCTCTTGCTCTGCAGGCTTGGTTTTTTAGTCCTAGATACTGGACATGTTCCTGAATACCCAGAGGCTTCACACATTCTTGGAATATGCTACCCTGCCTACTCTCATCATGTATTTCATGTCTATTGATTTTTCAGATCTCAGCTTAAATGTCTCTTTCTTAGCGAAATCTGCCCTGACCCCCATACTAGGTCAGATACCCTTCTTATAAGTTCTCTTAACATGCTGTATTTTTCCTTCATACTATTATTTTGTTCTTGCGAAGAGTCACCCTGAGCTAACATCTGTTGCCGATCTTCCTCTTTTTTTTTTTTGAGGAAGATTAGCCCTGAGCTAACTACTGCCAATCCTCCTCTTTTTGCGGAGGAAGACTGGCCCGGAGCTAACATCCATGCCCATCTTCCTCTATTTTATACATGGGACGCCTACCACAGCATGGCTTTTGCCGAGCGGTGCCATATCTGCAGCCAGGATCTGGACCGGCGAACCTTAGGCCTTGGAGAAGCAGAATGTGCGAACTTAACTGCTGCACCACTGGGCCGGCCCATTTTCTTTCTTTCTTTCTTTCTTTTTTTGTATGTGAGCCACCGCTGCAGCATGGCCACTGACAAACGAGTGGTGTAGGTCTGCGCCTGGGAACTGAACCCTGCCTGCTGAAGTGGAGCACGCTGATCTTAGCTACTAGGCCACCTGGGCCGGCCCGTCTTCATAGTATTTATTACAACTCCTAGATATATATTTGATGATTATTTGTTGAATGACCTCCCCCCTCCCCTCCCCGCCCCAACTCATCTGTAACTAGTCTATAAGCTGCATAAGGGCTGGGTCTGTGTCCTTTTTGTTCAATAGTATATCCTCAGCACTTATCATAGGGCCTGGCTCAATAAATACATGTTGATTGATTGCTGAACAAACGAAGAAGTTGACCTCAATCGTCTCCATATGTCAGGATCCTTGCGTGAAGAAGTTTTCATTCATCTATGGCAAAATTAGAAATATTTGGAAAATATAGTGTTTCTTATAAAGCTACATTTGCTTAATTTAAAGGACTGCCTATTATTCTGGAATTATCTTCTTTCAACTTTTTTGGTGTTAAGAATGTTCCTTTTGGGGCCGGCCTGGTGGTGCAGCGGTTGAGTTCGCACGTTCTGCTTCAGCGTCCCAGGGTCTGCCGGTTCGGATCCCGGCTGTGGACATGGCACTGCTTGGCAAACCATGCTGTGGCAGGCGTCCCACATAGAAAGTAGAGGAAGATGGGCACAGATGTTAGCTCAGGGCCAGTCTTCCTCAGCAAAAAGAGGAGGATTGGCAGCAGATGTTAGCTCAGGGCTAATCTTCCTCAAAAAAAAAAAAATTTAAAATGTTGCTTTTAATCCTATATTGGCTTTCCACCCTCCCAATGCCACCATTTGTTGTTGTTGTTGTTGTTGCGTAATTTCAAGGGTTCATGAAAACCAAAGGTCTGGGAAACGACCTTCTAGTGCTTACAGGATAAAGCCCAAGCTCCTTAGAACAGCATTGGAGTCTCTTCCTGAAATGGCTTACCTTCTCCCTGGTCTCATCTCCCATCACCTTGCCTCTTACACTTCACGCTCCAGCAACACCAAACTGCTTAGGATTTCAGGACTCTTTCTTGCGTTATCCACTATATGTCCTTCAAAACTCTGCTCAAATGTCCTCTCTTCCGTATGTCATTTCACAACCCCAACATGCTCTCCCCCTAGCCACCTCTTTACTTAGAACAGTGATTCCCAAATATATTTCATCTGAAGATCCCTTTACATTCTTAAATTATTGAGGACCTCAAAGAATTTTTGCTTATATAGGTTGTATCTATTGACATTGACTGGATTAGAAATTTAAATTGTGAAATGTTAAAGTATTTATTAATTCATTTAAGATAATAAGCCCATTACCTGTTAAAATACATAGCATTTTAAAATGGAAAATAACTACATTTTTCCAAACAAAAATAATTGAATGAGAAGAGTGGCTTTGCTTTACATTCTTTTGGAAATCCCTTTGATATCTGGCTTAACGAAAGACAGCTGGATTTTCATGTTTCCACATTTAATCTGTTGTGATGTCACACATCATATAGCCTCTGGAAAGCTCCACTTTATACTTATGAAAGAACAAAAGTGAAATGAAATAATGTAATATTATTAACTTCATTGTTCTTGCTAGTAAGAGTCTCAGAGACATCCACAATAGCCAGACCCCACTTTGAGAACCACACAGATGTACAGGACACCAGAAATGTTGCAGATACCACATTGTACAGTAATTCCTCTCTATTCAATTCGCCTTCAGTATTAGAAGGTGAGATCCATGACGCTGTACTTGATTGCTTTCTGTATTCCCGGGACACACTGGAGAATGGACAGGGTTACTTACTGAGTTACTGCTTTTCTTTCGGACCATCTTGAGGGTGTTATGGCTTAAAAGTGAAGACACCAGGGGGCACCCGGATTTGAACCGGGGACCTCTTGATCTGCAGTCAAATGCTCTACCCCTGAGCTATACCCCCTCTGCTGGAAAGAAAGAGATTACAGCTTAATTGTAGTATTTACTGACCAGCCATTGCCTCTGGTGATTAACAGTGGTTTGTTATTTCTGATCAGCTGTTTCAGGTTTCCTGAAGGAGATACTAAAGAACCAAAAGAGGATTACAGAGGCGATTCAGACCCAAGTGATGGGAAAGAAGGGCGACATCCATACTGACCCAGGCTTGAAGTCCTGTGGGGGTATGCGGTGAGATTCCTCTCTTCCATCAACAACAGCCTTTTCTGCCTGTAGCACCTGGGAATTCTTTGTCTGATTTCCATCCTCCCTGCCTGCAACCTGAGCTGCACTGAATCCGCAGCCTAAGGCTTTGCGCATGAGAGGAGTTGCTTCCCTTGTCCTTCCCAAGACCCTCTCTGCTCCTGTACTAGATGTGCCCCCATTGTCTCCATTCTCTCCAGCATCTTCAGTCACTTCCTCTCCCCTGGCTCCTTCAAACATCAACAGGTTTCCCCTAGATTGGAAAATCCTTCCTTTGGCTGTGATCACTTGTCCATTTCTTCTTTCTCACTACTAATTTTTAAGACAGTCTGTGACTTCATTTCTCTCATTATCAACTACCTATCTCCACAGTTCTGCTACTCTGTTCTTTTGCTTTCTCCGCTGTCAGTTATTTTTCCCTTTGGAGTTTCTATCTTGTTTCTCTAACGAGACTGTAAGTTCCTTGAGGGCAGGGATCATATTGCATTCCTTTTTGTACTCCCCGCGGTAGTTGGCACAGTTTCTGGTTAACTGTAAGCCGTAGGTTGTACTTGCCAGCCAAACCACAATCCTAATTAAATTCAACTATCGCATTACACCAGGCCTGCACCCAAGCAGGTGAATGTTGTTGGAGCAGAGCTCACAAGTCTGAGTCACTCCACAATGTCAAACAGGCTCTCTGTCTAGTACTCCTACACCATTGGCTGACTAGGTTCACTTTCTCACTCTCCAAAAGGATTATTTCACCACTTTCTCCTGTCTCAAACCTCCCACACCTTACCTCTCCTCCTCACTCTCTTAGCTGAAGAGCTGGCCTCTTCCTTTTTGAAGAAAATCAGAATCAGTCAGAAGCAGCGGTGCACTGGTAAATGGCTAACAACTAGTTCCAGGGGACCTGGTTTGTAGCCAGTTCCCACGGTACAAATACTCCCACTTGCCAATTTCAAACTACCAAAATGAAATCAACTGGCTTTAAAAATTCCTGAAAATTTAACCATCAGTTCTCACAAGCTGGTATGAGCCAAATCTAGCTTGGATCGACTATCTCCATCAATTACCAGCTATACACGGACAACTCCCAAAATTATATTTCCAACCCTAAACTCTCCCGGAACTCCAGAATTAACTGGATCTCCAAGTGCCTTTTTAACATCTCCTCTTAAAAGTCTGTGGAGCACCTTAAACTTAACAGGTTGACCCTGTACTAGAATGTGAAGTCCATGAGGATAGGGGGCTGTACTTTATTACTTTCTAAGAGTTTTAAAAAGAAACTCGATCTTTTTTTCTAAACTTACTCCTTTCTCAGTGTTCTTTATCTTAGGAAACCACACCACCATCCACTCAGATAGTGAAGACAAAAAATAAGAGTCCTTCTTGGTTCTTTCTCTCACCTTCCTTGAGCCATCCAGCACACAGGAAGCACATGGCTCCCCGCCTCTGTCAATCTGGACGCGTGCACTCCTCTCCAGCTCTGCTGTTTCCACTGTAGGCTAAATAATGGCCTTTCAGATGCATCCACATCCCAATCCCTTTGTGAATATGTTACCTTACATGATAAAAGGGACTTTGCGGATGTCATTAAGTTAAGGATCTTGAGTCGGGAAGCTTATCCTGAATTATCTGGATGAGTTCAATGTAATTACAGGTCCTTATAAGAGGGAGGCAGCAGGATCAGAGTCAGAGATAGAAGATGTAAGGATGGAAGCAGAGATCAGAGGGGGAGGAGATGCTACCCTGGCTTTGAAGATGGAGGAAGGGGCCGTGAGCCAAGAAATGCAGGCAGCCTCTAGAAGCTACAAAAGTCAAGGAAACTGATTCTCTCCTAACACCTCCAGAAGGAATGCAGGCATGCCAACACCTTGATTTTAGCCCAGTGAGATTGATTTTGGAATTCTGAACTTCAGAACTGTAAGAAATACATTATGTTGTTTTAAGCAAATAAATTTGTAGTAATTTGTTACAGCAGCAATAGAAAACTAATATACCACTGTAGTTTAAGACATCACCGCCATCTCTCACCTGCACTACTGCCATAGAATCCTAACCTGTCTCTCTCTGTCCACGCTTTTTTTTTCTTTTATTGCAGTAAGAACACAACATGAGGGGCTGGCCCTGTGGCTGAGTGGTTAAGTTCATGCACACTGGTTTGGTGGCCCAGGGTTCGGTGGCCCAGGGTTTTGCTGGTTCGGATCCTGGGCACGGACATGGCACCACTCGTCAGGCCATGCTGAGCCAGCATCCCACATGCCACAACTAGAAGGACTCACAACTAAAATATACAACTATGAACGGGGGGATTTGGGGAGAAGAAGCAGAAAAAAAAAAAGATTGGCAACAGTTGTTAGCTCAGGTGCCAGTCTTTTAAAAAAAAAGAGCACAACATGAGATCTACCCTCTTAACAGATTTTTAAGTGTGCAATACAATATTGTCAACATAGGCACAATGTTGTAGAGCAGATCTCTAGAACTTATTCATCTTGCGTAACTGAAACTTTATACCCATTGATTAGCAACTCCCCATTTCTCTCTCCTCATCCTTGGCAGCCACCATTCTACTCTCTGTTTCTATGAGTTTGCTTTAGATACCTCATCTAAGTGGAATCATACGGTATTTGCCCTTCTATGATTGGCTTATTTCACTTAGCATAATATTCCATGTTGTTGCATATTGCAACATTTTCTTTTTTAAGGCTGAATAATATTCCATTGTACGTATGTATTCTTGACTCCCTGTGAATCTTCCCCACAGCAGTGTGGGTGTTGATTTCAAATCCCTCTGCTCAAAACTGTCCAATGTCTGGCTTTTCATTCATTTGGAATAAAATCCAACCCCCCTACCTTGGCCTACAAGGCCCTCTGCAGCCCTGGCTACTTCTCCAACTCTCTTGAATCTCTCTCCCCTTGTCCACTTTCCTCCAGCCACTTGGGCCGTGGGGCCTTTGCAGTAGCTGCTTCCTCTACTTGGAATGCCCACCCTCCACAGATGGCCAAATGACTGCCTCTTTCATGTCATTCGGGTCTTAACTCTAAAGTCACCTGCACAGAAAAATCCTCCATGGCTATCCAACCTGAAATAGCCCCCTGGAAGCTTCCTAATACATCCTCTTGGGGTTTTTGCTAATCATTTCCCTTCTCAACTTGTTTATTCATTTGTGCATTTGTTTCTAGTCTGTCTCTACTAGATTTTAAACTCAGTGAGAGTGAGAACCTTTGTGTCTTTCTGCTGAAAGTATGTTCTGCACCTAGAGTGGGGCACATAGTAGTTGCTCCATAAAAAGAGAGAGGGACCAGTAGAGAGTATAGCTAGGCAAGGTCTCTCAGTGGAGATGTCTTTTTAGCTCGTGTTTGTATTCTTTTTAGAGAGACCAGAGGAAAGGATTCTCTATTCAGTTTTGTAAGAGGTTGTTCTCTGACTTCTTCGGGTAAAGAGATGGGTGGGATTTTGGATAAAGAATTGAGCCTAGAAAAGGCAGATTGGTATCCAAGTTCACATGCTTTCAAAATGCCATCTCTTCAGCTAGTCTTTTTATTTTATTCCTCCTTATTAGTAAATTCAGCATCACTTAGCAAGAAGACTGATTTTGAATAGTTTTAGTATGAAAAGTTTGACTGATATAAAAAGAGTTTATCAAAAGCTCACCAGCAGAGGGGGTATAGCTCAGTGGTAGAGCATTTGACTGCAGATCAAGAGGTCCCCGGTTCAAATCCGGGTGCCCCCTCGTCTGCCTTTATGTTTTCCACAACCATTTAGGTAGAACCCAAAATAATCTGAATGTCTGCAGATTGATTCCGAATCCAAAACTCCCTGGAAGATCCACTCAGGTATAACTCAAAACAGCCCTGATGTCTGCCGGTTCTGAACCCAAAACTCCTTGGATGATTCTCTTGCTCTTCCCCCTGCCCGGTTTTCCTCCCTCAAGTGTTCCTAGTACCGGAGAAGTAGAGAGCAACACCCTAGAGTTTGCACTGGGATGACTGGACTGCGTCTGAACCGTATACCCCAACCCTGGTGAAAAGCCCACCTGTACCAATAGGTAGAAAGAAGGTGCAGAACTCCTGTAACCCTACCTCCAAGATGTTCGAGATCTACCGATTTAATGTTATAGTTTCTTTGGGGGTAAAAATGGAGTGCCGGGGAGGGAGAATGTTATTTTGCCTAGTTCATACTCTGACGGGGAAGACTAGGAGAACAGAAGTTCAGAAGGTTTATGTAGACGCGAAGTTTAACAGTACACAGCAGAGACATAAGATCGAAGGTGAAAAGTGGATGGCTTTCTTTTTCTTTATATTAGCTCAACGCCAGGGCTTTGGCCTGATAAACCTACAGGTATAAGTTTAAGGCCTGGCGTGCAGGAAAGGAGTGAAAAGCTGGTTATTTCTCAGGTCTGGGCTTTGCACGAGACAGCAGCTCTGCTCAATCTCCATGTCCAGCCTCGAGATACATCTCACAGTAATGGGAGCCAGGGGGAAAGAATGCGTTGGAGTATTCCCCCGGGGCGGAGGGATGACACAACCAGATTCCTGGTTTAAAATATCGCAGCTGCCCCCTGACCTAGGCAGCATGCCTCTCCCTTTCTCCTTTCTTTTTCCTTTTTTTGGGCAAAACGTAGTAGAGGGGGATGCCTTTGCTCCCTTCACACTTATCGTTTTCCTCTGGCCCTACAGTGACACTGTCACGCAGCCAACAGATAACTCCCCCACCTTTAGGTTATGAAACTCCATGGTCTTGTATTACTAGTTCAGTGGTTCTCAAAGCATGGTCCCCTGACCAGCAGCATCAGCATCACCTGGAAACTTGTTAGAAATGCATATTCTCGGGGTCCCACTCCAGGCCTACAGAATCAGAAACTGGGGGTGTATTAACAAGCCCTCCAGGTAAGTCTGATGCACGCTCAAGTTTGAGAACCACTACATTAGTTTATATCAGTTTGCATCAGCATCTAACTTTATTTTTGTCAATTAAAATGAGCTTATAGGTGTGCCTTGGCCATTTTAACGTTCTCGAAATGCTTTCACTCTGCCTGTGTCATGAGCAATAGGGAAGGGTGAACACAGCAAGTCCGTATCACCGGTAATAAAGAAAGTTGAAGTTGGAGAAAGGTTGTGTCTGTGGGTTTCCCTCTCTTGACTCAAACCCAACCCCACTGGAAACGGAACGGCAACTTGAGGGAGTCATTTTGTCCCCTGAACCTGGCGCCTCGAACTGCCTGACACATTTGAGGCTGCTGGCGGTGGCCGCGGAAATTCCGACACCTCTGGAGCAGGTAACGGCGACGCGCAGCTTTTGTACATGATTTATGCACGTACCCACCCCTCCTCCGTCTGCTGAGTATAAAGCAAAATCGAAAGCTTCCGCTAAAGTTGGAAAACGAGGAAGGGATTTTGAAAAAAATTGTCTTTCTGTTTTCTTTTAACCTAGGACCCAATATTAAAATACTAGTTACGGAAGGAAGGCAAAGCCACCAAGGGGGCACCCGGATTTGAACCGGGGACCTCTTGATCTGCAGTCAAATGCTCTACCACTGAGCTATACCCCCAGGCAGCTCCTCCGCCTGGAGACGGCTCTTTTGGGTGTTAAGACACTGTTACACTGAGGCTAAGGAGAAAGGAATGAAGGAGGCAAGGGGGCCAAGCGGAAAGAAGGCGCCCAGATCCGGGGAACCTTGGGAAGTTGCACGGCGGGGGCTTGGGGGGGGGGGGGGATGGAGAAGAACTATCCCGGGCTGCGAGGCGCTGAGTCCACGCGGGAGGGACCCGTTCCGCCCTACAAATGTGGAAAAGGATGAGGGGGGAAGGGAAGCTAACTGAGGGGCGGAGCAGGGGGTTCCCGTCTGGTCCGCAGGTTCACGCCAGTTACCGACGAGTACAAAGAAAAGTCCTCGAATCTGGTGAATCTGGTTGGGGGTTCTGGAGGGTTCCAACCCCACCCTCGATGGGTGTGTAGGGTTTGGCCGCCTCCCGCAGTCCGGGGGCCCCAGATGTGCGGCTAGACTGGCTCCGCGCCGCCTCCAGCACGGGAAAGGCCCTGGGCAAAGCCGGCTGCCCGCGCCTGGCTTCCGGGCGCGCCTCTCCAAGTCACCTTCTGCTTGAGAGCGCAGGGGCGCAGCGGGCCTCCGGACACCCCCGAGGCGTGCACCCCGGCCTCGCAGCCCTCCCCGGAACCCGCCCCCGCGCAGCCACACGTCGCCCGGGGAGCGCGCCTCGCCGCGCGCGCCCCTGCCCGCGCCTGCGGCGCGTCCCCGCCCCGGTGCAGCCCCTCCTCCCCACTGTGTTTATTAGGGGAAGGAGGGCGGAGGCGGAGGCCAGTTCCCTAGCTCCAGCCGCCGTCGCCGCTGCCTGTGTAGCTGCAGGCGCGGCCGTCTCTCGCCAGCTCGCTCCGGGGAAAGAACGCGCGCGAGCTCGGGCGTCCCCGCCCCAGCCTTTCCCGGAGCCATGAACCCCAACTGCGCCCGGTGCGGCAAGATCGTGTACCCCACGGAGAAGGTGAACTGTCTGGATAAGGTGAGCCCCGGAACCGGGAGAAGCGATTTTGCAATCTCTGAGCAGGGATCCAGATGGAGGGAGGAGAGAGGGGCCGGGTCTCTGCCGCTCATTCCCGCGATCCCGGGAGGAAGGAAGGAGGGCGGTGTCATGGGGTGTGAGGAGAGACCCCAGTGTGGAAGCCAGGAGATCCGAGGCGAGGCGAGGAGTCCATGCGTGGCGGGCAGCCACTACTGGAGAAGAGTAGGCTCTGTGCCCCGGGGTTCGGAGGACGGAAGAGGAGTAGGGAAGCCAGGCCCCGGGGTTGGGGGTGGGGGGTGGGGAAGGTTAGGGGGGCAGTCCCGCCCCCTAGGGCCTGGAGAGTGAGAGGAGACGGCCGCTCCCTCTCCCCGCGGCGCCGAGCGCCAAGTAGGCGGAAGCGCGGGGCGGCGGGGGGGCGGGGCAGTGGCTGGGGGGCCCCGCGAAACCGTCTGCTGTGCCCCCGAATGGCCCGGCTTCCTGGCCTGGAGACTGCGAGGCGGGGGCTAATCAGTCGGCGAGCGTTGCGTCTGGTGAATTGAGCTTCGGATAAGGACCCGAGCCCCACTGCGAGACCCCTGTTTTTGGACGACCTGCAGCCCCCTTGGTGGTTCAGCGGTTAATGGACCAGCAGACCTCCTCCGGAGCTTCCCAGCCCCCACCTCAGTTTAGAAACCAGCTCCCGGTGCCGGGCCGCCCAGCCGGAGCGGGGCGGGGTCGGGTGCTGGAGTAGGGTGGGCGGGGGCCGCTTCGCAGAGACCTCCTGAAATTGTGCTCAGAGCCTGAGACCGGCTTGTAGAACAAAGAGCTAACTTTTCAAAGCAGGTTTCCCCGATGCAGGGTGGGGTTGGCTGAGTTCGGGGGAAGCCAAGCAAAGGAGGAGGTGTGGGGGGGAAGGGGAGGGTGGCCTTCTGCAAATTCAGTGTCCCCTGGGGGCCCTTACGCGTCGTCTCCCCTCCCCTGCTGGACTCATTCATCTGGTTGCCATTATACTTTTGGAGGGGGGCGGAGAGTTAGAACTGGGTGTTTCCAGCAGTTTGGGGTAGGATCCAGTCCTCTTTTAAGCTCCCTAAGATCCTAAGGCCAGTCTGCCCCCTCTCTGCGCCTCCTCCCCATACTGGAGGAGAGGCCTCTGTGATTGCCCCTTCCTCGTCCTACCTTTCCCCTACCTCCCAAAGCTGCCTCCAAGTCCGAATATTCCCTCCTTTGCATCTGAACTGGCAGGGGTGGGGGCCATGGGATGGAAGAGGGGTGCAGAGCCCTGAGACCAGTTTCACTGCCCACCGGGAGCCAGGTTTTGTTTGGGAAAGGACAGTTCATTGGATACTTTTAGTCTCTCCCCTCCCCCTGGGCGTTGGAGCTTCCTTAGCGACCTTTGGCCTCTGAGTCAGGGTGAGGGGGTGGTGTTCTGAGGTTCAGAAATCCATTTGAACTTGCTCTTGGAGGAAGGGGGCTTATGGGGCTGCTGCTGTTTCACTGCTTCTCTTGGCCCTGGCTGGGCAGGAGGAGAGGAGAGCCATATTGTGGGCACAAGGGATGTGGGTGCTGACCTTCCCAATGACCGTGCCAGCCTCTGGGGGGCAGAACTTGAGTTGGAGGCACTAGCTGAAGGACTCTCTGTCCTTGCACACTAGGTTTTTTTTCCTCTTTTCTGGTGGTAGGGGTTTCGGCCTCTGCGTCTTGAGTTCCCTGTGCCCCCCTTCTCCGCAGTCATGAGTTGGGGAGAGGCTGTGGGCACTTTCATCCATATAAGGCAGAAACAATATATGATGGAGGCATTGCTAGCCCGGGAGTTGGAAGACTTGGTCCTAGTTCCTGGTCTGCTCCTGCTAGCTTTATGAATGGCTCTAGGCCTCGGTATTCGCTCCGTCATATGGGTAGGGTGATGTCACTTCCTTGGAGGTGGGGCAGTGCACTAAAGTGCCTTCCAAAGTGCCCAGGAGTGGGTGTGGTATAGGCTGTGCCCTCCCTACCTCTCTGGGATACTCTGTCCAGTCCCACACCTGGCTCCCCTTGTAAGGACCTTTGATGCCGTATGTCAGAGGGGAAGGGGGCAGGGCTCCTGCAAAGTGCCCTCCCCCCAGCTGTTCTCTTGTCCTAGCTGGAAGAGGACATTCAGGGGGGGTTGCCCTGGGAAGTGGGAGTTGGTGATTTCTCCTTCTTTATAGAGCTCTCTCTATAGGAGGTGGCCCTGGGAAGACCTTGACCCCTGCACTGAGCAGGAGGCTTGGAATATCCAGATATCAGACTATTGGTCCCAACCTCCTCCAGGCAGTAAGGACAGGCACTTGGACTGGGTACCTGGTGCCTGGAGGACTGAGACTTGGGAGGGGGAGAACATTAAGTCCCGCAGGTGTGGCTGCTAACCAGCTTCCCAAGGCTTCCCGTTTACAATAGGAGAGAGTCAAATCAGCCTCACCCATTTCACTATGATTTCCCTACGGCATGTAGCCGGCTCACCATGTGACCCAGAGCACAAGCTACGTCCTTGGTGTTAGCCTTTTCTCCTCCCTGGGCCTTATCTCCCAAAGGCTTAGGTGGGTAAAGGCCATGTCACCTCTGATGGCCACCCTGCCCCCAACCTGCAATACCCAGTGTGCTCTGCATGCTGAATAAATATGTATTGCTGATGACAGAGTTGGAGGAAGGAGGTCGAGATTTTCTTTCCCACAGGCTTCTGGGATTGCAGTTGGGGGAGAAACAGGGTGACCTCATTCACTCATTCATTCGGCAAATATTTATTGAGCACCTACTCTGTGCCAGGCCCTCGGCAGAGCTGCTGCAGGGCCCTTGGGAGGGGAGAGAGGCTGTCTCAAAATGTCCTCTACATTCTGAGAGAGGTGAGGTTTTGTCCCACACCCTGTTGGGAAGCATTTGTATGTGGGGACCTGTATTGTCAAGAATCTTGCCGTGGCCTCCTGCCCTGGCTTGCTTTCCCGGGCTCCTGAAACAGGTAGAGACATTCGGGAAGGGCAGAGGCTTGGTGCGCCGCCCTTTCCCCTGGAACCCCCCATTAGGAGGGCTCTCTGCCTCTGGGTGTCTGAGCCACCTTCCACCTCAGCCCCACAGTGGGTAGCAAGGTAGCAGGAGGCTGGGCTGGACACAACAAAGGGGACAGCTGGGACGTCCCGTTTTCCTAGCCGAAGCTGAGTACCTCACGATCACCTTGCGACCATCCATTCATAGTAGCGACTACTTACGGCGATGTGCCAGGCTCAGTCTTCATGGCAGCCTCGCAAGACAGATGTGATTGCTCCTGTAAATTATGAACCCCATAGACGGAGGCTCAGACAGGTCATGTGGCTCATTCCTCTCTCAGCCAGAGCTGGAATTCAAATCTAAAGCTCTTTGTGCTCCGCTCTTCTACCTGGTGTGTTTGCAAAAACTACTTTTACTTACACTATCTCATGAGTGTCCCAAGTGGTCCGCCCCTTCCTGGCCCTGGGGTCTTGTGGGGAACTGGGGTACTAGGAATAATCCTCTGCCCCTGGGAATTTGTGGAGGTACAGCCAAGGTCTGTGCCTTTCAGCCAGAGGCCCAGGTGTCCAGCTGAGCTTGGCTGGTGACCTGGCCGGGGTGGGGCTGGTGTTACCCCTGAAGGATGAGAGACTGTAACCCCAGGCGACAGGAAGGGAGGGGAGGGTGTCATACTCCAACCCTGAGTCATGGTCACCCCAGGCAGCCGGGGTGCAGAGGGCAAGATGCCAGGCTGCCACACAGTGACCTGAAGCTCGCTGTAGCCCCTCAGCCAGAGCTGGGAGGAGCCGCTTCGCCCACCTCCACGGTGATTCCTGGGTTCTTGCTTCTGCCCCCATCAGCCTCTGTTTGCCTGTCTGTGGAATGGGTTGCAGCTTTGGAGCTGCAGGCAAGGGAGTTGAGGGCGACTCTGGGCCTGGGATGTGGGCTGAGAGGCTTCGAACAGGCACTAGAGGTCTGTTTTTTGCAAATAGGGAAACGATGGCCTTCCAGAGCAGCGTTCTGGAAGGATCAGAGTTGCATGCCCAGAGGTGTGCTCTGTTCCCCTGAGCTCCGCATCCCGGGAATGCTTCTTTGAAATCTTACCTGGGGCCTCTAAGAAAGAGGGGACTCTTGCTCTGGGATAGGGCTTGTGGGGCAGGAGAGGAGGCAGACAGAGGGTCCTTTGGGGTTGTATTGACTTATTTCCTTGACTGTGCCTTTCCCCAGAGCCAACTGAGACAGGGATGGGGTTTCATCTTGAGGTGGGCCCAGGCTTGGCCCACAGGGGCTGTTGAGTGACTCACCATGCTCTGCTCCTCCACCTCCCCCAGCTTTCCTATCCCAAAGAGGACACAGTGGCTGGAGCTGCTGGATTTTCTTGAACCTTGAACCTTCCTCCAGACAGCAGAGGGAGGTGACATGAAGCAGCCAGGGGTGCCAGGCATTATCCTAGGCTTGGTGCCTTTGATGTCTCATAACTCCCCCCATGAGGGACCATGGTTTTGGCTCCACTCTACAGATGGGGAGACTGAGTTCGGTAGCTCCCCTGAAGGCACTCGGTCCACTCTCGTTTTCATTATTCTGCTCCGGATCCCCCTGTAAGGGAATAGGTGACCCCCACCCCAGCCTCTAATGTGTCTCGCTGAGAGCAGGGCCTCTCTGGGGGTGATGGGGGGTCAGAGCTACTGATGGAAACGTGCACCATCCCCTTGTATGGAGGCTCTCCTTGCTCTCGGTGGCAGCAGGGAGGGATCTTGTGGAACCCCTGGATTGGGCTCTGGGCCTCTACCCCAGCCTTGTCAGTATACCCTGCCCTTCTTCCCAAGGGGCTTGGCTCCAGGGTGGGGACCTGCCTATTCTGCTAGGATAGGGAGTGTCTCTCCCTTTGTCTCCCCCAAGTCAATCAGCAGGCAGTTTTGGAGGTCCCCAGTCCTAGGACAGTGCGTATTCCTGCGTGTGTGTGTGTGAAAGTGGGTCATGGTCTGGATTCCAGAGAATGTTTTTCCTGGCAGGCCCCTGCGGGGGTAGGGGAGGCGGGGGCCCAGGCAGGGGCATGTGCAGCTAAGCAGGCAGAGGCCAGCAGACTGGGTGGTGACAGCACTGGGGCACTCTGCCAGCACCTCCCAGGCATTGGGGGAGGGAGAGGGGCTGTCGTTTTGGGGGTTTGTGGGGGTGGGGACTGCCCTGTTCGAGTTTTCTGGTGGGTTGTATGTGTTGGGGTGTTGCACCGGGAGGAGTTGGGGCTGGGCTCCAGGATAGGCCCCGGTGGGCGGGGGCCAAGCTTAGGCCAGTCATCCTTTTGCTTCCAGACTTCCAGTTGGCCTTCTTCCCAAAAGAGAGGTTCTCCTATCACTTCGTTTACTATTCCACCATTGGAGATTCCTTTGGATCTCCTTGACAGGGACAGTACCCTGTTAGAAAGCGATAACCCCCACTTACCCCATGGTCTCTGGATGAAGTGGGCCGGGAAAGAGGAGATGGTATCCCAACCTCTCAGCTTCTTTTTTCTGTCCCCTCCTCCCAAGTGTCCCAGAAGCATCCCTTGGCTGGGAAACACATTTTGAAAAAGCACTGCCTTGGGGGAGTTCTTTGACAGATGGCTGAGAACCAGCCCTGAGCTGGGTCCCTTTGAGAGTCTCCCTGGGCCCTTGCCTGGCTCTGGTCTCCTTTTTTTTTTTATTGCTTTTTTTCCCCAAATCCCCCCAGTACATAGTTGTAGGTCCTTCTAGCTGTGGCATGTGGGACGCCGCCTCAAAATGGCCTGATGAGCGGTGCCCTGTCCGCGCCCAGGATCCGAACCGGCGAAACCCTGTGCCACCGAAGCAGAGCGTGCGAACTCAACCACTCAGCCACGGGGCTGGCCCCTCTGGGCTCCTTCTTTGAGAGATCAAGAGTGTCTCCTTTGATTGCTGGGAAACAGGGCAGAGACAGGCCAGCCAGGTCATCCCGGCGGCCCGGATTCTGGGAGTCCTGGAAGCTGGGCTCATTTGGTGCTGATCCCGGGGCCTTGTCCTGGGCTGCCAGGGGCAGATTTCTGTCTCATTTGCAAAGGTTTGCTTGAGCATCAACGTTTCTCAGGATGGGGTCACTCTGTTGCCTCAATTCCCTTTCCCTCATGGTCTTCAACTGTGTTCTTCTCCATCAGCCATCCTGGATTGGTTGCTCCCTCCCTGGTCCTTGGGCCTTGCTGAAGTCTTCCTGTCATACATTCTCACTCACACACGCTGTAGCTGTGGTTGGGCACAGTGATGCCCCGCCTGCGCCCCAACGCACACAAACCTCCAGTGTGAGCTGCTGAGCCCCTTGGCTCAGGCTGAGGTTCCTACCTGCCATGCCCAGCACCTGATGTTCGGTCCGTAGAGGTGCCAGGTGCTGTGTTAAGGGCTTGGTGGGTGATTTCTCGTTAATCCTCAGCAGTCCAGGAGGGGTGGGTATCATTTCCATTCTAACAGACATGGAAATGGCTCAGAGGTGTGGGCCCTGACTTGGTCACCCAGCTAGTCAGGGAGGAGGTTTGATGTCCACTATGGGGGGTCCACTCTAAGGCTTTTAAGCAGAGCTTTTCAGTGCATCGGTGACCACCTGCTGGGTGCTCTCTTACCTGTTATCTGGCTGAGGGGTGGGAGTGGTAGCTAGAGCTGGGGCACCCATCCCCTCCTCTGGTTAAGGTCCCGCAGTGGGAGGTGTCAGAGCTGGAGCATCATCCGGGCTCATGTGTGTCCAGAGGCCAGGAGTGTCTGGGTCCCGGGCCTGGCTGCGTGGGGGCAGGGCCCTCCTCCTCTTCTCTAGGCCTTTTTAATGCTGAGGAGCTGCCCCAGCGCTTAGAGCAGTGGCTTCTTAGCAACCCTGGTGCCGCTTTGCATAATCAATGAGGCTTCTCCAGCCTGGGGCAGGAGTGGTGGGGGAGGTGGAGCTGACCTTCTGGGGGTTGCTCGCCACTCCTTATAACTGGCCTCTTCCCCACTCACCTCCATGTCTGCTCTTCTCCGCCTCCTGACATTCAAATGGCTGACTGGGGAGGAGTGGGGAAGGGAAGGGGCGTGTCATCAGCTGCCAGAGCCTGTGACCTGAGATGTCCCCGGCTCACCCGGAGTGGTTCTGCATTCTCTGCACGGCCGCGCGTCTGGGGCAGTCCCCGGGATGGAGTGCTCCTTCCTAGGGCCTGAGCCCCGCTTCCTGACGTCCTGGTGTCTGATGATGTCCTCCCTCTGCTTCTGTCCCCAGTTCTGGCATAAAGCATGCTTCCATTGCGAGAGCTGCAAGATGACACTCAACATGAAGAACTACAAGGGCTATGAGAAGAAGCCCTACTGCAACGCGTGAGTCCTGCCTCGGGCAGGGGCTGGGCGGGCACTTCGGCTCCCTCCCCGCTTCTTCCTTCCATTCTCATAACCACCGGCTGACATTGCTGGGCGCTTCCACACGCTGCCTGATAAGTATTAATCACATTCGTCCTCACCGATGCTGGTTGAAGTAAGGGCTGTTATTCCCATTTTACAGGGAAGGAAACTGAGGCTTGGGGAACGGAAGGGACTGTCCCAAGATGACATGGCTAGTGAGAGGCTAGTTCAAACCCAGTAAAGGGAGCAGGTTCTTTCCGCTGCACCTGCTGCAGGGTCTGTCAAGAATAAGTCACCTGCCCTGTTTCTGCCCAGTTGTGTTCTCTGCTTCGCCCTCCCTCCTTCCCCTCCCCATAAAGCTGCAGACTCTCTCCTTCCCTCACCCGCCTCCTCCCCAAGGGTCTGAGCACTAGGCTTTGGGGGCCCCTGGCCTCAGCCCTTCCTGGTCATTTTTTGAGAAGTAGGGCAGCATGAAGGTGTGGCCTGGCCTGGGGCAAATGTCTTCCCTACCTTGTGAGGGAAGCTGTGGAGTTGTCCTGGCCTCTGTTCCTTCTGCACTGGGACCTGCAGCCTAGCCTGCTGTGGGGAGGGGGGTCCCCCCATAACATCCCATGCAGTTCCAGAGAGGGCAGCACCTTCCATCTTCGGGCTGAGCTCAAGCGGAGCAAGTGCAAACCAGGCAAGTCCAAGCACGTACAGGACCTCACAGCCGTCCTAGCAGGTGGGGGCTTCGGAAGGTCAAGTCACTTGAAGTAGGTGGTCAGATCAGTATTCAAAACAGTTCGGTATCTGACTTGAGTCCAGGTTGTTTGTTTTTTAAAAATTTTCCATCCGGAGGCTCTTTGCAGCTGAAGTTCACCCAGGAGTAAAAATTTGGGACTTGTCTAAAAGGGATTGGGGCTTAAACCTGTTTGAAAGGCAGTTTCTCCCTTACTGCATCCCGCTCTCCTGCTAATACCCCACCCTCATCTCCTTGGGGGTTTGATCATTTGTCAGCATTTATTGCCTGCCGGCTGCTGCCTGCCAGCCTGTGCCAGGTGCTGGGGAAACAGATTTCTGATAAAATCTCACACCCAAGAAGCAGCACGAGTGTTGTCCCTTGTGGGAGGGATTAGGGACGCTGGGAAGGTTGCCTGGGGTAGGAGGAGGGTCACTGCTCTGTCCTGGCTCCTCCTTCAGCTGCCCCTTCTATTAGCTTCCACTGGTCCTCTTCCCCGTCCAACCCCTCCCACCCCCCCCAAGGGAAATGGGACATTCTTTGAATTCTTAAGGGCTCAACAGGAGTCCTGATTCTCTGCCACTTCCGCTTTCCCTTGGGGAGTCGGGTGGGGTTCAGCAAAGCCAGAGGCCAGGGCAGTTAACCCCTTGATTGCTGGACCACTTCAGGCTATGTTCTGGGCATGAAGGCTCCTTAGGGGACAGCTTCTTGAGCCTCCACCCCTCTGCCCCTCCAGGCAGAAGGCTGGCAGAGCCCTGAGCCTGGTGGGTGGCAGGGACCTATGCTTCTACACGTCCCTTCCTTAGACTCCAGTAGCCTAGAATTCAGTGAGCACTGGGAGTTGGAGAAAGAAATCAGAGGCTTGTCCTTGTTTTCTCTGCATTTTCTCAGCCTGCTGCCAAAGTCCCAGCTTACTTTTTCCACCCTCTTCTGGGGAGGCTGCAGCGAGTGGGGGTGGGGAGCAGGGTTTGGGAGCCCGGGGGAGGCAGAAGATGTCGCGCCTCTCCCTGAAGGCTGCTTCCCCTCTCTCTCCCCTGGCCCCCAGCCACCGAGGCAGGTTGACCCCTCTCTGTTCCCCCCCCCCACCTTTACACCGATAGCCTCTGCCTGCCCAGGTGACCTTCGGTCCAGCTGGGATGTTCTGTGGGAAGGAGCCTGGATGAGGGCTGAAGCTTGGGGGATTGTGGCCTGGCTGTGTCTCCAGCTGTAGTAGTGCCTTTTCCCAGGCGCTCACACTCCCTCAGCCAGTGTCTGCTGAGCAGCTGGTCTGTGCCGGCGCGCCAGACATGGGATTCCGGGGTAAACCAGACGCAAGCCTGGCCTGCAAGGAGTGCCCTCTGGACCTGTCTGAGCCTCAGTTTCCCCATGGTTATGAAATCCTACCCAGGGATGCTGGACCCTAGACCCAAGAGTACTGAGCACCTGCTGGGTGCTTGGCCCCGTGCTGAGTGTCCACTCCCATGCCTTCTTGTTTCTTCCTGCCTGCGGCCCCAATCTCCACTGACATTCAGCTTCCCGAATCCTGGGGTTTGCAGGGTGTAGCTTTGTCCCAATTCCCATTCTGGCCTTGCTTTGTGGACCTCATGTCTGCTTCATTCCTGGCAGCACCTCCTGCTCAGAACCCTGAGGAACAGGGAATGTCTCCCTGCACTTTGCCAGGGAGTTGGGCCCCCGGGGGCAGGAGCGTGTGGCTTCCATGTGCGGGGAGGCCTCTGCGCTCTGCCTGTCTCTGGCTGGTCCCTGAGCCAGGGTCTTGCAGGGGGTGGTCAAGAGAGAAGAAAGCTGTCTGTCTTTCCCCAGTGGCTTTTCAAGACAGATTTAAGTTGTGGAAAGTGACCGTAAGCAGCAAAAACGCCTCTTCTTGGGCTGGCCCGGTGGTGCAGCAGTTAAGTTCGCACGTTCCGCTTCTCAGCAGCCCAGGGTTCGCCAAAAGCCATGCTGTGGTAGGCGTCCCACGTATAAAGTAGAGGAAGATGGGCATGGATGTTAGCTCAGGGCCAGTCTTCCTCCGCAAAAAGAGGAGGATTGGCAGTAGTTAGCTCAGGGCTAATCTTCCTCAAAAAAAAAAAAAAAAGCCTCTTCTATTTCTCTCCTTGCACCAGATTTGTTTTGGGGCGAGGCAGGGGAGAGAACACAGACCAGAGCTCCCAGCTGGGCCCCCCAGCCCGTGGTAAACCTCCACAGACAGGCACTTACTCCCTTTCCTGGTGCGTACCCAGACGCACGTGCCGCCAGGCAGGGGATGGGGAGAAGTGCCCGAGAGTCGAATTCAATGCGCTGTGTTTGTGTTCACACTTCCTAGGCCAGAGCCACCCAGGCCTTGCTATGGCAAGCTGGAGGTGTGCGTGCCTGCTTTGGCACAGTAGCCAGCAGTGGAAGAACCACTATTAATCTCATTCTTTCTTGAGGCTTCTAGGTAGGTGAGGTGCTTGATTGGTTAGAGGAATATTCATGTCCTTGATTATTTGTTTCATAAGCTACATTTTCAGAAAGTGAAAGTGGGGCAGATGTGTCCACACAGACAAACCTGCCCCTTCATCTCCTTGCCGATGGTCTGGGAGTCTGGAGGTCAGGGGCCGGTGGGGGTGGGAGAAATGTGCCAGTTCCCTCCTCCTCGAATGAATCAGTGTGGGGGGCCGGGGCACGAATCAGCGGAGGCTGCAGACCTGAGGTGGCTTTACAGGGCAGGGAACCAGTTTTGGGGTGTCAATTGGGGAGTGGACATGGGCCGAAGAAGAAAGAGGGGTCCTCAATTGCAGCCTGCCCCTCTCTGCTGACTGCGGATATCTGGGGTCTGCCCTGCAGTTTCCTTGAGCTGCAGGCTGAGGGGTTGAGGAGGATGGAGGTATCTCTGGTGAGCCAGGGCTGTGGTCCTGCTCCTTCCCCTGGGCCTCAGAGAGTGGGCTGCGGCCCTGCCTGGTGGGGCTGGGTGCTCGAAATGTCTCTGGATTCTAGCCAGCTGTCTTGAATTCCAGCTGCTCTTAGGGGCTGGGGCAGTAATGGGCAAATCTAGGACTGGGGCCTGGGGCTTTCTTGCCTTTCCAGAATTCTCTGCCTCTGTCTGGGAAAAATGGGATCAGATGTCCTCGGGAGCTGGGGTAGCACCTGGAGTGGGAGTGGAGGGGTGTGTGTTTGGGATGGGTGAGGCAGGCTCAAAGGGGCATCCACAGTGGCCAGATGTGGCCTCTAGGCAGCCCCTGCACCTCCCACTCCAAAATCCTTACTCTCAGAGATGTCAGGGCCTTAAGGAACCTCGCCTCACTTTGCTTCCTGACTCCTCTGTTTTGTAGATGAGGAAACTGAGGCCCAGGGTTTCCATGCCTTACTCAACTTGGCAGAATCATTTCTCTTTATGTATTGTCATCAGGGGCAGGTTCCGGCTTTGATTTTTTATTTTGTCTGCAACCCCTGAGGTCTGATAAGTTCTTCTTCACGTCTAGCCTTGATCTTTCTGGCTGCTCATTTTTTTTCTCTAGTCAAACAATGCCTCTTTGTTGCTTCCTATCCCCACCATTTCAGCCCCTCAGGCCTGGGGACTGGTGAGAAGCTGGGTTGGAAGGGAGCCCTCCCTGCTGCCCGCCTGCCCGCCTGTGGGCAGTGTTCCCAGCGGGGGAATCAGCAGCTCCTTCCAGAGACAGGATGTAGGGGCTGTTTTGTTTTTTTTTTCCCTTTTGGTAAAACCAAAGGCTCCTTGTTGCTTTTGTTGATGTAGTTTTGTTCCTCCTTGAACAAAAAGCTGTGGTTTTTGAAGGGGTCCCAGGCTGGAAGGGGCGAGGTTGCGTGTCGAAAGGGGGAGCCGGGCTCTCAGGATGTCTGGTCTGTTCTTGTTCTGCCTCTGGGACGCAGCTGATGGCAGCGCCAGGAGTGCCCTGCAAGTTGTCCCTGTCACCAGGAAGCCCCTAAGCAAGAGCCTTGCAGCTTCTCACCTCCTCCCTGTCCTCATAGTCCCTCAGAGCACGAAGGGGACTCCGAAGTCTGCAGGGATAACCCACGAGGGGAGGGGCCCTTCTCCTGCGTCCCCACAGGTCCTTGTCTGGACTCTTCGGACACCTGCTTTAGAAAAGGTTTAGGGAGTAGGTGGCTTCTGACTGGGGGTTCTTTTGTAATGGCCGAGCTTGGAAACTGGTTGGGTTTGGAAGATGAAGGACTTTGTTCTCCACCCACCCTGCCACGCACATCCTTCCTAGAACCCTGACGGCTGGGGGTGTACCGGGGTCCCCCTGAGAGACAGATGTCAGCTGCCCTTAGCTGGCGGCACAGCTGTGGTGTAGGGGAGGGTACAGTGGGCAAGGTCTCTGTCCTTGACGCTGAGCCTCAGTTTGTTTATCTGTGAAGCAGGCACGGTGATAACGCCTGTCTTTTCTAGCCCAAAGCCTTATGGCGGATTTCAAGAGAGAATGTGCACAGGATACAGTATTTCAAGAAGTCACTTTTTGTGCCTGTCAGTTCTCCCAGAGGCCTAGGCTGCTGCCAACAGCTGCTTGATAGCCCTGCCCCATCCCTGTTCTCGCCCTCAAGGATGCCAGATCCCTTCCGCTGCCCCCAGGCTTCCTGTCCTGGGGGCTCTCTCCATGCCTCTCTCTTCCCCAGAGTAGCTATCAAGGGTGGGGAGGGGTATCAGCAGAGGGCCCACCCCTTGGAATAATTAACAAGGGCGGGTGCAGGCTGGCCCACAGAAGGGACAAATAACAGCTGTGCTCTGGACCGAGCTCCAGGCCAGGATTGGGACGCCCGCTTCTCCCCACCCTGGCCTCTTGTTCTCTCACCATGGCCCAGTCTGTTGGTGGGGCTGGGGTTCCAGTGGGGTCACTAGCCGGGGCAGGTGGCCCCTCGTCTGTCTCAGTGCCTACATTGGCGTACACATGCATCCATTCATCTCACCTGGGATCTGAGGGTGATGCGGGGGCAGCTTCACTCCGAGGGCAGAGAGGGAGGGAAAAGGTAAAATTCCCAGCAATTGTTTCTGGAAAGAGGTCAAATCAGTTGGAGCCCTCTTCAAGGGCAGTCATGTTGGTGGGGGAGGGGCCCAGCACTAATATTCTTGTCTCCTCCCTGCTAAAAACAAACCGGTGGCACCTGTCTGCCTCATCTAAATTGTCTGCAAGCATCCTACAGACACAGTCTCCTGGTTTTGCCCTCGTGGGCTCCTCCGCTGTTGAGGACACCCTTGCTGTCTGTGTCTCTTCCCCCACCCCCACAGACTCTCTCTGCTGCTCTGGCTGCTCTCCAGCCTGGAGCTGAAGATGAGGTTGCCATGGGAACCTGAAGCGCAGCGAGCAGGGGAAGGAAAGGCAGGGTTGTCTAGCCAGGGCTGGGGACTGTGGGGAGGGACAGAGTTGACCTAGCAGGAGGAACATAGCTGGTGCTGCGTGTCTGCCTTCTGCTGGCCTGGGCTTGGGGTTTAGGAGGTGGGGGTACGAGACTGGAGGCTCTGGATCTCCTCTTTAATCTGGTTAATCTGATGCAGGATTAACGCCCCCCTCCTCCTCCTGCCGGATTAAGTCGAGTCGACATCTAGGCTGGTCCCCTCTTCCTTTCTGATGGAATTAGTGTTCTGGCTGTAGGGGGCTGAGATCTGGGGGGTCACAGAGGCTCCAAAGAGAGGGTGAAATATTCGCCAACCCCATCTAGAGGCACTGCATTTAGGGGGGTCTCCTGAGACCCTTCTGGTGGAGTGTAGGGGGTGTGTGAATGTGACCTGTAATGTGAACTGTCACGTGTGGACTTGCTGGCCTCAGTGCAGGAGACATGCGTCGCTGCAGAGAGCCCGTCTGTAGATTCATCGTGTGTGAGGGATAACAGCGTGTGTAGGAGCAGGGCAGGGGCGCGTGTCGGGTGCATGTGTGTGGCTGTCCTTGGGCCACTGGAGTTGTCACTCCCTTTTCACCCTGTACAATCAGGCAAGTGGGAAACCCCAGGTTTGCAGACTGGCTCCTGAGCACATGTATTTGCCAAGCCGGCCAGCCACCCTTCCCCACCAAATGCTCCCCAGCGCCATCTTCTCAGAATTGACCCTTCGGGCTTGGGGCCAGAGCTGCCCTGGAGGTCTTCTCCTCCGTCCCCTGCTTCAGGACCTAACCTCCCTCTGCCACGAGTCTCTACTTACAGACGCTCTCCTCACCACACCTGCCACCCCATGATGCTTTCAGAATGCTCTGATTTGGTGGGAGGGTCATCCCTGAACCCTCCCTCTTAGGACCTCTGGGCCAGCCAGTTCTGCTGGAGATCTTACTTAGATCTCTCCTGCTAGTCTCTTTCTGGTCTCTGGGAGCAGACTCCTGCTTGATCCTCCCTTTCTCTGGAACTGCAAAGGAGTTGTGAATGGAGCTCCTCAGCTGTGGGTGCCCTGGCTGCGTGGACCCAGGCCAAGCCTGGGGGCTGGGCCCACAGCCTTAGCTTCACCTTCATCCCTGGGCCATTTCCATTGCCAGCTGCAGGCACCTGTGTTGGCTTTTCAGTCTCCTCCCTCTCTCTCTCCCTCCCTCTGCTGGAGGAGCTGCGGGCCTGGGCTGACCTGGGAGGCAGGACCCAGGTGGGCAGTGGAGGCTAAAGGGAGGGGCACAGCTGGCGTCACCTAGGTCCAGGACAGTGAAACTAGCCCAGAGGGAAAAGGATTTGCCAAAGTCACCCAGCGACTCCGTGGCAGGGCCAGAGCCTAGCCCTGTGCCCTTTCTAGTCACACCCCCCTTTAGTTTAGTTCACCAAACCGCACGTCCTGCCCTTCGTAAGTGGTGGCCGAGGGCTGTGTTAACGGGTAGCTCTGGCTCAGGGTGGTGCAGGCGGCTGGAGAACACGCCAGGTTTGGTGAGCGCTCAGAGGCAGGAGGGCAGCTCACATCCAGCTCCAGGGCCAGGGCGGCACATGCCTGGAGGGAGGCCGTCCATGTCTTACCTGGGGACAGCCTGCGAACCAGGCATCTGCCGGTGGTCACAGCTGTGATGGGGTGTGGTCACCTAGGGCTAAAAATGGCCGGAGCTCGGCTCCTGCTCAGAGAAGCCGCCCACCAGTCTCTGAAATAGTTGAGAGCCGTGTGGAGCCCCAGCCGCTTCACATGCCAGTAGAGACACACAGACCGCAGTGACTCAGGCTGCCTCTCCTCTGGCTGATTTGCTGGGGGACTTTATGAGACCCGGGGGCGTGGAGGAGGTCCCAGTGCTAGTCCCAGCCTAGCCTCAACACCTGGCGTGACATTTGTTTATTCAACAAATATTTATTGAATACCAGCTTGGGAGCTTGGGATAAATCAGTGAACCAGAGGAGCTTGGGATAAATCAGTGAACAAAAGAGACCAAAAAATGCCTCAGCTCATAGAGAAGTAGTGGAGAGAGAAGACAGGAAACCGATGTGATGAAGAAGTTAATTATGAAGTCAGTGAGGTGCCCGGTGCCAGCCCGCTGTTCCCTCCTCTGGGAAATGAGGGCTTGGACCGGACGGTCCTGGAGGTCCCTGCAGGCCCAACTCTGAGGGCTGCCCTGGTTCTTGCTACCTCCACGCCAGCCCTCTTTCTGGGGGACAGACCCCTGGTCTGTCCTGTGTCTGGAGATTGGAGGGTTTGGTTCAGGCTCCTGGGCCCTGGGGGGATGGGGTGCGAGTCTAGATGCCACCACTTACTGGCCTGTGCCTTGGCCACGTTGTTTAACCTCTCCGAGCCTCACTTCTCCTACCTGTCGAAGGAGATAATAGGGCAGTTTTGAGAATTTGATGAACTAAGACATGTATGCCCTTAGCACAGGGCAAATATCAACTGTTGTTACAGTGTTGTCATCTGTCACCCGAGCGTGACCTCTTTTCTGACCTCAAGCTTATCTCTTGCCTCCCCTCCAGTTAAGTTGGACCTTGTTAGCTATTTGAAACACAACTGGATGTCCGCATTTTCTCTCTCTCACCACCTCCTCCAGGAAGCTCCCCTGGATACATGTGTCCCTTTCTCCTTTACTTCTGTCTCTGTATCCCTCCTGGCTTCCTCTGCCTGGTTGGTCTCCCTGTCTGGTCTTAGGTTAAAGCTTTGTCTTGACCCCATGCCCATTCTCCCCAGTCTGGCTGGGCCCTCCTGGGCGGTAGATTCTAAGGCATGGATTATCCTCAACAAGGGTGATCTGAAACCCACAGACAGTGTCCCCATGGCCTCCCTTTGGCTCAGGACAGTTCTCCGTGGCCGGCCAGCCACTCGGGCCTGATGTGTCTTCCCAGGTCAGCCCAGGCTGAGTCTGAGAAATGCTTGCTTCCCCTCGGCCGTGGGCCATGGATGGTGGTCCTGCTGCCGGGGCAGGGCCAGGGGCTGCCCACAGCTAAGAGGAAGTTGCCGGGAGAGAGTCAGGTCCATGAGAAGCCTAGAGGGTCATGCCCCTTCGCCACAGTAACCCCCACTCTGCTTTTTCTGTCCTGCAGACACTACCCCAAGCAGTCCTTCACCATGGTGGCTGACACCCCGGAAAACCTCCGCCTCAAGCAACAGAGCGAGCTCCAGAGTCAGGTGAGGGGGCGGGGCTGGCGCCGTGGCCTGGCAGGGAGGGGGGCTGTTGTAACCCCTGGATTTGGCAAGGGCCCCCTCCCTCTGTGGTTACTCAGCAAGGCCAGGATGCGGAAATCCTAGCACTTGCCCTACCTCCCCTCCCCCGGTTGCTTCATATTTCCTGACTTTATCAAAGGAGCGTGGGAGAGCATGCTCCCCTTCCTACCTAAAGTGGGTTGAGGGGTGTGGGTGTCTGATTCCTTCTGCTCTGGGAGATTTCACCTCGGGCTCCTGAAGACCACCTCTTCTAGGAAGCTGTTCCCTTCTTCCTCTCCGCTCACACCCACCCTCAAAGGAGGGAACCCACCTCTCCAGGCTCATGCCGGTCTGAGGCCACACAGCCCCGCTCTGCAGTCCTCTCCCCAAGCCCCTCCACGCCTCAGAGGGTAGGTTGTGAAGGGGAGCTTGCCTGGGGGTCTCTCGTGCCTTTGTTTCCTTGGGCCTGATTTTCCTCAGTGCCTACTGGGTGGGTGGGGTGGACACGGCTGCAGTTGGGGAGGAGTCGGGGATCCTGTCCTGCGGAGGCCGTGAGGAACAAGAGAAAGGTCCAGAGCCCTGAGACCAGAGCAGCTAACCCTGCCTAGGGCTCTGGGGGGGCTTCTGGGACAAGCCTGGCCTGGACTGGGGGTGGGGTGGGGCGGGGCTTCAGCAAAGACTCCTGGGGAGCCTAACCAAGAGGGCAGGGCGCCCAGGGCCAGGAAAGTGTTGTGGAGGATCCACCTGGGCCACAGAGGGGATCTGATGCCTCCAGAGCAGGGCTCCGACTGCCTGATCTTGATGTCACCTCCCTGGGTCCCTGGCTCCCAGTAGGTCACATGAGGGTGAGCCAGCCCTGCACCGCCTGGGGCTTCGCATGCATTCTTGCATTTAACCCTCCAGCCACCCTGTGATGGGAGGGGCTGTTTTTCCCATTGTACAGATTAGGAAACCAAGACCGTGGACGTGAAGGGACTTGCTAAGATCATAGAGGTAGCAGCAGAGATAATAGCAGTATTGACAGCTGACGTAGTAATTGCTTAATGCTCTGAGCATATCAGCTCAGTCGTTCTCGCAACGGCCCTGTGTAGCTGGCAGGATCATCCCCACTTCACGCAAGAGGAAATGGATGCTGATGACTTTGAATGCCCTTCCGTCTAACTCTGGGACTTGCACTCTTTCCAGTTTTCCATCCAGCTCCCTAAGGAGAACTGTCTCTACCTTCATAATAAACACGATAGTCCCTTAAGCTGGTGAGAGCTTTTGTAGCTTAGCAAGTGCTTTTGGTTCCTTTGCCTCATTTGTCCTTGACCCTGCTCTGGGGAGCTGAGGCCAAGAGACACACACAGTAAGTGAGGTCTTCGCTTCCAAGTACAGTGACCTTGACCGTGTGCAGCCGGGGTGGGGTTTGAGGCTCAGGCCTCCCATGTGTCCCACAGTGATGGGGAGCAAGTGAGGAAAGCTAGTTTCTCCCTCGCAGCAGCTCATAGATGTCAGCCCGGGTGGGCCCCCCCGCCCACACACACACACACTGTGGCGGGAAAGCTGCCGTTCCTGGGGAGCGGGTGTAGATACCAGACCTTGGCCAAGAGGAGGGCCGGGTGGCCCAGTGGGCAGGAAGAGGGTAGAGACAGCCTGGGGCCTGGGCCTGGTCTGCACAAGAAAGACCGGCCCAGGCTCCCCATCCTATAGGGAGCCCACTAGGGCCAGGGGTGGAGGGGGCTTCACAGTGCAGGCAGGCCAGAGCATCGCAGGGCAACCTGTACTCACCCCATAGCTTGAGAGGGCGGTCAGAACCCTGAGTGCTGGGACCTGGGACCTGGAGGAAGCAGTGGGGGCGGGGGGGGGGGTAGCGGGTCTTTGGGAAGGTGCAGGCCCAGAGGTGTGGGATTGTGTGCACACGCTCAGGCAGGGGCAGGAGACACAGACCCACAGCCCTGCTTTCAGGAGGGGGAATTCAAACCGCCCAATTCTCTCCCCCTTTGCTCTTTTTGCCCCTGGAACCCGATCCCTGAGGGGCGGGGTCTGTGGAAGGAAGCCCCTCCTGCAGGGGGTCTGAAGGCTTCCTGGGCACCCTGCGCTCCCTGCTCCTTGGGGGGCCTGGGCCCCTGCTCGCCTCCTGGGTTTCCAGGCCCCTGGCTCTCAGGCAGGCTGGGGACATCATGACGGTGGCAGTCACTCTTCCTTAGGTCCTCACTCAGGGCCAGGCCCTGACCTCAGTGAAGCCTCACATCCTCCTGAGGAAGGAGGACATGGTTATCCCCGTTGTGCAGAGGGGGACACTGAGGTTTAGAGGCCACGCCACTTGCCCTGAGGCGGACGTCAGCCCTTGGTTCTTACGGTTCTGCAGCCACAGCACCAAGCCCTGGCTCTCGGGCCGCAGGTGCACACATCACCAGTGGGTCTGGGGGCTTGTAGAAGGCAGTCTCCACCAAGGGGCTTTTGGTTGGCAGTTGTTGGTGGGACCCCGGACTCCTTGGGGCTGGGGCTGGGGTAGGCTGACAGCAGAGGCAGGGGCCCTGCCCACCTGCAGGCCTGGTTTTGCCTCCCATCGCCTCCCCAAGCTGTGCGGTCTACGCCTGACCACCCGCCTTGCAGTGTCTCTCCTCCTGGTAAAATGGGGACAGCAAGCCCAGCTGCCTGGAGGGCTGGGGCTGGGCCCGATGCTCTGAGGCTTGGAAGGGCTGAGTGGGCCTGGCTGGGGGTGGTGACAGGTTCTGGTTCCTGAGGCCCCTGTGGGGGCAGGGCCGGCTGGAGCCGCCTGTGCTGGCAGGAAGGGAAGTGGGAGCCCGTCTGCCGCCCTGCCCCACCCACAGGGCGTTGGCTGCTGTCTTTCCAGGGTCCCCTCCTGGGCCTGCATCATGCGGCTCAGCCCCTCTGAGTCTCTGGGAAGCTGCCTGTGCTATTTCAACTTTGTTTTCCTATCTCTAGATTGGTTCTCAAAATGGTACTTTGGGTGTCTGGGACACCTGGAACCTCCCCTGGGGGGGAGGTAACCACAGCGCTGACCAGAAATGACCCTCTGGGTGGTCCTGCCCAGGCCTGGCTGAGCCAGGGAACTGACAGCTGGGGCCCAGCTGCCCGCCACCCCCCCCACCCCCACCCTGCAGCTGTCCCACACCACCCCCCAGCCCCAGGCTGAGTAGATGCAGCAGCTTTGGGCTGGGGCTGAGCTGGGGGTGTCTGTGCAGCCCCCTCAGCTCAGGCAGAAGTGCAAGGAGAAGGTTCCTTTTCATTTTTTCCCTCATCGTCACACCTCTACCGTCCTGTGCTGTCCCAGCACGGTGTGGGAAATGCCACAGGGGACAGGACAGTGCAGCAGAGCCCCGCGCCATGCCCTGCGACAGAGTTCCCGTTCTCCTATCTTGGATCCTGTGACCAGCAAGGCATACGCATGTCACTCTTGCCTGAGCTGGCTGAAGGTCAAATCCTAGATCTGCCACCACTAGCTGTGTGACCTTGGGCAAGTTATTTAACCTCCCTGAGCCTTAATGCTTCATCTGTAAAGTGGGGATTACCTCTCTCCAAGGGTTGTGAGGATGTTAGTATATATGAGGCATTTAGAACAGTTCCTGACATAGAGCTGGCACCCAATAAATGTTTGCTATTGCTGTTCTTCTGGAAAGGAGAGGAAATGCAACTTGGGCATGATGAAGCTGAGGAATGGACCTTTTTTTTTTTTATCAATGTTATGATAGATTACAACCTTGTGAGATTTCAGTTGTACATTTTTGTTAGTCATGTTGTGGGTACACCACTTCCCCCTTTGTGCCCTCCCCCCACCCCCCCTTTTCCCTGATAACCACTGATCAGATCTCCTTATCAATATACTAACTTCCACCTATGAGTGGAGTCATATAGAGTTCGTCTTTCTCTGACTGGCTTATTTCGCTTAACATAATACCCTCGAGGTCCATCCACGTTGCTGTGAATGGGCCAATTTTGTCTTTTTTATGGCTGAGTAGTATTCCATTGTGTATATATACCACATCTTCTTTATCCAATCATCAGTTTCTGGGCATGTAGGTTGGTTCCACGTCTTGGCTATTGTAAATAATGCTGCGATGAACATAGGGGTGCAACGGACTCTTGAGATTTCTGATTTCAGGTTCTTAGGATAGATACCCAGTAATGGGATGGCTGGGTCATAGGGTATTTCTATTTTTAACTTTTTGAGAAATCTCCATACTGTTTTCCATAGTGGCTGTACCAGTTTGCATTCCCACCAACAGTGTATGAGGGTTCCTTTTTCTCCACAACCTCTCCAACATTTGTCGCTCTTGGTTTTGGATGTTTTTGCCAATCTAACGGGTGTAAGGTGATATCTTAGTGTAGTTTTGATTTGCATTTCCCTGATGATTAGCGATGATGAACATCTTTTCATGTGTCTATTGGCCATATGAGGAATGGACCTTTTGATGATGGCTCCCAGAACTGGCCATTTTCATTAGCTCTTCTCCCCATCTGCGTGTGTCTAATTGTAAAACTGATTTCTTGTTTGGTAGAAGGGGCAGGTTACCTAGTATGTGGGCCCAGCACATAGTAGGCACTAATAAGTGGAAATTGTTGGTATAGTATTTTTTTTTCAATAATTTATTTTTTTTAAAGCCATGACCTTTCCCGCTTCTCTTGGGTCAGCGAGGCAGTTATTTTCCAAATTCTGCCGCCTGTTTGTTTGGGGATTTTGTCTCTTCAATTCATTCATCGTTTGCCCAGTAAATACTTATTTGTACCTGCTGTTTGCTGGGTTGCTTGACAAACAGGAGAGATCCAGGGAGAATAATTAATAGATCTACATATAAAAAGGAGAGTTTTGTTGGCCAGGGTGGTTTGGGCCTGAGGACCCTCAGGTGTCAGTCCTGGCCCTGCCTTGGGCGCGTCCAGGGTGGGAGGCCCAGGCAGCTCCCAGGCAGGGAGTCGTCCGACCACAGCGCTGAGTTGCACCCAGACCCTACCAACAACTGGGTTGAGTGACCTTGGGCAGGTCCCTTCCCGCCTCAGAGACCCCTGTCACTTCCTGGTGAGCTATCCCACATGAGGGCCAACACTCCTGCTTGGGTGACAAGGGAGCCCTGTTGGAGGGACTCTGGGCAGGGCCCTTCCCACGCTCCTGGCTCCCCACCCTTTACCCCTGCCACCTGCTCCAGCACCAAACGGCCTCTCGAGAGTCCTCCCCACCTAGATTCTCCATAATCAGGGCCTGCAGGTGCTTAAAAATGGTCACCAACTCCAGAGCTGGGAGGGCTTTTAGAGATAGCTGAAAAGCCTGCTGATCAGGGGACCCAGAGAAGGAGACTGACTTGCCTAGGGACACACAGCAAAGTGGTGCTGAGCCCAGGCTCCCACCCTTTCTCGGCCCCACTCCACCCAGCTCCGCCCTGCCGTCTCTGGGCCCCCTGTGCCAGGAGTGGCATGAGTTATCCTTCCCCAGCAGGGAGGGAGAGGCAGCTCCTGAGCCTGGGAACCAGCTGATGTCATTGCAGTGTTGCCATGGTGATTATTCCCCTGGATTAGGGGCCTGACCCTTCGAGGCCAGGAAGTGGAGGAAGGAGTGGAGACTGGCAGTTCTTCAGCACTTTAGTGTTGACAGAGCACTTTCACACTTGGGCATCGGTACATGCTGAGCCCTGCCGTGTGCTGCTTCAGAGCTGCTGAAGTCTGCACCATTGATTGGAACGGGTGGTACTGTGATCCCCATTTTACAGATGTGGAAGCTGAGGCCTGAGAGATTACATTATTGGCCCAAGATCGCTTAGCAAGGGTCTCCGGGGAGACTGAGCCTGGCTTAGTACCAGCTCCCTCTGGCTCTTTGCCCATGCTTGGTGATAGGAAGCCCCCTCCCCATATTTTAACTGATTCTTATGGCAACCGTTTTACAGTTGAGGAAACCTAGGTGGGAGGTTTTGGATTTGGGGCTTCTGCATCTGGAGCTCCGTATTTTTGCTTCTAAGTGCCTTGCCTTCCCTGATGCCCCCTTCCCAGGGTTCCCCCCAACACTAATTGTCGCCTGCTGGCCAGGCCTTCCTGGAAGAGCTGATGCTGGGCTGTCCTGGGCCCTTGGGTGGGTTGGTACCTGTACCCACTGTGTTAACTTCTGGTCTGGTGGGAACTGGCACATCCAGGCCTTTGTTTTTAGTCTGGATCAGAACAAAGGAGGTTCTGGAACCTTTTAGGAAGAAGAACCCCATGGATAGGTGAGCCAAGGCTCCAGGGGATGAACAAGGACCCCTGACCCCTGGCAATGTACAGAGGAACTGACAGGTGTGGCCATGGCTACGTTCGTGTGTGCTGTCGGTCGGGTCAGAGTACAGCTCAGCGCTGTGGCCAGATGCTTCCATGCCTGGGAGCTGCCTGGGCTTGTCATCCTGGAAATTCCCAAGGTCCCAGGCCTCATGTCCTGGGCTGACCTGCTTCCAGGACAGTGCAGCCCCCATGGAGGAAATCCAGGCAGCTGGTGGGGTTTGGAACAGCTGGCTGCCGAGGTGGACAGTGAAGGCTCTGGAAGCCAAGGAACATTTCTCTGTCTCATGGGCATTTCCAGCCTCCATTCTGTTCTTCAGAACACCTAGGGGAGGACAAGACAGTCCTCGTATTTCAGTTTCTTTAGAGTTCAGAAGTCCTTTCTGATGTCTGACTTGAGTACTCGAGTTTCGGTGGAATTCTCGGAAGAGACGGGCAGTGGTAGGGTGGCAGGGCCTTTCCCCTGAGCTTGGAACCCTGTTCTGAAGTGCTGTCTGTCCCCCACCAATTTCATCCCCTCCCGTGGCGTTGACCTCAGAAGCTGGCCTGGCAGGCTCCAGGAAGCCACTGGGGCCTGTCAAAGGCTCATTGATTGAGTTTTCAGAATGGCTGTCTCACCGCCCTCCTTTCTGGACGCCAACTTTGTCCCTTGGCACAGCTCTCACTCAGCTGGTCGCTTAGAAACTCCCCCGGCCTCTCCGCGGGTAGGGCTGCATCCTGCCTAGGGTGAGGGCCGGGCGGTCTTTGGAGCTCTGGAAAGAATCTTCTTCCTATAGCTTTCAGGCAGGATGGGCCGGCGGGGAGGGATCAGGAGTTAGGCAGGCAAGGGTTTGCATCCTGGGGCTCTGGACCTTGGCTGCTAAGCTGTGTGACCTTGAGCATGAGACTTTGTCCCTCTGTGGCTCAGTGTCCTTTTCTGTAAAATGGAGCTAATGATGGTGTATAGTAAGACTCAAATGGGACAGTGTGTGTAAAGCATCTGGTGTGGGGCCTGCCACTCCCATTGTACTGTATACATACTCGTGGGTTATTATTATTAGTCTGACTCTTTTTGGCCAAGGCTTCTGCTTTGAGCTGGGAAGTGGATGTCCCTACAGGGGGGATTTCCGTCAGGGTCTCTCTCCTGGCCAGTTGCTGCCTCAGAGGTGGCCACAGGCCGGGGCCCCCTCTGCTCCTGCTGGCTTGACTCCAGCCCCCTCCTCGGCCCTCCAGGTGCGCTATAAGGAGGAGTTTGAGAAGAACAAGGGCAAAGGCTTCAGCGTGGTGGCGGACACGCCCGAACTCCAGAGAATCAAGAAGACCCAGGACCAGATCAGCAACGTAAGTGCCCCTGCTCCCCGTGCTTCCCACGTTGACCACTGCCCTCCCTTCCCGTTGCCTCCCTGCCAGTCTGGCAGACATGAACGAGGCCAGTTCCCAGTTCTCTGTGGCCCTGCTCTCCTGGGCGGGCCTGGCTGGCAGCTGCTTGAGCAGAGGGAAGGGAAGGGTTTGGAGTTCCCACATGCCTTTCTCTGTGCACCCCCGGACTCCCCTTTGCCACCCTCCGCCCACATGGCATTTCCACCTTGAAAGGACTGTACTTTTGGGGGGGGTGCAGGGAGGGTCTTATGTGCCGAATCAACCTCCCCCACTCTCTGAAGTTTTTTTTTTCCTGGTTATGGTGGGTGTTAGGGTCCAGACTGGCTGTTTTGTCTGAGCAGAAAGGTCAAAACTGGGTGGCAGAGGTGGGGAGGGGCTGGCCTCCCCCTTGTCTGCCTCTGGGTGCTGACTTGTAGTCATTTCCGCCCTCCCCCAGCCTCCTCCCCCACCTCGCTTGCTCTTCCTTCCTGTGTAAAAACCCCAGCCAGCTTTGCCCGCTGGCCCCGCACGCCCTGGCCTGGGCCCTCCTGGGCCCAGGACAGTCAGCACTGGCTGTGGCAGGGCTGGGTGTGGAGAGTGGCTGCTGGATCCACAGGCCCCATGGCACCTGTGGCCAGGGAATAGGCCTTGATTTCCTGCTTGGCAGAGCCACAGATCAGCAGCCTTGTGGCTCTGGGCTTGTGGGGAGGCTGCCTAGAGGGTTCGGGTATGTGGGGGCAGGGCACTGCTGTGAGCCACAAGCACAGGATATGGGCCACAGGCCAGAGGATGGGTCCTGGGCACAGAGCGGCAAGGTGTGCCCAACCAGCCTGGGCTATGAGGTCCTACAAATGAAGGATTAGGCAAGCGGTTGTCTTCATATTGGTAACAAGAAGGGGTTGGTGAGTTGCGCAGTGTCACTCTGAGCTCAGGGACTCGGGATGGAGGCTGGGAGAGGGCCTGGGTTTCAGGTAGCCCACCTGGCATCTGCCCCCTGGGCTCCACATGCCTCCCCACCCCTCCACCCAGCCTCCTTGGTAGGGTGCTCCTTCTAGAAGTTGGCTGGGCTCTGCTTAGAGTGGATTCCAGCAGTGGCTCAGGGGGGTTTCGTGAGCCAGGGCCCAAGCCAGTAGAACCAGCCATGGCCCAGTCTGTGGCTGTCGAACTTTGACTGCAACCGACAATGTGAAATACATTTTACACCAGGACCCCCGAAACAGGCGTGTTTGTTCACTTAGAGAGAAAACAGGATCAAAACTTTGGTGAAGGAGTCCCTACTACTTGGAGTGCATTCAGATATTTTCTGTTGTGTTTTGTTTTGTAAAGATGCTGGTTGAGCCTCAGCTAAACGGTTGTTTACCCGTTACACAACCAGGTTGTTGACCCGCAGTTTGAAATGTGTTGCTTGAGGAAATGGAGTGCTTCCCTTGGGCTGGGAGGACATGTCCCTGAGGGCTGTAATCCTTCTCCCCCACCAAACAAAAGCCTGTCTCAGTTGCTTCTTCATCAGCCTGGGCCTGGCCTCACCCCTGGAGCTTCCCCCATGTTGCCCAGACCTCCCAGGGGTAAAGAAGGGGTAAAGGACGTGCTGTGTCTTGGAGGACCTTAGAGGTGTGTGTCTGCAGGAAGGGAGGGAGGGGAGGCCTTGGGTGATGGGGAGAACCTGGGATGGCTCACAAGTGGGATCTTGACTCTTCCGCCTCTGTGGCTTTTTACTGTGAAGACTTGCCTTTTATCGGATGCTTGCTCCCCGCCTACCATGCCAATACCCCTACATTCGCTCGTTGCTTCCAGCCTGTGGGTTTTAGAGGGGGAGGAGACAAGCAAACCCAGTCATCCCTGCCTCCCTTTCAGGAAGGCTTCCAGAATACTCCACTTCCAGCCTATTGCACCCACTCTTCTTCCCTCCCCCGCACTGGTTATTGGAGGGGTTGTCTGAGGAGCCCTAGTAACAGAACTCAGTGTGGCTGAGACATCCACACCTCCGGAGATAAGCATCTTCTCCTTAACCACAGGGCTGCAATTAGCTGATTGTCCTCTGCTGGGAGATGGGGGAGGTGGCTTGAACCTGACCTGCTTCTGCTTTTGCAGCTTCAGCTCGGGCCTGTGAGGTGTGACCACAAAGCTGGAAGGCTCGGGTTTAGTGAACGCAGTTAGTCTGTCAAACGCGGGCCTCCAAACGACTGGACTAGAATCGCTGGGGAAGGTTTATTGAACCTGTGGGCTCGCAGGCCTCCTCCCCAGGCCACCTGAATCAGCATCTCTGGGAGGGTGGCCCAGGAACCAGCATTTTAAACACATTCCCTGGGTCGCTGTGGTGCTCACTGAAGTTTGAGAATCATCACCTAAGAGTCCGAAAAAGCTTCCCCAAGCCCTGAGTGAGAGGCGCCAGGCCTGGCCGCACCCCAGAACCCCCAGGGAAATTTAAACCACACTGAGAGCCATTAAATTGTCCCACCTCCAGAACCGTTGTGGGAAAGATGGTGCTGAGAGCCACTCTTTTTGTTTTGTGTCCAAAATAGTGTTCCTGTATGTAGCTTGTCACTCACTTCCCAGGTTAGCACCAAATGACTCCTGGCAGTTCCCAGAGGTCAGACCATCCTGCAAAGAGATGAAGGTTTGCCTCCCTGGAGGAATATGCCGCAGACTAGAGGGTTTACCAGCGAGAGCATTTTAGAAACAAGTGTCTGGGGCCGGCCTGGTGGCGCAGCAGTTAAGTGCGCACGTTCTGCTTCTCGGCAGCCCGGGGTTCTCTGCTTCGGATCCTGGGTGTGGACATGGCATCGCTTGACAAGCCATGCTGTGGTAGGCGTCCCACGTATAAAGTGGAGGAAGATGGGCACAGATGTTAGCTCAGGGCCAGTCTTCCTCAGCAAAAAGAGGAGGATTGGCAGCAGTTAGCTCAGGGCTAATCTTCCTCAAAAAAAAATTTTTTTTTAAATATTTAAAAACAAGCATCTGGTCTCCCTGGGTGGTGTTTCAGCGCACTGGGTGTCTGTGATCTGTCCTCAGTCCTGCCCAGAGGTGAGATGGTGAGCGGGTAGAGCCAGTGACTGGAGGGATCCCAGCCTCTGTCCTTCAGCGATTGGGTGGGCCTCGCTCAGCCTCGGTTTCCTCATCTGTAAAAACGAGGACCCTCGGCTGTACCGTAAAACATGCTTGCGAGGAAAATGTCAGGTGCTTGGCATTTGATAAATGGTTTCCATGATTGTTACTTTAAAGGCAGACCTGTCTGCTTTCTAACTGTGGCTGAAGGAGGGACGTGGAGTAAGTTTGGTGAAGTGTGGCCATTGTCTAGTACTGAGAATGTGTAGAAAGTTTGGAAGCAAGATCCTTGTAAGTTACACACCTGTGGTAATTGTGTCTTCATTAAAGGCATCAAAGGGGTGAGAAGACAAGGCCACACGCTCTGGGGTGAAGTTTACCCCTTTGGCATCCTGGCCTCCAGTCAGGAGCTCCCATGGCTGTGATGGCCGGAAACTTTAATTGCTGAGGCTGCCTTAAGGGGGCTACTGTCTTCAAGTAGAGAAGCTCTGCCTTTATTTACCAACATGTTTACTTATATGTTGATTTTCTGTATATAATTTTGAGTCGGTTCACTTTTTCTGTGAGACATAACACCCAGTAACACATACAGTGAACACCTGCGCACTCACCATGCAAGTCAAGAAGGAGAACATTACTGCACCGCGGTCAAAACAGAGTTTCCAAAGTGTTAAAACCTAACTCTGATGTAGTGAGCCCCTGTCATATGTAACTTAATTATCAGGAACCAGCGGGAGGATGCAACAGGCAGAGGTGATGTCTAGTCAGTGAAAGAAAGTGCTGGATATAGTTAGATACAGAACTGGTTAATGTCCTACAGGACCATAAAGTCATAAACTCTGGCGATATGCTTGCTATAGGCAGAAATCCTTTGCGTTTCTGTCAGTCAAAAATAATTAGCATATATTCCTTAAGTTAGCTTCAGTCTTTGAGTCTGGGCCTAATCAGTAGTAAAGGGTGAAGCCAAACAAAATTCCATCCCCAGAGTCAAATGGCCTGAAGGCAGGCTTGTTGGCCAACCCTGAAGTTTAATTTTTGAAAGCTTGTGCTGTTCTTTTCGTATGTCACTGTGCATTTCTGAACACTATAGTTTTGTTTTTCCTGATTTTGAACATGTAGTATGTATTCTTTTGTGTCTTGCTTCCTTTTGGGCAACATTGGGTTTAAAGATTCATCTCCGTGTTTACATGTAGCTGTAGTTCATTCTTTTCTGTTGCTGTATAGTATTCCGTTTAATGCTTATACTGCATTTTATTGATTCTGGTGCAGATGGACGTTTGGATTGCTCCCACGTGCTATGGACATCCTCATACATATTTCCTAGTATTAATGTGGAGTGGAGTTGCTGGGTCTCAGAGTGTGTGTTCCTTCAACCTTACCAGATAATGCTGAACTATGTTCCCAGTGGCTGTGCTGGTTACCCTCTGCCAGCAGAGACGAGAGGTCCTGTCGCTCTACGTCCTTAGGCTTGTTCCTCACAGCCATTTTTGACTGCGTGTCATGGTATCTCATTGTGGTTTTAACTTGCATTGCTCTGATAACTAATGAAGTTGAGGACAGATTTACATTTATTTTAAAAACAAAATATTCTTAGTCTCTTGTTTTTTAAAAAAAACAAATGGGTTTTTTTTTTTTTTAGATTGGCACTTGAGCTATCTGTTGCCAATCTTTTTTTTTTTTGCTTCTTCTTCTTCTCCCCAAAGCCCCCCAGTACACAGTTGTATATTCTAGTTGTGAGTGCCTCTGGCTCTCTTATGTGGGACGCCGCCTCAGCATGGCCTGATGAGCGGTGCCATGTCCGCGCCCAGGATCCGAACCAGCGAAACCCCGGGCCGCTGAAGCAGCCCCCGCGAACTTCACCACTCGGCCACGGGGCTGCCCCTGTTAGTCTCTTAATAGGGAGCAGTACATCCTGGTGGTTGAGGACTAAGGATCTGATGTTAGGCCTGGATTCTGCCTTACCCACCACTTCCCCACCCCCTGAGCCTTGGCTTCCCCATCTGTAAAGTGGGGATGATGATGGTACGCTGTTCTCGGGCTGACTGAGGAAAGGAAATGAGTAATGCCTGTCAGGGCACAAAATAGGCCCTCAGCAAATGGGACACATTGTTGTGAAAAATAGACTCTGTCCAGTGAGTTGATTATTCCACTGAAAGCTTGATGCTCACCCATTAGCTGTGACGTAGAATCATGTGAGAGCGTCGTGTGGAGAGTCAGACTGTTGTTTTCCACCACAATCAGGGGAGCTGGGGGTTTAGAAAGCAGGACAGCAGCTAGCAGAGAAAATGTGTTTTCTTTAGCTGTGGCATGGACCTGGAGTCCTGGCTAGCAGGGGCCTGGATGTTTGCGGAGGGTCCTTAGGCCTGGGCCCTCAACCCACCACGTGCGCTTAGATCTCATGGGCACAGAGTGTGACATCCTTGCATGGGGACCCAGGACCGTTCTTAAGCTGGGGCTCTGCTGACAGTTTTGGGCCATGGTGACTCCTGTTCAGGGCACTTAGAAGATCAGACTTGGGTGAGCTTGGAGCAGGGATCAGCTAGGCCCTTGGAGTCTGGAAGATCTTTCTCTGTCTTTCGGATGTGCTAACACCCTTTAATGTGCCTGTTGGAGAGTGAAAAGGGTGCTGTTCATATTTATTCAGAACAAACAACATGAACTCAGCCTAGGAACGTGGTCACCCTGCTCCACATCTGCCCTCAGGAAAGGCCCGTCCAGCTGTGACTCTGTCCTTGTGTGACCAGCCTCGGCCCTTACTGAGCAATGGAAGCTCTGCCTCTGGAAGTCGTTTAACTTCTGAGCCTCATTTCCTTCTTCTGTAAAATGGGAATTGAAATGTACTTGTCCAGCTTATTTTTTAGGGTGATTATTATCAGGGACAAGGGAGGTAATGTGCAAAGAGCCTTTATGAACTTAATGTGAAGAGTTGAGCAAAGATGAAGATTATTAATAATAACAACAGGTGGTACCTGCATTGGTGATGGGGAGGGTTCTTTTGTGTTTCGGCTGCCACTGGACCATTCACCCCAGTCACCTGGCCCTAGTTTTAAATATTTATCCACATGTAGTGGCGTGTCCATACTTGCTTTCAATTCTAGAGTTTGGTTAGGTTCCTAGAGCTGGTCAGGAGCCTCAGGGCCACCTGGGAGCAAATGGTGCTATGGCCTCATTTGCAGATGAGGAAACTGAGGCCCAGAGGGAAGGGGACTCTCCCAAGGTCACCTGAGTGAGTGAAGGGCTCATTATCTCCCAGGGACGAGGCATGGGAGGGATGCTGCAGCCCGTGATGAAAGACTGAGTCTGTAGGACGTTGCCAGAGGATAGCACCCTGGGACCCAGATAGGCGATCACCCGATCACTAATGCAGATAGAGTCACACCCAGAGAAGGGGGCTGTCACTCAGGGTAGCTGGGCCCCCAGTGCAGGCCTCTGTCCACCTCCTCATATGCACTGTCCCTCCTCCGGTCACCGGCTCCTGGGGTCAGCCCTCTTCATTAGCAGAAAGTAAACACGGGAAGCTGACCTTTGCCACCTCAAGACAAAAGTTGGAAGGGCGGTTGCCTTGTGAGCCTGGAAGCCTCAGGAGAGATGTCCCCTCTCCTTGTCCTCCCACACTCACCGGTGGATGGGGGTCACTGAAGGAGACCGACTTTATGCCCTTGTCTTAGGAATCTGAGAGCGGGACACTGGCCCTGTGTCTGAGAACTCCACCCCTGGGTGCCCTTCTGAGTGGGAGTTGGGGAGTCCAGTGCGTTTTCAGTCTGGCCAGGACTGGCTGCCTCCCCCTCAGGAACAGGCTCAGCCTGCTTCACCATTTGGGTGTGGGTCCCTGCTTGGGCTTGAAGGGAAGGAACAGGGAGAGGAGGGGGCTGGTCCTGATCCAAACCCCAAAGTGAGGTGCTTCTCTGCCACCAGTCTGGTCCCGTCCTGGACTTTGCTGCTGCCCTGCCTGTGCTCCCGCCCAGGCTGCAGTGAGGAACCATCATCCAGCCAGCAGAGGTGATGCAGGTGTTCCAGTGGCCACGCCTGCAGACCTTTAGCCCAGCTACTAATGTGGAAGCCCTGCCCAGCCTAGTGTGAACTCTTGCCCTCCTTGCAAAGCGAATGCCCGGGAGCGGGAGAGAAGGCAGCAGAGAAGTGGGAGTGGATGGCCGAAGGGTCCTGCTTTGGGTTGGGACAGTGCTGGTCAGACCTGGGCCAGGGGCTTCCAGAGCACAGGATCACTGCTTCCTTCTGCTCCAGGAAGCAGGACGGGCCTTGCCGTCTCCTGTCCCTTACCCCTACTCCCACGCTGATTCCACTGGGAGACTTGCAAGGCAGGATCCCGGCAGACAGGAAGTGAGAGCCAGCTTCAAGTCAGGTGGTCTGAGGCCTGGAGAGAAGCAGGGCCTGGGCCTGCCTGGGACAGGACAGTTTCCTTCAGGGTCCTGCTTTCCGAGTTTCCTCCTCCCCTACCCTCCGCCAGCCCAGCACTTCTAGAACACCCAAACCATGGCCTCCGCACCTTTCTTGGGTTGCTCCCTTCCCCACCAGTGAAAAGTGAGTAGACCCCGCCAGAGCTCTTCAAGGTGGGGTATGGGCATTATGTGCCCCTGAGAGTGCAGAGAATGCAGAGAAAAACCTTAGAACTCCAGGCTCTGGTTCTTTGTCATCTCAGCATTTTTTTTTTTTTTTTTTTTTTTGAGGAAGGTTAGCTCTGAGCAAACATCTACTGCCAATTCTCCTCTTTTTTGCTGAGGAAGATTGGCTCTGACGTAACATCCATGCCCATCTTCCTCTATTTTATGCTGTGGATGCCTGCCGCAGCATGGCTCGATAAGCTGTGCATAGGTCCGCACCTGGGATCTGAACTGGCGAACCCCAGGCCGCCAAAGCAGAACGTGCCAACTTAACTGCTGTGCCATGGGGCCGGCCCCTCAACCTTTTTTTAATTCATATTTTTTGTGTAAGTTTTACAGTGTACATTCTATATTTATAAAGTGATACATTCATGTAATTTATAAAATAGGTCTAATTTGGGAAGATTGTGCTAAAATATATTTTACCATCAGAGTGTGCAGAGTATTTTGGCAAGCGGGGGTCAGCAGACGTTTTCTGTAAAGGGCCAGATAGCACGCATTTTAGGCTGTGTGGACCGCAGGGCCTCTGTTCCAGCTGTTCAGCTCTGCAATTGGAATGGAAGAGCAGCCATAGGTAAACAAGTGGGTGTGGCTGCATTCCAGTAAAACTTCATTTGTGGATACTGAAATCTGAATTTCATAGAAATTTCATGGGTCACAAAAGAGAATTCCTCTTGATTTCCACCCCCCTCCCCCAAACATTAAAAAAATGTAGAAATCATTCTTGGCTCGTGAGCCCAGGGCCCTCAGTTTGCCAACCTCTGCTCCGGAGGCGGCTCTGGACTTACCTGGGGAGCTTTTCAAAAATGCTAGGTTATTCCAGAACCCCAGCCCTGATGTTGTAGATTCTGTGGGAGGCCCTGGAACCTGCATTCTCATAAGCAGCTCAGGTGGGTAGGAAGCAGACAATCTGAAGAACAGATTTTAAGAAATGCCACGCTGGAAGGTCTCCAGGGTCCTGATCTGTTCAACTCAACCAGTCCTTGCTGAGCGCCTGGGGTGTGTGACTTCCTTGGGTCTCTTTTTGCCCATTTTTGGAACCTGACAAGAGAAGGAACCCATCTCAAAGATAACGACCCACCCACAGGGAGGGCCCGGCATTTCTTGTCCCGGGGTGCTGGAGTCCTCAGCAGAGCGTCGCTGGGCCCCGGGCTCTGGTCTCTGTGAGGTCATGCCCACAAGAGACAGAAGCGCCCAACCATTAGAGGGTGGGCTCCGGAATCTGCGTGACCTTGGGCAGCTCACTTTGCTTGTCAGCGCCTTAGTTTCCGTCTTGTCTGTGAAATGGGGACTGTAATGTGCCCCCCCATAGGTGCTGATGAAGTAAAATGAGCCGGGATGTGGCACTCCCGGCACAGTGCCTGGCACCTCGGAGGTGCTGGGTAAACAGGAGTCGCTGCTCCTGCTGCTGTTGACGGGCAGAACAGGGCAGCCCCCAGCCCCTGCCGCGGGTGCAGAAGAATGACTGCTCACCTTTGTCTGGTGCTTTCATTTGCATGGATCTTGTACATCGTCATCTCACTGCCTCTTCCAGCAACACCTGAGGTAGACACCAGTGTCCCACTTTACAGAGGTGGCAACTGAGGCTGGGCAAGGTTAAGTAGCTTGCCCAAGGGCACACAGCTGGTGAGCCCCCGGATGAGAACCCGGCTCTCTGTCTGGAGCCCTCCAGGACTCTCTCCCATCCAGATCTTGAGTGGCAACAGGAGGGGAGCTTTGCCTGGTTTGCTGTGAGTCCTTCACCGAGCGCTCTCTGCCCCTGTAGATCAAGTACCACGAGGAGTTTGAGAAGAGCCGCATGGGCCCCAGCGGGGGCGAGGGCCTGGAGCCCGAGCGCCGAGATTCCCAGGGCAGCGGCAGCTACCGGCGGCCCCAGGAGCAGCAGCAGCCACCTCACCACATCCCGACCAGCGCCCCAGGTGAGCGTGAGGCCTGTGGGGGCAGGGGACCTGAGGCCAGGCCAGCTTCAGGGTGGAGGAAGCCTCATTTACACATACAGACACACACACACACACCCTCGGGCCCCATCGGGTCAGGCCTGTGCTGGGCCCCCCGGGGATGGGGGAGCCGCAGCCCCAGCAAATGAGCGCTTATGATAAGCTTTTGAGAAGTGAAGGTTGAGCAAGGGCGTGGGGGTGGAAATACGTTGTTCGGGCTCCACGGAGGAAGGGGTGGGCTCCGGGAGGGCCAGGTTTGGCAAGACAGTGTCTGAGCCCCGTCTCCTCCTCTCTCGCAGTTTACCAGCAGCCCCAGCAGCAGCAGGCGGCGCAGTCTTATGGCGGGTACAAGGAGCCTGCCGCCCCGGTCTCCATACAGCGCAGCACCCCAGGCGGGGGCGGGGTGAGTAGCGTTGGCCAGAGGGGAGAGGTTGGAGTTTGGAGGCCGGAGGAGGCCAGAGGTGGCTGGGCCTACTGGACAGAGCTCATAGATTGTCCTTAGAAACCCCCTGGAGGTCATGGCTTCCCCTGACCCTTGACCCCAGATTGTCACTCGCAGGTGACATGGATCTCAGTCTCTGCAGACCCTTAGGCTGGGATCGGGGTGCTGTGTTACAGGACGAGTTACCTTGGGCAAGTCACCCCCACAACCGCCCAGATTTCCTGACTCCAGCTCCCTGGGAGCATACTACGCCCCTTCCTGCTTGGGGCCTTTCAGACCCGGGCCCTGCTCCCCGCTCTTCATGGGGATGACTGCCTGTGTGCTTAGGATCTCAGCTTGCCCTGCCTCTGAGGGGCCCTCCCAAACAGCTCTGTGTCATGTGGTGTCCCCTGACGTCTCTATCACTCCCCCAGCCCCGGTTTCCTTCAGAGCACTTTTTCCAACTTAAAACAGTTGTTGTTTGTTAACTTCGGTCTGTGTCCCCCCGGGCTTGAAGCTCTGTGCGGACAGGGCAGCATCCCTTGGGGGTCACCTGCTCCGAGCTAGGCACAGAGCAGCCCTCGTCAACATTGCTGAATAAATGAATGAGGGGAGTGGGAGCGGGCCAGCTCAGGCCTACCTGTCCTTAGAGTTGAAGTGCCCTGTCCATAAGTCGTGCTACTCACCCCACTAGTGGGTGCGCTGGGCGCCTGTCCTGAGCTCCCGTCCAAGCTCAGCTGCTCTGTGCCGGGCGCCTGGGAATTCACAGTAGCTCGTGTAGGAGCAGGACAGACAATCCTCAGAGAAATAAAATCGCCTGAGACAAATGGCCCGCTGGAGCCTCGTGCTCTGGACACACAGGTGAGGGAGTGTCAGTGCTGTCTGGGGTGCTAGGCTGGCCCGGGAGGTCGTCCGAAGGATGAGGTTCCAGATAGAGCAGCCAGTCCTTGAGATACTCACTAAACCTGTCCCAGACAGCAGGCATTCGGCTCTGAATGAAAGACCACCTTCCTGCCCTCTTGGAGCTTCCTTCCGGTCAGGGAGACAAATAAGAAGGCAATAAGTAAGTAGGTATATAATGTAAGGCCAGGTCATGGCACGTGCTGTGAAGAAAGAGACAGCAGGGTGAGGGGAGAGAGAGCAGCAAAGTCCTTAATAAAGTGAAGGAGTGAGTGGTGCAAGAACAGCCATTGCAAAGGCCCTGAGGCAGGCATATGGTAGGAAAATTCAAGGACCAGCAGGAAGGCCGAGGGGACTAGAGAGGGGAAGGGTAGGAGATGAGGTCAGGTCAGGCAAGGACACAGAGGCCACAGGAAGGCCTTTGTGACTGGCAAGCTATGCAGCATGATGGGTTTGACGGGTTTTTAAAGGATTGCTCTGCAGCTGGTTGAGAAGAGCAGTGGGAGGTAGAGGGCAGGGAGGGGAGTGAGGGGGCTGTGCAGGCTGCAGGCACAGATGGCGGACTCGGGCCGGGGCAGAGGCAGCGTGCGTGGTGAGAGAGACCGCACTCACTTCATGAGGAGCGTGACCTCTTCTCCCACAGCCTTCGGGGCTGCTGGAGCTCGTCTCTGCTGCTTGAAGATAAAAGTCTGAATTTAGTGCTAAAGAGGATGGGGGCCTCTGAAGGACTTAAACCGGGGGAGTAACACAGTCAGGTTGCATTTTGGAAAGTTGCCCCTGAGATCACCGTGGGTGACCTGTCGGAGGGGGCCGACCAGAGGCCGGAACAGAAGGTCGGAGCAGAGGTTCTAGCAGTGGGGTGGAGCGGGGGGCGGATCCAGGAGCGTCCTGAGGGGCTCGTTCAGCCCTGGACCAGTTGGCACTTGGGCTCCACTGCCGGGCCCCACACAGGTCCCAGGGCCTGGCCCCTCAAAGGCTGAGCTGGCCCCTAGAGACAAGTTGATGTCAAGGGCAGTGAGGGTCAGAGGACGTTAGAATCTTGCCTGCCTCCAAGACCACTGTTGGATTTCATGTGGTTTTATGGGACATTTCCTAGAGCTGGGGCTTAAGCATAAGACTTTGGCCGAGGTTGGAAGGTGAACCTGATAGACACCTCTTGTGTCACCTGGAGGTTTTTCATTTTTCTCCCAAGAATAGGTCTTTGTCCTGAACTTAGGAGTGAAGCCAGACTCATCATAGCTTCAAAAAAAAGACAGATGCTTATAATAATATAGATAATAGCATATAGGGCCTGTCCTTTTTTTTTTCTTTGCTGAGGAATGTTAGACGTGAGCCAACATCTGTTGCCAATCTTCCTCTTTTTTGCTTGAGGAAGATTAGCCCTGAGCTAACATCTGTGGCAGTCTTCCTCTACTTTATATGTGGGTCACTGCCACAGCATAGGCTGACGAGTGGTATACATCCATGCCTGGGATCCGAACCTGTGGACCTGAGCCGACAGGCAAGGGCACCACTACACCAACCGGGCCGGCCCCTAGCATACAGGGCATGTCATAGTTTTAAACATGGCCCGGCATCTTGTCCGTTGGACCTAAGCATTCTTGTTCCGAGAGGTGGGGCAGAGCTGTTGTAACCTCAGTCCCTGTCTTGTGCCTGGTCCTTAGTAGAAGCCAGAAACATTGTAAAAAGCGTGATCACTCTCAGAAAGTGACACACAGAAGTGAGAAAATTCGTGGCAGAGCCCAGCCCTTTCTTGTCTCCTGGGTCCTAGTTCGCTGCCACCCAGGCCCTGCTCTGGGGTCCCAGAGAGTCAGAGAGAAAGGCGCAGGCCCCTGGGGAGCCAGGCCCTGGGCTGACTGTGTCCCCACCCCTGCAGAAGCGGTACCGTGCTGTGTACGACTACAGTGCCGCCGACGAGGACGAGGTCTCCTTCCAGGATGGGGACACCATCGTCAACGTGCAGCAGATCGACGATGGCTGGATGTACGGGACCGTCGAGCGCACCGGCGACACGGGGATGCTGCCGGCCAACTACGTGGAAGCCATCTGAGCCCGCCGGGCACCGCGCGCCCCCATCTGTCTTCAGTGCATTCCACGGCATCGCATCCGGCATCGCATCCGTCCTGGGCGTGACCTGTCCACCCTTCAGTGTCTGTTTTTTTTAAATCTGCGACAGCTTGTTTATTCCTACCCTCCTCCAGCTTCTTTTGCCAACCGAAGCCTTGTTCTGCCACTTTCGCGGGCTCCTTCCTCGGGCAGGTTTTTCCTTTGACCAGCTTCTCGGTTTTCTCTCTGGATGGAACAGGTGTGGACTTCTCTGGGGGGGTGAGGCCGGTGAGGCTGGTCTGGAATGGGAGACCCGCTGGCCCCCAGGCCTCTGCCTTCTCTCTTTTCTGCCCCCTCAGACCCTCCTGCCCACCTCCTCACACAGCCAAACATTCCAGGGCTGGGGTGAGCCCCAGACCCCCAGGGCCCCCAGGGCAGGGCTTCATACATTCCCGGGAGTGAGACCCCACTGTCCTTGCCCTTGGGCTGGAGCTGGGGACGGGTGGGGGGCTGCCACGGCGTAGGGACCAGTGAGACGGGCTTCACCTCTGCTTCTCGGGTGGGCCACGGGCCCTCCAGGGAGTCTCTCACAGCCTCCTGCTCTCAAGGACAACACAGGAGAGTGAGGCTCCCGCCTGGGACTCCTGCATCCTCCCTCGCGTGTTTCTTCTCACACTGTGATTCTGCCTGCCTGCCGGCGCACGGCAGCATGGGCGAGGGGCTCCCCGGGAGCACGGCTTGGGTTGAGTTCTCACCTTTCTTACTCTAGGGACCCCTGCAGGGAGGAGGCGAACAGGGTCTTCTCTCCCGCAGTCCTTTGCCCTCCCCCCAGCCCTGATCTCCAGGGATCCTGGCTGGCCTCCTTGGCTGGAAGCTGGTTCTGAAAGGTGGGCAAGGAAGCCTTAGGCCTCTTGGCCTTCAGCCCAGCCCCTGAGATCTGAGTTAGGTGGGCCACTCCTCCCTACTGCTTGTGGGAAGATGTCTCGGGCCATCTATAGCCTCCCCTCCCCGGCCTGGTGCCAAGTGGACTGGAACTGTGCAAAGCCACAGGACCCTCTGTATCTCCAGGACTTAGTGTGTGGGGTGGGAGCATGTGTGTTTGCAACAGGCTAGTGTGAGCATGAGTGTGAGCCTGAGTGTGAGAGCAGGGGCCAGGGCACTGGCCTGCAGGAGTCTGGGCTTATGTGAGGGTGCACAGAACTGCCTTCCCCTGATATCTTCCTCAAAACCCACAGTGAAAGGGGAGGGCCCTAGGGGAGAGAAGTTCCTTGTTCCTTTGGAGTGAAAATTCCTCCTTTCCTTCCATCCCTAAATAGAGGAAGCCGCCCGCCCCCGCCCCCAGTGTGCTGGGCAGAAGCAAGGGGATGATTGAGAAGTTGGGGGGCTGGTGATGTACTTGCTGGAGTACGGGGTGGGGGGACAGCTTCGTGCCTCCAGGCACTTTCTCCTCCCCCATCTCTGTCTTGGGCTGCAGAGTAAGGGGCTAGAGGCCCCTGTGCCACCCACACTGTGGTGCATCACTGGGGGCCTCTCTCCCCAGGCCTCCCCCTCGCTTACTTAAAGCCCCCCTTGGCGCAGAGGGAGAGGGTCCCAGGGCTACAAAACTGGAACCACAGACCCCGGGATGAGGAAGGGAAAGATGGTGCTATCTCCAAGTCCCTTCTCCTGCTCGGTGGTGGCTGTGACGACCCTTGCCTGGCTTCATTCATCTCTGGGCTTTCTTGTCACCCCTCTGGGTCTCCCCCTCCCGTCGTCACCCTGAGTCCACCCAGGCCCCCAGTGGACATCTTCGCATCCTTGTACCCTGCAGGGGAGGAGGGGCCCGTAGGCGCATTCAGCAGTCAGGTCCTCACTGTGAGCTGACTTGGGAATATTTACCCCAAATCAGAGGGTTGAGGAAATGACCAGAGGAGGAGCCCTGCCTGACCAGCCCCTTTTCCTCAGCCCCAGCTGAAGTGAGGGCGGGTGGAGTGTCTTATACTGGGCTATTTGGGGATGAGGGAGCAGAGAGGGAACAATTTGGGGAGCCTTGTGGGAGGCGCTGGTCATTCCGTTTCCTCTTGATCTCAAAGCACAACATTGATTCTGGGACCAAAGTTCAGAGACACATCCTGTTGGAGGACCTGCAGTTGGGAGGGTAGTGAGAGGCCAGGAGGAGGGCCTGGAGGAGCAAGAAGCAGCCTGTTTTCACTCAGCTTAATTTTCCATCCGAAATAAAGCAAGCCAGCCACAGGGACCTTGCCACCAGCCCCTCTACTCCTCCATCCTTAAAATAGGGGACCTTTGCTTACACACCCCCAGGGAGAGAAGGGACTGTCACACTGGTGCTGAGGGACCCAGGGGCTGCTGGGAGTCCTTGTTCCTTTCCAGAACCTTCCATCCCTAGAAGAGCACAGAACCTGAGGGCTGGGCTGAGTCCCTGGTCTTTTCTTACGGTTCGCAGAGGTCTTTTAGCCAATCTAATCCCAGGAAAGAAGATGCATCAAAACTAGAATGTGAATATAACTTTAGTGGACCAGTAATAAAATACAAGAAGCCCAATGGTGAGAAAAGCAAATTCTCAACACTGCTTCCTGTTTTCTTCCTCATGTCCCTCCAGGGAAAACTACTTTATTGCTTAATTTCTGCCTTTTCCCCCTCACATATGCACTTTTGGGCCTTTTTTTTTTTAATAGCTGGAAACAAAAAATACCACCCCACAAACCTGTATTTAAAGAGAAACAGAAATGACCATGTGAAATTTGCCTCTGTCCAAACATTTCATCCGTGTGTGTGAAGCCGTCCATTCGTCCTTTTATATGGGGTGGTTGTCTTTTCTTGGTCTGTTTTGGTCCTCTCCCTCGTGGGCTTGTGCTTGGGATCAAATCTCTCTGAACATTTGACTTGGACCACAAGTGAATCTTTCTCCTGGTGACTCAAATAAAAATCTAATTTTTACCTGTGGACTTGGTTTTCTCTCTGGCTCTGAGGTGCTGCCGTGAGTGTGTGTGCGCGCACGCGCGTGCGTGTGTGTGTCTTATCTGTTTGGGGCTCTGGCTCTGAGGTGCTGCCGTGTGTGTGTGGGTGTGTGTGTGTGTGTGTGTCTGTCTGTCTGTCTCTGTCTGTCTTATCTGTTGGGGGGCGGTGGCCCGTCGCCCTCCTGAGAGCCCTGCAGCCAGCCCTTCAGGGAGAGAAGGACCCAGACCTTGGCACCTACTTCCTCCTGGTTGAGAACTCCCCCCAAGTCTGCTCCTGGCTACATCCTGCCCAGGTTGGTGACACTCTCAGAAGCTTCCCTGAGCTCCCATATTCTCAGTCTTACTGCTGAATTCCTTCACTGCACCTGGCTTCCCACTGGCCAGTGCGCTCACAGGGCAGGTAATGGGTCTGATTTGTCTTTCAATGCCCAGTGCCTGACCAGGGCCAGGCACAGCACTGCCGCGCAAATAGTTGTTGAATTAATGAAGAAGCTCAGCTTGGGGCAGTTTTAGCTGGCTGCCAGTGTCTGCACCTAGCAGGAGCTCGCACATGTTTGGGGAATGAAATGACAGGACTGGGGCAGTCTGCCGTGGGATAAGACACGGGATGCAGCCATCTATAGAGTGGTCTGGCAACCCAGAGCCGTGTTCACAATGCCTTAGGATCATCTTTAACACACGTTTTCTTTGATCTTATGAACAGCCTTGTGAGAGAAGTAACTACCGCGGTGTCCATCTTACAGGTGAAGTTCACAGAAACCCAGAAAGGCAGTGGTCTGGGGGAAGTCGCGCAGCTAGTGGCAGGGCTGGAGGTTTTAGGCCCTTCATTGTGATGCTCACAACCTCGTGATGTGACCTTGCCCCAGGGGCCTTGCACCCAAGCCCTTTGCACCTCTCATGTTAGTATCACCTGTGCTGTGCACTTTGCTCCGGGTGCCTTGGGTCTGGCCTCTGACCGGAAGGCCAGGTAGCCTCGCCTCTTCTGTGGGGTTGGAAAGGGGACAGTGGTAAAGGAATCCAGACCCTTCTGCCCCAGCTCTATGCCACCAGTCAGCCTTGTGTCCAGCTGCTCTGTGCGGAAGGGCAGTTCCTAGTGAGGCGTCCTCTGGCTTCAGGAAAGCAGCTCAAGGAGCAAAAACTGGCTTTCCCTGAAGTGAGCCTTTGTCGTCAGCAGAATGATGTGCGGAGTCAGCAGGGCGGGGCAGTGTAGGGAGTGTCGGAGGCAGCGCTGGTGGGATAATTAAAGACAATACTGACACCTGCTCCCCATCCAAAGGCGCTGCCTGCCTGATATTTTCGCAGGAGGAAAATGAGAAGCAGGGAATGAGGGGGCAAATTGTGCCTCCCGCTGGCCTGCCCCCTTTTGTGAAGCTGCAGCCCCTTCTCCCCGGGAGGCTTCGTTCACCTTCCTGAACTGTTTGGGGTGGAGCCAAGGACACTGCCACAGGGAGATTTTTAATTTAACAGGAAATAAGACTCGTAAAAAGGCATAAAAACAACACAAAACATAACTGAGTCCCCACCACCCTTTCCCCTCAGGAGAGGCCACCCGAATTTGCATTTCTGGATGCTCTTACTGGACAGGGATGGGCCTGAGAAGTCTTTAGTGCCCCTCTGGGTAACACCATGCTGAGCTCTCTGAAGAGGACACAAAAGAGAACAAGAATGTGGGTAACGACCACAAAGAGACAAGGACTAGCTGGAGGAGAGACTGCCAGTGCTCACACTGTAACTGGAGTGCTCTGAGCAAAACGCATCGCAAACTGAGCAGAGCAGGTAGGGCTGGGGGGCGCCTCAGACTGGTGGGGTGGGCCGGTCTGGGGCGAGAGTGGAGTGTGGTCTCTGGAGTGTGCAGAGTTAGTTTTGAATCATGGTCTCTGCCATTTCCAATGAAACGTTAGACAAGTTCCTGACCGTCTCTGAGCCTCATCTATAAAGACTTGTAGGGAGGTTGAAATTACACCACACGTGCAATATCTGGCACAGTATAGGAGTCCCATAAGCGTTAGCTCCATCCCCAGAGATGTCAACTGACACTCATACGAGACCTTTGTCCACATCCCTCCATAACGTGACCTTTACAACTTGCCAATGGCCCACCCAACTCCCAACCATTGTTTTTCTGAGATAATTTGCCAAGGATATGTGAGAGGAAAAAGGAAGAAGAAAGGCCGTCAGGAAGATTCCTTCGCAGGGGATCTGGATAGAGATCAGATCTCCTCCTACGTCTGTATCATGCAGACTCCACTTAGACACTAAGGGGTGGGATTGGGTTCCTGGGGAGAAATTGAGCCTCTTCGGTTCTGCCTGGTCTAAACCGACACTTCCTTGGTTACCCACTCCTGGGCTTTGTGATTGGTTGGCTGTGGTGTGGGGGCGGGGAGGGCAGGGAGGAGGTAAGCTGCTGATGGAGCTGCAGCATCCCTGAGTCTCCCGCCCTGGGAGGAGGAGGGGAAAAGAACACAGGCTGAGCAGTGGAGGGAAGAGGGAGCCATTTCTCTCCACTAACTGCAACCTCTGTGTTTGCAGCTCACATTTCCCGGGAATCCAGAGGCCTCCTCGGCCAAGGACTCCACAATGCTGGATATTTTCATCCTGATGTTCTTTGCCATCATAGGCCTGGTCATTCTGTCCTACATTATCTATCTGCTCTAGCGGCCTGTAGCTGCGGCGGGGAGCCCACAGGAGAACAGCTCAGGGGGGAAGGATGAAGCTGGCTGGCCGAGCATCCTGCTTTGTTGACGCACCGGTGGATTTTTGCTTCTGGTCGTCATTTCGGGTATTGATTCAAAAACAAAATTAAAAGAGATCTTGTTTTTCTATTTTTTTCTCAGATGCATTGATGTAGCATTTCTCAAACCACTCTGAAAAGAATAAGAAATGCCACCTTCTTTCTTTGAGACCTAATTTAAAATAATGGTTTTTAAAACGAAAAGTAAAACCCACAATGCAAGGGATTTTTAGGTAGAGTGGATTGGGAGTGGTGTGCATGTTGGGAGGGACTATTATTTCCTAATTTTTTTCTTCAATTAGGTGCTCAAACTCCAAACTACCCATTTTCTTCCAGTAATTAAAGGTAAAACACATCTTTGTATGTCGGCAGAGTGGTGTACAATTATGCTTGCGTAACTGCGTCTACAGTTAATTAGTGACTCATTCTCACTTGAGGATGGAATAGCAAATGAAATTTACTTGGGAGTGGGATTTTGGGGGACGTGTCTGTTCTCTCCCAATTGTGGGGTTTGGCAGAGCGGAGAGAAACTCCTAATTCTTTCCTTAGTCCGTGACCGGTACTCGGGAGCTGACGCCTTTGCTGCTATTCCTATCTGAGCCTTGTTTTTTCTGGGTTTCCTACAGCTCCTGGTCTCCAATCCAACAAGAGGCCTCTTATCAACAGCAGCAGTCCTACTGCCCAGCAGACCTCTTCCAGAGCCTCCCGGATACGGTTAACCCCTGTCAAGCAAGGGGCTTTTTGAGCTCAGAGGCACAGGCGCTCGGCTGGGACGTGAGGAATTCATGGGCCCTGCTGGCAGATACTGTGTGCGTGTGTGAGTGTAGATAGAGGGTGTTGAGAACACAGAGCTGAAATGTGGACTCATTCAAGTTACCATGGAGAACTGCTCAGAATTCATTTTATAGGCTTTCCTTAGGTCTAAATGCAACTGTATATTATGCTAAAATATGTTCCTTCCTTTCCCGCTCACACGCAGGGTTTCCCCTGTAAATTCAAGAGCGCGCTGTCTCTGTTCATCTATGAGACGTCACTTTATCACTCACTGTCTCTACAGATTGCACAATCTGGGCTTGTGTGGTTTCCCTGTCTTACACTCGAGCCAGAAGGAACTTGTCATTTGAGTTTTTAAGATTTATCGTATCTTCCCCATTCCATACCACTTCTGCCCCAGCTTCTCATTTTAAGAGAGAAACAGTTAATTATCCTCATTCTTTGTGCCTGGCTGAATTATAAATTATTGAAACAAGATGGCTATACTTATCTTATTATTTGGGAAAAATATCTCTCTTATCCCAAAATAAACGATTTTTATGTTGTCAAATGTTCCTTTTCTGGAAAAAAACCTTTCAGCATATTTCTGTCCAGTTAGGGTGAAGAAACCATGTATTTTGGAGGCCAGGGTAGACTTGGGCCCCAAATCTGTAGTATCTATTCTTTTGAAAAATCTATCATAATTGTTATACATTTGATTCTCCTTTCTAGCTTAAAAATAAACAAGGAGAAAGATTAACTTAATAGTTTTTATTCATACCATCATGTTCAATTTCCATGTTTTAAAAAGACGTAAGATCGAGGCAGTATATGTCACAATTAAAATGGAAAACTTGCATAAATTCTGGCCAAGAAAAAACACTGTTTTGGGAGATTTGTCTTGGCAACAAATTATGTGACCTTCAGTAAGTCATTTAACCTTCAGGGTTTCATTTTTTCCTGACAAGTGAAAGAGTTGGACTAGAAAATTGTTAGTGTCCCTTTCCACTTAAGAATTCTCCAGTTCTAGAATGATTATCTTTGGAAGCTACATCTTTGAGATCAGAATTCCCACGGAACAAACTCTTAATAGTTTGCCAGTAGTTCCCTTTTCTGCCTTCCCCAAATGACATTTTATAATGAAAACTCAACTGCAAAACTTTTTTTTGGCACCGACAGCCACATTATGAGGAGAAAATGACAATATTTATTTACCCAAAACGTATCTCAGTGATAATTTGCCTGAAGTGTTCAGGGAATATTGACAAATGCAATATTACATGGGGGTAATCTGACAGACACACTAATGCAAGAAGCATGGCTCTGAGCACTAACGCCTTCAGCCATGGTCTTCAGTTACCTGTGAAGTCCTTGACGTGACCTTTCCCGTTAAAACCTTCCTCTGACTCTTTGGCATAACCTCGTGTTTCAAACTGACATGTTCTACTTCGAGTCAAGATAGCAGCTCTATGTCCTTGCCTAGGTAACGAGGGCAAGTGTCAGTATTTTGGAGGGTCCAGGTTACACGGTTAATTATGGTGGTGTAGATCTTCACGGTATAGTCTCTAACCAAGCTTGCTCTGGAGTCTTTTACGAGGTCAAGGCTCTTCAGTCTGTATCCATATAAAGTCGAAACCACTAAGCAATTCAGGGAAAAAATCAGCCAATTTCAGTCATATACCAGTGATATATAACACTGATTTTCAGCACAATGTAAGGAATGCAAGATTACCCATCTTTTCAATTAGTTGTAGAATAGCATGGTTTTAAAAAATAATTACATTTTAGAAGAAATTTCATGACTCTGTGCCTATGCCAGTTTATAACAGAGTCTTATTGTGTTCATCATTTCGATAAAAAGTTTTTAAATTTCACATTTAAACTGTTTGTATATAGACATCCTAAAACATAATAAAACACTGAAAAAAGTTACTTCCATAATATAAAGTTTTGTATTAATTTTACAATCTGTGTCAGGGTGATCTTGTCCTCTAAAACAGGAACTGTACTTGGCTCACATCAGTTTTAGATCACTTACAAAGAGATGAGTGTGGCGTGATGCTGAGAACCATTCCACGAATGTATGGTTTCTTGATAAAAATAAGGGGTTTGTGTGGAAAAGTGACATATTTTATTTTAGGAGAAAGGATATATTTTGGGAAACAGGTAAATAGTGAAAAGACAATTGTTACTAAGTTAGAACCACCTAAGACTCATTGTTCTGGTTGTATGGAATCAAATTCAAACTTTCTGAGTTTGAAACTTAGCTTGATATGATTTATTAAATTTCAGAAAATTTGTTTGCTTTTAAAAGGCTTAAAATTAGCATTATTCAAACTTCAAAATCCCTTAAAAGTATCATTTTAATTTTATATTACTCAAAAATAAAGGGAATTTCCCTTAATAAAGTACTTAAGCAGAGGTGAAGTGGAAAATTGTAAATTATATGCTTTGGCTTTATCACACTCCAAATATTTGCTAAGCCTAGAATGGCCTCTTCTAAGTCAGTTTTGCTCCCATCTATTTTAAACAAAAATAAAACCAAAGTCACATATAAAAGAGGAAACAGAAAGTCATCAGCACAACTTCCATTATAAATGCAAACATGCTAAGGCAGATACATTTAGAAATATTTAAGAACTTCTTTGCTCTTAGAGAAACACTGTTAAGATCTTGTAGTTATGAGAAATTGCAGGTAATCCACAATACTTAATTACATATTTTGTTTTTTGAAACTGGTGTTAAACTATGATAATTGTAGCATTTCTATTTTAGCACCAATTGGAATATTAACTGCTTGGGAGTTTGGTGTCCAAATAAATAGTAGAATAGTATAGAATACTGTTCTACTTATAGATTACTGTTCAATTTATGAGTTTTTGCTAGTCGATGAAACTATTTAATTTATTTATACACTATAATATTAAGCATAAATATGTGTACATAAATATATAGCCAATTGAAACATTATTTTATATTAAGATATTTCATTTTTTGATCATGGTAAAACTTTAACAGCTTAAATAAAAATAAGTTCCTCCACAAGAAACAATTTAAAGGAATTACACACTCAATGATTTGCATAATGACAAACTCTGAACAAGTTAGAAATGTTTCTAATTTTAATTTTATTAATATGAATAAATAACAAAGTAAATAAAACAGCAAATATTAAGTATTTAAATATAAAAGACATTTTACCATAAATACAATACTTTAAAAATAACAGTGCATATTTTTCAGGTTTTTGTGCCTTTAAGAAAGTAGTGATCTTAGAATGTCAACAAGTATTATTTTTTTCTTTAATTTAAAAGCCTTTCAAGAGCGGAACTAAGTTTTGGGTTTTTTTTTTTAAGTCTCTAGTTACTTGAGGGATTTTCTAGAGTTATATTTGCTCTCTTGATGAAAAATGTGTTCTTAGTCCTTTGGCACTTTTTTTTTAACCTACAGAAGACTGTCCAGTAGAGCTGCCTTTCAGGTCGTCTTTCCTGTCTTAGTGATGTCTCAGGAAACCAAGGAGCATATACATGTCCATAGCCTTTCTTACAGGTTTCACAGCTACCTGCTAGTGGAATTGGTAAAGAAGTCACAGTGCTACAAGGTATTCATAACCAAAGAGGCTTTTGTAGCAGCTTCGTGTTTTCACCCTCCACTGTGTTTATTGACGTAAAAATCTGTAATCATATAATTGAGTACTACTCACTCAAAGAGGTGAACTCTGAAGTAATAATCACATGGTTTTTAAGTTGACATAAGATGGTCCTTCCAGCTGCACCTTCTGCGGGACATTCATGCTTGCTCTAATCTCCAAAGGTGAATAATTATCCTGGCAATAAAATCTTTGTTATTAACAGAGGAACTGAAAGCATGAACGAAGTCATGAGAGGATGGGAAAGCAGGAAATAAGGTGCCTATTGTTCCTGCTGTGGAGAGCAGTCTGATCAACCACCGCGGCAACTTCTTGAATGCTTGAATTTACTGCCTGCATTGTGAATATGTTCAAGTCAAGGGGTCAGAAGGGCATGAGAAGGAATTATCCAAAAAAGTGTTAACAATAGATGTTCTGTGGTTTCTTAAGGCACGGAGTATTTATCACAAGATATAAACTTTACATTAGTTTCTATGAAAAGTAGCATCATTAGCTTGTTATTAGTATTTTTGTGGTATGGTGTGTGTGTTTAGAAACAATAGTAAAGATAAATATAATGATGTGTTGTTGAGCTTGCCTTCTAGTGGAAGTAAAAACCATCCTACAAATCAAAGTCAAAGGAGACTGAGGAAGTCACTATCAGAAGGAAAGAAAAAGCTAGAAGCCCAGGTTAATCTTCTAATTTAGAAAAAGGTACAGGATAAATTGTCTCGCCTACTAGTAGTTTACATTATTGTTATTATGACTGTCCCAGAGATAGAAGTGAACAATCTTCTAGGGTTTTCAGGCTATTCATTTTGCAAATGCTCCTTTTTTGTGCCATACGGCTGCCTATAACATCACTTAAATATCAATACTAATGAGAGTAATACAAGTTTTTGCAAGTTAATCTCTCACTTTAAAATTTGATATCATGCTTTATTACTGATGACAAATGTATTCAGCAAAAAACTGGACTCTCAAATCGAAGAAACTATAAATTTGGTTTCATATGTTATTTTTATCTATTAGTAATTGATGAGGAATTTGTCAGTTTACTTCTTCTGGGTAGCAAGATGGTATCATTTATCTACTGCACCCAAAGAATGAATCACATTTCTTATGTTCCAAATTTCTGAGGATGGTGAGATAATCTCACAATCATTGAGAATAATGCAATAATGTGATTTAAAAAAAATTTACAGCAGCAGTCGTGTCAGTTCAAGTGTGTAATGAGCTTCAAAATCCAGATCAAAAATGTTTTAAATGAAACCATGCTTCTTTTGTAAACTTGCTGAAAATAACTGCTGTGGAGATTTGGACAATTAAAGGAATTCAAGGAAACCTTACAATGCCAGATTTCTTTCTCTAAGAAAATTAAATATCTATTTAGTAAAATATTAAAATATTCACTATTTATATTAAAATTTTTACTTTTTTCATTTATTTTTCTTTTTTCCTCAAATAATCTAATGGGCATATATTCTCAACTTGGAATCACAGATGTTTTGATAAATAAATGGATTAGGCTTTCCAAGGCATATATGGGAAAAACAGTGAGAGAGGAAAAAGCAAAAGCTAATTAAGGTATTTTGTACTCTGATATCTGCCAACTTTTTTTTCAAAGATTTTAGTTTTCCTTTTTCTCTCCAAAGCCCCCTGGTATATAGCTGTATATTTTTAGTTGTGGGTCCTGCTGGTTGTGGCACGTGGGATGCCGCCTCAGCATGGCTTGATGAGCAGTACCATGTCCGCGCCCAGGATCCGAACTGGCGACACCCCGGGCCGCCGAAGTGGAGCGCTCAAACTTAACCACTCGGCCCCCTCTGCCAACTTTAATCTTTATAATTTGGTTGTGAGTGAATTCTTAAATTAAGAAGAAGAAAATGAAACCAGCATAAAAGGAAGGTCTTTGTTTCTGTATAAATATGCAAAGGCTAAACTCTGGAGAAAAAATTCCTGCCACCAAAGGAATTATAGCTGGACAATCCATCAAAGAAAGGCAGTTAATTTTTGGCCCACCAAAATTGAAGGTTAGTGCTTTGCTACTGAAATATAGTAAAATCTTACCTCAATTTATATTTTCTCCACAATTTTCACTCTTCCTCAATCCCATGAATCTCTTACTGAGATTTCCCACAATTTATACCCCACTTCTGTGGGTGATCTCCATATCTTCTAGAGTTTCTTCCCTTCATCACCTCCAGAGGTGAGTTAAGTCAAGGGTTTAGGGAAAGAAAACCAGTCTGAGAAGTCCAGTGGGAAGGGGTGTGTCTTCATCACAAGTAAAGTGATCAAACCCCAGGAGAAGAAAATGGGAGATCCAGGAAGGCTCCAGCATTATTTCAGTCCTGTTAGACACTATTACTTTCTAATTTAATAGTAAAAGTAGTGGTGGCAAATGCTAGTCAGACTGAAAATAGTCCTGGAGCTTCTTGGGATCCATTTACTTGAGCAAAGAAAACTCCCATACTCTCATGGGCCTCTCTAACCATCCCTGCTTCCGTTTTTCCTTCAAATTCCACTCTTTAAGATAGAGAGAAAAGCTTTAGGAAGAAGTGAAAATTATTCGTGAAGATTGTTCTGGCAGCACAATAGCTACTTCCTTTCACTTTGTATTTTCTCTTATTTGTAACATTTTACTCTAATCCCCAGGAAAGAATAAAAGATGATTTGATTGTATGAAGACGATATATGTCTTCTTCTATTTATATACTTTTTGTATGATTTGTCTTAAAGAAGAAAATATATGTGTGTGCGTGTTTATATGTATATATACATACACATATATATGTATGGATATGTATACACACACATATTTCTTTTGGTTTTTGATTGGTTAATTCAGGCAAAATGTGAACAAAATATAATGTTCTTTGTAATCATATGCCAAGAAGGTGATAAAGAATGTGATTCATATCTGCATATTCCAAAGCATCATATTGCAAATCTCACAAAACATTTTAGGCTCTTCTATACAACCTAGGCAAAGTGAACAGATACAGACTATTCAGTGAATTTGAGTCTGCTCTAACTATAAAACAGAATTTTCTCTTGCTTCAAAGATACACACACAGAGGTTGGCTGGCCCCAGATTCTTGGACATTAATGTTCCATTTAATTTGGTATTAGGTTTACCAAAATCTGGAGAAGCACAGCTTGTTTTCCAAAAAAACTCAATACATTCTTGAGTTTGCATGATATTTTTATCTTAATAATGGTGTAAGCAGTTCCTTCTAAAATTCTATGCAGCTTTTGAATTCTTAGGTTACTCAGGTGATAAAAAACGTCCCATGAATGCTATTCTTTGAGTGTGAAAAAGTAGTACTCTTTTAATTATTGGTTCAGTGAGGTATTCTCTAAACGCAAGGCTTTCTGAGTATTTAGGTAGAGAGAGGATTCATGGTCAAATACAAGACCTCCTTATGGAAGTTAGCCTGAGCATGCACAAGTTGGAACAGATTCAAAAAGCTTCTGTCGTCTTCATCATGGTCTCCTATATGCCATACACAGGAATGGACAATAGAGAAAAGAAAATGACAGTTAAATTTTTAAATATATGATTTATTTGAAACATAACATGTTCCAATTTTCCCTAAGAAAGTGTGACAGAAAACTAGTTAGTGATCTTTACTAAGTCAGACATTAACCACTGACATCATGGAATTTTATAAAAGCGCTGAATTAGAAGTCAGAAGAAAACGATGCTAGTCCGCACTTTATTGCTTCTAACTTTACGACCTCGGGCAAGTCAGGGAATTTCTCCAAGCCTTAGTTTTCTCATCTGTAAAGTAGGGTTAATTATCTTGTGGGCTACCTAATAAAACTGTAAGATAATATATGATGAAACTGCACAAATACAAGATATTATTATGATGATTATGATAGTTGGTAAGTGAGCAAGTTAAAATTTTTTTCTGTGCAAAATTGAAATTGGTTCCTTTCAGAGCAGACTCTTCAACTTTATGCTTTTCACTAAAACCAACACCAAATTTTAAAAGTAGCAAAACCAGGAACTAAATATATCTCATGGGAAAACAAACAAACAAAAAATGTCTGTTTCTTTTATTCTTAGTTTAGAAATAAAAGTCTACCCAGAATGATCTCTGTCTTAAGTGAAGACTAGTATGCATTTTACTCACATCTTTGCACTATCTCCATGCATACTCACCAGACATAATTGACTGCATCATTTCCATTATAACACATGCAAATGCATTTGCCACACTCTGAAGGAAGTTATTTCTTTCCACTGGAGTGCTAAAGACATTACAGACTTTTTGCATCATTTTCACTGCCCAATCCATGCAGTATAGTTCTTTCTCGCAGACCTGATTTAGACATACAAAGCATTATGGTAAATCTTCATGCGAAGAAAGCTGTAGAATTTGAAAATGATATTAACAATGAGGGTTTACAATTTTATATAACTTATTACACGTGACATTATATTGAATCTATAAATGGGAAATGCTCTTATAGCTAATGCTCCTTTGCTTTCCAATCGTACAATTTTATCAGGAAAAAGTATGAAGTAAATAAAAGACTGGGTCAAGCCTATCGTAGAATATCATTTATTAATGTAAGAACTGATATTGAAAATAGTTATTGAATATATGAAAAATAAGACTTCTGTTCATTCATTCATTCAATAAATATTTATTGAGCACATGCTAAGAGCTAGAGATACAATGGTAAGCCACAAAGACACGGCCTCTATTTTCCAGGGGTCCAATGAGGGTGACAGACAAACAGGCAATTTCAAGAGGCAAGAAAACTTTATGGTATTATCAGCTTTCCATCTTGAGAGTTACAGGGATTATTTGTCTATTATTTAAAAGATAAATATTTAAAGTAAAGATTACATGTTCATAGCTAAAACTGACAAAGGAAAAAGGTTTATTTACTAACATTCTAAATGGTCAATTTAACTAACATAGTCAAATAATGTACAGCATGAAAATAAACTATATAGTGTAACTAAATAATGTTCATCTGACAGGAAAGATCTATTGACTACTTACTGTGTGTAAAGCACTGTACGAGGCACTATGAAAGAAGTGAGTGACACAGTGCTGGATTTCAAAGAACTTGCAATCTATTTTGGGAAATGACTTACCCCACACGTACAATGGCTTAAGAACATTATTAGCAAATGCCAACAAAGGGAAGACAAGCAGGCAATTTAGGGAATATTAATGATCAGAGTTGAGATGTTAGGGGGCTGGCCCCGTGGCCGAGTGGTTAAGTTCGTGCGCTCTGCTGCAGGAGGCCCAGTGTTTCGTTGGTTCGAATCCTGGGTGCGGACATGGCACTGATCATCAAACCACACTGAGGCAGTGTCCCACATGCCACAACTAGAAGGACCCACAACAAAGAACATAGAACTATGTACTGGGGGGCTTTGGGGAGAAAAAGGAAAAAATAAAAAGAACTTTAAAAAAAAAAAAGAGTTGAGATGTTAATCAGAGAAGGCTTTCTAGAGAAGGCTTTTCCACCCCTAGTGACTTCCTCTCCATTTCATTTGCTATAGCACTGCCAAAGTGACCTTCCAAAAATATAAAACCAATCATGTCTTTTCCCTTCCTAAAATGTTTCAGCAGCTCCCTGGAAGGGAATGTGTTCAAGCTCCAAAGAATGGTCTACAAGGCCCTTCCTTACCCAGCCTCTCCCTTCCTATCTAAACTCACCTCCTCCTCCTCTTTTGCACATTTTACCCTTCAGAAATAATCCCGAACTGCCTATAGGCCCCTGAATATAGCCATGCAGTTCCAGTTCTCTCCCTCTTCTTTTTTTGCATGAATCTGCATAATTATTAAAATAAATATTTACATTGAGAATACAGTTAATTTAGTAGCTATCTTCACATCTTAAGAAGAGCCACAGAGGTTTCATTCAAGTTTTAGCAGTTGAGTTGATCAAGATGCTGTCTCTGCTTCATAACAAATGGATTACAGGGGCCAGCCTGGTCGAGCAGTGGTTAAGTGCGCACATTCTGCTTCGGCAGCCCGGGGGTTGCCAGTTTGGATCCCGGCTGCGGACATGGCACCACTTGGCAAGCCATGCTGTGGTAGGCGTCCCACATAGAAAGCAGAGGAAGATGGGCATGGATGTGAGCTGAGGGCCAGTCTTCCTCAGCAAAAGGAGGAGGATTGGCATCAGTTAGCTCAGGGCTAATCTTCCTCAAAAGAAAGAAAGAAATGGATTACATTCAATAACTCCTCACAACAGCCAAATGGAAGATTATTCCATTGCTTTTAAAGCACTGGTTGAGCTGGCATCTGTGATGGTAGCAAAATAAACGAGATTTCTATGTAACACATGCAGGTACATGCTGGAAGAATTTGCCCCTACTACTGTGTGGTGAACTCCTCCTGTTCACTTTTCAAAGCCTGTACCTGCTGGGGTTGGGGAGGCCTTCTCTGTGCTCTCCACACACCCAAGGCTGGCTCCTCTTCTGCTACCTCTGTTTGTATTATTTTGTACACAAGTTTTGCACTTATCACACTGAATTTATTTATATACACTTTGATATCTCTCAAAAGACTGAAAGCAGGTTTTGGTCAGAGATTTTTTCTATTAATTTTCACAGGCCTAGCATCGCACACAGTGTATGGTCTATGGTAAAAACTCAATTTGTGTTAACTGAATGATATTAAATATATTTTTAAATTTTTTTTTTGAGGAAGATTAGCCCTGAGCTAACTATTGCCAGTCCTCCTCTTTTTGCTGAGGAAGCCTGGCCCTGAGCTAATATCCGTGCCCATCTTCCTCCACTTTCTATGTGGGACACCTACCACAGCATGGCGTGCCAAGCGGTGCCACGTACACACCCGGGATCAGAACTGGCAAACCCCGGGCCGCCAAGAAGCAGAACATGTGCACTTAATCGCTGCGCCTCCAGGCCGGCCCCTATTTTTAACTGTTTTATTTTGAAAAGCATTTTAACTACACAAAAGTAGAGAGAATAGTATAATGAACCCCCAGTACCCATTTTCCACCTTCAACAATTACCAATCTTCTTTCACCTCTACCACCATTCACTTCCACATCCTCTCCCTGCTTCCCATTGATTATTCTGAAGCAAATCAAATGGTATGCTTTATTTTTTTTAATAGAATTTGAAAAAAAGAATATAACTTGGCAGAGCTGTATAGTGACAATCTAGATATGAACTGAGGAGTGGTTAACATAGGGAATGATTCTAAATACTATAGTTTATTACATATATTTAAAAATTTTATAAAAATATATACTTATTTATTTTTTCAAAATGTTTTGCATATATTTCAGTTCCTTCAGGGCAGTTCCCTGGGTGCTCAACTATAATGTCAAACAACTTGCTAGAGAAAAATTTATGTTTTACTTACCAAAGCCAAAAAGACCATCAGCCTTGCCAGGTCAATGGCCCGTCCATTCACAGCTTTACTGGCCATGAAAGTGAAACAGATGTTGTTCCCACTTAGGATTAGGAGACGTGCGTTATTCTCTAGAAGCCACTCACGGGGAACCACTTTTATTAGAGGAAGAGCAGTTATTTAATTAGAAATTACAGAACAGCTACAGTAAACATTATTAAATGCATGCAATATTATATCACTTTATTAGAAATACAATTAGTGCCAAGGGAAAAGCTCAGGAAAAAATGCTTTAGTTTTTCAATTAAAGGATTCAGCTGGAGACCTAGATTACTGCCAAGTCATGGTAGCTCTCACAAATGTACTAGTAATACAGACAGAGCATTTCTCCTACACATAGATCAACAGGGAAAGTGGTCTAATCCTGTGAAAGGAAAGAAACCTTGTAAACTTTAGAATCTAAAGAATTATGCAAGAATGGGAAAAATTGTTCCACCTCTCCTGTACCAGCAGGAGGGGGCTTTCTCACACAACCGAGGAGGGGGTTTCTGAGAACTTGCAAAATGAGCATATTATGAAGCTTTCAAATAATAATAGTAACAAATACATACTTATAAAATTTGCAATTGAAGAAAAGTAAGTTTATTATATGCATTCTCTTCAAACATAATGCCAAATTCTTTAAATATTTTAGATCATTTAGTTATTTCCAAAAGGTAAGTCATTTGTTACCTAAAGAATTAGCCATACAATTCTATAACTGTATTCTAATAACAAATTTCTATTACTCTATATAGTAAATACATATTTTTACCTGATAGCTCATCTACAAGACTGATAACATCATCTGCTGTCCACTCTTTGGTGCCTGTGTCATATAATAGTTTAATAGCATCGGCCAAATCTTTCAGACTGGAATCATCTGTAGGATCTTCTATCATTTTCTGCCAAACCACCTGTCCTGAATGAGAATTGAAACAAAACTAGGCTATGACAGAATAGTTGGCTTGTAATAAAGACTTCATGGATTATTTAAAAAGGAAGTTGGATTGCATAATCGAATCCATTACTTATACATGCTGCTTTCCTTTTAACTTTCATAATGAAAGGTCAGTTCTGATAATAGTGTAAATGTGAATGTCTCTCACTGATGTGATGAAGGAAGCACAGTGACAATAGCTAAACGAAGTAAAGAAAAGGTAGTTTTGGGGCCGGCCTGGTGGCGCAGCGGTTAAGTTCGCACGTTCCACTTTGGCTACCCGGGTTCGCTAGTTTGGATCCCAGGTGCGGACATGGCACCGCTTGGCATGCCATGCTGTGGTAGGCGTCCCACATATAAAGTAGAGGAAGATGGGCACAGATGTTAGCTCAGGGCCAGTCTTCCTCAGCGAAAAGAGGAGGATTGGCAGCAGATGTTAGCTCAGGGCTAATCTTCCTCAAAAAGAAAGAAAGAAAGAAAGAAAGAAAAGGTAGTTTCACCAAACAAAATAGTGCTTCTAGTTCAAAGATAATGCTACCCCTATAACAGAAATTGGAATAAACAACTGATGTAATCTTATTAAGATAAATAAAATCTGATGTCCTTCTAAAAGGAGGGTATACCATAATTGAGAATCTTCCAAACATTTCTATCAAAACAGAGTAATCCTGTCAATTGTTTTATTATTTAGCTAGGACCAATTCTCCTTGTGAATTACACACAATGAAATTGAATCCCAGACTGGCTTCCTGCTGCTATTCAGCATACCGTAAACTGGTTACCTCCTACATAAGGCAATGTGAACTGAAGAACTGCAAGTTAATTTTAACATTAATCTAAGCAAATCTTAATCAGAAAGGCAAAAAATTGCAAGAAATCATATTACACACCCCAAATTAAGTAATACATCAATTCTGACTACTACTTTGCTTCAGTGGCACTACTAGTCCCCTCTAGAAGCAAACATAATCTGAAGTTAATGTTTAATCTTAAATGTTTAAATTTAAGATAATGTTTAAAAATGAAAAGCAGCTATTTCCGTAGAGATGATGAGAATATATTTGGTAATGGCTTGCAGGAGAACAGTTTCTGTGTTGAAACTTAAGTTACATACAAGTTCATGTAGTATACATCTATGAAGTCATGAGCCACAGTTTAGTCAGTAGGAATGATGAAACCGAGCAGGTACAAAAAGATACCCTTCCTGAAGTAAAAGCAATTAACCAGTTTTGTAACATACACCCTTAAAAACTGGATGCTCACCATCTTGAGGAGATATTGGTCCAAAGATGATATACAGTAATCTTGCCTGATTCACCATTGGCCATGGTTTTAATATACGCGTCAACCAAAAGGCAGAATCACTTCGATGTGTCCAGTGATCAAGCAGAACGTTCCTACAGAACAGTCTGATCCTTAACTCCAGTTTTCGGGCACCTCCTATGAAGACAAAAGAATTGTAAACCATTCTTTCTAGAAAGGTTGATGTGCATATTAGATAGGTCAAAGACACGTTACTTCATTTTCCTCTGTAAAAATGTTAGATTATCAAGGGACTGTTTTTTTTAAACAGCTCTATTAAGATACAATTTACTTATCATACAATTTACCCATTTAAAGCGTACAATTCAATGATTTTTAGTATATTTAGACATGTGCAGCTGTCATCAAGTCAGTTTTAGAACATTCGATCACCGCAAAAAGGAACCTTGCTCTTTTGGCTATTACTCTTCTATTGCTCCATCCTTTACCACCTCCAGCCCTAAGTGACCAAATAATCTACTTTCCGTCTCTATAGATTTCCTTATTCTGGACTTTCGCATGAATGAAATCATACAGTATGTGGTCTTTTGTGACTGGCTTCTTTCACTTAGCATAATGTTTTCAAGGTTCATCCATAAGGCGTGTATCAGTACTTCATTTTTACAGCCAAATAATATTCCATTGTAGCTATACCACATTTTGTTTATTCATTTACCCATTGATAGACATTTGGGTTATCTCCACATTTTGGCTATTATGAATAATGCCGATATTAGCATTCATGTACAAATTTCTGTGTGGACATATGTTTTCATTTCTCTTGGAGATATATCTAGGAGTGGAATTGCTGAATCACATGGTAAGTCAATATTTCATCATTTTAGGAACTGCCAGACTGTTTTTCAAAGTGGCTGCACCATTTTACATTCCCACCAGCAGTGTACAAGCGTTCTCATTTCTCCACATTCTCACCAACACTGTTGTTATCTAATTTTTTAATTTCAACCATCTTATTGAGTATGAAGTACTATCTTGTGTTTTTTTAACAGCTTTATTGAAATACGTATAATTTACACACCATACAATTTACCCATTTAAAGTATATAATTTGATATTTTTAAATACATTATTCATTTTTTTAAATTGTGGTAAAAGGTATATAACAGAAAATTTGCTATTTTAGCCATTTTTAAAGTGTACAATTCCATGGCATCAATTAGATTCACAATGTTGTTCAACTATCACCATTGTCTATTTCCAAAACTTTTCATCACCTCAAACAGAAACTGTAACCATTAAACAGTAACTCCCTCTTCCCCCTAGTTCCTGGTAATCTCTAATCTACTTTCTGCTTTTATGAATTTGCCTGTTCTAGGTACCTCATATAAGTGGAATCATACAATATTTCTCCTTTTGTGTCTGACATTTCACTCAGCATGTTTTCAAAGCTTATGCATGTTGTAGCATGTACCAAAACTTCACTCCTTTTTATGGCTGAACAATAGTCCATTGTGTGTATCCACCACTTTTTGTTGACCCATTCATCTGCTGACGAACACTTGGGTTGTTTCCACTTTTGGGCTATTGCAAATAATGCTGCAACGAACATTGGCGTCCAAGCATCTGTCCAAGCCCCTGTTCTCATTCCCTTAGGTATATACCTAAGAGTGGAATTTCTGGGTCATATGATAATTCTACATTTCATTTTTTGAGGAATGGCCAGACTGTTTTCCATAATGGTGGCACTATTTTACATTTTTATACCGTTTATGTTCAAATTATTTATAGATAAGACAAATGTAAATGGAAAGTCTGCCAATGATCTAAGGCCATATATAAGCAAGTACCCCTGATTTGTTAAGCCAAGTAACACAGAAATTTAGAGAAGACAGATTACTGCAGGCTTGGGGAGATCAGAAAAGGCTTTATAGAGGAGTCCAGGCAAATGGGATCCTAAAGGATGAGGAGAGAGAGCACTTCAGGAAAAAAGACGATGAATGAAAGGTATGAGGTAGAAGAGGTATTTGAGACACAGTGGGTAGAGCAATATGCCTAGTCTATATCAAACTGATATACAGAATAATGGACAATAAGTTTGAAAAAGCAGGTTGGGATCAGAATGTGAAGGCCAGAATAAATAGTTTGAACTTTATTTTGAAGCTATCAGGGAGCTAATAAAAATTTTTGATCAAGTAGGGACATGAATTAATTTTGTTATTGTTTCATTGGTCTTCTAAATCTGTCTTTTTAATCTATAATTTGTTTTACAATGAAATATTTCAAGATGACAGAAAGGCAGAGTTACCATAACAAATACTGTATACCAATCACCTAGCTTTATCAAAGCTTTACTTTTTGCTATATGTGCTTCAGATTTTTAAAAATAAATAAACGTTATAGATACAGTTAAAGCTTCTTGTATCTCACTCCCAGTCTTCTTCCCCTTCCTCCCCAGAGGTAATCACCATCTTAAATTGGGTTTTGTCTTTCCTGTATCAGTCAGGGTTCTCTAGAGAAACAGAACTAATAGGATGTGTATAGAGTACATGCATAGAGAAGAATTTATTTTGAGGAATTTGCTCACACAACTGTGGAGGCTTGGCAAGCCGAAAATCTGCAAGGTAGACGATAGGCTGGAGACCAGGGAAGAGTTGTGGCTCAAGTCCAAAGGCAGTCTCCTGGCAGAATTCTTTCTTGTTTGGGAAGGTCAGTCTTTTTTTATTAATGCCTTCAAGTGATTGGATGAGGCCCACCCACATTACTGAGGGTAATCTACTTTACTCAAAGTCTACTGATTTAAATGTTAATCTAAAACGTAACTTCAGAGAAACATCCAGGATAACATTTGACCAAATATCTGGGTACCATGGCCTACTCAAGTTGATACACAAAATTAACTATCACATCTCTCAACTACGTTCTTATACTTTTTTACATATGTATGTAACCATAAAGAATATATAGAATTATTTTTCATGTTTTTAACATCTATATAAATAGTAACATATTGAAAGTATCATTTGGTAATCTGTTTTCTCAAGTTATATTTTGAGATGTATCCCTATTAATACACATGGCTCTAGATATTCATTTTAACTACTAATAGTTTTAATTGTATGATTATGACACAATTCACTTATCCGTTCTCCTGACAATGGGCATTTAGGTTGTTTGCAGCTTGTCATGGTTACATGCTGCAATGCTCATTCTGATACATGTCTCCTGGTGCACACTGTGGGAATTTCTCAGAGTGAAACTGCTAGATTATAGGGTTCCATAATATTAAAAATATGAAACATTTCAGGTATATATAAAGGATCAAAGAATACTGTAACGAACACCTTTGTATCCTCCACCCAGGTTAAGGAATAAAATATTATGCATACAGTTGAAGCCCTCTGAGTGCTTCTCTTTCTCTAATCACATGCCATTTTTGTCTCACCATCCAATTCAGTCTTCATCATTCCCTTACATTTCTTTGTCCTTTGACTACAAATGGATGCCACAACCTATTTTTAAACACACTTTTGAACTCTGCTTTTTTTCCATTTTAATCTCAGTATAATGTTATTTCTGAATTGTAGTTCTTTACCTGGTTTGCTGCAGACAACAGTCTGCATCTTGCGGGACAGATTACTCAGCTCACATAAGAAGTTGTAAACACGATGGCACTCAAGTTCATCCCAACCTGCTGTTAAAGTCTAAGGATGATAAAATAAAGGAAACATTGCAGATGTTCAGACCATCGAATCAAAATGTAAGTCACTATGGCCTTATGTGCATAACTGTTGTAGCACATGAGCGAAGTGATGTACAATTTTTATCTCTATAGAACTGTCGAAATTAGTAAGAAATTTTACGTAAACAAAATCTAGAAATCCTTCAAAATCCAGTCTGTCTTTGGTTGTAAACGGTGTATCTTCAGAGAACTGCCACATGGTACTGAATCCTGAACTCTGTTAGTATGAGGAGAACAATAAAAGCCCAAACCCTGGGGGACAGCTTTAGACATCTGACTCACGACCACACTTGGGCTTAGTTTTCGACTACAGTAGAATCCCTCTGATCCCCTCTAGCTATCATTTATGATATTTCTTACAAATAATAATGATCTCATTTTAATGTGACAGTTATGAGCATTTATTTATAATATTTGGATGTGAACAAGCAAAAACTTCTTCTTAGGACAAAATTTAATAATTATCTTTGAGCAAACCAGAATGTACAGTTAAACATATATGAAAAGGAAATTCAAATGGTATATCACTATAATTAGATGTTGAAAAGGTTGATTAATCACATAAATTTTTCTTAGAATAGTTGAACTGGACTTCAGTAGTTTAAAAATTAATCTTATTCTCTCTGGATGGACATACAGGAAACTGCTAACATTGGCTATTTCTGTTGAGGGGAACTCGGTGGGCGAGGGACAGGCCTGGGAGAGAGACTTACTTTTCACTTTATATCATTTTGTACCTTTTGAATTTTACATGAATACACGTGCTCATATTACCTGTCCTAAAACAAACAAACAAAAAGCAAAAATCTATCTTGGAAAATGGCAAGTAGAAGAGTCTATACCCCTGGAACCTGGGCGTGCAGATGGTGGCTGGCAGGCTGGGATATAAGCAAGATTGTTGTAAAACTGTTATAAATCTCATAAGGTTGTTGTAAGTTTTAAATAAGTTAATACATGTAAACTGCTTAGAATAGTGTAATATACTAATAATATATTATTAAAATTGAATAACATTAAATTATGCTATCTGTTTACAATAAAAGATTGCCAAAAATGTTCTTAAAATCATACGGTTGATTTCTTTTTTCCAGCTTTATTGAGACATAATTGACATATAATATTGTATAAGTTAAAGATATACAACATTGTGATTTTATATATATATAATATATATATATATTGCAAAATGATTACCACAATAAGGTTAGTTATATCTATCACCTCCCAGAGTTACAAATATTTTTTCATACAGTTGATTTCTAAAATAACATCTTAAATACTAGCCCAAGATTTAAAACTAATTATACACACACACATACACACACACACACACAACCCCACACTATTTCCAGTCTTTACAATTGGCTGAAAACTTTGAGGACATTGGTATAGAGCAAATAAAGGTTAAACATGTGTTACCAAGGAGAAATCCAAGAAGAAAATCTGAGGTGGCAACACACTATTAGATTCATACATTCTCAAATTTTTACAATTTTATTTTGTTCTCTTTTTAGATTATTATTACTTTTATTAACCTATGGAAACATAGATTACATGCTCTACTTGTTAACAGTTCAAAACATTTCTTTCCTTCTTTTATTAAAACAATGTACCTGTAAAAACATGCCATAACATGGTAATCCTAAACATTGCATAGGAGCTGCACAGCCATTGAATTTAAAACAGGAAACCTGTAAATAAAATAACTATTAATTCCTCCTTTTCAATGGAACTGTACAATGATTTGACATTCAAATTTAATGGAGATATGCAAGAATTTTTTCAGTATTAACTGAAAATAACTAATACACTAAATAACTGATTAGCATTGTGTTATATAGGAGGGAATTATGAAAGAAAAATAAAACAAATTCTCTGCCTTCAAGGAGCTCACAAGTTATTTAGGATAATAAGATATATACACGTGAAGTTGTTTTGATAATTCAGGTTAGAATATGTATAAATGCTAAAATGACTGAATAAGCACTACATCAGACACTATGAAAGCAGGGAAAAGATAAATTTGGGAATGGTCAAAAAAGCTTACGAAGGATGTGAAACAAGCAACGTCTTAAAGTAGGATTCAGATATAACACATGGAAAGGATTGGTGAGGGAAACAACATGCACAAAGTTGTACAGAGGCAGGAATAAAAAAGATTTCTTTGGGAAGAAAGATATAACCAGCTTAATTAGGCTCAAAGCAGTAGGAAGTAAGGTTGCATTGTAAAAGAGAACCCTAAATACCAGCTGTGGACTTTGGACCTTATCTTGCTGAAATTGAGTAGCCACTGAAAGATTTGTAAGCAAGAAAATTAATCTGATGAAAGTGATGCTTTCAGAAGAACAACCTTGATTCGGCATACAGAACGTCTGGGGGAGTGGAGAAATGGATGGCAGAAAGATATCTGGAAAGCTGCTGCAGTAATATAGACCTGAACTCAATGCAAATACTGACATGAAAAAAGCCAGTGCAGCAGAAACAGTTTGCATACTATTGAGTGTAGAACTGAGTAGCCAGCACTGTATGTGTGTTTGAGTTTTTATAGTAAAACTCAATGTCTTATGTAGAGATTATGCCCAAACACACTGACATACATTTCCAAGTCATAAATTATCATAAAAGGTTTGTCACTTTTTATATTAAGAATGCTTTCCTAAGTTTTTGTATATTTAAACAGTAAGATTTTAAGATTTGAAATTATTTCATTTTAATAAAGTATCTAAATCATCACTTTAAAACATCCTCAGGATTCCCATGTGGGGCAAAAATATTTTTATACTCTGATAAACTTAATAACTTAAATGATGCACTTAGTTATATATAAAAATTGTTTTATAATAAGTAAAAGACTACTATACTACATTTTGGTGTTTTATAATCTTTAAGTACTCAGAAAGTATTAGATTATCATCAGTCAATTTTTCAGTACTAATTCATGGTTATACTAATTAAAGATAGATTTTAAATGAGTATAAGACATTAATAATAAAATATCTTTACTGGAAATCAAGATTGTGAACTAATTCAGAAGTATGATCTTACTTCTGCGAGTATCTTGTGAATGTACTTTAGTCTTTCCTTTGTGGGTAGCAGCAACGTACATCTTTTAAACAGTAGACCTGAGAAAGCAAGAGACACATGAAAAAATGAGAACCACAATGCAACTAATTTAAGAATATCTATAAAACACAGCATAATGTTTCCTGAGGGTCAAGTATGGTATACCATAGTGGACTGTGAGCTGATATGATTTTTAAGAGGAAGTTTGGGAGGAAGGGTGCAAAACACTTATAATATATGATGTTTACCAAGTGACTCTGACGTCCACCTAAGAGCCACTGACATAAAATCTCTAAAAAAATTGTGAAATTGATACAACAGGACAAATATGGAAAAGTATTTAGATCTAAAAAGATACAGTAACAGGACAAAAAATACACTAGGGAAACTTCACATTGTCTTTTTTTTTCCCCTGCTTTTTCTCCCCCAATCCCCCCAGTACACAGTTGTATATTTTAGTTGCAGGTCCTTCTAGTTGTGGCATGCAGGACACTGCCTCAATGTGGCCTGACCAGCGGTGCCGTGTCTGCACCCAGGATCCAGGCAGTTGAAACCCTGGGCCTCCTAAGTGGAGCGTGTGAACTTAACCACTCGGTCACAGGGCCGGCCCCTCACATTGTCTTTATTCCACAGAAAACATATTCCAATGTCTCTAGAAATTAACCTTATGTCCATGAAGGAAAATATTTTGAATTGTTAATGTAAAACATGGAAAGAATGGGAAAAGGGATTTTGTATTCCTTTCTCCAATAAAAAACCTTAACGTCATAAATACTTAAAATTCAGAGGTTAGAAGTCATTTTTGCTAGCAGAAAGCAGCCAGTTTGGATGAAATATCCATTCCTTCCTTCAAATATGTCCTTTTATGGAGCTTGCATGTTAAGAATGTATAGAATTTTGTGTTCAAATATTTAAGAAAGGAAAAAAACACCCTTCAGCTTCCCCGTGAGATACGTAACTTGAACTACAGTGACAGGAAGTGTATGGTTTGTTTCCTCTAACTTTAAGTCTTGGGTTTTCCTAAAATGGCAATACACTGTTAACATTTCTATAAGGGCAAATGTCCTCAAACTAAAAATAAGATATGTGGTAGGAAAATAAATACCTGAATATCATGACTTTCTTCAGTTTTTATATTCTCTGCATTTACTTTTTAATGTAACATAATAACTACTTTATATAACTCTGTAGAATCTATGGGAATCTAACTTATTTTTAGAAGCTGCTATGTTTGGGTAACATACGACCAGAATTGAGTTTTAAACATAAACCCTCCTTATTTTTGTACATAAAAAGCCATTTTCAGTGTTTGGTTTTTAGCTGAGTTCTTTTCCTTTCCTGTTTTGGCATCCATTCCCATGGCATATCATAGCTGGGGAACTGTAAGCTATAATTGTAAGCTGGTTGCCTTTTCTAAAGTAAAACTCCTATTTTTAAGGGTTGCAATTTACCATAAAAACCAATATTGGCTGACTTATTTATTTTTTTAACAGAGGTGCTCTGCTATACCCTTTAGAGACCAACTTTTTAACTTTGTTCCCACTAAAACAGAGTCAGATGTAATGTGCTTTCCACACTGGCCATCTGCTCTGTTTTGTATGAAGAAGCAAATTAAAATTTATAATCTTCAGAGTGCAGGATTCTGAAAATGTTATTTTATGTCTGAAAACAAGAACAGATCAGATAGGAATGGCAGTACGAGAAAACGGTGAGTACATCAAACATTTACCTAAAGAATCAGTCATAAGCCAGATGTCTGCAGCAAAATTAAATGGAAGGTTGAAATCATTACACAAATAAAACCGTTTTAGAAAGCTAGCTATTAAGATCAATATATACTTGTATTTTTTAACTGAATTATCCACATAATTGTCTTAATGCTTTTTTTGTTTGTTTAAATAACTGAGCCTTGGTTAGGGAGAAAAAGTTCTTTCAGATCAAAACCAAACAATAATCTCTTTTACCCAGGTACCGTTTTCTCTGCAACTAATGATGTTTGAAAAAAGATATTTACAATGACAAGTAGCAAAAAGTAATTGCCATATTCTGTTACAGATTTACTAAGCCTGATCATAAATACTGAAACCAATAACATTGTAATAAGATTACATATCATTCATTTAATCTTATTAAATATACTTGTCAAATGCACTTTGAGTATTTACACACATATATGGTCTTATTGTCTTAAAGCTAGGCACCCTTGGGCTACTAAAAGGTAACAATCACTTAACTTACTATTATGCCTTTATTTAAATCTCAACGTCACTTTGATTTTACTGCCATGCTTGGTTAATTATAAGGTGTTTTCATAATTAAATTGGTGTCATTAGACAGTCAAAATTAGAGTTTTATTTCAGCACTCTTAGAGAGAATGAAATCAACGAATGGGGTGAAAGACTCAAATGATTACAAATCAAGGGAAGAAAGATTATACAGAATTTCCTTTGAGAAGGTTAATTTAATCATAGCATAATGATTTATTAGTGTGTAGAGTGCTTAAAGAAAAGAAAACAGTTTTTTCTGATAAAAGAATAAGTGATCTTCTATAATAGTGTATCTAAATTTCTTTCCTATTTTAAGGACTAGATTATGGTTGAAAGGGAAAAGAGGTATAGAGATAAAACTCGTTAGATCCCTAGGAAGCAAAGTATAGAAAATATATCAATTTCCTAAACTGTTAAGCCACCTCGACAATAAGCATTGATGACATATCCACGTGAAATCACAAGAACTGACACTTTACCTTAAAGTGCATTCTCTCATCATCAAAGATAAGCGTAAGGGACTGTTGTTAAGGGAAAGTCCTCATACTGAAGAGTAAGAGTATCACTGAAATAGGCACATTTTAGGAAATAGTCCACTTCTCATGGGCCTTACAGAATTGTATAATAAAATCCCCTTAATTAAGTATAGTTCTTGTTAGAACTCTCATTATAAATCACCTAGAGATCTGTAGTGTTCCAATATCGTGGAGTCTTGTCTTCCGCCAGGCAGCTCAAGGTTGTGAAAGTCTTGTAGTAAAAGTCTTTTGCTTCCTGATGAGGTTGAGATGTAATTAATAATACGCTGGCTGACTGTTTTGGACACCATGCTTAGCATGCTGATATCCTTCACTACCAAAAGAAATATATACACACATGAAATGAGCGGCTTAAATACAAGAACACTACTATTAGTACAACACGTTAACTTATAAGTTAGCTCATTAAGAATAATACGAAATAATAAAAATAAACATTGTAAGTGAATAAAAAAGGGGAAAATCTTAAAATCGTTTTAAATCCAGTGCTCAATGAATTAGAAACATTTTGGGATGTAACAGACAAGTTACCATGTCATTATAATCAAAGACATGCTTTAAAGAGTTTGAGTATCATAGTTTCTCATTGTACCCCCTACCTAAGAATGACGAAATTTTAGAAAATAAACTTCATGTGAACACCGTTAACATCCTAGCAGGCCCTAAGATGGCAAACTAGTTCTTGGGAAAAATTAAAATATTCCAGTGTCTATGTAGCCTACTCAGAGTCTCCAAACCTCACCTGACAAATATCTTAAGATTATTAGGAATATTTCCAACGGCAAGGCTTTAAAATTTCCAAGTGTTGATAAAGGCTGAAAATCTGAGTCACGGGTGTTGGAAAAATAGCTGGATCGACGATTACTACGTCTATATTTCTGGTTGGGAATCAAAGTGAAACTGGTATTTCTTCTAGATGCCATCCTTTTTCTTATCTCATGAATTTATCCTGGTTAGAAAAACAAAGTCCAAGAGACAAAAAAGAAAGGAAATTATAGCAATGAAGAGCTGTTGTTTTTTTAAATGAAGAGGTTGATATTTGGGTGGGCAATAAGTGTCTCTCTATATTTACAAAACTTTCAGTATGATGTCCAGTTTACAGAGTTCCCACCAGTAGAATCCATTCACCTCAGCATGAAATGAAATATTAAAAAATCTTTTCCCTCTGGGGCCGTCCCTATGGCCTAGTTGTTAAGTTTGGCATGCTCCACTTCAGTGGCCCAGGTTCACGGTTCTGATGCTGGGTGTGGACCTACACCACTCGTCAGCCATGCTGTGGTGACAACCCACATACAAAAAAAATAGAGGAATATTGTCACAGATGTTAACTGATGGCCAATCTTCCTCACCAAAAAAAAAAAAAAAAAAAGACAGATAAATGAAAAATAAAAGTTCCAATCTCCCTTCCCCAAAAAAGATTTTCCCTCTTAGGCAAATATTCTAGTTAGATTAAGAGTTTTAGTAGAAAATGAGACATATATTTGGCTGAGATATATTCTTTTTGTTTTGCTTTTTTGTTTTTGGGTTTTTTTTTTTTGAGGAAGACTGGCCCTGAGCTAACATCGTGCCCATCTTCCTCTACTTTCTATGTGGGACGCCTACCACAGCATGATGTGCCAAGTGGTGCCATGTCCGCACCTGGGATCTGAACCGATGAACCCCGGGCCACCAAGGCGGAATGCGGGCACTTAACTGCTGCGTCACCAAGCCAGCCCCTGAGATATATTCTAAGAAGAGAAATATGCAAAATTTTAAAAAGTAAAAGATTTAACACAAAAAAACAATATAACAAATTCAATATCTGTCAATTAGTATGTTGCTTTTACAATCTTTACATTCTAAAAAAAATCAAAGTATTAATATAGCCTCAAAAATTTGTAGTAATGTTTTTCTATTTGTTTCAAACTGAATACTGACATGTTCTTTTGTTAGAAACAATAAAACAAAGAGATAAAAAATAGACTTTAAGTTTAGAGCTTTTAAAATTTACTAGCCCTAACAGATTACGAAGGTTGCATTACTATTACCAATTATGTGCGGTATAATACACAAATAAACAGGGAAGTTAAAGTTTTGTAAAATTACTAAGACCAGAATAAATACATGAATAATAATTTTTCCTTCAATTCTACTTTTGATTAATAATAGTAACTGATAAGTCTTTGAAAGGGCCTACACAACTCGATTTCAAAATGAACATTTCCTGGAGGGAATTTATCAAAATCACTGATCATTTACTTACACTAAAAGATAATTCTTTAAAAAAAATATTACTCTTTAAATAATAATTATTATTCTTTAAATAATTCTTCAAAAGAACGTTCCTCATCACACACAGTGACTTCGAGTCACTGTTGCTCCAATTCAGAAAAGATACACGTCCGTAACCATAACTACGACTCCAATCTAGGCTCCCTGTTTCTGAAGTAACAACTAAGACATTTCATCAGAGCTACAAATACATCTGACCAAAGTGCACTTTCTCCTCTTGTCACAAAATTGCTAAAATCACATTGTTACTTATTCATCTAAAAGGTTACATTCCGACTTACATCAATTTAAAATCAGTTAGATATTTGAAAACATGCCCAAGAAATTTAGTGCTGAGCGAAAAGCATACGGTGAACCTCCTTTCAAACCATCCCGCAGCACTGCGCTTCAGCACTCGCGGAGCACTTAAAATCAGGAGGCATTTTTAAACAATCGTTAAAATTACGCAAGTAATGTACGTGCATTGTCAAAAAGTTTACAAAACACAGAAAGAAGAAGAAAATTAAATTCACTCGTAAATACTTGGGTTTACATCATGCCAGAATTTTACCTATATACAAATATTTCTTTTTAACAAAAGAGGGGGCTCGCTGTTCACAGCATTTTGTAATCTGCTTTTTCCATTGTAATTTGTTATTAAAATGGTAATTTCTCTCCCTGCAATTAGATATACTTCTACAAGCATCTGCATGTAATACCCCCAAGCAGAGGAATCTAAATCCTTAATTTAAACCTCCACGAGGTTGTTTTTAAAGCTTTTTCATTATAACAAATAGAAATCTGGCGTAGGATTTGTCCT